>NC_142575.1:20135000-21335000 GCF_041283825.1 Pyrus communis
GGACAAAATGGTCAATTTACCATTTATGGAAGGCTCTAGATTTTTGAAGTCAAATCTGGGATGCCACATGTGTGGCTGTGATGAAGAGGGAAGGAGAGAAAGAAGGGAATGGAGTAGGAGAAAAGAAAGGAGAGAAAGGAGGGAAGGGAGAAGGAGAGAATCGGCCAACCCGGTTTCTCCACCTAACCTGCCAACTTGACCACTCATATCTCCTCCATACGAACTCCATTTTGGGTGATCTTGGTGTCCATGGAAAGCCCTTGATAAGCCCTACATCCCTGTAGTGTTAGATTTCCCGATTTCTCTCCCAAAAGACTCCTTTTAACCCCAAGAGCAAGGGCCGAGCCTTTGATGAGGTGACAAAGTTTGTTTTGGTGACGAATTGACAATTACCCAAATCAAGGGTTTCCAGCGGGTTCGAGTCAATTTGGAGCCTTTTTTGGCCAATTTGGACTTGGCCACATGTATAAAGTTTGCTCTCCCATTGAGATCTTTATTTCTATGAAATTTGGGAATTTTTTGAAATAGTTGAAATTTTCAGGCGAGCCGGGGTAGCCGACCGCCACTCACGGCAGCTCGTGGCCAGAGGGCCATCGATGCTATTTTTAGGCTAAATTAGATGTCCTGAATTTAGTTTTGATATTCGTATGACATAGGTTGATCGTTGGAACCTAAATTCCCTATGATACGTTGCTTGGACAATATATGAATTGACGATCCGACCGTTAAATTGTCACCAAAATTTGATACACTATAATAGGTAATATTTGAGGACCTTTGGAGCTTACGGATCGGGAATCCGAAATACGGATTTTCCCGAATTGGATTTGCAAGTTAGTAAATTAAAACGTTGACCGCCACTTAATTTTGTGATTGGCAAAGATCCGACCGTTGGATCATAATGAAATTTTAGTATGTTGTTCTAGAAGTGTAAGGTGAACTACGAATGGCTTGATCCCTTCGTTTAGGGTACGTAGGCAATCTAACAAGGATGTTTGATGCAGCCATAAATTAAACAAAATGATTAATTCTTTTAGTGTGGTTAGTTAGAATTATAATTAACCATTATTTTATTGTGACCTACCTGTGTGTTTGGCTTTCAAATTAGAAATTTCAGGTCGTTACAATCGCCCTAATAGATGAAGTGGAAATCCTAAAAGGTAAGATTGCGGCCTAGGAAGTAGTCTGGGATGCTAGGGAAGCCCAGATTGCAGCCTAGTTTTCGGCCCATGACGAGAAGATGAGCATGATCTTACGGGCCTTACAGATGTCTGGCCTCCATATCCCGATGCCAACACCTAATCTTGCTCCACGTTTGACCTCCCAGTCACTTCGCCTAGCCGATACCCAGTAGCCTGATGCATTAAACCCAGACGACTACTTGTTGTAGTTTTTTCTTTTATGTTCGCACAACTTGTATGTACATTTTCATATATTTTATAATTAAATACTTTTTCTTGGCTTATTAATTATTGTTTATAATTTAATTAAAATATTTATAAAAAATTAAACAAAAAATATTTTGTCAAAAAAAGAAAAAGAAAAAGAAAAAAAGGTTTACACAACGACGACAATGCTTGCGTTGCGCAAAGACCTTTGCACAATGCAAGTATTGTCGTCCCGCAAACCCTGATGTCACGACCTTTGCGTGACGTTTTTTGCATGACGAAGTTTTTGTTGGGCTAATTTTTTGGATCTGTTTTTTTACTTTGGGGACAAACTATGCTTCGTCATGCAAACTATTATTTGTACTAGCGTCAGGAACTACATTGATTGATTTTCAATTTGAGAATCATCGTAAGTGGGTGGGTCAATTTCAAAGATTATTTGTGATAAAGATCCTTACTAAATTTGTCTGGTATATTATTTTATTCATTTTTTTTTGTTTTAATAAAATATTGATATTAACTAAATTACTTAATTTTAGTAGTATTAAAAATAAAATTAACTAAATTACTTAGTTTTTATTAGTATTAAAATAAAATATTAAATGGAAGAAAGATGCTAATCAACCCCTAAAATACTCTCCACAAAATATCATTTGGTGTTGAACAAATACTTAATTTATTGATCAAGGAGTTAACGAATAGAAAAAAATAAAAAATAAGGAACACTATTATTGGATGAACACATAGTATGTGCACAAGAACGTCACAAATCATATCTCTCAATGGGATTGATGTAATTATTCTGCATTTTGTCTTTTTTCTTCTCCTTTGCTTAACACTGTGATATGGTCAACTGCATGCGAGAAGGTTTGGACGGTGAATGGAGATGGTGACGGCGATGATGAGTTTATTTTTTGACATTGTAATTTGGACATGGAAAAGGATACTTTTCCTGGAGATTTTAAAGATTTCGTAATCGTGAGCGTTTATCGTACACTATACCATTAGTTTTTGTTAAGTAATATTTATATTCAATTTTAAATTTTAAAATAATTTCTAATTACACATTATACGATAAACGGTCACGATCAATGAATTCCTAATATCTATAAGAAAAGGATCTCACAAGTATCCTTTTCCTTTGGACATATCATCTGAAGTGACTTTGGAGCTGGCTTGGCTACTTTCAACATCTCAAAACGGCTGTTTGGTCATGGCAATAAGCCCATACACCTACTACATTTAATAATTTCCATCATGTTCTCGTTCGGTGCTTAGAATTGAATTAGAATGGACAAATAATTTACCGTGTAAAATAAGGGCGATGTTTTGTGAACTCACATCTACATTCAATATACTTGAAGAGTTAGGGTCAGGGTTTGACCCTAACTTAACTCAATCGTAAAGTTCTATTGACTCATAGAATTCTAAGAGTATCTTTAAAAGAAATAAAATGTCCAAATCAATAGAAATGTTTAAAAAAGACAACAATAATATTTGTGAACCGAAAGCTAATTTTAATGTAACATGTCGTGAATTGGCAGTCATAAGTTTTGCCGCCAAAATTGATAGAAACTTCAAATTATTTTTATAATTGATTATTAAGTGTTTTTTACATTGTTGTTATTGTTTTCCAATAGATTATTAAATGCTTTTAATTTAAAATATTGGATGAACAACAAATTTAAAAAAAATGTCAATGTTGGGTAAATATTTTTGCTCCGCACCCTATATATCACCATTGAGTTTAAATATCAAGATCTGTGTAGTCGTTAAACACAAATCACAAAATTTAAACTCATCTAACGACAATAAGTAGGGTGATAAGAGTTACCACCACTTGAAGATGATGGACAAAAATGCATCCTTTCACTAATACATGTCCAATTTTTAATCCTCCTTTTTTTAACCCTACTTGCAATTTAGCATATATATAATCATAAAAGGAAATTTAAGGTCATTCAATGGTAAAATAAACAATTATACAAGTTAAATATTAGGGCCATGATGACTTACCACCAGGTCCACCACCATCACAAAATGCCTCAGTTATATTAAACATGAACATTTCACATTGTAAACTATTTTGTCATATCTCTAAGATCATCTCCAACCCTTGACTTAAAACCTAAAATTTTTAGCCCAGAAAATTTAGGATTTGACCCAGAAACAGCTATTCTGCTCTAACCATTTCGGCCTAAAATTTTAGCCTCAGATTATTAAAGAATGAATTTAGGCTAACTTTTTTTAAAGTAACTTTAAAAATAAATAAATTATGTAGACTATCCTAAATTAATTTTATGAAAATTTTAACATAAAAATATTTAAATTCCGATAAACATTAAAAAATCACTAAACTGACACATGAAACACCATAGAAGAATATGAAACACATGATAGAGATGTATAAACACAAGACGCATGATCAAACACATGGTTTTGGAAGATGGTAGAAAGAAAAATTGGAAGAATTGTAGGAGAAAAGTTAGTTTTGTGTGGATGTTTCAACAAATATATAGTTATTTATTGAGTTTTTGGGTGAATTTTGAGTTAAATAATTTTTTATAATTATTTTAACTGTTGAAGTTAAATTTGGGCTGTTAGATCTTTTTTTTATTGTTATATTTGATCATATTCGATTTCAATTGTTGGATTCAATAAATTTATAAATATAAAACAAAAATATTAACTAAATTAAATGTAGACTGTTGGATAACCAACAATCCATATGAATGTGATCTGTTGATCAACCAAAAGAGCTGTAGGGCTCAATTTTATTGGTAGACAAGTGGGATACACACCCATGTGGGTGGGGCTCCACCACTAATCTTGACCTAAATCTGGCTTTTTTTTAGGTTTTAAGTCCAAATTAGAACTTGGGTTGGAATGGATTGAGGGGAGAATAGAAGCGGAATTATAGGTTTTATGTGACATCCCACATCGCCCAGGGGAGTGATCCTTAAATGTATATTTCCATCCCTACCTAGCGCGAGGCCTTTTGGGAGCTCACTGGTTTCGGGTTCCATCGAAACTCCGAAGTTAAGCGAGAAGTGCGCGAGAGCATTCCCAGGATGGGTGACTCATCGGGAAGTTCTCGTGTGAGTTCCCAAAAATAAAACCGTGAGGGCGTGGTCGGGGTCCAAAGCAGACAATATCGTGCTACGGTGGTGGAGCGGGCCCGGGAAGCGGTCTGCCCCGGGCCGGGATGTGACAATTTGGTATCAGAGCCTAACCCTGGTCGCGTGTGTGCCGACGAGGACGTCGGGCCCCTAAAGGGGGTGGATTGTGACATCCCACATTGCCCAAGGGAGTGATCCTTAAATGTATATTCCCATCCCTACCTAGCGCGAGGCCTTTTGGGAGCTCACTGGTTTCGGGTTCCATCGGAACTCCCAAGTTAAGCGAGAAGCGCGCGAGAGCATTCCCAGGATGGGTGACCTATCGGGAAGTTCTCGTGTGAGTTCCCAAAAACAAAACCGTGAGGGCGTGGTCGGGGCCCAAAGCGGACAATATCGTGCTACGGTGGTGGAGCGGGCCCGGGAAGTGGTCCGCCCCGTGCCGGGATGTGACATTTTAGGCCATGGGTTGGAGTTGGCCTAAGACCATCTCCAACCTTTGGCCTAAAACCAAAAATTTTTAGCCCAGAAAATTTAGGTTTTAACCCAGAAATAGCTTTTTTGCTCCAACCTGTCTGTCATAAAAATTTAGCCATAGATTATTAAAGAATGAATTTAGGCTAATTTTTTTTCTTAAAGTAACTTTTTTAAACAAATACTGAAAAATTATTAATCGACACCATGAAACTCGTTAAACACTATGAAAAAAATATGAAACACATAAAAGATTTTTTTTTAATTACTTTAACCGTTAGATTTAAATTTGGACCGTTAAATTTTTGTTTTTACTGTTGAATTTCATCAAATTGGATCTTAACCGTTGGATTAATGAATTTATAAATATTAAACTAAATAAAATATACATATATAGTGGGCGTGGGCTAACCTCACTAATCTTAGGCTAAATTTGGCTTTGTATTAGGTCCAATTTTAAGCTTGGGTTGGGTTGGATTTTGGTGGGGGGGGGGGGGGTGGAATAGAAGGGGAAAAATAAGTTATACTGTTATAGGCCATGGTTGGAGATGATCTAAGGGAGACTATTCTCTAAATATATTATCAAATTGTAAAAATAAGCTACTTGAATTTAAAAATGATATTAAGTGCATAAAGGAAAACACACTGTTTCGAACTAACTTGGTTAAGGGTTAATTTGGTATTTCTATGCTTTTTAAAATAACTGTTTTTATTGTGTTGTGAAAATACATAGCTGTAAAATAAAATTGTTGAGTGTTTGATATTTTTAGTTTTTTTTGTAAAAGTTCTTTTAACAAAAAAAAAAAAAAATAGTGTTTGAGTTTGGTAAACTTTATATAAATTACTATGAAATATGTTAAAGGACTAAAAAAAAGGAATTGGATCCCCTCTTGAGTAAATGGTGGGGATCCTCCAGACCCACTATCACAGGTCGTTGAATTTTGATCTAACGACTATAATTATTATAACTTTTAGAGAGATCCCTGTTTGTAGCCGTTGGATCAAAATCTAAAAGTCCGTGTTAGTGTGTCATGAGGATCCCCACCATTTACTCAGGAGGGGATCCAATGCCTTAAAAAATATGATATTTAATGTAATATAATAATTGTCAAAGAGAATAATGTAGAAGCGATGATTGTAATTTTATAAAATATGTAGAGGTATAGTTGCCATTTAAAAATTTCATTAAATGCACATTGAATACCATGCTTTGAATAAAAATCATTTTTTTAAAAGCATGTAGACCTTCCTTTTGCTTTTCTAGATAACAGTTTTTAAATTTTTATTTTTACTTTTACCAAACACATTTAATGTTTTAGACTTTTTAATAAACTATTTTCTTTAAAGCACCACAATTTTAAACCAGCTCTAAATCCGACGTCATTGCAAGTATTTGATAATTTTGATATCTATAGAAACTCAACACTTAATTAGTTTCATATTAGCAGACAGACATGAAATTGGAACTTAAATTGGTTAATTATACCTAAATAATTAGTAATGAGTCAAGCCTAGGCATAGCAGAGAATTGATTTAATGATGATGCACACCTAAATACAAGTAATCCACAAACTAACAACAACAGTCCGTCTGACATTAAATTCATCTCCAAATTCCACTCCATTATCCCCTGAATCTCGATCAGCTCACAAATCCAAACCCAAATTTGGATCCAAAAACGACAAAACAGAGAGATTTTGTGAGGGGACTGGGATTCCACGTTTAATTAATGAGAAATGAGCAGATTAGTACGCGTGGTCGAGGAACAGCAGCTCTCCATTAGCTGGGCACCACCATTTTCCTCAAGAGTGGTGATAGAATAATGAAACTCCACGCGCTGCCAGATAGCGAGGTATGCACGCGCCGTGAAGTAGAGAAAGAAGGATTAGGGTTAGAGCAGTTTTTTGTTGTATTTGAAACAGAGTCACACGATGTTGTAAATTGGTCTTTATTAATATAACATGTAAGGTGCATTTATCCTATCGTTGATCCTATAACATGTAAAATAGTATAACGAGTGAGTTGTATTCCAGATGTTTGTAAAAGGGTAATACTAGAAGAATAAATTTATAAATTAAACGATATGTCATTAATATAAATAAATACATTTATCAATACTTAAATAATAATCCAATCATCAATTTCTATATAATTTAATTTATAAAATTTATTTATAAATTTAGTTCAGAACACTACTGTAAACAGTTGTTATAGCGTTGAGAACAGGAGCAAACTATTTGCCCTAATGAACGATGGGGACTCTCTGTGACTTTAAAGACTCAACAAAACTACAAAAATGAGAGAACAAAAGTCTTTATAATCTCTCTCTTCCTCTTACTTTATTGCCCTTTGTCTCTCACCCTATGCTATTTGTTGTATTGCCATTCACCTAAGTGATTATTGGAGGGAGGGAGAGAGAGAGGGGAGCCCACCTCCTCAGTTGGCTTTCTAGGAAACATGTTGAGGAAGGGTTTCTAGGGGGGGAGAGAGAGAGAGAGAGTTAAAGAAAAAGATAAAAAGAAGCTCATCAGTACTACTAGCTCAGAGAGAGAGAAGAGAAGAAGAAGAAGAAGAAGAAAAGAAGAGAAGAACAGAAAAGGGGATGGATGGACATGGATCCACACGCAGAAGCAGAAGCAGAAGCTCCCTCTCCATCTGTTTCTGTTTCTGATCAGAAGTAACCAACTTTTTCTTCATAAAAAGCCAAACGAGTGACAGTGGAAGCAGCAGCAACGGAACCACCAGTGGCAGCACCACCACTATTCCAATTACATAGATAAAGTCGCAAACAACCAACACAAGTCTCCTAGCAATAGCTTTATTCTCACGTCGATCCAACAACCTTCTGTTGCGCCAATTCTGATCAAGTTTCAGAAACCAACTTTTTCATACAAACACATAACACCCACACATAGTTTTTCTCCCTTCTCTCAACTCATCCTCTTATATATATATATAATTATATATATATAATATGTGTGTGTGAGCTCAGAAGAAGAAAGAAGAGAATCTAAAATTTGAGAAAACTGCGTAGGTTTTGAGCTAGCTTAATTTATTCAGTAGTTGTGGCTACTACAAGGAGGCTGCCTTCCGATTCGGGTGCTTTTGCAGATTGGGTGGGTTCATCTTCTTCCAACAACGGCGCAGCCACAGGACGATCCACAACCCACCATCCCGACATCGACGTCCTCTCTCTCGGCTTCAATGCTGGCCCCGCCCCCGCTGGACCCTCCTCCGCCTCCCCCTCCACCATGTCCATGTGGTCCTCCGCCCCTTCCAGCAGACCCCTCACCTACGGCCACGTCCCTCCCGAAATGGCCGGCATGGTCGGCCTTCGCGATGTCTTCGTCGTTGCCCCAGCCGCCGCTTACCACCACAACACGCATCTCCACCACCACTACGGCCACGACCCCAATCTCCTCTCATCCTCCGATCATCACCACTCCATCAATGCCTCCAACAACCCTGCAACCGCTCTCGGCGTCGGAGTCATTCCCCTTCTCACGGCCGCCCCTTGCCTCGCCCCATCCAATATGTCAAATGTCAATGATGATGACGAAGATACTCACACTCCTGCGGGTATGAGTATGGGTATGGGTATGATGAGTGGCGGCCATCAGCGCAACAACAGAAGCTCTTCGGCGGCAGCAGCAGGAGGAGGGGGAGGGATTCAATTGTGGCAGCAGAACCCGCCACATTTTTTCAAGAAAACTCATCATGAACCCGCCGTTACTACTGATCTAGGCGGGGCCCACTTAAACCAAGGTGGGGGTGGTGGAGGGGGAGGCGGTGGTATTGGTGGGGGAGGGAATAACATTATAAACGCGGGGTCTGCTGCCGCCTCGTCGGGGTCGTCCACGATGACGTGTCAAGACTGCGGGAACCAGGCCAAGAAGGATTGCACGCACCGGCGGTGCAGGACGTGCTGCAAGAGCCGGGGTTTCGACTGTGCGACTCACGTGAAGAGCACGTGGGTGCCGGCGGCTCGGCGCAGGGAGCGGCAGCTGATGTCTGCAGCGGCTGGCGGTGGGGCTGGGTCTAATTCTGGGTCTACTTCTAGTGCCAAGAAGCCTAGACTCATTGGCGCCTCTCAAACCACAACTTCTCACACTTCCACTTCCAACACTACTCCCCCCAGAAGCTACGACACCAGCTCTAGTCACCAAGGTTTCACCCCCTTTATCTCTCTCTCTCTCTCACTAGAATCCAATATATATGACTTGACTATCTAGGGTTTTGATTCATTTGTATCAATTCATTAACAAAAATGCACAATCAATATAAATAATGTATGTACATGATGCGTACAGATGCTGGTTTCAAAGATCCATTGCCGGGGCAAGTACGTGCGCCGGCGGTTTTCAAGTGTGTAAGAGTGACCGCGGTGGAGGACGGCGAGGATGAATACGCATACCAGGCTGTTGTCAAAATAAACGGTCATGTGTTCAAAGGCTTCTTGTATGATCAAGGAGTTGATGGGCGAGACGGGTTTCCTAACATCTCTGAATTGCATTTGGGGGGTGGTGGCGGCACTAGTAGTGGTGGCAATGGCAGAAGAAATGCGGCTTCTTCTCCGATCCTCGACCCGTCGGATGTTTATGCTGCGTCTGGTGCAGGATTGCTGGGAGGTTCAAACTTTGGTAATCCAATAAATTGACGATATCTTCTTCCCAGCTAGCTCTGTGGAATTAAATAATTAGGTACCCCTACCCCTTATGGTTTTGAAGGGACAACATTGTACTTGTCTGAATTTTCTTCCTCCTAATTAATGATTAATTAATTAAAACTAAAATCTTATGTTGTGTTAATATTTGAAATTTGTATTTTATTTACATGTTTAGGAGTCCTTTAATAATTATTTTGTTTTCATTTTTTTATTTGAAAAACAAAAAATCGTTTGTTAAATACTTTCAATTAACCAAAAAATTGTTTGTTAAATATTTTTCGTATATGACTTTTAATTTTCAATTTTTTGTTAAAAACTAAAAACGGTTGTCAAACGAGTGAAAACTGAGATAGTTATCAGGTAATCCTTTAATTTCTCCCCTAATTGTTTTCAGATTCACGGTTTCTGGTTTCTTGTTTCTAGTTAATTAGTGGCATTTGCATAAGAGGCACTGAGAGGATTAAATTAAACAAACTGCATTTTAAGATACAAAAACCATTAATCGATTCCCATAGATATTGGTGTGATTTCTTTTATAATCTCTTTTCCTACACATGGAAGCTGCAATTTGCTTTCTTCTCGTCCTGCTTGTTTCCTGATCTTGTTCTTTCTTTTCATTACACTTTGCTTGTCAAAGGTGAAATCTACAGTGTAATTATTTTTCATAAGAAAAGAAAAGAGTATAAAAATTATCCAAATTATTTTGCTGGACATGGTATTTATTATTCCAGCATTTTTGATGTTCGCTAGATGCTAGGAAGACTGAATTTGTAGATTAAATTTTGTAAACTAAATGATTTGGAAGTTGATAAATGAATTATTACTTTAGGGTTGATTAACGTCCTTATTTCTTGTTTGTGACACGTCATTTAGTTTGCAAAATTAGTCTTCAATTGTAGTCTACCTAGTATTACTCATATTGTCACTTCGAAGGCTGATTTACTTTCCCTATACATTTGGCCCTTTGATTAATTTCTGTGGAGGTGTAGGTAGCTTAAGCTTGTTCATCGATTATCAAGGATAGGAGTAAATGTGGCAATGGTGATAATTGTAGACTTGGGTAGCAGTAACGGATCTAAGATTCAAACTTTGGGTCCTAATGTTAAAACTATTAAGGGTTTCCAAAAATATTTCAGTATATATCGAGGGCATCTCGTCAAACACTTGCTTGGAAGTGCTGCTTTAGACTCTTAATATGAAAGAATGAGTGTAGTTGTAATGTTACCATCATTTGTTACCAAAGAAGAAAAAGCATTTTATACAAGTCCTTTTCCACCCACTTTACTACTTTAAGCATCTCTTCACTATTTGGACAATCCTGCATTTGCATGCGTTCATCAACATTATGGGTAGTGCTAAAGAGATTAAATTTGTAAACAAAATTTGCAAACTAAATGATGTGTCACTAATAGAAATGAGCATATTTATCAACATTTAAGTCATAATCCAATCACCAACTTCTATGTGATTTAATTTGCAAAATTTTGTCTACAAATTTAGTCTCCAGCACTACCCCAACTTTATAAATCTCTTGTTTCTCCTTTGTATTCCAGTATGCCAAATGCTTCTTAATTTATATATCCAAATTAATTATAATCTTTTAGACTCTCTTTCAGCCTTTAGGTTGTTATAATTTTAGTCTTTCATCTGTAAACATTACCTAATTTTCATGTATTTTTGTTCCCGTATACATATAGGGAAATAGTAATCACACATCATTGTTGTTCCCTTACAAGTTTTTGTTTTGAGTTAATCCGTTGTTTCTATTTGATTGATTCAATATGATAACCAGAAATAATAAGATCTTGTTTCAAGAGATGTAAGACAACCAGTAGACTGTCAGTGCACCATCGATCGATTATTGGTTGTCACATCTTGCGAAATGGATCCCAAGTCCAATTAGTTTAATTTGGAACTCTCTTTTTCTCTTTTAAAATTTCGGATCATATATATGGAACTGTAGCTAGCCAGTACATTCTTGCACTCTTGTACAGAAAAAAAAAAAAAACAAAAAACATTCTCTCTTCTTCCTCTATTGAATGCTTGCTTTACGATGGAAAAAAACAATATTATTTATACTTTTCGTTTTCTCTCTTTAAAATTTCGTTATTTCCTCAATAGTATATGTTGCCCTAATAAGTTGCTTAATATCAGGATAAGTGTTGTCCAGAATGCTTATTTGGTTTCTTGTGATGACTCTTTATTCTTTTGTGATTGATGCTGCCGCAGATTTGGGTGACTTTTTGTTTTAGTTGGAACCTGGAAGTAACGTTGCATATAAATGTTGACTAATGCTGATTAATTAAGGGCTAATGAAGGTGTCTAAATTCAGTGCTTATTCAATATACATATATATATATACATATATATATATATACATATATATATATATATATATATATATATATATATATAACTAGATTGGTTTAATCATGTGGGTTTCATTCACATTCATTTTTTTGTTTTATATTAATTTTCCCTATTCTGCACATGATCACCTTAATTATATGACATGCGTGTGTCTCTCTCTCTCTCTCTCTCTCTCTCTCTCTCTCTCTCACACACACACACACACGTAGATATATAACCCTTCTCACCTGCTATTCCGACTATTTTATGTATTTTATTCTTTTTCCCAAGTCTCTCTCGTAACATTTGTCCCGTCTTCTTGTTGGCTGCATGTACCTGAATTGTATTCTTTCTGTATTGGGTCTTATATATTCATCCTTCAGATCTATGCACTTCATATATGTGCAGCGCGAAATTTGATTCATTAATATAAGTTGGCAAAGTGCTCATTGTTTAGGCTCTTCCTGCTCATTCCATGATTTGTTTCCAATCATCTTGTCTTTCAGATTTGATTAATTAACATAAAATGTCTTTAATAATAATAATAAATAAGGTAATGCTGCATGCTAGGGAGCTAGCTTAATTTTTTCTGAATGAAATTACGCTTTCATGAAATTTCACGTATAACATATAAAACAGTGTAGTTTGAGTAATACGACAAATCTCTAAAGTAGATGCAGTATTACGTACTTTATCATACTAACTAATAATTATCGAATAAAACCTAGATGGTTATCTGATGCATTCTGTAGTTAGGGTTAAGATGATGCATATCATGCTGGGTTTTGGAAAGACGAAACTGGCTAGCTAGGGTTGGGGTTAGAATGTTATTCTTTAGTAGCTTGGGCAGACCTCGCGTTGATTCATGTTAATGAAAATATAGCAACCTTATATCTATTGTTAAAAATAAAATAGAAAAATTGTTGAATCCTCCCTTGTCACACTCTATGTTATGATTATAAGCTCGTTTGGTAGACATGATTGGTTAGGATTAAATTGAAATGGAGAACTTGCAAAGTTCAAGGTACATTAATTGAAGGTGCAAATGAAGGATTTTTTCATTTGGAGAGGAGTAGAAAAGGATTAGCTATGCAAGATATTCATCCCTTCTAATCCTGCCATTTTAAGGAGGATTGAAATAGATGAAAAATTGAAATGGATAAGGTGTTTTTTTATGAATGATTCATCTTCCATCCAGCTTCTAGGCGGTCGTAATTTTATAACTTCTTCCTTCAACCTACCTTTAATATAGTAGATTACTTATTCCATTTCAATCATGAGTACTAAACGAGCATATAATTTTGCTAGTTCCTGTATGGGAAAATGGTAATAACATTTTCAGTCATAATGTAAGTTTATTCCACTTTATTTCTTTTATGTAACATGAGGTTTAATTTCTATCTTGGTGACATTAAGGAAAAGTTCACATCTCTGTTGACCAAGGTATATAGAAAAGTAATTGACCTCGCTAGTCCGATCAAAATTTGGTGAATTCGGTTTTATTTTTATTTTTTGTCTTTTTATTTTATTTTTATTTTTATTGTCATATGAATTTGTATACTTTTTTCAATTTGTCATATGAACTAAAATTTTAAGCAATTAGTCATCAGTTTTCTGAAATCATGAATTTGTTGTTTCGTTCTAGCATTGTTAAGTTTTTCATTCAAAATACTTACACATGACTTGTGTTTAGAGTTATTTTGGACATTTGACCTCATTTTTCATGTCAATATTGTCATGAGCAATAATTTTGTAAAAACAAACAACGTGAGTTTGATTTTTACCATTGTTTTAAAGGACAACTATACTTCAAGAACATATGATACTATACTGTTGGAGAGAAACTCGATAAAAATTATATCATGTCATTATATTGGTTTTCATTTTTGTTTTAGAATAGAGATACTATTCCATTGAAAAATCGTTTTCCTTTTTTAGTTTGTAGAAACCTTAGATTGTTGTTTCGCCAAAAACAATTTTTATAAAAGGGAGTGGATGGTTGAAATGTCTTAAATAATCCTAGAAGTAAGTCATGTGTAAGGCACAAGACTTATTTTGAATGAAAAACCTCATGGAGTTAAGGGCATATGACAAATTAATGATTTCAAAAAGCTGATATGATAAATCGTTTAAAATTTTAGTTCATATAACAAATTGATAAAAGTGTATAAGTTCATATGAAAATTTAAAATGTCCTAATTTTATTTTTTTTCTTCTCAATTAACCTTTGAATGGTACCAAAGAAAGTTTCTTTAAATGGATACCTTAAATATTAATTTGAAAATTTGAAATTTTTTTTTTTTTGAACAAATGATATTATCTTTGGTATAGGAAAATGGATTAAGCCTTATAATGAGTTAACAATAATGTGATTCAAATTCGCATTTAGTAAGAATCGAATCTAAGACGTCTCACTTACAAGTAAAGAGAAATATCATTAGGTTGTATTAAGTGACAATTTTACAAGTTGAACTTGAACGAGAATTGAAAAATCAAAATGCACCATTGGAATTTGGAATTTAGAGAGGAGAATATAATTTTCGCTGCTTCTGCTCACACGCCACCTGTATGCATGGATTCCTCTTTTTACAACATTTTAAATATTTTTCATGGAAAAGGCAAAGAAAAGAAGAGGAGGGAAAAGTTGATTCATTAACATTTGATTAAAATTAATGAACGTCCAATATAAAACAAGGCTCAATTGAGCTCTTCATTTCAATTTCCGTCATCGTAGATTCTTTAATTTACAGATTGAAGCAAAATAACGCAAAAGTAGTGTTATCAGACTAAACTAAATTTAACAGTTGGAGTTATCTTGACTACTGATCTGCATGTTGCAAAAATTCAAATTATACATTTAAGAAGGGTGTATGTTTGCTTTCAAATTTAAGTAATTTTTATTTTTTTAGAACAAACGATATTATCTACGCTAAGGAGGAGGGGGGGTGGTGGACTTAGTCTCACAATTGAAATAATATGGTTCAAATTCGCTTTTGACAATAATCAAACCTAAGACCTCCACTTATAAGTAAAGTGCCACTAGACTGTAGTAAAAAGCGACTCGATATTTTGCATATTGCATTATAAAAAACCTTCAAAAACATGCTTCAAAAGTTTGAAAATCAATTTAATGAAGAGACATGTTCCACTTGAAGTAGGGCCTCTTAAGAAATAGATGTACCCAAAGTGACATGGATTTGAATGAGTCTTGAGCCATGTATATTTAAAGAATAATCATTTTCTAACCCATGAATCCTTAGATGCGAATCTAATTGCTATATTACCTTTTAAAATTAACTTCATCCACGTCATTTAATATTAAGGTCTAATAGTATTTATCTTCACTTGTAAGTGAGAAGTCTTATGTTCGATTCTCGCCAAAGACGAATTTGAACAACATTATTGCAAACCATTAGGAGGCTAAGCCCATCTCCCTCTCCCTTAGTGTACATAATATTAAAAAAAAAAAAATGAATAAATAACTTCAATCTTACAGTATGGAGGAAATTGATAAAGTTTAAAGAAGTCAAGGACTCGTTTTTTTCTGGAAAAAAATATTTTACTGTATCTTTCAAAATTGTACTTTTAAACAGTTTTAAGTGCTAACAAAACCAAACCTAGTGACCAAATTGACAAAACCATAACGACCAAAACTGAAATCGAGGTAAAACCTAGTGACCAAACACGCATTTTACCCTCTAAATCAAACAACCGGACATGCATTCTAAACGATTTCCAGCAAATTTTCCCATGACATAAAAAACACCACTTCTTCCACATCAAGCGCTGCACATTACCAAAGCTTAATGCATACAAAGTGACTAGTATGATAGCATCACATTAGTTTAGCAAATAGTTTCAATTCTCTTCAAGAAGATAACATCTATGAACTATATAATAAATCCTACTTTTCATTAGGGCTAAATAATACATTAGGACACGCTAACGTCTCTAAGCTCTACTTGGGCAGCCGCTGCATTAACGGCATCCAGAACATCCATCTTTCCCCCGCTCACTGCTTCATCAACTGGAGTCCTTTCGTAGCTGATGATAACAAATGCCACAACCATTGTCATGAATAAAAGGTGTATAATTTTTCATTTTTTTTGTCAAATAAAGTCAGGGTTTAATTAAGATGCTACAATGCGTACCTGTTCAATACACTGAGATTAGATCCTGCTAAGATCAATTTCTTAACGACCTGCAAAGGCATGAATGTTACACGAAGAAGTAGCATGAGTGGATATCAATGTGCCTAGCAACCAAATTAATCACCTCGACATGTCCATTCAGGCAAGCCCAATGTAGCGGTGTATTCATCTCCTCATTTGTAGCATTCAAATCCTTACACGAACAACACAAACTTATTAAGTTTACCATATTGACATATCATCACAAGTGGAGATTGGATAACATGCAATCAATCTATTCCAAGACATCACGATGGAAATAATAAATAGGTTTTTTTAGCCAAAATGGTCCTTGAAATCGGCATAACTCCTCACTTTGGTCCCTAACAATGAAATCGATAGAAGTGGTCTCTGAGCTTGTCCATCATAAATCAACCTTATGTGAAAAAATAAGCCAATATCCTCGTTAAGTGGAGGGGTTTGTTTGACAAAAATACCCTTAAAAAGGTGGTCACGTGGTCACACACGTGAGTATTTAACGAGGATATTGACAGATTTTTTACGGAAGGACGAAAATGATTTATGATGTACAAACTGAGGGACCACTTCTATCGATTGTCATTGTCAGGGACCAAAGTGAGGAGTTGTGCCAATCTCAGACCATTATGGCCAAAGCCTAATAAATAAACTAAAAACTTCAAGATGAAAACGAAAATAACAATCAAAACTTTAAATAACTAGACTTTTTTATGAGTGACAAACACTAACGTAAATGCTTTGTATCAGCTAAGTAATTGCTTTAGTAACAAGATGAAAGCTTATATGCGGAAGAAAACTTCTTGGTGTTTCACTGTATTACTCCTATAATCTATTAACGAGTCATCCGCCTAAAAACGTTACTATAGTAAAACCAACTGAATGCGACATAGAGATTAAAGTCCACAACATAATGAAAATATTAAACCAAACTGCCATGATAAAAAGACTTGTACCCACAAGGAGTTGGATTGAGTATATAACGATTAAATACTTCGAGTCCTCGTTCACTTTCCTAATCAACATTAGACATTATTCTATATTATTATATATAAGTCACAAATGACCTTGGGGAGTTCAGTTTGGATGATATAACAAATGGTCAACTTTTATAATGAAAATTGATCTTTTCTTTCTTTGTTTCTTTTGGAGCTAGCTAGTGATGATACTCATAGAATAAAGTGATCAGCCAACATCCTAAAATATGGCAGCCTAAGATTGGATTTATGATATCATCTCTGAATCAATTACATGTCTTCCATGTTAAACACTAAGTCAACAGTGTAAACCATTATCCCCACTTCAACGAAATCAAAAGAGTAGCAACTTAGAAGACCTCACCACTCCTCTACTGATCAGATACTCCACAATCTGAAGATGTCCATTAGCAGAAGCCATGTGTAGTGCTGCAGTTAAACCGTAACTAGTTCAAACACAGTTTTGCATAAGCTTGTAAAGATATTCACGATGACCAATAGTTTAATTATCACTAACTATAACAATTAAAAATGGCAAATAAAAAAAAAAAAAAAAAAAAAAATCAACATTCACATCAAAGTCTAGAAATTCAACCTAGAAGTTGGAAGAGACTGATTTCTAGAGGTATTTGTTTTTGTGTGCATAAAATAATTATACAAACCCTTGACCAAGAGCCAAGAGAAGATCACGGCAGAAGGTTAAGCTTAACAAATGACAATTTCTCACTTAAAACATAAAAGTAGCAACATGACATTAAACACCATCAATCTCTGACGACTCTGTTACGCTTTATTAATTCTTATCATGTGAAATTTCATTTTGGTCAGCTGTTTGAACTAGTTTAGAAATCATAAACATCTCAGAAACAAGTAACAGAATTTGGAAATTTGGTGAAAGGAAAGCAAAAGGATATCCGTTGCGCACTGCATAAACACAAAACCTAGCTCAGTTTATGATATATTTCAAAATAACTAATACGCCTCATTTATTGGGAGGCCATACATCAACCCAATTATAAATATTCAGCTGAAGCCAAAAGTAAAGCCACTTATTCAAGAAAAAGGGATATGCAATGCCACATGTCAAATGTCAGTTGAAGTCCTGATAGGGAAGAAACGAAGAGGAACCGATGGGGATGAAATCTGCAAAGAAGAATAAAGAAGAGGGAAGGATGCATCCCATAACTAACGCAACGTTGCACCAGCAAGTTGCCTTGAAATGCCGCTCCTAGTGCTAGCGGCAATTTAGATTTCACATAGTATTTTAACCCAACACACATTATGCAGAGGAGCATCATTTTAAAACACCTAAGGAAGCTTGATATTTTAGGAGCATTTTAGTAAAATCATGCAAAGCAGCATCACTTCATTAGAAACTAGAAGTTCAATATTCTAGGTGCATCCATGCCAAGCTTGTGTAAAATCCAAAGCTATTCCCCATATGGGCATCTGACATAGAATTTTGTTCCTTCATCCTAACAATATTGAATAGACCTTCATGGATTAAAAAATTGAATTTTAATTATATTAATTAGTAAATTTTAAAATGGATTAACTCTACACAAGGAAGCATTTCGATGAGGAAGTTTGAAATTAACAAGGAATATTAAAATGACCAGATTTAAAAATAGGAAGGGATCTTTATTCTGTATGGTTTCATAAATCCATCCTCGGGAGTGATATGGTATTTTGAATAAGACACTCTTCTAACTTCCAACTAATTATCATTAAATAAAATAATAAATTTAAATTAATCATATTCATTCATGTTTTCTTTTATTATTAGTGTATGTTTTTATTATCGTACTGACTATGCTTAACCCCTTGGGACCCTGTACCATGGAAACTAGCGTAACGCAGACCCGTTCTTGTTCACATACCCTCTCAATCCAGATACCAGTTAACATGACCCTATATTAACCCAGATCCCAATCAAGCTTCATACAAACACACCTGTGAGTGAAAAATTCCGCCTTTTTGAGTTGTCCATAGACTTTGGAATCCACTGTTCAGGAGGTGTTACTGATGCACCCAGAGTTATGAAAGAACTGAGGGATCACCACTTCTTTTGGAAACAAGACATTATCAATAAAAACAAGATGTCCTCTAAAGGAAGAAAATAGAAACCCAAAACCAATATCTACCTACACCAAAGCAACTACAAATTATACCCAATACCCCAAAAGGAGACACTAAGAAACAACAGCATTCCCAACTGAAAAACTAAGAGAAAATGAGCTCTCCCTAAATGTCTATCACACCGATGTCCTAAGGAGATGCCCAGGAACAAACCTTCACCCACAAATAATCTGCCTCATCACCCTCTCAAATATGCTAACACCAAACTATTTTCTGATGAAATGGAAAACGTAATTCTTTACTTCCAACTTCCAAGATAAATTACGTTTTGAGATGCCTATTCTTCTAATACCGCTCCTGCATCTCTTCAACTTCTCTACATTTGTCACAAAATTCACAGATTGCTAGCAATGCTATCAGTCTCTGAGAGCAAGTGACGTTACCTACTGAATCCCAAATTTATTAACCACAAAAAGATATTTCAGATATTTTATACGCACTTTTGATAGCAGAGCATTGTTCTGTTGTCACAGTATCAACCTCATGTTGAATCTCTGAATCGAATTACATATAGCACAATCTAATTCTGTAACGATTACTAGAACGATAAATGTGCTACAAAGAAAATATGAATAAGGAACAACTCAGACAGAAAATAACAACCTGTTCGGCCATGGAGATCCTTAGAATCAAGAGAAAGACCAGCAGATTCTAAGCTTATAATGTCATCGATGTCATCGTACCTAGCAGCCTGCCAAACATTGAAAAGACATCTCAAACTAGGAATTTCTATCATCAAACAACCATCTACAACTCTAATAAACATCTTTGTGCACAATCAGACGCTTTGGAAAATGGAGTTGGATACCTCCAGCAAGGCCTCTACCCTCTCCAACGACGCCGTTTGGACTGTATCTCCAACTGTATTTCCCCCTTCTCCCATTTTGCCACCGCCGCTGCAAGAAGAACACAATCGCTTCCATTAGCTTATACCTAAAATCCTAAACCCACAACTCAAACCAGAATTCAATTTTTTGCTCACCCAGAAAAAAGATAACTTCTTCGGAACAGAAATTTAAGCAACGAAAAAAGATGTCTTCCTTTCTTCGGCTGAACCGAGAGTTCCTCCTCCAACTGGAAATTTCACAATATGGAACAATCTGTTACAACTTTAACTCCTTGTTTGCCCTTACATGTCTTTTATTCCATGTGGAAGTTCCAACCGTATTAATAATGCTGGGGAGATTAAAATTTAATAATGCTGGGGAGATTAAAATTTTAAATTAAATTTCGTAAAAGTTGTTCATGATTAGATTATTATTTAAGTATTGATTAAAGAATTTATTTTTTATTAATGACATATAATTTGATGTGTAAATTTAATTTCCCTGACATTATCTTTACTCAAAAGGCCTACATGTCAAAATGACACTTCTGTTTTAATTATTCGACCATTTTAATTCGTATTTACAATTTAGCCAATTCATCTTTGTATTGTACTCATTTAGCCAATATGATCAATTTTGCTAATTTAAACCAACTCCTTGGGGGAATTACAATCAGCACCTCTTCAAATGAAATGGGCCAACTATTGGACTGACATGTATGGGCCCAACAAAGCTTATGTTGTCCAATTTAACAATAGTTCGACTTTCCTCGCATTTTCACCGTACAGTCAATATTTTGATCTCAAACTATAATTCAACCAAACTCGCACAAAACATCTTGATATGATGGATTTAGGCATCAAGCGTAATTTGCACCCGTAGAAGTTGATGGTCAAATATAAATGCACCTAGCTTGTTTGTCTTTAAGAGAGTAATATTGGAGAGATTGATTTTTTATTGAAGTTGTTTAGAGTTTTTTTCCGTTTTCTTTGCTCTTCCTTAGTTAGATAGTGGCCTCACAAAATCGTGGATCTTCACTCATGCTCATCCACAGTATTTGAATTTTTCCGCTAATGATAAAACTTTCACATCCACGCGATTTTTATCCTCACAGTGACTATTTTATTCGTAGTTTATCCTCAACGACTTTGGGCTCCTGCTGTAGAACTCATGTGAATTGTGAGTTATGGTCCGAATGGGGCGAACTTATTTAATAGGTTGTGCATGATTTGTATTGATGTGTTTCTAGGGGTGGTTCGGTATAGGATCCCAAATCGAAAATAGGATTCCGAATCTTAAACAAAAAAATTTTTGGGACGGCAATTTGAAAACCAATCCCGAATTGGAATTTCGGTATTCCCAATTTTGGTATTTCAAGATGGATTGGGATTGCGTTTTGGGTCTTGGGCTTTTGGGCATAAACTTGAGATTTTTAGGTCGTGGGCTAAAATTTGGGTCTTCGGCTCAAAATTCTGTCACCCAATTTCATATCAACTAAAATTTAGGTTTTTTTTACCTATTACTAATTTGAAATTTCTTAACAATTGAAATACCAAATCATTCTTACCAAGTCAAATTGATGTTCCAAAGTTCCAAACTACTTAATTTCACACTTCTATTTCTAGTTTAGTCTACTCTCAAATTACTTAAATTCAACATTCAATATGCATGCAATCAAAATAAATATACATATATATATTTTCAGTTTGGTTCGAGATTTCCGAACCATTGAATATGTAATCTTGATTCCCGTACCAAAAGGTTTGGGATCGGTTCAGTATGGATCCCAAAAATTTCGGTATTATAGGTTTGGGAATTTTTCAGTATTGGGATTTTCGGAAAAATTTTCCACCCTATGTGTCTCTACCATATTAACAGTATAATGACAGGATAATAAAGATACATTATTTACATACTATCAATTGGGGTTATGCTTAACCCATGCGCACATTCGGCATGAGCATAAGAGAATTTATGGTCAATAAAGACATCCATTTGTATTTAGGCCATGTGTGTTGAATGTGAACTATTACTTTTTTTTTTAATGATAAATTAGGTTCTCATCCGTCATTTTTCTTTCTCATTAGTTGAAACCTTATTTCTTTCTCATTTTTTTATCAAGGTCCCTTGACTTATGACTGTCACATCCTGGGCTCGACTCCGCCGTAGCATGATATTATCCATTTTGGGCCCCGACCACGCGCTCACGGTTTTGTTTCTGGGAACTCACACGAGAACATCCCAATGGGTCACCCATCCTAGGATTGCTCTAGCGTGATCTCGTTTAACTTCTGAGTTCCTATGAAATCCGAAGCTAGTGAGCTCCCAAAAGACCTCGTGCTATAGGAGGTGAGCATGTACATATAAGGCATAGAGGATCCTCTCCCTTGGACGATGCGGGATCTAACAATGACCATATCATTATTTGAACAGAAATTATTCACATGTCATCATATATGTTAATTTTAAAAATGAAAAACTTATTAATCATTTTCAAATATATATTTTTAGTGTTTTTCATATAATTCTATTTTTGTTGTAGGCTTATTTGATTGAACTGTATAAAAGACAGGGAGAGGGGGCCGGCAGCAACAAGAGAAAAGAGAGATTTAATTCTGAGGTGTGTATTGTATCACCTCTTTATGCCTTTATTTATAGTAGTAGGATAGGTTGAATCCTTACCATTTTTGGATTATATCTCTTAATAGGTAATCAACTCCTAGTAGAAATATATAAGATACTCCTAGATACACTAGGATTTACACAATCACATTCCTAATCTGATAGGACTGCAACACTCCCCTTTGAATGTGTAAATACTCAAACAAAATGTCGCATCAGATCTTCAGCAGATAAGGTAGAACAGTTGATGAACTCGTCGACATAACGGGTGAACGCGAGTCTCAAATATAAGAAATGTAAGTATGCATTAGTAGTAAAACTCACAAAACCTTTCTATGGTAAAACCCAAGGCATGGGGAAAACCTATAGACTAAGGAGAAAAGTGAGAAGTATGCATAATGTCTAAAACAAATGTCAAATAGGACGAAAATAGTGAACTCAAATGAGTATGATAATCTTAGGAGGGTGCCTCGTTAAAACCTCATTAGGTAGCAAAAACCCAGTGGGAAAAATGCTCCTAATAGTAGGAAAAAGAGTACATTAAGATCAAGTGAGTATGCTTCAGGATACTCCACCTGAGTTAGACATAGCTTACAAATAAGAGAATTATAAACGATTCGATTTAGATAATTTACGCATACCGATTCCTTGGACGAGCTTCTGAAAAGTAGACTTGGGCAATGACTTCATGAAGAGATCGGCTAGGTTGTCCTGGGAATGGATTTGCTTGACTTTAATGTTCTGATATTGTTGTTGCTGGTGAGAATAAAAAAACTTCAGCGTTATATGCATGGTGTTGTCTCCCTTGATGTATCCTTTTTTTAACTGCTTGATACATGCTGCACTGTCTTCAAAGATCGTTATAGGAAGGTCAACGACGGAAGAAAGACCACTAGTGCTTTGAATATGTTCCATAACTACTCTCAACCAAAAACACTCTTACGAGGCTTCATGCAGGGTGAGAATCTGAGCATGGTTCAAAGAAGTCGCAACTAGTGTTTGCTTGGTAGACCTCTAAGATATAGCGGTGTCTCCAATGGTAAAGACATAATCCATTTGAGAAAATGCCTTATGTAGGTCAGACAGATAACCAGCATTTGCGTAACCAATGAGGCAAGAATTAACTAGAGGACCGAGGGGGGCGGATCCTCTAAAGGATTTATGGTTATAAAACAAGCCCAAATCCATTGTACCTTTGAGGTAGTGAAAAATGTCTTTAACACCATTCTAGTGTCTGCGTGTAGGCACATTGTGGTATCTAGCCAAAAGATTAATAGCGAATAAGATGTTGGGTCTAGTGCATTGAGCCAAGTACAATAAAGCACCAATTGCACTTAGGTATGGAACTTTAAGCTTCAAAATCTCTTCCTCATCCTTCTTCGGATTGAAGGGATTTTTTTTAGCATCTACAGTCTAAACGACCATAGGAGTACTCGAAGGCTTTGCTTTATCCTTATTAAAACGTTGCAACACTTTCTGGGTGTAGTTCGATTGATGTACTAGGATTCCATTCGAACAATGCTCGATCTCTAGGCTAAGACAATATCGAGTTTTCCTAAGATCTTTCATCTCAAATTCCAATTTCAAGTACGCTACAATTTCCTCAAGCTATGTGGGAGTTCCAATGAGGTTCATGTCATCGACATAAACTGCAACGATCGTAAATCTGGAATTTGACTTCTTAATGAACATGCATGGGCATAGTTCGTTGTTCACATAACCCTTGACTCATCAAATATTCACTAAGAGGTTATACCACATCCACCAGGATTGCTTTAATCCGTAGAATGACTTCTTCAATCTAATTGAGAGAGTATTTCGTGGTCTAGAACTATTTGAACCAGTCAATGGAAGTCCTTTTGGAACTTTCATGTACATTTCCGTATCTAGATACCCATAAAGATAAGCGGTTACCACGTCCATAAGCTGCATATTCAGCTATTCGGAAACTACCAAACTGATAAGGTAGCACAACGTTATGACGTTCATTACAAGAGAATACGTCTCCTCGTAATCAATCCTAGGGCGTTGAGAGAAGCCTTGCGCTACGAGGCGTGCTTTGTATCGTACTATTTCATTATTCTCATTACGCTTCCTTATGAAAACCCACTTGTAGTCCACAGGCTTTACATGTAGTGGAGCAGGAGCTACTTTACATGTGATGAAGTAGGAGCTACAAGCCCAAACGCCTTTTGATTCGCGAGTGAATTGAGTTCGACCTGGATTGATTATTTCCAGTTTTACCAATCCGTTCTACGTCGACATTCGTCAACAAAGCGTGGTTTAATGTCATCGCTAAGCATGATGTCAGAAGCAACTGTATACTAAAATGCATCATCGACAATCATCTCATTCCATTTCCAAACCTCATCCATTACTGCGTAATGGACCGAAATCTCACGATTCTCGGGAAGCTGAATGTTTCCTCTAAAACATCACTGTAATCTAGAATAACCTCATGCATTGGAATGGATGAGTAAGCAATGGTCGGATTCAGACTAGGTTCACTAGTTTGTGCCGTTTTCCCTTTTCGGGGTTATGAATCCTTTGAACCAGTAGACCTGCCATAATTCAGGGTAGGAGCAGGTGATTAGCTAGCCGCCATTGTACCTTGCTGTGTGGAAGGTGTGGCCACCCTACCCTCAGGGACGGTTCGGCCTTTGACGACGGTGTTGTAATGTATGATCGATACATTCATCCTTGCAGGTGTGTTTGCAGTAGGTATATATGATCTCATCACCTTTGCTAGATTAGTAAAAGCATCCGACATACTTTGAGCAATGCTTTGAAGATCTAGAATGCGTCGTACTTTAGTTTCCGACTGAGGTGTGTGGGGATCTAAATGAGACATAGTGGGAGTAATCCACGACAATTCGCGGCATTCTATAGGAACGTTAGTGATCTTATCTCCCCCTAACGACGGGAAGATTATCTCATCAAAGTGACAATCCACAAAACGTGTGGTAAAAAGATCTCTTATCAAGGGCTCTAAGTAGTGAATAATTAATGGCGAATCATAACCGACATAGATTCCCAGTTTTCTCTGAGGACACATTTTGGTACGTAATGGCTGCTGATAGGAGCATATTTATGCGACTTAGTTAGCTTGTTTTCTTGCATTTACATAGTTAGTTTCTATTTATTATAGTGATTTAAGCTATTTTCATGTGTTTGAAGGTTCAATTGACAAAGTAGGCAAGAAAGTGCAATTTGGAGCATTTTAGAGCAGTTTTGGGCTTGGAATGGATTGCACATGCATAAAGTAAGGTGGATGGACAAATTTGAAGATCAAGAGAGGCTAGGAATGTGCTTAATATTTGGAGAAACAAATTTGGAAGCATTGAAGATAAGGAATCAGCTACAAAGAAGGAACATTATCCAAACAACCTTATCTTATCTAAACCTTATCCAATCTTATCTTATCTTATCCTATCCTAATCTTTTGCTACCTTAATTCTTGCTGCAAGGGGGACATCCAAATGACATTAGAACACCTAAATATCAGGTTTCTAGAAGCCCTATCATTTTCCTACATTGGTGCCACACCTATCCCTTTCTAGAAGCCTAAATCTATGCCGCATGGTCCCTTTAGTTTTTCTTCTAGAAGCCGTGTATCCCCTATCCCTATTCTCTTTGGTTTCTAATTTCTAGATGGCCTTTTCCTTGCGGGTTTGGAGTGTTTAATTCTTCTCCAAAACAATGACTCTATGCCGTGTGTTTTAGCCCTATAAATACTACATTCTGCCGCATAAATCAAGCACCACCCTCTACCATTAGATCACCACACCATCCACCACACCTCAAGAGCCTAAATTCAGAAAATCCCTATTATGCCGCAACAAGGAAGGAAGGAGGAGCCACCTGGAGCCATGCTTGCCATTCAAGACGTTGGATTGTTGGAGCGTTTCTAGGTTTATTATATTCTTTGTTTTCAATGTTTAAATTTAATTATCTTTGTTTTGCGAACATGAGGAACTAAATTCTTTTTAGCTAGAGGTGAATTCAAAGCCATGAACATATATGTGATATGAATTGATTTCCTCCAGTTATTGTTTCGTAAAACATGAATGCGATTTACTTATCTGTCTGATTGATAACTTATTCTTGTATGTCGATTAAGGAGGCCTACTTAGTTTGCATGCATGCATATGATGCTAAAATATAAGGGAATTTCACCTAATCATTATGAACTTATATTTATAAGTTGTGGAGGTTGCTAGTCACAATCGCGTTAAGTAAATCCATGGTAGGAGAATCATGCAGTTCTTAGTTACGAATGTCATGTCAATGCTTATGATTTTCACAAAGCTTAATGATCTTTGATTGTATCTTTATTATGCTGTTCATGTAAGGAACTATTGAAGAATATTTGGTTGCCGATGCATTCTCCATCCAATTCAATGAAATTAGGAAAATCTGAGAGTTAATTTGTGCAGTTCACGGTTAATTTGGGGCATTGTCATTCATGGTTTAAAGAAAGAATAACTGGAAATCGATTTATATGCATATGTGTCATGTGTGGAGAAAGACCCTCTAACTAGCCTATCACCCATCAATTCACCCAATTTCGTGCCAAAATTATTTAAGTCTTTAAGTTACTTGTTTTTACTTTAAATTCGTCAAAAACCCAATCCCCTTTACTTTGTTGTGTCAAAATAGTTAGAATTTGTCCAATTTGTGTCTTTTAGTATTTTGAGTCAAGTTAAAGTTAGAATTCGTTCAAAGTAATCCCTAGTGTCTAGTTCGAGTCAGTTTCATTGTTTTGTGCTGTTTTGAGTCATTCTAGTTTGTTTTGAGTCATAAGAGTGTAGTTTAGTGATTCAGAGTTTAAATTGAGTAGATTACATCCCTTCTAATCCCCGGCCAAAATGATCCCTACTTTCATATACTACAATCATAGGGTTTTATTTTGAGTGTTAGAATATATCACATTAAAATTTGGCGCCGTTACGGGGGATCGAACCTTGGGTCACCTGCGTGATAGGCGGGAATACTTACCACTATACTACAACGACATAGATTCCCATTTTTCTCTGAGGACACATTTTGGTACGTAATGGCTGCGCTATTGGCACATAGATTGCGCACCCAAATACATGTAAATGCAAGACGTCAGGCTCGTATCTAGTAACCAACTGTAACGGTGAATGAGGTTGGGTAGCGGTGGGCCTTAGGCAGACCAACATAGCTGTGTGCAATATTGCATGGCCCCAGGCATATACCGACAAATTGGTTCGCATAACCAAAGTTCGAGCTATCGTTTGAAGGCATTTTATGAAAGCTTTTGCCAGGCCGTTTTGGGTGTGAACATAAGGTACATGATGTTCAACTTCAATCCCAATGGACATACAATAATCGTCAAAGTTCTGTGACGTAAACTCTTCAGCATTATCCAGTCGAATCGACTTGATCAGATAATCAAGGTGGTGAGCCTTAAGCTTAATAATTTGTGCTAGGAGTTTCGCAAATGTAGCATTGCGTGTGGATAATAAGCAGACATGTGACCATTGCGTCAATGCATCAACAAACACCATGAAGTATCTAAATGGTCCGCACGTTAGTTGGATTGGTCCACAAATATCCCCTTGAATCCTCTAAAGAAATTTAGGGGGGGGGGGGTCATGAATATTCTTTGTAATTGAGGGTTGAGTATTCAACTTCCCAGGGAACATGGTTTGCTAAGCGGATGGCTCAGATAAGATTTCAAGGGATGCCTATGAGATACTTTTAGGATACATCGCATCATATCTCATCCAGGGTGTCCCATTCGATCATGCCAAAGCAGCAAAGTGTCTAGGAACCCAGCCATAGGGCCAGCCACATGGTGTGTTGAAGGAAATATTTGTGAAAACTAGTTCATCTGAGCAACATCTATGCATGCAATTAACAATTAAAAGGCAGAATCATGCTTGTATGCACTCAAAAATAAAATTTTACCCATGAATTCAAGGCCTAGTGAGTGTGGTGAACCAAGACTTAACTTAAGAACAAAGTGAGTTGAGAAATATTATACTTTTGTTGATTCCTCTTTGCATAAGCAAAGGCTAATCACCCAAGAGATAAGGCCTTCATTGCTTACTTCTTAGCTCATGGATTTCTTAAATGAGGATGGAAGAATGGACTGCAAGTTCCCAAAATAGAGAACCTCAGAGTCTCCACACCAAGGAGAGCATTGATGAAGAAATAAGTGACCTAGAGGAAGGAAGATTGCTAGCTAAATTCCTCTAGGGTGGTCGGCCTTCATTAGAGAAGAGAGAGCTTTGTGTTCTCTTTTCTTCCCTTAGAAAACCCTAAGGATGAGATGGCTATAAAGTTGCCTTTATACCACCTCATAATGGAGTGGCAAACTTGCAATTAAAGCAAGTTCACTATCCCTCTCTATATGGCCGGCCATTAAGGGTTCATTGGGCTTTCAAGTCCTTTGTGTTTTCAAGTTGTCATACAACTTGAGTTAATGGGCTTGACATTCAAATCCCATTGGGCCTTGTGGCCCAAAACTAACACGAGGTCTATAATGAACATATTCATTTGATTAATTAACATATTAATCAATCCTAGCCATAAATAATTGAACCATTTAATTATCCTTACTCATCTCCGTTGTTTCTTCAATCTTTACCTTACTCGGTGTAGGATCCATTAGATTCCTTTTAGCAAGGCAGTGTGCGATTAGAACTATTCAAATCGATTGGGAATTGAAACCTACTTTCAATTCTCTCTTTAGTGATTACTCACCTTTAGGGCTTCCACAAACCATGAGTGACACCTAGCAGTATGTCATGGCTACCCAAGCTAATCAGAAGAGGTAGAGAGCCTATTCAGTTTAGGATTACAATGCAATACGGTATTTCTCTAATACAATACTCTTGACCACATTGTTTGGTTTGATAGTTTATTCATGTCTACTATCCAATGTGATTCTCTTACTTATATGATTACCTTGAATGTAATTGGGAACGACTTCTTAAATCTCATTCATACTCTGGCCAAAGATTCTTAATCATATCATATTATCCCTTAAACGGTTTGAAGGCTAGAGATCTCTTGTTACACATTCACTTGCCTCTATGGCTAAGTGGCTTAACCCCAACTATGTCGTGGACACCCTTTGACGTGACTTTGACATAGTTATAGATCAAGGACCTAACCATAAGACAACTATGATGCCTCAGGTCAAAGGACTACTTTGCATTATCTTAACCATGAGTTCTCATGTGACATGAGTATGAGAACTCCTCGTTGATCGTGTTCAGTGGACTCATTCTCTATTGAGCACCTACATGCTTGTCTTGGTTGATAAGAGCATATTTATGCGACTTTGTTAGTTTAATTCCTTGCATTTACTTAGATAGTTCTTAGTTATTTTAGTATTTTAAGCTATTTTCGTGTGTTTATAGGTCCAAAAGGATAAAGTAGCAAGAAAGTGCATTTTGGAGCAGTTTTGGGCTTGGAATGGATAGCACATGCTTGGAGCAAGGTGGATGGATGAAATTGAAGACCAAAGGAAGCTAGGAATCTGCTAAAGAGATGGAAGAAATTAATTCAAGATTTGGAAGAAAAGGGAGCAGCTACAAAGAAGGAAACATGAGTCAAACATCCTTATTTTGACTTAGTCAATCCTAATCTTTTCCTACTTATGTTCCAGCTGTTAAGGGGATTCCTAATTGATTTAGGACACTTAAATATAAGTTCTAGAAGCCCTAATCCCAGTCAAAGAGGGATGCCGCACCAAATCTGCAAGGAATCCTTTCTTGCCGTGCAAGGCATGGCCTTTCCATCCTTTCCTTGCAGCAAATCCCTTTCCCTTTCTCTCTAGGACCTTGCAGCAGCTTCCCTTCCCTTTTCCTCTTGGGATTCTGATTTGTTACCCTTTTCTTGGAGGATTTGGAGTCTTAAATCCTTCCTAAATTAATTAATTAATTAATGCTTTGCCTTTTCTCCCATTATTTTAGACAATTTGCCGCACAAAATAAAGCCGTTCATCATTCACCTATTCAGCCATTATTCATCCTCTACCACCAGAATTCGCACCATCCATCCACCACAACCCAATTTCATACCTAAACACCTTTGTGCTGCAATTTTGCAAGGAAAAAGGAAAGAAGACCCATAGGACGTGCTTGCCATTCAAGATTGGATTGTTGAAGCGTTTCTAGGTGTATTCAATCTTTGTTTTCAATGTTTAATTTAAGTTTTCTTTGTTTAATTGTGAACATGAGGAGCTAAACTTGTTTTAGCTAAAGGAGACTTTGAAACCATGATTATATTTACAATATGAATTGATTACTTCCAGTGTGATTTCATAAATCATGAATGCAATTTACTTAATTGTTGGATTAAGAACTTATTTTTATATGTTGATTAAGGATGCATACTTAGTTTGCATGCATGAATTTGATGCTAGAATATAAGGGAGTTTCACATAATCGTTATGAACTTATATTCACAAGTAGTGAAGGTCGCTGGTCACGATCGTGTTAAGTTGAATTCCTGGCATGAGTATCATGATGTCATAGTTACGAATGCCTTGTCAATGCTTATGATTTTCACAAAGCTTAATGATCTTTGATTGTATCTCTATTATGCTGTTCATGTAGGGAACTATTGAAGAATAATTTGGTTGCCGATGCGTATTCCATCCAATTCAATGACTTAAGGAAAATTTGAGGGTTAATTACTGATGTCACGGTTAATCTGGGGTGTTGAGGTTCATGGTTTATTGAAGAAGCAACTGGAAATCAATTTGTATGCAAGTGTGTCATATGTGGATAAGGACCCTCTAGCTAGCTAATCACCCATCAATTCACCCAAATTCGTATTCCTTTACTTAGTTTCTGCAATTTACTTGTTTTTACTTCAAATTCGTCAAAAACCCAATCCCCTTTACTTTGTTGTGTCAAATTAGCTAGAATCTGTCTAATTTGCGTTTTTAAGTGGTTTGAGTCAAGTTAAAGTTAGAATTCGTCCAAAGTAAGTCCTAGTGTCTAGTTTGAGTCTTTTTGATTGTTTTGTGCTATTTTGAGTCTCTTTAGTTTGTTTTGAGTCATATAAGTCTAGTTAAGTGTTTTCTAGCCTAGTTTTATGTTTTAAAGTTAGTTTTAAGTAGTTTAGCAATCCTTCCTAATTCTCGACCTAGAATGATCCCTACTTGCATCTTTACTACAATTGTCAACAAGAGGGTTTAATTTGAGTGCTATCTTTTATCACATCATTGGTGTAAGTCACACCAATGACTCGAGACCAGTCACTCTCCCTAAGAGAAGACATAGCACGTACTGATCTTAATGGACTATCAATGCCCAATTGGCAATCCTATGATCAGAAACATTTGAGATATGTATACGAAAGAGAATGGTCTCATGAATCTAACTTTTTTAGATCACATTCTCCCAATTGCATATTGTGGATGCAATTTTTCGCCTCTTTCTTCTTTGGACAAAATTGCACCTACAAAACAATTAACACCTTAGGGTCAAGGCTAATAGCCTCATGCACCCACGATGAATTGGGGGGAGGGGGGGAGGGGGCTTTGGCCGAAGAACATCCAATGCCAAAGTTAGAATTTAGAGAGAAAAGTGTTTAGAGAGTTTTTGGAGTTTTGCAAGAGTGTGGACCTCTTTCTTCAAAGAAAATGGAGTCCTATTTATAGAGCATGGCCGGCCCTCTTTGGAAGAGAGAGTGGCCAACCCTTGGATGTTTTTTTGGGGTGTAATGGTGATTAATTTGGTGATTAATGGATTAATTAGGAATTAATCTACTAATTAGCCTAATTAATTTAACTTATATGGAAGGTTTTGAAGGTTATGGAATGATTTCCTTGTAGAGGATATGGAGTTTAGATGGATGAGATAAATTTGAACTTGTTACCTATTTTGGGCACTCTTGACTTAGTTGATGGATGATTCTCCATTGCTCGCGTGTAGGAAACCCGGTGTGTCTAAAGGGTAATTTTGTCCTCTTCACCTAAAAATCCACGTGTCGCCTCTTGATTATTTTTGGCTCCACAAATGCCCTCACACCTGTTGGGCTGATCGTAGAAAAGGGTAACAGGTGTAGAGATTTTCTTGCTTTAGGAAACTTTGAATTGTTTCCTTCTTTGATGCAGATTCCCTCTTTAATAGGAAATTAGATCCTTCTTGGAAAAGGAAATAAATCCCTCTCAAAGCCTATTTAAGTCCACCTTAAGTGGATTATTAAATCAACTTTGAAGAGAATTTTATTCTACCTTACAAGAGAAAAAGAAAGCTTAGAGGATATTTATTCCCCCTCTTCTAGCCATCTTCTACATCTTGCCCGTGTAAAGGATCGTCTTTCGTTGCTTGCTTCGTCTTCTTGTTGCTTCTTGGTAAGGAAAAATTAATTCTCTTGTCTTCATAAACTTTTTTGAAACTTCGGGACTTGAAATTAGCTTGGCAGGGGTCAAGATGGCTTGGAGAAAGCCACGACAGGGTGTTGCCGTGGGTGCCCTGATGATTTAATCTTAACTAGGGCCAAGGTTGGCATGAGAAAAGGAAAAAAAACCTCACCAGGCCGTGGGCCTTGGCATGTTGGCTGGGTTCTGCGACTTCTGAACTTTTTTTTTTTTTTTTTTTTTTTTTTTTTTTTTTTTTTTTCTGCTGGGCTTGAGCCTGTGCCCTAGAAAAGATGAAGGGTTTTGTGCTCTTTTGGATGAGTTGACCCGTGCCCTTTTTATTTTTATTTTATTTTTATATTTTATTTTTTTAACAACCTTCTAATGAATCTTCTTTGTACTTTTGTAGAATTCCTTCAAGCATGTCTTCCTCGAGCCATAAGAATGATGATGGTGTGCCGCCGTTGTATCATTAAGGCGGGTCTTTGAGCAAGGTTGGCTACTTCAAGGCTGCTCACTTCAAGATTAGCTCTGATGATTTGTTTAGAGACTTCCTTGAGGCATATTGGCATGCCATTTCGTCGGGAGTACGTGTGAAGCGAGTTAAGGATGGTAGCAGCCGTGAGCCATGCGATGGGGCTCGGAGAGCCATCAAATTCTATCCTTACTATTTTGTGTTAGGATTTACATTTCCTATGCCGCGATTTTTCCAAGAAGTGCTATGCTCCATGAGATGTGCCCTCGCTCAATGTTCTCCGAATGCGGTCCGTGTAATGGTGGGATTCCACAATCTTAGCCAATTCTTTGACTTAGATCTAACCATCAATGAATTTTGGTAATTCTTTGACATAGGTCACATTGATGGAGTTGGGCAGCTGCGATCTCGTCATAGGCTTTTTGACAACTCGAGCAAATGGGAGATCATGACTGGGCCAAGGAGACTTTGGAGATAAGTGGAGAATGGGAGTCTGATTCTTAATCTTCATATCCGGTAAGTAAGCTGCTTAATCTTCTTAGCTGCTTTGTTTTAACGCTAAGCTGCTCTTCAATTTTCTGATTATCTCTTGCTACTTTTGCAGATTCGGAATTTAGCTCAACTCTTAAAGCTTTCTGGACACGAAGAAAGTGCATGTTGCTCTGGGTATCCCCTTCGAATATCGTGAATGGCATTGGCTGCTTAGTCATTTTCGTAGGGAAAAAGGTGGGCTACCCCTGAAGGAGGAGTTAAAATGAATCAAGGTAGAGACGTTGGCTCGTCCTATCATTATAATGGAGCCTGTTACAACTGAAGGTGGGAAAAAGAAGCATTCCCGCCTGCTAAAAAGAAACTAAAGACTGTTCACAGGGGTTCTCCGGCTGCTCAAGAGATGCCTGCTTGAAGATTGCTTCCGCTGCTCGCAAGGGTTCACTGGCTACTCCCAAGTTTGTGATCGACTTGACTTCCTCAAAGAGTGAGAAAGAAAGGTTTGCTGGACCTATGCCGGTGGCACCTGTCATTTTGAAGGCTACTAGCTCGGTTGCTAATAGGATTGCCCAACGTAGAAGATCCTCTATACCTCTGGTGCTGAAGTTTGTGCCAAAACGTCCGTCTGATGCTAAGTCTGGTTCACCTTTGGAGAGGCTTGTTACTATGAAGAGCGACAACGTGTCCCTTTCTGCTAAAATGGTGCCAAAACTCGTCCCCTTTGCTGCTGAAACCCATTCGTCTACTAAGACGAAAGAGACTGCTCGTGCGGGCAATTGTGAGAAATCCACCAAGTCCGTTTCTGGGGCAGTTACTGAGATTTGTGCGCTTTTGAAACCAAATCTGCTTGAGGACATAGATATATGTGCCAGGTTTGTTGATGTCGTCAAAGGGATTGTTGGTCTAAGTTCCTTTGCGAAGCACACGGCCGGGTACATGATGACTGCTCTACAAGCCATGATGCAGAAAACAATGATTTTAGTAGTCAAGTCCATGCTTCTTGATCGAGAGGATATCAAGGCTGCCAAGGAAGTGGCAAGAACTGTGCCAGCCGAAGCTTATTCCTCGGCCGAGAAAGTAAAAAAATTAGAAATTAAGCTTGCTGCTTTAAAGGGGTCTAATGTCTCTGCCCCTACTTCTCTACAGCTTGAGACTTCTTGCCAAAAGATCGTGGATTTGAAGACAAGGCTAGACGCGATCTAAGTAAAGTATGAAAGTGCAGAGAAGGAGATCGAGCGTTACGTACCTCAGATTGAAGATCTTGAGCGATCCATCTCTGAATTCCGCTCCACTGCTTAAGCAAGGGATGAAGAACTAATCACCGCTTACAACCAAGTGATCCATTTCAATAAGGTTGTTGATAGGCTCGAGCCTCAAGTGTTGGAACTCCAAAGTGCCCTGAAGATCAATGACAATCTGAAGAAAGAAGTGGAGGAGTTGCAACGGGTTTGTGCTAGTCTACTTGAGGAGAATGAGTAGTTGAAGGGTTCGAGGCTGGGTTCGAGGCTTTGCTTACTCAGAACCAAGCCGATTTCTACAAGCTGGGTTATGTAGATCATCTATTTCATCTGAATTTGAGTTTTCTGGTAAAGACTTCGAGACATTTTCTATTTCTCTAGATGACCTACTCGCCTTCACCTTTGAGTCTTCTATTGGTGAAGTGGTTGGAGAAGTTGCTGCCCAAGTTGAAGCAGTTGGTGGTGAAGCGCCGGATGATGCCGTTGCTGATAATGTTACGGCTGTTGAAGGTGTGGTGATCGAGTAACCGTGGGATGTCCAAGCTGCTCAAAAGTAGTCTTCTAAGTTGCCTTTAGGATTTTCTTTGTTTTTCTTGTTGCTTTTGTTTTGCTTGAACTCATTCGATCATTGCTAGTTGTTTATCAATTTTGCTAGAAAATTTAATAAACTTGTTTCCTTCACTTTTTCCATCTTTGCTTCTTTTGTTCTTACCCTAACCTTTAGACTTTATAGACCTTTAGTAGGCGTGCTACTTTTTATAAGCAGACATGCTGTGCAATCTATGCAGCCGCAGATGTTGGTGTAGAACCTCGCAAAGATAGAACCTAGCATGTTTAACCTTTCATAAGAATATGTATTTGTATAAGTCTAGCATGGCTTTACTACTCGAAGGGCAAGCCGTAGGTAGTCGTCCAAAAATTACAGGCTACCTTTGTGCACTCGGTAGCAGCCTTAGGTTTCCAGGGCAGCCGTTCATAAAGTGTGCTGCATAATGTGCCCATTCTGTCTTTAGGGCCCGGTTCCCCACAGATTAATCCAAGAGACCCAAAATCCTTTAGTTAGCTAAGCCTTGAAAAAGACCATTGTGCCTACTTCTAGGAATCCCAGTGTAAGCCATCATGTATCTAGTTATACTAGGGCAGCCCGACTCATCCAGGTCTGGACATTTGGAATGTAGAGTTTATCTTCCCGTTTTGGAAGACATGGTAGGTCCTTCGAGGAGTGCAATTCCTGCGATGAGTCCCTTGTAAGGGTGCGATCTTCTCTTGAAGTACAGGAGAAACAAGTTATTATGGACATGCAGTTGAGCCAAGTTGTAAATTACTTCTGAATTCCTCATTAAAAACGAATGAAACAAACAAAATAACTTAACCGTAAAGACTACATGACAACTGGATAATCCTCGGCTTGCGAGGAAGTGCCCATTGAGCTACTTGAGTCTTTGGGTCTTGATATAGTAGAAGGTCACACATGGTACTTTCTTAGGTTGTAGGCATTCCACTGCTTCTCAATCTCTTTGTCGTTCATGGTGGTGAGGGTATAATTACCCTTGTCTCCTACCTTACTGATCTTGTACGGACCTTCCTAAATGGGATCCATCTTCTTGGAGCCTTCTTTGCGGGCAGTGATGAAGACCTTTCTTAGGATTAGACTTTCGGGTTGGAATTCCCGAATCTTGGCCCTTTTCTTGTAATTGGAAAGGAGTTGCTGTTAGTGGGCTGCGATGCTGGTGATGGTCTGCTCGCGTTTCTCCTCTGCCAGATCTAAGTTTGTGGCCATCTCTTTACTGTTTTGCTTAATGCTTGGTAATAGTGTGCTGATGTTTGGCACAATGATGTTGGGAGGAATGATTGCTTTCAAACCAAATGCCAACGAAAAAGGAGTGTCACTGGTTTCTTATCCTTTGGTGGTGCAATATGCCCATAAACATTCGGGGAGTTTGTCTGGTCATTTTCCCTTTTTGTCAGTGAGAGATTTCCTGAGGCAGTTAAGGATTGTTTTGTTGGATGCTTCGGCTTGCCCATTGCCTTGAGGATATCTTGGCGTGGACATGTGCTGCTTGATGCCGTACATTTGGAAGAACTTCGCCAAATCTTTTCCCACGAATTACGGGCCATTATGGTGACGATGGACTGAGGGATGCCAAATCGGCAAATAATGTTCCTCCATATGAAGTGCTTTACGTTTGTCTGAGTCGTGGTCGTCATAGGCTATGCTTCTACCCATTTGGTGAAGTAATCGGTTGCCACGATCATCATGCCTCTGCCCCTAGTAGCAGGTAGCAGTGGTCTTACTAGGTTGATTGCCCATTGCATGAACGGCCAATGACTCGTCTGCGGGTATAATTCACTAGCAGGCAGTGCTGGTACGGGCTTGTAGTGTTGGCAGCGGTCAGACTTTTGTACTAATTCCTTAGCATCTTAGTGCACAGTAGGCCAATAGTAGCCTGCATTAAGAGCCTTTTGCTCTAAGGATCGACCTCCGGAGTGATTTTTGCAAACGCCTTCATGAATTGAACTTAGAACCTTCAAGTCATCGGGAGGTGCTAATCAGCGAAGATGTGGTCCGGTGTAAGATCTTCGGATGAGAATGCTGTTCCATATATAGTAGCGTGCTGCCTTGATTTGGAGTTTCCTAGACTCCAATCTTTCCAAGGGGAGTGTGCCGTTGACCAGGTAGTCTATAATAGAACTTTGCCAATTAGGAATTATACTAACCTATGACACTTCAGTCGCTTGCTCTGCCTTTATGCTTGGCTTGTCTAGATATTCCATCGGAATAGAATGTTTGAATTGGTGGTTGAGGGCGGAGCCTAGAACTGCTAGCGCATCTGCGTAGGCATTGTCTGCCTGTCGGACTTGAGTGAGAGTGTAAGTCTGAAATGCCTTAAGCTGTTTAAGTACTTTCTCTAGGTATTGCGTCATCCTCGGATGTTTTGCCACATATTCTCCAGTAGTTTGACTGGTGATTAACTGGGAATCGGAATGAATTGCAAGTTTCTTCACTGCCACGTCTTTTGCGATTTGGAGGCTTGCCAGTAGGGCCTTGTATTCTGCTTCGTTGTTAGATGGTTTGAAACCTAGAGCAATTGCCTGCTCGAGCAATAAGCCGTCTTGGGTGACAAGGACCACGCCTGCTCCTGAGCCTTTATAGTTGGATGCTCCGTCGACATGTAAATGCCAGAAGTCTTTATCGGATAGAGCATGTGCGGCTAAGGTGCGTTCAGTTGCTTCTAGGGCGTCGTTGGGCCGCTCTGTTGTGTCGCCTAGGTTAGGTGTGAATTCCGCTATGAAGTCTGCCAAGGCTTGGGCCTTTATTGTTGTGCGGGGTCGAAAAACTAAACCGTATTGGCCAAGTTCTAACATCCACTTCATCACTCGTTGAGAAGCATCCGGACCATATAAGATTGATCGTAGAGGATACTGAGTCATGACGATGACCGTATGAGTTTGAAAGTATGGTCTGAGCTTCTAAGTCGCAACAACCAATGCCAAAATTAATTTTTCGATCTTTGGATATCTCGTTTCTGCATCGAGAAGAGCTTTAGAAGTGTAGAATATCGGCTGTTGGGCCCTTAGCTCTTCTCGTATAAAGGCAGAGCTTACTGCTACTTTAGAGACTACTAGGTAAATGTATAAATCCTTCACTGCTTCCGGCTTGGATAGTAAATGAGGTGATGTAAGATACTTTTTTAGGTCTTGGAAAGTTTTTCGCATTGTTCATCCCATTTGTCTCGTTGTGCTTTCTTGATAGCCTTGAAAAAAGGCTTGCATCGATCGGTGAACTGCGAGAGAAACTGGTTGGGGGCAGCCGCTCGTCCAGTCAAGCTTTAGATCTCCTTCAAGGTAGTTGGAGACTTCATCTCTAGGATCGCTCGGATTTGCTTGGGATGTGCTTCAATTCCTCGTTGGGTTACTAAGTACCCTAGGAATTGGCCTGAAGATACTCCAAATGTGCATTTGGTAAGGTTGAGCCTCATCTTGTATTTATTGAGGATATTGAAAATTTTTCCAAGTTGCGTATATCATCTAACCGCTGCTTGCCCTTTACCATGATGTCGTCAACATAGACCTCTATGGTTACCCTAATTTGCTTCTTCAACATCATGTTAACTAACCTTTGGTAAATGGCTCCCCCATTTTTGAGGCCAAAGGGCATGACCTTGTAGCAGTAGGTGCCTTGCTTGATTACGAATGCGGTTTTCTCTTTATCGAGCTCATACATGACTATTTGGTTATAGCCTGAGTATGTATCCAAGAAAATGAGCAGCTGGTTCCCAAAAGTTGAATTTACTAATAAATCGATATGAGGGATAGGATAAAGATCTTTTGGGCATGCTTTGTTAAGGTCGGTGTAGTCTACGCAAACCTTCCATTTGCCTTTCTCTTTCTTCATGACTAGCACAACGTTAGCAAGCCATGCTGAGTGTGCTACCTCTTCTATGAATCTAGCTTTTAATAGCTTGTCAAGTTCCACCTCGATGATCGTTACTCGCTCGGGTACAAAATGTCTTATTTTTTGGATCACCGGTTTAGCTGCGGGACCAATGTGCAACTTGTGGCAGGCTACCTTGGGGTCGATGTCCGGCATGTCAGACGGTGACCATGCAAAAGCATCTCGATTTTTCCTAACGAAAGCGTGAGTTCTTCCTTCTTAGCTAGGCTTAGACGTGAGTCGATTCTAGCCGTTTTTTTCCGGTTGTTGAGGATCAAGAATGATGTCTTCGGTGTTCTTTTCGGGTTTCCATCCTATCTCGTCTACTTGGGCACCATCTTCTTGATTTATTTGCTGTAATTGCTATTTGGTAGCTTATTGGGATGCGGCCTCTACGGGAGTAAAGGTTTTTTTTTTGATTCATTCAATACTTGTACAGTGCATTATCGGGATGTGGCCTGGTCAGACTTGATTTCTCTGACTCCTCATCTCGGGATATGAAATCTGATTTTTTGGTACTTGACGGAAGTAACGGCATCCAGCTTGATCAACCAAGGTCTCCCAAGAATCCCATTGTAGGGAGATGGGTCGTTTACGATTGTGAACGTTTGTTTTAAGATACTGGTGATGTCTTCACGTCAAGTGTGATATGGCCGATGACAGTTGAGGTGTGCCTGTTGCATCCGGTGAGTACCTCTGCTCGACGTATGATTGTGCTTTCTAGGCCCATTTTCTGAATGACTGAGAGTTGAAGTAGGTTGACTGCTCTTCCATTATCGACAATCATTTTGTCGATTATAGCATGGGCTAGTTGGACAGATACTACTAGTGCGTCATCGTGTGGAAAATCCACGCCTTCTGCATCATGCTCGGTGAAGCCAATGACGGATCCAGGTTGGGTGTCGGTTGCTTGGATTTGCGAGACTAGTAGAGCCTGTTGAATCTTTTTTTTTTTTTGAATTATTGGTGGCCCCCAAGTGTTCAGATTTGATGAAGATGCCATTAATTTGAATCTTGGTTGGCGGCTCCACATCATTGTCTGCGTTCCTTCTAAGCTACGTAGCTGGCTTGTCTAAGTATCTGTCAACCTTGCCTTCTTTCATGGGTTTCTCTAGGTAGTTCTTCCAAGTGTAGCAGTCGTCAGTTGTGTGTCCGGGACCTTGGTGGAATGCGCAATACTTGGTGTGGTCCAACTTGGAAGTATCTCCTTTTCATTGTTTTGGTAGTTTGAACCATGGCTCGTTCTTAATGATGCGAAAGATTTGGTGGATCGGAATTGAGAACTTAGAATAGTTCTTGGTCATCATGCCTTCTTTGTTCAAGGGTCGGTTTCTATGCTTGGCCTCTTACCTGCTTTTGCTGGACTGCTTCCCGTCCCCCTTCCTTTGAGACACTGCCAACTCTTTTCGAGGTTGCTCGAGCGTCTTCTTTGCTCCCCCAGCCTCGTCCCAAAGTGCATGCTTCTTCACTAGAGCAAATGAGTATGCTAGAGTTAGATTTTCTTTCATGATCATTTCTCCGAACAGTGGTTGGTCTGCAGGGAGTCCTTTTTGGAAGGCTGCACTCGCTATCGAGTTGTCGCATTTGATGATCTTCGCCTTTTCCGCTTTGCACCTATTCACATAATCGCGAAGCGACTCTTTTCGGTTTTTCTTCACGTTAAATAAGTGATCAGACTTTTTCTTGATCTAGTAGTAGGATGAGTACTCTTTGGTGAAAACCAAGGAAAGATCATTAAAACTTCAGATGGATTATGGTGGCAAGGTATGAAACCAATCTTGTGCCTTGCCTTGCAAAGTAATGGCGAAGATTTTGCACATAAGGGCTTCGTTGCTCCGATAAAGGATCATCGTGCTTTGATAATGCTTCAAGTGCCTCTCTGGATCTCCATCTTCTTTGAAAGATGTAAAGTGTGGCATGATAAACTTATGTGGAAGCTCTGCCTACTTGATCTTGTCTGTGAAGGGTGACCTGCTTATGTTGGTCATATCCCGCCGTAGTGCTTCATTGGCCACTTTATTGCGTTGGAAATCATGCAATCGTTCGTTAAGAAGTCTCTCTACTTCTTCTTGGATTTGCTTTTGTTGGTGTAGCGAAGCTCTCGGCTGCCCCCGGTCCTCACCTATTAGTTTAGGCTGCTCTTCTTCGCATTCGGCTTGTTTATGTCGTGACAAGGTTACATGTTCATTTATGGAAAGTAAGGGAATTCTTTGCAGGTTGCCGGTTGAGCTTGAGCCGGATTGAGTGACTTCTCCTCTCCGCCTATTGTGTTGCCTGCTCCGACGTGATGTGGAAGACGCTTATTGTGGGCCTAGTCGCAAATGAATGCCTGGCCTAGAAGGCTGCTCATGCTGATCATCGAAGTATGGCCCTAACCGTGAGTGTATGTTTGCCCTTGGGCCTAATAGAGAGTGTATTCTCCTCCGCGTGCTAAGACAGGAATACACGTTATCTCAGGGGTCTAATTGAGAATGCACGCTACTTGAACGTTCGGCTCGTGGTTGGTCAAGTAGCTGTAGAAATATGGTGACTTCAGACAAAAGAAGGGTGTAGACTTCAGACAAAAGATTTGAGTTAGGAAGGGTGTAGACTTCAGAAATATGGTGACTTCAGACAAAAGAAGGGTGTAGACTTCAGACAAAAGAAGGGTATCAAATCTTTTGACATATTTCTATGACTATTTGGCAGTGCTAGGAAGGAATGTGCCTCCTTAAGCAATAGAAGGGTGTAGACTTCAGACAAAAGATTTGAGTTAGGAAATGTCAAATCTGTGGAGAAATATGGTGAAAATGTCCCAGGCTCGATGGTAGGTCTGGATGGTTGAGATAGCCTTGGGTTGACCTGGGTTGCTTGGGAAGCCATAGGAGCAGGTTGGGCCACGAAAACAGGTTGGGTTGCGAGAGCAGGCTGGGTCGTGGGAGCATGCTTGGTCATGGGAGCAAGCTTGGCCACGGGAGCAGGCTGCTCAGTGCGTGATGCATGCGAGTACGAGGCTTTGGTGCCATGGGCCTTGGATGGCATGGCTTGGGCTCGGGCCCGTGCAAGCTCAAATGGCATAGCTCAGGCCGTGGTAGTGGTGCCATGGACCTCGCCATGGGTAGTGGTGACCGTGGTGGCCACCGTGGTGGTTGCCATGGTGGAGCCCCGTGGTGGTGGTGCCGCTCCTATGATCACATTTAGCCTCGTGGATCGCCATGGTCCTATTTCTTGAATATTGGAATTTTCACTTGTGGAGTTTTATAAATTTCTAGCCATTGTATTTCTCTTTTACATTTTATCAAAGATTTTTTGCAAATAAAAAATTCTAATAATAAAAACTTACAAAAAATGCAAGTGGACTAGAAAATAAAGAAAAACCTTTTTTAAGCGAGAGTGTTCTACGAGTGTGGATTTCTTCTCTTAATGAAAGCACCAATTTGTGGATGCAAAATTTTGCCTCTTTCTTCTTGGACACAATTGCACCTACAAAACAATTAACACCTTAGGGTCAAGGCCAAGAGCCTTACGCGGCCACGATGAATGGGGGCGGGGGGGGGGGGGGCTTTGGCTGAAGAATCGCCGATGCTAAAGTTAGAATTTAGAGAGAAAAGTGTTTAGAGAGTTTTTGGAGTTTTGCAAGAGTGTGGACCTCTTTCTTCAAAGAAAATGGAGTCCTATTTATAGAGCATGGCCGTCCCTCTTTGGAAGAGAGAGTGGCCGGCCCTTGGATGTTTTTTTGGGGTTTAATGGTGATTAATGGATTAATTAGGAATTAATCCATTAATTAGCCTAATTAATTTAATTTATATGGAAGGTTTTGAAGGTTATGGAATGAGATGGTTTAAAACAATAATCTTTGCCCTTTATATTAAATTAGATTAGTTTAACATGTGAAATGTCCATAAAGTATCATCATATGATTCGTTTTAGGACACATTTCCAACATGTGTCTCTACGGCTCGAATGGTTATGTACAACTCATTTAGGAAACATTTCATGTGGCATCCCACATCGCCCAGGGGAGTGATCCTTATATGTATATTCCCATCTCTATCTAGCACGAGGCCTTTTGGGAGTTCACTGACTTCGAAGTTGAGCGAGTTCGCGCGAGAGCATTCCCAGGATGGGTGACCCATTGGGAAGTTCTCGTGTGAGTTCCCAGAAACAAAACCGTGAGGGTGTGCTGGTGGGGGCCCAAAACGGACAATATCGTGCTACGGTGGAGTCGGGCTTGGGAAGTGGTCTTGCCCGGGTTGGGATGTGACAATTTGGTATCAGAGCCTAACCCTGACCCTGGTGTGCCGATGAGGATGTCGGGCCCCTAAGGGGGGTGGATTGTGGCATTCCACATTGCCCAGGGGAGTGATCCTTATATGTATATTCCCATCTCTACCTAGCACGAGGCCTTTTGGGAGTTCACTGACTTCGGGTTCCATTGGAACTCCAAAGTTAAGCGAGTTCGCGCGAGAGCATTCCCAGGATAGGTGACCCATTGGGTGTGCTGGGGGCCCAAAGCGGACAATATCATGCTTTGGTGGAGTCGGGCCCGGGAAGTGGTCTCGCCCGAGTCGGGATGTGACATTCCAGCTTCTTGTGAATATGCTTCCGACCATATTTGTAAGAAGTGATACAAAGAAATTTCGAACTATTCTTTTCAGTAGTTTCAACATGATATTGATTATCTCCAATGTCTTTAAAACTCAGCAGCGTTCTTCCAGAATGTGGAGAATAGAGTGCCTCTTTAATGGTTAATTCAGTACCATTGGACAACATTATATGGGCTTTTTTGTATCCTTCTATCAGGTTGGATAGGCCTGTGAGGGTTGTCAGAGGTGCATTCTTAGGAACGAAGTTAGTGAAATAGTGTTTCTCACGCAATATGGTGTACGTAGTTGCACTATCAGCCAGACAACTAACTTCCTCATTAGTTGTACCTAGAAATAAATTAATTGAATTGGTCTCATGCATAAATATAATTCCATTCATTTAATTAATCAATTCGAGAAATAATGTCCATAAAATAATTATCCAAAGTTCAATACAAACCAAACCAAACAAATATTTCCAAATACTTAGAAAAATTATCCGAAAAATAAACCATAAAACTAGAAAATAGAAAGGGTTCGGCCACTCCTAGTAGGTTTGGCCACTAGGGGTATAACACCCTAAAAATATATCTAAAATTTATTCTTCCATAGGAGAGGATGCCTCCTGAAAATTTGAAACCTTAAGAGTTGTAGTAGTAGCTTAAGGCATTGTTACATGCATAAAGTTGGACTCACGACGGGAATGATACTTGACAATGGCCTCGGGGGTAGCTCAGCATACCCTTGACCAATGATCTCTTGATCTACAATGGTAGCACATGTCCAGTTCATTGGAATTCAATTGAACGATAGCTTTTCCCTTGTTCTTGAAGTTTGGGGCCTTCGGGGCAAAGGGTTGGCGCTTCTGGGTCAAGTTTCCTCCCTTGGATAGGTTTCTTTTAAGTGGACATTGGGCCCGTGTGAGGCTTTCCGCCCTTTCCCATGGCCACGATGGGATCTTCATCAGTTGTGGCTGCTAAAAGCTGTCGCGTACGCTTCAGGCATGACGTCCAAGCTAGAAGGTTAAGTTTGATGATTCTTCATCAAAAACTGGTTTTGCTTTTCAGTGAGAAGTAGAATAGATATCAAATCTGAAAAGTTGGAGAACTTCTGTGCCCTATATTGTTGTTGCAGGATAATATTGGTGGCATTGAAGGTTGAATAGGTCTTATCCAGGAGATCCTGTTCAGTTAAGTCCTCGTTACAGAACTTAAGCAGTGATCAGATTCTACAAACTTTAGAGTTGTATTCATTCACAAACTCAAAGTCTTGGAAGGGTAGATGTTGCCAGTCGTGTCTTGCTTCAGGCAAGAAGAAGTCGTTCTGGTTATCGAAATGATCCGCTAGGGTGAGCCAGAGGGTACGGGGATCCTCCTCTGCGAGGTACTCGGTCTGTAGTGTGTCATGGATGTGTCTTAGGAAAAAGATCATGGCAGTAGATTTTTGAGCTTTATCGATGGATGCATCGTCGATTGGTTATTCGATGGTAGCTCTAAGACTCTTTGCAGTGAGGTGGCGCTTCACGTCTTGAACCCATTTTAGGTAGTTTCTTCCGGTGACTTCTAGAGCGGTGAAATCGAGCTTGTTCAAGTTCGACATGTCCATAAATAGATTGTACAACAAAACGTGGTTAGTCATATGGAAAGCCATAAACATACATCGTAGAACATTCAGGCACTATAGACATGTATTTTTTTAATTTATGCATGAAAGCTATAGGTTTCATGTGGTAAGTTTTGAATGAAAACTTCAAGTTTCAAAGGCACTAAATTCGAAACTACAGGTTTGATTTAGTTATGAACGTTTAGTTCATATATAGGGGTACTTGCAAGAACACATAATACAATATACAATAAAGTGTAGTAAATTTGTGGATTGCTTCAGGAACCCAAGTGTGAGTGCTTCGGGACTACAAAAGATAGTCAACAATTCAAAGAGACGAAATAATTTATTGGGTAAATTACACAAAATTACCTCAACTATTGGTCTCATGACACTATCATACCTCATTTTTAAAATTGACAATGGCATACCTCATCTTTAGAATTTGGTCCAATGTTATACATTCTGTTAGTTTGGCCGTGAATTTCTCAGTTAAATGCTGACGTGGCTTGATTCAGGGCCTACTTTCTATTAAAAAATAATAATTTACCCTTAAAAAAAAAAAAAAAAACAACCCCAAACACCCATATTCCCCGACCCCTTCCCCTTCCCTGCAACCCAAATCCAAAATCTAGATTCTTTCCCCTTCCCCTTCTTTTATCACTTCGAATATGACTTCTTCTTCCTCCTCCTTAACCCCCACCTTTCTCTCCCTTTCTTCCCCACCACCATCGGCGCCACCGCAACTACCCTCACCATTGCCGAAAACCCACCTAAAAAATGGGCAAGGATGGTTCCCTGAGCGAGAGCGAGATAAAAAAGATCCTCCTCTTCTACACCTATGTCGCCATCTGGATCTTCCTTTCCTTTAGCATCATCGTCTACAACAAATACATCCTCGACAAGAAGATGTACAACTGGCCCTTCCCATCTCCCTTACCATGATCCACATGTCCTTTTACGCCTCCCTTGTCTTCCTCCTTGTCCGCATCTTCCACCTCGTCGAGCCTGTCACCATGTCCCGTGACCTCTACCTTTCCTCTGTCGTCCTCATCGGTGCCCTTTACTCCCTCTCCCTCTAGCTCTCCAACCCTGCCTTCCAAATGCTCAAGACTTTCATGCCTGTCACTATCTATTCCATCGACGTCTCTTTCAAAAAAAAGTCCTTCAAGACCGACACCATGGTCAACATGATCTCCATCTCCATCGGCATCGCCATCGCCGCCTACGGTGAAGCTCGATTCGACACTTGGGGCGTCAACATCCAGCTTAGCGGCGTCGCATTTGAGGCCACCCGCCTTGTCTTGATCCAGATCTTCTTCACACACAAAGGCACTACCCTTACCCCATCACATCTCTCAACAATGTCGCGCCTTGCTGCTTGGCTTTTCTCTTCGTCCTTTGGATCTTTTTCGAGTACTCGGTTCTGTGCGATTCGTCGAGCTTCCATTTTGATTTCTTGATTTTTGGGACCAATTCTATCTGGGCATTTACTATGAATCTTGCCGTGTTATTGCTCGTCAGAAAGACCTCAGTGTAGGTGGGGGAGGGGTTGGTGGTTGCAGGGAAGGGGAAGGGGTTGGGGAAGATAGGTGTATGGTTTTTATTTTAATTTTATTTATTTTAAGGATAAATTATTATTTTTAATTTTTTATTAATTTTTTAATAGAAAATGGGCTCCGAATCAAAGCACGTCAACATTTAACTGAGAGATTCACAGCCAAGCTAACGAAAGGTATAACATAGGACTAAATTTTAAAGATGAGGTATGACATTGTCAATTTTAAAAGATGAGGTATGATAGTGTCGTGAGACCAATAGTTGAGATAGTTTTGTGTAATTTACCCTAATTTATTGAATCGTTAATTGACAAAAGTGAGCTTCAGGCCAATAATTTTGGATTAATTGTTAGATTAGTGGACTGCTGGTTACTTTAATTAATTCAATAGATTGAGACCATTCGAGATCGATTGTAAAGCTGACTAATCGACTCGATCTTTATCGTAATCGTATAAAGGCCTCGAGTGGCGGAGTGGAGCAGCCGCGACATGAAGTTCCTTACCTTAGTTGGATCTCGCTGGTGCCACCTAAACGGTAGGTAGGCGATGGATGTGTGACGTTTGGAGTTGTCGTTCGTGCACTTGTCCCCAATGGAAGAATGAGTGATCCGTTACCCGAGCAAAAATAATTATAACTTTCGGGTTAAAATTATTTAAAATGCCAAAAAATTAGCATTGGATTCGAAAAACCATAGCCCAAACATGGTGGGCATGGGTGCCGTGAGTAGGGCAAAACCCTATAAGGATTAATAGGCTCAGGTGGCTGCTATGAGCAGCCCAATACGTGGCTTCAGGACACGGGCCAAGTGATGGGAAGCCTAGCAGCAAGTTGCTGGCGTTATGGGCTGAGACCAATGCACGGGGGGTAAGCCTAGCTTACGGGGGTGCGAGGAAACCCGAGCTGAAGTTGGATTTTGGTTCTTGGGTCACAAGGACAAGCCTAACCATCTGGGCTAGCTTCTGGTATCGTGGGCCGTGGCAAATACAAGCTTAGCAAGCCAAAGACGTTGTTGCAGATGGGTCGAGGCTTCAGTTATGTGTCAGGGATAAGCCTAGTATGCTTCTGGCATGCGGGTGTGGGTTGGGTTTAGACCGGGGCTGCATGCCCCTGTAGCAGACAACCCAAGCTGAAGCTTGGTTAGGTCTGAGAGATGCAGCAAGCCCAGCGGGTTGCGTGCAAGGTCTAGGGTGTCGGGCAGACGCCATCCTAAGGTGGTCCACGCGGCTGGGCTTCAGGCCAGTGCAGTGGTCTTGATGGTGGTGCCACGATGGTGCTGTGACGGTGTCGCAAAAATCCCAAGATTTCGTTTTGTTTGTTTTATTTTTGTTTTGTTTTGTTTGTTTGTTTTTGTTGTTTGTTTGTTTGTTTGTTTTTTTTTATTTTTTTTAATTTTTTTTTAATTTTTTTTTCTAAATTTTAGGGTTAAAAACCCTAATTGCTTCTAAATTAATTTTAATTCTTTGACTCACAATTCCACATAGCAGAAATGTGTAATGCATGAACAATTACATATATTGACAAAATATACGAACATATATAGGATATATATAATTGGAAGGAAAATATAAATGTAGGGGTTCATGCACCATGGCGAATGTTTTCATGCTTCAAGGGTTGTTCAAATATCTTAATTTATTTTAGAAGAACTTGATTGGCAGAAAACGATTGAAAGCCTTTGAATTTGTAGAAGATAGCCTCCTCCTACAATCCGTCAGTTCCTTAGCTTCTGGCAAAAGCGTGTTAATAACATGTTGTAGGCTAGGTAGGATAGGTAGAATCCTTACCCTTTTAAGATTACAACTCCTAATAGGAATATAAAAGATACTCCTAGATACACTAGGATTTACACAATCACATTCATAATCCAATAAGACTGCAACAAATTTTAATTTGTACCCCTTTTTTAAATTTTGTACAAATATTCTTTGTAGTTTTAATTTGTACGCTTAATTTCAAATTTTAGTGTGTACCCATATTTTTTTAGTTTATTTTGTATGCATATGTTTTTTTGCTGAATTTACCCATGTAATTGCATGTGTTTATTGTGACAGCCCGTTCCGAAAATTTTAAAACATACGCGTGAAAAGACGATTTTGCCCCTAGTGTGATTTTTACGTTGTGTGGTTGTTTTGAGTTGGTGTGGCTGGTTGTGGACCACACACACACTCTCCCATATTTTTCCTCACCCTTTCCCCCTATCCCTGCACCTGTCCCGTGCCATTTCCCTTCCCATTTTCATATCTATGTGTATGGACACACTCCAAAACCCTTGTAATCTTCACAGATCGAAGAAACAAAGTACATATCCATGCTCGTGAGGTCCGTAGGAGTTCAACCATACCCATTTCAGATAAGGATACCTTCGTTTTCACGTCGAACTCGGGATACCCGATTTTTGGTACTGTTCATGCACACGTAAATTCTTATGTTTTTGGGAATTTCAAGCTTGTAGGAAGCTTGGTGAGGTCCTTAGGAGGCTCGGGGTGGTTCGTTTGAAGGTTTTGGACGTCGGGATTGCGAGTTTCGAGGTTGGCCGGAGTTGGGGGTATTTTCCCGGCGAGATTTCGTGGATTTTAGCACTTGAAAGTGGTATGATTTTGTTCCTCTCGTTGTAAGCTTCATTTTGGTACCAATTTTGTGAAATTTGGTTGAAAAACGAAGAAGAAGACGACAGAATATTCCTTCAGTTTGGATGGAATATTCCTAATGCCGTTGACGGAATCCGTTAAAGTTAACGGAATATTCCTGACGGCGTTAACTGACGCTGTCAGCGTGCCAGGCACATGCCTGCGTGTGCGGCGGTGAAATTTTTTTCTAAAAATATGGGGATGTTTATGAGGTTGAGTAGATCACGTTGGTGTATTCATACACCCCATTTGAGCATTGTATGAGAAGTTATTTCTTAAGGTTGGTTATGTGCTTTAAAATTTACGTTTTTATAGTTGTTTCGCATATAGGTGATACCTATCCCGAGGACGAGCGAGGTCACCTGAGGTAAGGGGGTTACGACCCTTCCACATACCAGTGAGTGGGCTTTTGGTTTTCCGTATATACCTATATACTTATACTTTTCCCAGAAATTGATTTAGAACGTTTATTCGTTTATATGCCATGCCTATAGTTTGCCGTCGTTTATGCATCGTTAATTATATATATATATGTATGTTTGGTGCTGCGGATGCACAGGTAAGTGCCAGGTGAGTTGTGACTTATGTTTACATTCAGTAGTGATTTGAGATGCATAGAGAGCTCATAACCTGCACCCCCGGTGTTAGTGCTCCCGCCTAGAGTTGGGCATAGTCCTTCACGTGATGTTCACCTCCCATACCACACGCTCAGCTTGGATCCAAGTTAGGTGCACAGTCCTGTCGTACAGACCACTTTAGGTGGTTCCGACTCGTAGGTGACCCGCGATTATTCGCCCAGCCTTCACGTGATCGTAGCACTTGAGCATATATATATATATTACACCCGGGCCTGTCGTACAGACCACTTAGGTGGTTCCGACTCGTGTGCAGGTCTAGTTAGCGAGACGGAGATTTGAGCTCTAGATTCAGCCGTACAGGTCACGTTAGGTGTCTCCGGTTGACAGATCATATGGTATTGACGTGATATTACCTGAGCACTTGCATTTTTCTTTGAGGTTTTGGCATAGCATATTCCTGAGCATGACTTATATATATATATATATGTTCTATATTCTGGGAAATATACAGGTTTTACGGCAAGGGGTTAGAACTTATTTATTAAATGGTTTTCGAAAAGCTTTGTTTTTGCCCACTCACGCTTTTGTTTTGCGCCCCTCCAGGTTCTAGTTGGCTAGCACGTTTGGTGGCTTCCCTGAGGATTTCCCCGGCATAATTGACAGACCACCACTAGTGTAGGACCACCTTCGGGTGTGCTTTTGTTGTGTCGTTTTCTTCTGGATTGCATAAGGCTTTCTTGCTTTGAACCTAGCGTTCACACTTACGCTTGCACTTGTTCATTATTACCTTGTGTAAAGCTAGTTTTTATTTATTCGTACTATTTATATTATTATTTTATTAGCTTCCGCATTGTGCACATGGTTACGTCACTTCCACGTGACGGCCAGCATGCCCTGATCTCGATCGAGGTGTGTCATTTATTTTATATTTTAAATTATATTAATAGTTATTATTTTTAAAATATATTAATAATTACTTGGGTACATTATTTTTTTGCTAGTTCTTTTGATTAAAAATCATTATCGAAGCCATTAAGTGGTTGACGACTTTTTTTATTCCATTTCTTGGAGTCATGTTTTAGAGAAGCAAATTTCTTTGTAGATGCCAGTATTGGTTTATAGTTCAATAATTTCCATGTCAGGATAGATCGTTGCCACCTATGGCAAAAAATACTTATTTGTTTGATTGTGTAGGAACTGGATGAGATCGTGATCACTCTATTTAATGCCTTGTTTTTTTTTTCCATAAATTTTTCTTTTCAAGAACTATGTGAAGAAAAATATTACTTTATTATTGACTTTTAAGTAATTATTATATTGTAAAAATATTATCTTAATTTGTTTAAATTTCATAATTTATGGGATATTGAATGCATAAATGCAGGAGTTAAATCCCTTAAGTGATGCTAGGGACGTCGATCAAATCATTTAAACAACAAGAGTTTCATGCTAACAATTAAGTTGACTAGAGATCGGAACAAAAATGATCATTTTTTTTTTTTTTTTTTGAAAAAAGATAGCTAGTTGTTTACAAATTTCTTTGTAGATCCCATAACTAGTTCTAGTTTCCAGTTCAATAATTTCCATGTTCAGGATAGATCGTTGCCACCTATGGTTAAAAACACTTATTTGTTTGATTGTGTAGGAACTTGATGAGACCGTGATCACTTTATTTAATGCTTTGTTTTTTTTTTTTTTTTCCATAAATTTTTCTTTTCAAGAACTATGTGAAGAAAAATATTACTTTATTATTGACTTTTAAGTAATTATTATGTTGTAAAAATATTATCTTAATTTGTTTAAATTTCATAATTTATGGGATATTGAATGCATAAATGTAGGAGTTAAATCCCTTAGGTGATGCTAGGGACGTCGATCAAATTATTTAAACAAACAGAGTTTCATGCTAACAATTATGTTGCCTAGAGACCGGAACTAAAATGATCATTTTTTCCTTTTGTTTTTTATTTTTTATTTTTAAAAAGATAGCTAGTTGTTTACCCCCAAATATTTCTATATCCATATATAGAAATAAGGATTTTGAAAATGAGATGGAGAATTCTTGTTCGTTTGATTACTAGATCAATTCTTGTCCGTTTTCTTTTTTAACTAATTGTTGTGTAAACATGTATTTTTCCTTTCAAAAAGTGCATTCAGATCTTTGGGGTCCTTCACCAACTGGATCCATATATGAAATGCAAAGCTCAAAGAAAGAAAATGAACTGAGGTGCGAGAAAGAATGACTGTTTGTATTGAATATTGAGTTAATGACTGTCCCTTTAAATTTCACTATATATAGTACTAAGTACTCTTCTTTCATTTTAACTACCTAACAACCTTTCTAACAACCCAATCAACACATTGTAACCATTTCTAACCACTTGTGCTGACATGTCAAGGACCAATACAATGCTGACACATGTATGACTACTGCTCAATCAGCTGTTTATACTTCTCATCCCCTCTCAATCTTAGCTAGGGTAACCAAGCCTGAGATTGCATCAATGTTTGACAAATGTTGGTCCATGTAGACCCTTAGTGAGGATGTTAGCAGTTTGATCTTCAATAGGAATGTATTGCACCGTCAAATCTTTTTTTTTGAACTTTCTCTCTGATAAAGTGAAAATCTGTATCCAAATGTTTGATTCGAGTGTGGAAAATAGGACTAGAACATAATGCCAGAGTTGACAAGTTTTCACAATGATGTAGAAATGGTTTTGAAATAAACCGATGGAAGTCTTTTAACAATAATCAAATCCATACTTCATCAGCAACACAGTGAGCAAGTTCTTTGTATTCTGCTTCTGTGGAACTTCTAGAAACTGAGGATTGCTTCTTGGATTGCCATGAGATTGGATTTGGTCCCATATACACTACAAAACCTGTAACATACCTTCTTGTGTTTGGATTGCAGCCTAATCTGAGTCTGAGAAAGCTGTTATAGAGTTGATGTTGCTAAATATGTCAAACCACACTGTATAGTACTTGAACATACCTCAGAATTCTTTTCACAAGACCAAGGTGTTCATCTTTAAGTTTATTTATATACTAACAAGCCACATTTATTGAATAAGATAAGTCATGTCTGATAAAGGTGAGGTACAGAAGAGCACCAACTAGACTCCTATACACAGTAGGATTAGCCAAAGGTACACCTTCAGATGCTAAGAGTTGAGTATGTGGCTTACAAGGAGTTAAAATGGGCTTACATGTGTCTATTCCTGCCTTATAGATCAAATTTTTTGCATATTTCGATTGATTAACAAAGATGTCACCATTATCTTTGTATTGGGTTTGCAAACCCATAAAATATGACAACTTCCCCATATCCTTTAGCTAAAATACATCACCTAATTCTTGAATTACTGCTTGCACATTTGTAGAACTTGACCCTGTCAATATTATGACATCTACATTTAGTAGTAGAGCAATGACATCAGTTCCATCATATTTAACAAACAAGCTATAATCAGATTGTGACATTTGAAAGCCCATTGCTGGAAACTAGTAAATTTTGAATTCTAGGCCCTTGGTTCTTGTTTCAATCCATAGAGTGGACTAACTTGCAAACATGATCAGGTTGTGATTGATCCACAAAACCCTAAGGTGGTTTCATGTAAACTTCTTCCTCTAAGTCTTCATGCAAGAATGCATTTTTAATTTAAGCTGTCTTAACTTCCATCGATGATATGCTACAAGTGATATAATCAATCTCACTGTGGTATGTCTCATAACAGAGCTAACTGTCTCAACATAATCCAAGCTTAACTCTTGAGTATAACCATGTGCCACTAAATGAGCCTTGTATCTTATAATAGACCCATCTGGATTTTTCTTCAATTTATACACCCATTTGCTACCAATTATGGATATGTGAGTTGGTTGAGGAACTAACACCCAAGTTCCTTGACTTTTTAATGAGTCAAACTCCTCATGCATTGCCTTTTGCCATTCACATTTTGTTACTGCACTTCTAAATGTAGTTGGCTCAGCTACATCACTTATGTTTGCAACAAAGTAGAAACCTCTAGTACAAGACTTTTCATCAAGCTTGAGTGAAATTAGTTCAGGTAAATAAGCTAAGTAGCTTGCATAATGTTTCCTTGGAATAGCACCTGTGTGTAATCTAGTTTGCATTCTTTGCACAAAATTGTCAATTTGTGATTGATCAGAATAAATAAAAGGGTCAAATGGAAGAAATACCTCTAATTGTGTATGATCTAGGATGGGTAACATTAAGGCTGTAGATCGAGGTGATGGAGTTGTTTCGAATTCACTTATGTCTTTAGAACTTATAGATGGTACTGCACTTGATTTTGTACCTAATTCCATTATAGAACTTGAAGAACCTGAATTCCCAGTATCAATTAATGTTGTAGAACCTGAAGAAGTAACATCCATAATATCATAATGCATGTTCCTTGACACTGAAGGCATTGAATATGATGAGAGTGTAACTATTACCGAAGTTGATAAGGATTTTGATGCTTGATTCTCAACTTGTGACTACATTCTTGAATTCCTAGAATTGCACTTGTAAGGCATAAGACTTTCATCACGAATTACATGTTAGGAAATGATAAATTTTCTAGATTCTACATGATAACAAATCATTTCTTTATATCTCATTGCATAGCTTAGAAAAACACATAAAGATGCTCTAGGTTGGAGTGTGTTTTCATTATATGGTCTTATCTAGGGATAAACAGTTGTCTTGAAGATCTTCAAACCTTGTAGCTATGGACTAGATGCAAACAACCTCTAATAAGAAGATTGCATTCACAGATTTTTACTTGGCATTCTATTTATGAGAAACACAGAGTGTGCACAAGCATGAAAGTACAATTCTTGAGGCAATGCTGTTGTTGTCGTCAGTGTTATAGCTGTCTCCACAATGTGCCTATGTTTCCTCTCAGCAATTCCATTTTGCTGAGGAGTATTTGGACAAGACACCATATGTATATAGAATTATCAGAGAGACGGGCCGAAGACCCAATTCCAACAACATCGATATTGTCCCCAACTTGGTAATTACCACGTGCACAATCCGTCAGGTGTGAGGTTTTATCACAAAAGGTCTCGGTGTTAGTTGGAGTGGGGTTTGGATATTTAAACTCTTATTTTCTCATTGATATGGTGGATGTGGGACATTTCAACATGCCCCCCTTACGTGGAACCCAATTAGTGGGTCACACGTGGGAGATCCACACATGGACAACCATGTGGAGCCAAGGAGACTCACCCTACATGCGGGGCCAAGGGGACCCACCTATCACGTGGTAGTACAATATGAGCTTACTCCTTAGCTTTGATACCATGTAGAATTAACAGAGAGATGGGTCGAAGGTCCATTTCCAACAATATCGATATTGTCCCTAACTTGGTGATTACCACCTGTACAATTCGTTAGGTGTGAGGTTTTATCACAAAAGGCCTCAGTGTTAGTTGGAGTGGGGTTTGAATATTTAAACTCTTATTTTCTCATTGATACGGTCGATGTGGGACATTTCAACACGCCCCCTCACGTGAGACCCAATTAGTGGGTCACACGTGGGAGATCCACACATCGACAACCACGTGGAGCCAAGGGGACTCACCCTACACTTGGGCCAAGGGACCCATCATCATCGCGCGGGGCCAAGGGAACCTACCCATCATGAGGTAGTATGTACATGCCCGCTTCTTAAGTCTGATACCATGTTGAATTATTAGAGAAACGGGCTAAGGGCCCAACTTCAATAACATTGATATTGTCCCCAACTTGGTAATTACCACCTGCACAATCCGTCAGGTGTGAGGTTTTATCACAAAATGCTTCGGTGTTAGTTGGAGTGGGGTTTGGATATTTAAACTCTTATTTTCTCATTGATACGGTCGATGTGGGACATTTCAACACGCTCCTTCATGTGGGATCCAATTAGTGGGTCACACGTGGGAGATCCACACATCGATAACCACGTGGAGCTAAGGGGACTCACCCTACCCGCGGGGCCAAGGGACCTACCATCATTGTGTGGGGCCAAGTTGACCTACTTATCACATGGCAGTACAATACAGGCTCGTTCCCTGGCTCTGATTCCAACAACACCAACATTGTCCCCAACTTGGTAATTACCACCTGCATAATCCATCAGGTGCGGGGTTTTATCACAAAAGGCCTCGGTGTTAGTTGGAGTGAGGTTTGGTTATTTAAACTTTTCTTTTCTCATTGATATGGTCGATGTGGGACATTTCAACACGCCATTTCATGTAAGACTGAATTAGTTGGTCACACATGGGAGATCCACACATCGACAACCACGTGGAGCCAATGAGACTCACCCTACATGCGGCGCTCAGGGACCCACCATCATAGTGCGGGGCCAATGGGACCCACCCATCACGTGGTAGTACAGTACGGGCTCGCTCTCTGGCTCTGATACCATGTAGAATTATCAGAGAGATAGGTCGAAGACCCACTTCCAACAACATTGATATTGTCCTCAATTTGGTAATTACCACCTGCACAATCCGTCAGGTGTGAGGTTTTATCACAAGAAGGGCTCGGTGTTAGTTGGAGTGAGGTTTGGATATTTAAACTATTCATTTCTCATTGATGTGGTTGACGTGGGACATTTCAACAATGAATAATTCCTATATTCTTAATATAATCATCAAAACTATAACTCATGTATTCCCCACCACCATCAGTTTGCAAACACTTAATATCAATACTAAACTGAGTATGAACACAACTATTGAATTTCTGGAAACATGCAAAGATTTCTGATTTATTGATCAATGGGAATACCTATACATATTTAGTGAATTCATCAACAAAACTCACATATTACTTGTATCCTCCTATGGATCTAGTTGGTGAAGGACCCCAAAGATCTGAATGCACTTTTTCTACTCTCTTTAGTTCTTCATCTTTCTCACTGTTATTCTTCTTCATTTTCTCTTTAGTTTTGAAATATTTCAATGTAGTTACCTTGGTATCAGAGCAAGTTGGCCCATGTTTGTAGCCCAACGGTTACACGTGCTCCACGTCACCCAATTCGTGTTGCCCATGTGTTTGGCTTGAAAATTCGCCACACCTGAAGGGGCGTGTGAGAATGTGAAGGTAAAAGAGTCCCACATTAGTGAAAGAAGAAACCTTGCAAGGGTTTATAAGAGGTTGGACTACTTCCCTTATTACCAATTGGTTTAATAGTGGAACTTCAACTTTTTTTAGTTTGCAAATAAGGAAGGTCATTCTCCAAGGCTTCATTGCATTGGATTTGAAATTTAGAAGAGTACAACAACAAGAAGAGTACAAGAATTGAAAAATGAAAAGTACAAAGCTATATTTGTACGAAGCAATTTCGAATACTCAAACTCTACCACATTCATATTGTAGTAGTACATTTGATGCTTTGAGTTGGCGAGTCTGCTTGACTGTGGCCACGGGCATGGTAAATTCCCTATAGCCTGTCCGGACCCGAAAATGAATGGATAACTGTGACTTCCCACCAACTATCCCCATTTAAAAAAAAAAAAAAATTGTAGTAGTACATTTAAATCCATATATGGTTAAACAAGAAGATTTATACTATAAGTTCTAAATTGTTCCATATATTAACAGTCTAAGGCCACCTGTACAGGAATATAAGCCTACAACATTGTCATGTTGAAAACAAGATGTGTGGCAGTATGTGCAAAAGCGGTAGAAGGGTTCCATAGGAGTGATCTAAGATCACATGTAATGCTTGTGTATTGTGCTTAATGTGTTCTCAGGTCGCCCGTGCATTGCCATCTCTTCCACATGATTACATTGTTGTAGAACTGAATTTATATACACGATGAACCCGAAGTGCTAGGATGCTACATCCAAATATAAGAAATATTACTAACTTTACTCTCGCTTTCATCTATTATTTTGACCAAAACTGAGTTTTATAGTTTTATTTTATTTTATTTTTTATTTTTTTATGCTAAACTGTTATTGATATTATATTAAAGTATGTTTGTGTAAATACTAGATAGATTTGGTTACTAGTAATTCTTTCCCCACTAGGATTGTATTTCCTTGAAGAACAAGAATTCTTCTCCTCTTTACTACTATAAATAAATGCATTGTGTAGGGGAATAACACATCTCATATCCATATAGAAATCCCTACACTTTCGCACTCTCTCTCCTTTTGCCATACCCCCTATTTACCTTGTTAGATAAATTGGCCATAATACATTATCAGCACGCTCCTCCACTATGCTAAGAAATCTGATGTGGAATGTTTTGGATCAAACCAGTTCATCAATACCATCACGAAATCATGTTCTTTCAAAACAACGGTTTTTATCTTGATATTTTGCAGCCCTCATAGCATGAACATTCATCATAGTGCATGACTCAACTTTACGTTTTCAAATTTTATATTCTACATAAATTATATATGCATTATATTCATAATCTTGTGATTATTATAAATTAATATTGATCATGCATTGAATTATATATACATATATATATATACATATATATATATATATATATATATATATATATATATATATGCATAATTGAATTTAAAAAAAAATTTAAATTAGGGCTTTCGAAACCCAGCGAGCTGTAGGCTTCAAGCTGCACCGCCATGAAGTTGTGATGCACTAGAGCACAACCTTCTCCACCTGAGAACATGACACCGTTTGGCATCATCCCCAACCTACCCAGCCTCACCTGAAGTAGAGACCATAGCTTTGCCGTCATTTTTCTAGAAATCACGACCTGCAGTCGTGTCCTTTTGGGTTTTGCATTGTTGTTTCCGGCGACATCCTTTGAATTTCCATTGCAATTCATTGAAATTGAGGATTCCCCAAATCGAATTCTCTCAGTTCTATCCTTTCCCGACGTTGTGGATCCTCCTCTGTCGTTAAGACTGGTTCTTTAACGAACCATCATGCATCGTGACCTACAATGATACAAGGATACGACACAGAGTTACGTCAAATTTCTAAAAACAAAGACACGATATTTTAGGGATACGACAATTAAAAAAATATATAATATGCAAAATACAATAATATTATAATGATACAAAAAGTTAAAAATAGAAAAGTAAAAAGCTTCATCAGATTCGAATGGACTATGGGGTAGTGGTATGGGTATTATAATATATTATTGTGAGTAGTGGAATGGATATAATAATATTAGTTTCAACTTTCTGAAAAGCAAAAGGCTTTATAATTAGATTAAGCTTTTAGTTTCAGTTTCAGAGATGGGTTTTATGATGTCCTCGGGGAATCAGAGATGGGTTTCATAGTTTCATTATTAACAAAGTGAAAACGAAAGCTCACCACTCACCAGGAGTTGTAGACAGAGATGAAGGAGACGACGGAGCATTTGTAGAAGGAGAAGATGGAGACGACGGAACGGTTGCAGATTTGGTCTGATTCGTGAAAGTCTCCTAAGCAGAGTGATTTCTGAGGTTCGAGAGTAAATCCGAATTTTTTTTTCTTCTAATTATCCTCCGATTTTAGAGTGATTTCAATTAGTAACTTTGATCAATCACGATTCAGTGCGGATTTATTGTGATTATTTTTTATTTTTCTTCTGATTATCCTCCTATTTTAGTTTCAAACGTATCCGAAAAGTAGGATACTTGTATTTGGACAATACGATACGCGTATCTTATCAGTCCTAAACGTATCTTTTCACTCCGATAGTTATCGAGCGCGTATCCACGTGTATCCTCTGCGTATCCGTATCCTCAAAGTGTTATATACGAGATACAGTGGCTTTCTCCCATGTCCATGCATCGTAGATCGTGACTCAACCTAAGTCGAGGGCTTCCAGGTGGTCCTAAGATCACCCTAGTCCCAAATAAATCCACCTCGGGGATAGTTGTAACAATCACTTGAAAGTACTGTATCATATAGATCAAAGATTGTAGACACTATAACCAACATTTTATTTTTATATTTTATTTTTTTTATTTTTAAGAATATAATCAACATAACTTGAAGAAAAGAGATCTTCATACCACGCTTTGCCTTGACTTTTGATGAATAAGAATGAGGAGCCTTCTTAACTCTTAAGCAGAAGACCAATTCATGGAATTTTGACCACATGTCATTTATGATGTTGTAAGTGATTTGATTGGGCCTTTAGGCTCTTATAAATGATTTGATTGCTTTTAGAGTGCCACTACTGGCCAAGACCAATTGTAAACACGAAAGTTCCTGATGACGAACGAGACAAGAACACGTGTACAAAATAATATTTTGTATTAATGATTTTGGGGTTACAATCTCTTTGTAATTTGGTCCTTTGATTCGATCTCTGTAAGATGTTGGTTTGTTGACGTGTTGTTGATCCAAGGGCTATCTAGGCTTGATCTTGGATGAACAGTTGGAAGTTTCTTCAAGGGCTGTCGGGGCTTGATCTTGAAGAATAGGGATGAATAGATATTCGAGGGCTTTTGGGCTTGATCTTGAAGTTGTTGATCCAAAGGGCCGTTGGGGCTTGATCTTAGGATGAACAGGTGGGAGCTTCTTCAAGGGCCTTCAGGGCTTGATCTTTGAATAATGGTTGTGTGGATTTCTTCAAGGGCCGTCGGGCTTGATCTTGAAGGTTGATGGATGAGCGGATCTTCAAGGGCTTTTGGGCTTGATCTTGAAGAATGGTTGGATGTGTGGATTTGTTGATGTTGTTGATCCAAAGGGTCGTTGGGGCTTGATCTTAGGATGAATGGATGATGAACGATGAACATTTTCTTCAAGGGCCGTCGGGGCTGGATCTTGAAGAAGGATTTGATGAAGAACGAAGAGAGCTTTCTTGATCCTTTGGGATTTGCTTGAGAGCTTTAGAGTTTCAAAGCTTCAAGGTTTTGGTGTGATATCCATTCCTCTTTTTCCAAAATGAATGTCTTGGCTTCCTATTTATAGAATTCCAAAATTTGATTTTGGGATTTAAGTAATCAGATGAAATAAATCATTTCTGCCAGGTGTTGACATGTGTCTTGTTTGATGACTTTTTTGATTTATTTCGATTTTTTGTTGAGTCACACTCTACGTGTAAAATTTATGTGACACGTGAGCATTGAAATTTTAATTATTGGTTAACATTCTTTTCACCAAAATTTCGATGTCTACAAATGCCCGCACTTCAAGGTGCGTCGCATACATGTGCTTGTCACATGTAGGAGATGCATTTTGAAGTCCCTTAATGTAGATGTCGATCCAAGGGTCGTCAAGGCTTGATCTTGAAATGGATTGGAAATTTCTTCAAGGGCCACTAAAGCTTGATCTTGAATTGGGTTGAAAGTTTTCTTTAAGTGCTGTTGAGGCTTGTTCTTGAATTTTGTTTGAAATTTCTTCAAGGGCCGTCAAGGCTTGATGTTAAATAAAATTGGACCACAAGTGATAGGAGCATATTTATGCGACTTAGTTAGCTTGTTTTCTTACATTTGTGTTGTTAGTTCTTAGTTATTTTAGTATTTTGAGCTATTTTCGTGTGTTTGTAGGACCAATTGGCTAAAGTGGCAAGAAAGTGCAATTTGGAGCAGTTTTGGGCTTGGAATGGTTAGCATATGCTTTGAGCAAGGTGGATCGACGAAATTGAAGACCAAAGGAGGCTAGGAATCTGCTAAAGAGATGTAAGAAATTAATTCAAGACTTCGAAGAAAAGGAATCAACCACAAAGAAGGAAACATGAGTCAAACTTCCTTATTTTAACTTAGTCAATCCTAATCTTTTCCTACTTATGTTCCAGCTATCAAAGGGCTTCCTAATCAATTTAGGACACCTAAATATAAGTTCTAGAAGCCTTAATCCTAGCCAAAGAGGGATGCTGCACCTCCTTGCCCTTTCTCATTTCCTTGTCATGCAAGGGAACACATTCCCTTTCCTATTTTCCTTGCCGCAAAATACATTCCCTTTCCCCCTTTGATTCTGACTTTAATTCTCCTTTTCCTTGTGGATTTGGGTTCAATTCTTTCCCAAAACATTTAATTAAGGTCATGATATATACATCCTGCCACACCCATTCACACATATATATAATTACATACACAATTCAGCATCTCTCTCTACACATACAGCCGCATCCTTCCATTCAACCATCATCCATACACACTTCAGCACTCTATCATCCATCATACTCCCTTGCCATTCATCCACCCTTCACCATAATACACCATAACCCAAATTCAGCCATTCCACACCCTTGTGCTGTAGCCTAGCAAGGAAGAAAGAGAGGAGGAACAGCTTTGGACGTTTTTGCATTCAAGTTGGATTGTTGGAACGTTTTTAGGTGTAATCTATCTTTTGTTTTCAATGTTTAATTTAAATTCTCTTTGTTTTGCTATGAACATGAGAGGCTAAACTTGTTTTAGCTAGAGGAGACTTTGAAACCATGATTATATTTGCGATATGAATTGATTAATTCCAGTTGTGATTTCATGAATTGTGAATGCAATTTACTTAACCGTTTGATTAAGAACTTATTCTTGTATGTTGATTAAGGAGGCCTACATAGTTTGCATGCATGAATTTGATGCTTGAATATAAGGGAGTTTCACATAATCGTTACAAACTTATATTCACAAGTAGTAAAGGTTGCTTGTCACAATCATGTTAAGTTAAATTCCTAGCATGAGTATCATGATGTCATAGTTACGAATGCCTTGTCAATGCTTATGATTTTCACGAAGCTTAATGATCTTTGCTTGTGTATCTATTATGCAGTTAATGTAGGGAACTTGGGAAGAATAATTTGGTTGCCGATGCGTTGTCCATCCAATTCAATGACTTAAGGAAAATCTGATGGTTCATTAGTGATGTCACAGTTAATCTGGGGTGTTGAGGTTCATGGTTTTTTGTAAAAGCAACTGGAAATCAATTTATAAGCAAGTGTTTCATGTGTGGAAAAGGACACTCTAGCTAGCTTATCACCCATCTATTCACCCAATTTTGTGCCAAACATTGTTTAAGTCTTTAAGTTACTTGTTTTACTTTAAATTCGTCAAAAACCCAATCCCTTTTACTTTGTCGTGTCAATTTAGTTAGAATCTGTCCAATTTGTGTTTTTAAGTGTTTTGAGTCAAGTTAAAGTTAGAATTCGTCCAAATTAAGTCATAGTGTCTAATTTGAGTCTATTTGATTGTTTTGTACTGTTTTGAGTTCTTTGAGTCTAGTTAAGTGTTTTCAAGCCTAGTTTTATGTTTTTGAGTCTGTTTTAAGTAGATTAGCAATCCCTCCTAATCCCCGGCCTAGAACGATCCCTACTTACATCTTTACTACAATTGTCAATAAAAGGGTTAAATTTGAGTGTTATCTTTTATCACATCAACAAGGAGCTTCACGTGGTAGATCTTTGTGCTTGTTGACTTTCCACAGCTTTGATCTTGAACAGGGTTGGAGGATTTTCTGGTTTCCTCCAATTGTTGACTTTCCACAGGCTTATTCTTAAATTAGGCTGGGGGTTTGTTCTACCAGAGTTGCACCGAATGTCTGAATTTGCTCATTTTATCTAGAGATGAACTTGATTCAAGGGTGGTGGATACTTGATCTTAAATCGGACTTGTGATTTCTTCAAGGGCCGTCTGTAAACACGAAAAATTCCTGAAACAAGAAACAAGAATACGTGTACAAAATATATTTTTGTATTAATGATTTTTGGGGTTACAATCTCTTTGTAATTTGATCCTCTGATTCTATCTTCGTAGGGTGTAGGTTTGTGGATGAGTTATTGATCCAAAGGGCCGTCGGGGCTTGATCTAGAGATGAACAGTTGATGAATGGATCTTCAATGGGCGTTGGGCTTGATCTTGAAGAATGGGTGTATAGGTTTGTTGAGATTGTTGATCCAAAGGGCTGTTGGGGCTTGATCTTAGGATAAACGGATGATGAATGATGAACACTTTCTTCAAGGGGGCGTCGGGGCTTGATCTTGAGTCGGTGGAAGTTCTTCAAGGGCCGTTGGGGCTTGACCTTGAAGGAGGATTTGACGAAGAACGAAGAGTGCTTTCTTGATCCTTCGGGATTTTCTTGAGAGCTTTAGAGTTTCAAGACTTCAAGGTTTTGGTGTAGGTTTCTAAAATTCCTCCTTCTTCCTCTTGATGAAGAAGGCTATTTATAGGCCAAGAGAGTGAATCACCACCATCCATTTTTTTGGTGAAGTGAGTGGAATTGGTAGGTGAAGTAAATGTGTAATGTAGGTGAAATGAATGTGTGATGTAAATGAAATGAATGTGTGATGTAAGTGAAATGAATAAATGTTGTAATTTTAATACATTGGTATTTATTTCACTGAAATTTCGGTGTCTACACCGTCGAGGCTTGTTCTTGAATGAAATTGGACCATAAGCGGTATCACATGACAACGTCTTAGTGAGCTGACTTAAAACAGGTTCGTCAAGTCTACAGTACTTTTCAACCCTGATATGAGATACTTTTGCTTTTTGAAGAAGTAACGGATGAATTGGCACGTGTTTTGTTGTGCTTGTCTCCATATGTTTCAATGTATCATTTTCGCTTGCCTTATTTGTTCTCCAGGCAGATGTGGTATCTTATGCTGCCTTATCTATTTCCCCTGCAGAGCGATGCTAGGTAAGCAATCAGGGAAGGGTTCCAGGCAGTCGGTTCCTGATTGGAAGTTTGACTTTAAGTTCCAACTGATTGTTCTCTTTCTCTTTGTCCTGCAGGTAAGAACAAGGACAAAGAAAAAGACAGGGGAAAAACATGATATGAGATACTTTTGCTTTCGAAGAAGTGGTGGCGATTTGACAGTGTTGCACGGCGAGGCTTTGCTCTTCGTCGACGATGCCAGCGAAAGGTTGAAGCTTTTCAAGCTCTTTGATTAGAGCAACGATGCCGAGTTTGGATTTGATTTAGACTCCTCCATCTGGATTATGCCATTCTGCAGGGAAGGGCATCGTGCTATAGTGATCTGTTCCAACTCATGATTGATCATTCTGCTTCAATCTCTTGCAGTATTTGTCCCTGATGCAGGTGTGGAATGCAACCTTTGCATTTAAATGGTCTTTCAAAACATTACCTCTTAGTGACGATGAGTACTCGAGAGCAATGCAAGGTAAGCAACCAGGCAAAGGTTCCAGGCAATTAGTTTCAGATCGGAAGTTTGATTTTAGGTTCCGACTGATTACTTTCTTTTTCCTTGTCTTGTAGGTAAGAGCAAGGGCAAAGGAAAAGATAGGGAAAAAACATGATATGAGATACTTTTGCTTTCAACCTTGATGATATGTGATACTTTTGCTTTGGTGTAACTTGTTTGTAGAGGTATCCTTGGGGAGGAAGAAAACTGAGTATTTCGAGAGGCTTCACTGAGAGTGTCCTCTCGGAGGTGAGGAAGAGTTAGGCATTTTTTGCAGGTCTGCCTTGCTATGAAAGATGAAGGTCGACATATATAGGGATTTCCTAATAGCAAGTGGTGGTACTGTTCCTTTACTATTGTTGGCAACTGTTGGGTAATTTAAACAGTAAGATTCACACATTTTCAACTTTGTCAGAAATCTTTGATAAAGTTGCCCGTAATGTCCGTAAAGCTGAGGTTGCGTGTGAAAGATGCTAACAAGTTTTGATCCTGCAAATCCGGTTTTTGAAATTCAGAGAGTGATGACTCTTCAATCCTTGAACAACTGGCCCGACTTTTGAGGTTTGGAGGGTGATACCTCTTTGATTTCTGAACAAATGCCTCTTTGATTTCTAAGCAAGCGTCTCTTCGATTTCTGAACAGACGCCTCTTCGATTTTTGAGCAAGCGCTTCTTCGATTTCTAAATGAACAACCCTGTTGCCCCTTCTTTTTTTATAGAGGCAACAATTGTGTTTCAAAAGCATGCTTGAGAGTTTCTGCATGTAGAAGCTGCCCTTTTTGTATTTCTGAGATTTTGATTTACCTGACCTCTTATTCCTTCCTCATTTTTGCAAATGGCTTGCCCGTCTGATCGTCGTCTTGATTTGAATGTTGGGGAAGATGCCGACATGCCTTCTCAAGACAACATATGGCACCCATCCTTTGTATCCTTCAACGGTCCTCTTACAATTGGGGACTCTGTGATGAAGAACGACATAACCGCTACGGCGGTTGCTAGAAATCTTCTCACCCCCAAGGATAATAGGATCTTTTCCAAGCGGTCTGATGAGCTGGCTGTTCAAGACTCTTTGGCTTTTAGTGTTCAATGTGCGAGCTTTGTATCGAACATGAGCCAACGCCTTCTTGCTCGAACTTGTCCAGTTGAGTCACTTATGGCTGAGGTGGCGAGTCTTAAGCAAGAGATTAGAGGGCTTAAGCATGAAAATAGAGAGTTGCACATGCTTGCCAATAGTTACTCAATGAGCATGAAGAGAAAGCTTGACCAGCTTTAGGAATCCGAAAGTCGGATTCAGAGTGACCATCAGATGTTTGTGGCTTTACTCCAGAGGCACCTATTGCGTTCGTCCTCTGGAGTTTTACGAAGTGTTGAGGCTCCCAACAATCAACCTCTGGCACCTCTTCTTCCTGGAGTTCCGCCGAGTGATGAGGCGCCGCCTGATCAACCTTTGTGAAGGCTCCCTCCTTTATTTTATTTTATTTATTTTGACTCTTGTAAAATGTACATTTATGTAAATTTTTAGGGAAATCAATAAATGAGCTCTATTTCATTAAGTGTGTGTGTGTGTGTGTGTATATATATATTTTTTTTTCTTTTTCTTTTTTGTGCTGTCGGTGTGCCTTGCACCATCAAAATATATATATATATATATATATATATTTCTTCCCAATTTGCATGTCTGTCCCTTTTGCTTTCTGCACGCCACCATCCCTTAACAAATGTTGGCTATCATTTTTTATTTATTTCTTTTAGATGGTGCCTGATGCATCGAAACCTCTATAACTTTTATTATTATTATTATTTTTTTTTTTTTTTTGCATGGTGCTGTCTACCAAGATTCCATCATTTTTTTTTATTTTTTTATTTTATATATGGTGCTATGCAAGGCTGGTTTTGTGGGTGAAAACCCAAGCCGAGTCCTAGAGAAGACGGAGGAGGAGGTGCACGTGCTGTTGAGGCTGATCGACAGAAGGGCTTGCAAAGGAGGATGAAGACGGACAGAGAGCTGGAGTCGAGCTTGGAGGTAGTGCAAAGCGTTGAGCTTCACGACCGGCTAGTCATTTGATAGCGGTGAGGAAGGAGTCGAGGGCGAGCTGGAGCCTCGGAAGAAGATCCAGAAACTAAAGATGAAGAAGTAAGGTTGGAGCAGGGCGCTGTGGTCTTGAAGAATTTGAAGTCACTAGAGGACAGATATCCAAAGTCTCCGGTGGAACCAATGAGGTATGCTGAGAAGCCAGCAAAGCATGTGAGCCCGGAATGCAGCCCCATCTCCCTCAGCACCATCATTGCCATCAAATGACGACGTTCCTTCGTCCAATTCTCTATCGCAATCAAATGCGCTTTTGGGAATCCGGAATGATTTGGTAGAGATTGGCGAGAGTTTTAAGATACTGGTGCAGGTGCTGGTGCTGCCCTTTCAATGAAGGGAGGAAGACGATGAGGCGGCCGTGGAAGAGCTTGGATTTGCTGTAGTCATGGTGATTGAACCTTTAAACCGCGAGGGCTGAAGGTGGGTGGTGATGTTGAAGCTGAGGGAATCAAGCTTGAAATGGACAAAAGTGCAGTTGCTTCTGCCATTCATTTCCATCAACTGACTGTGATATGGACTTAAATTGTAGACTTTTGATGTCGTACGCAGTTTATGCTCTTGCGGGCCAGGAGCGCTTAATGCCATCTCGCAGTTTCAGCTCTTGCAGGCAGGGAGCACTTGGTGCTGTGTTGCAGTTTCAACTCGTGTAGGCAAGGAGCGTTGTGCCGTGTACAGTTTAGGCTTATGCAGTCGAAGGGCATTGTGCTGTGTACAGTTTAGGCTCATGCAGGCGAGGAGCATTTGGTGCCGTTTGCAGTTTCAACTCGTGCAGGCAAGGAACATCTTGGTGCCATTTGCAGTTTCAACTCGTGCAGGCAAGGGGCATTTGGTGTCGTTTGCAGTTTCAGCTTGTGCAGACAAGGAGCTTTTATTGTTGCCTTTTATGCTTGTGCGGACAAGGAGCTTTGGTTGTCGCCTTTTAGGCTCGTGCGATCGAGGAGCTTTTTTTTTGAAATTGTGAAACGATCTAGGAGAGGTATTCTTTGCAATATTTATAGCAAAGAGTCTTGACCGAGTGATTGAAGAAGTCTTTGAGGAAGAAATCACCCATCATGATGGCAACAGATGATCTTCGTATCACAATTTCATTATCCTCAACACTTTCATGTAGCTTTGGAGGTTGACGAGAGCTGCTTTGCCCCCTTTCCGATTGGTGAACTTGTGGAGGAGACATATGCTTCTTGTGCATTTTCTTTGAAGTGACATGAGTCCATACTTGAACTTTACTTGACTTGACTGACATGGTTTTGGATCATACCCCTAACGGTTGAGGTGAAGATTTTGAGTTGAAAGAGCCAGCAGTGATGGTGGTATAGTTTGACTTCACCACATTGTCAAGATCTAGCTCGATGATTCCTTTTTCAGCCAGCTTCATGATAAGATCTTTCCGCACGAAGCTTTTTTTCGTCGGATGACTGATGAAGCGGTGGAATTTACTGTACCTTGGACTGTCAGTATGATTCATCTTTTCCGGCCATCTGCATTGAGGTAGGTCGATCACCTTCTTGTCAAGCAAGTTTTTCAACATGGCAACCACATCGGAGTCAGGGAATGGCTAAGTCTTCTCCTCAAGCTCATTCAAAGTGCGTCTACGCATTTATTGATCATGAAAAGCTTTGGTTTGAATCGCCTTGCCTCGTGTAGAGATTTTGACTGGAGTTGTGTTGACCGTCACTGCTTCCTTGGTGGGTTTCCACGCAGCCTTATCCATTTTTGGCCCCAAAACTTTGTCGTTCTTATAATCGGCGATCGGTTCTTTCTTCCTATGATGGGTGATACTTAACTTCATATCATGGGCGCGGGTGGCTAACTCCTCAAAGGTTCTTGGTTTGATGCCTTGAAGGATGTAGTGTAGTCCCCACTGCATGCCTTGAACGCACATCTCAATGGCGGAGGTTTCAGAAAGCCGATCTTTGTAATCCAGACTTAATAAACTCCATCTATTGATGTAGTCGACGACATGTTCATCCTCATCCTTCCATTGTTTCGTACTGGTCAGCTCCAACATTCTCACAGTGCGGCGAGTGCTGTAAAAGTGGCTGATCCCAATTGTTGATAGACTGGGGCTCGAGGTCGGTGTACCAGTCAAAGGTGTTACCTTTTAGCGAGCGCACAAACTACTTAATGAGGTAGTCTCCTTCTGTCCCAGCATTGTTGCAAGTTTCAATGAAATGGGCAACATGTTGCTTTGGGTTTTTTTTTTCCGTCAAACGGTATGAACTTTGGTGGTTGATACCTTGACGATATACGCAAGCTATCAATCTTCTTGGTGTATGGCTTTGAGTATAGCAGTGTATCTCGCGAAGTGTTTCCCACCTGTGCTTTGACGGTGTTTCCCACATGAAGCTGCTGGATGGAAAGAGATCCTATAAGCACTATTGCTTGGTCTAGCTTTGGCTTCTCAACGTTTTTCTCCACCAAAGGCTCATCTTCTTTGTCAATTTCTCTCTTTAGTGGCTCAACCTTCGGTTGATGAGTGCGGTGATTTGCAAGTCTTTCTCCTCCGCGATCCTTGTAAGCCTTGTAATTGCTTCACTCATTTGAGCCAGTTGTTCTTCGATAGAGGTAATGCCGATGGTCATGACTTGTGCAACCAATAGACACGACTTTCCTTCAGACATCCAGGGTGCTGATGAAGAACCCTATTGCCATTTTGGGATGTCATCTTGTGCGCCTTAGTAGCATGCTTCGGTGCCCTTAGCAAGGTCAAGTTGATGACGGACTCGCGCCTTTGATGCTCCCTTTGCTCGCTTAGAGGTACCAACTTTGAAGCGGTATGTTGAGGAGTTGTTGTGTTGCCAATGGATGCTCCATTCGTGGCGGAAGTGCTTAGGCTTCTTCCCTTGGTGGTTGCAAGAACGGCTTGTCCCTTGCTTGATGCCATTGATTTTGGAGGTGTGCTTTGGTTTTCTTGAACGGAGAAAGGGATGAGAGGTAGAGATTGTCCCACTGGGTGTGCCAAATTTGTAAACACGAAAGTTCTTGATGATGAACAAGACAAGGACACGTGTACAAAATAATATTTTGTATTAATGATTTTGGGGTTACAATCTCTTTGTAATTTGGTCCTCTGATTCAATCTCTATAAGATGTTGGTTTGTTGACGAGTTGTTGATCCAAGGGCTGTTGAGGCTTGATCTTGGATGAACAGTTGGAGGTTTCTTCAAGGGCCGTCGGGGCTTGATCTTGAAGAACAGGGACGAACAGATCTTCGAGGGCTTTTGGGCTTAATCTTGAAGTTGGTGATCCAAAGGGCCGTTGGGGCTTGATCTTAGGATGAACAGGTGGGAGCTTCTTTAAGGGCTTTCAGGGCTTAATCTTTGAATAATGGTTGTGCGGATTTCTTTAAGGGCCGTCGGGCTTGATCTTGAAGAATGGTGATGAACGGATCTTCAAGGCCTTTTGGGCTTGATCTTGAAGAACGATTGGATGTGTGGATTTGTTAATGTTGTTGATCCAAAGGGCCGTTCGGGGCCTTGTGCCACTGCACCTTTTGCACACCCAACGCCACTATTGTGGTAGCAACCCGAAATTTCAACTGAAAATTTGCAGGGCGTTACATTGCATGCCTTGGGTTGATCCGTTGTAAAACAAGTTTAGGTAGAACTCAAATTGAGAGAATCTAGGGATTGGACAAAGAAATCTATTGCACCCCCCCCCCCCCGGAATCTTGGAGTAGGATTCTGTCCCCATTTTTTTTCCCTCCCCTTCCCTCCCCTCCTATTTGAACGGTCACGGTTAAGCCACGTCAACATCTTATATTAATTTTTTATAGCAAGAGAAAGACAAAAATAAGAGAATATGAGAGGAGGGGATGGAAGGGGATAAAAAGAGGAGGGGAGAGAATCCTAGTTCCTGAATCTTTGAGATGAATTCAGTACCTAATCCAACTGGATTACTTGAACAAATAAAATAAAATAAAATAAAATCCAACTAGATTTTAGGTAATTCAATCAGGATTCATCTCCCTTGCCTTCCGGCCACTCACATGTATATTTTATTTTTTTCCATTTTTCTCATGGGAACCTAAGCAGACCCTTTTTTAACGGTTCAAGAGTCATCATTATGCAGCACATATATTCATGCATATGCATATGAAAAGCTTTATAATATTAATCATAACCATATCTTATTTATGTTTCCGAAGACATATAGGCATACAAACTATTACAAATTCTTTATGCCTAAAGGATGGACGAGCATTGATACTAGTTAATATGGTTGAAAATGTCTTTACAACGTGTCAACACTTTCTATTGATGACAATAATATCTTATTATGAATCAGTCATACCAACAAATGTTGGTTCTAAAGTCAGACTCTACAAAACTACAATAAACTTTGGCTGTGGATATCAAATATAGAGATGAACTAGTTTTTATTTTTTTATTTTTTTAAAAGAAAAATTCTATGCAACTAAAAAAGCAATTTTAATTGTTCAAATAGAGAAGAAGCGAGTGATGGACTGATTTGGTGCATTCGCCTCCCTCTTTAAGCCGTTGTATCCTAAATTCAAATTCTCTCTCGTCTTTTGATTTAGCTTAAAATAGAAATATTGCTGGTAATAAAAAGAAAAGAAGCAATTTCACTTCATAACAATTAAATTTTGCACCACTCACGAATATATATAAACAGAATGAAAAAAACAATACGTATAATTAGCAGACTAATGTACCGTTTTGCGTGAGCTCATCACATGAGCAGAGGCCTCCAACTCTGCTGAGTGGGAGTGGGGGTGGCCTAATGTGCAAAACTTTGCGTGGGCCCATCACGGAAAGCATGGAATGCAGGCCGACTCGGCAGAGGTGTCACCTCTGCTAAGCGTGATTTACGATAACACATCCCCCTTTTTTTAATGTTTTTTTGGTAAACACACATCCCTTAAGTGTTACGATAACACATATTTTGTCCAGTAAATATGCTTTAGTACACGTGGCGTCAACCCCTCCGAAACTGGGGAAATTTGGTTACCACAAGTACAATAATAGAGCTTTAGTGGCTAGTACATGACCAAATATAGGGACGAGCCAGTCTAAAGAAATGCTTTTATGAAACTAAGACGGCATTTTGATTGTTCTAGTGGAAAAAAGACGCAGGTGGGTTGCCTTGTGGATTAACTTTCACCTTCAAGTTGTTGGAGAGTTGATCTTTGTAATTTGCTTTGTTACCTATTTGAGTCCTTGTAATCATGATGTAATTAGGATAGATATTATTTGGTGTTTCTTTCCTTGTAAATCAATCTTGTACAATATATATTTCCTTCCTTGGTGAGAAGAATAATATTAGAAAATTAAGCCCCAAAAATAAGCTCTAATTAGCATGGTATTAGAGTAGAGATCCTAGGATTTCTGCTCTGCCCGTTCCCTCAAGCAAACTCAGCCTCCCATGGAGAACGTACCACCACTCCACGGTGAAAATAACCTCATCTTAATCGATCATACCCTTATACTAAACACTACAACCCTAACCGACCCTACCATGGATCCTCCTCCTGTTTCGAGTTCTTACAACATGCCTCCGAAGTCCTCAAGTAACTGTGGTTATGCTTTTAAATGAATAATGGTGATACTCAGTCCGATTAGATCATTGACTTCGGTGCCACAGACCATATGACCTATGACCCCACTGATTTAGCTTGTGATACTGTTCCACTTCGACGAAATATTACTAATGTTAATGGTGTCACCTCACTGGTAACTGGCGCTGGCACTGTATGCCTCACGCCTACCCTCTCTTTGCTGCATACACTACTTGTACCTTCACTAAGGCATAAATTGATGTCTCCTGGCCAAGCTACTGAGCAATTAAACTGTTGTGTACTATTGTATCCGAAGTTTTGTCTTATTCAGGATATTCTCACGAAGGAGATAATTGGTCGTGGTACTAAGAGGGGGGATCTTTATTTTGTGGACGATGTCAGTACATGACAGGTCAATCTCGCCCAAGGAGCCATTGATCACAAGCGGCATCAAATACGGTTATGGCATCACCGTTTGGGTCATCCGTCTTTCAGTTATTTGCAGCATATGTTTCCCGATTTATTTGTTGGTTGTTCGATTTCAGACTTTAAATGTGACACTTGATACTTGCCAAGAGTCACCGTGTTTCTTATTTGTTGAATTCTAATAAAAGTGTTATTCTTTTTGGTCTTGTTCATTCAGATGTTTGGGGACCATCTCCGATTACTACTTCATCTAGTATTAGGTGGTTTGTAACTTTCATAGATCGCACACGGATGACATGGTTATACCTTCTTAAGCATAAAAGTGATATGCTTCTGGCGTTTAAGACATTCCACACCATGGTTCAGACACAATATTCTACTACAATCCGGATTTTGCGTTCTGATAATGGCGGTGAATATGTTAATAATGATTTTGCACATTATTTATCTAATCACAGAATCCTCCACGAGACTACTTGTCCTCAGACTCCTCAACAGAATGGGGTGGTTGAGCGAAAAAATCGCCAGCTATTAGAAACGGCTCGATCGCTATTGATTGGGGCAAATGTTCTCGGCTCCTCTTGGGATGTTGCTCTTCAGACTGCCACTTACCTTATCAATCGCATGCCATCCAAAGTATTGAACTTTCTTACACCTTTGCAAGTTCTTGCTACATTCATGCCTCTACAGTTCGTTTTAGTGCTCTCACCACGGGTTTTTGGATGTGTTGCTGATGCGAGAATTATACGCACACAAATTAAACCCTCTTTTTGACAATTGTAGTAAGTATGTAAGTAGGGATCGTTCTGGACCGGGGATTAGGAGGGATTGTTAATCACTTGGATTTGACTCAAAAACGTAAAAACACGATATAAAACGCTATACTAAACTCAAAGAATGCAAAACTAAACTTTAAAACACTAAGACAAACCAAAGACTCAAAATGCTTTAAAAACACAAACTAAATTGATTTCTAACTAAATTGAACAATAAAGTAAAGGGGGATTGAGTTTTGGACGAGATTAAACTAAATGCATAGATTCTAATTAAAACAGATTGTAAAAACGAAATTGATGAAATAGAATGATGAGAAACTAGTTAGAGGGTTCCTTATCCACACATGAACATATGCATATAATTTGATTCCCAGTTATGACTTCAACAAACGATGAATGACAATGCTCCAAGTTAATTAGGTCCGCTTAAATTAACCTTCAGATTTCCCTAGATTCATTGGATTGAATGGAATACGCATTACAACCAAATTATTCCTAATTAAAGTCCCTAACTATGGAATACGCATGATAGAGACATTCAACAAAGATCATTAAGTTCAACGGAAATCATAAATATCGACTAGGCATTCATAACTATAGAATACGCATGTTAATCCAGCCTAGGGTTTACTAAACACAATCGTGACTAGCGATTTTTACTACTCATGAATATAAGTTCATAACGATTAGGTGAAATTCCCTTATATCCTAGCATCAAGTTTAGGCATGCAAATTAAGTGTCGACCCTCAACCCACATACATAAACAAGTTCTTAATCAAAACAGAAAAGTAAACCACATCTAAAGTTCATGAATTCATAACTGGAGTAAATCAAATCATAACCAACATATGTCCATGGCTTCAAATTCGCCTCTAACTAAAAAGAAATTAGTTCCACATGTTTAACATAATTGAACAACAAGTTAAATTAAACATGAAAACAGAAACAAAAGAAGAAAGAACTCCAAAAGTTGCAGATTGTAAAGATGAATTTGATGGAATTGAATGGATGGGAAGGCTAGCTAAGGGGTTCATCTCCACACATGTTACACTTGCATAATAAAACGATTTCCAATCGCTTTTCAATAAACCATGAATTCTCAACACCCTAAGTTAACCGTGAATTGCACTAATTAACCCTCAGATTTTCCTAACATTATTGAATTGGATGATTGCATACGACAACCCAAAACATTCCCCACAAGTTCCCTATATGAACTGCATAATAGAGATACAAGCAAGAATCATTACGTTCTTTGAAAACCATAAGCATTGACGAAGCACTCGTTACTATGAACTGCATGAAACTCTTGCCAAGAATTCATTTAACGCGATTGTTTATAAGCAACCTCCACTACTTGTGAATATAAGTTTGTAACTATTAGGTGAAACTCACTTATATTCTAGCGTCATATTCATGCATGAAAATTAAGCGTGCACTCTCAATAAACATACATAAATAAGTTATCTATCAAATAGTTAAACAAATTGAATTCACAACTTATGAAACGCAATTAGAAGTAATCAAATCATAATGCAAGCATAAACATATATTTCGAATCCCCCCCTAGCCAAGGGGGTTTAGTTCCTCATACGTACAAAACAAAGAGAATTGAAATTAAACATTGAATTCAAAGGAAAAGAAACACCTAAACATTCCAACAACTCAAACTTGAATTGTATGAACGTTTAGGCCCGCTTCTCTTCCTCTTTGTTGTAGCACAAGGTCTAAGGTGAGTTTTAGGGATTATGGATGATGTAGAATGATAGGTTTTGTGGAATGGTGAAGGAAGTGATGGTGTTTGGATTGGTAGGGAACTCACGGCACAAGGGGATGTTGTTGGTGTGTGAATTGGGTGATTTTCTGAATATGGAAGAGTGAATGAATGTTGTGTGAAGTGTGTATGGTTTTTATAGGGAGAGAGTGGATGGGAGAGCATGTGAAGGACAGCTAGGTTGCTTGGTGGAAAGCTGGAATTGTCAATGGTTTTTCACGGCAAAGGGGAGATTTTCTGGAATGATGGCAGGTTGTGTATGTGAGTGATTATGAGTGCATGTGGGTGGAAATGCATGTGGGAATGCATGTGCAAAACAGCTAGGAAAAGTTGTGGAATGGCTGGAATGAAGGTGGGTTATGCACGGCAAGGTGGAGTGGTTTTGGTGATGGGTGCATGTGTTGAATTGGTGGTGCAATGATGAAAGAATAAGTGCATGTGGCTGAATGCAAAAGGATTATGCTGGAATGATGGTGTTTTGCACGGCAAAGGGGAGTGTTGGGTGATGGGTGCATGTGTTGGCTCAATTATATTGTTGGGAAAGTATGTGGCTTGGCTGGAAATGTAGGGGGAATAATGCACGGCACAAAGGAGTGGAATGATAGCTAGGTTATGATGATGAATGCATGTGGAATAGGTTGGAAAGAGGTGGGTTATGCACGGCAATGATGGAGAAAGAATGTGTGGATGCATGGTTGTGTTGGTGATGAATGTGAACTCTTTGTTCTTCATTTTCATTTCTTCATCCCTTTATTTATTCCTAGCCTCCTTTGGTCTTCAATTTCGTCCATCTACTTGGCTTTAAGCATATGCAATCCAATTAATGCCCCAAACTACTCCAAAATGCACCAAAATGCACTTTCTTGCTCCTTTAGCCCTTTAGACCTACAAACACACGAAAATAGCTTAAAGTACTAAAATTACTAAGTACTAGCAACATAAATGCAAGAAAACAAGCAAACTAAGGCGCATAAATATGCTCCTATCAGTTGCCTTTGTTCATCTACATAAAAATCAACGGACAAAACTTGACCCATGTGCTATCCGTTGTGTTTTTATGGGGTATGAACTACATTAGAAAGGGTACCGTTGCTACCACTCTCCTTCACGTCGAATGTATACTACCATGGATGTTACTTTTTCCGAGTCTGAGATGTATTACTCTTCGACTTCTTCCAACCTTCATCTTCAGGGGGATACACTACATGACGAACAAATTTGGACCATGGCTGCTAGCACTGATCTTCCGCTGCACTATTAGCCGAGCCTGCGGTGGCTATACTGCCAGCCCAACCAACAAAAGCAACATCGCCGCCCACAGAACCAGTGGCAGGCACGGTCGTGCCATCCTCACCCATGGCACTAGTTCTGCCACTTGCCGATCTTGAAACTTCTACTGATACTACTCCCCCTCGTCTCAAAATATAGTACCACTAGATGATCATACTCCTGAGAATATTCCTGAGGTAAGATCTACTGTCCCTGTTCGTGTATCCGATGTTCCGAATTATCAATTGCTTTTCAAGCAGAACCGGGGAAAGCCACTTAATCGATATTCACTGGAAACAACGAAAGGCTCTAAATATCGCATTGCCAACTATGTGTCATCACATAAATTATCAGAAGCCGGCAAAGCTTTTGTACTATAAATATCCAATGATAGCACACCAAGTTCATTGAAGGAGGCACTATCTGATGATCGATGGACAAAGGCAATGGAGGAAGAAATGGATGCACTTCAAAAATATCAAAGATGGGATTTAGTTTTGCTACCCCAAGGAAAGAAAAGAGTGGGACATCGATGGGTGTACACCATCAAGTACAAAGCTGATGGGTCGATTGAATGATACAAAGCGCGATTGGTGGCCAAGGGATACACTCAGACGTATGGTGTTGGTTATACAGAAACATTTGCTCCAATAGCAAAAATTAATATGGTAAGAGTGTTATTTTCGTTAGCGGCTAAATTGAATTGGCCATTACAACAATTTGATGTGAAAAATGCTTTCTTACATGGTAATCTTAAAGAAGAAATGTATATAGATATTCCACCTGGTTATACATTGGTTTCACAACCTGGAATGGTGTGTAAGTTGATTAAGGCATTGTATGGATTGAAACAATCACCTCGGGCATGGTTTGGTAGGTTCCGGACGGCTATGAGGAATTATGGGTTCAGGTAGAACAATTCCGATCATACACTTTTCTTGAAACGTTGAATGGGTAAATTGACATCACTTATTATTTATGTGGATGATATGATTGTTACGGGTGACGACAAAGATGAAATCTTAAGGCTCAAAGATTACCTAGCAACTGAATTCGAGATGAAAGATCTTGGTGGTTTGAAATATTTCTTGAGGATAGAAGTAGCTCGATCTAAATGGGGTATATTTACGTCAAAGAAAATATGTTCTAGATTTTTTAGCTGAAACCAGAATACTTGATTGTAAACCGCCTGACACCCCCATAGTCCAAAATCACCATTTTGCCGTGCACCCTGATCAAGTTCCCACTAACAGAGATCGTTATCAAAGGTTAGTTGGGAGGTTAATTTATTTATCTCACACCAAACCTGATATTGCATATGCAGTAAGTGTTGTTAGTCAATTTATGCATTCTCCGAGTGAGGCACATATGGGTGCGGTTGAACGCATCCTATGATACTTGAAGTCTTCACCGGGTAGAGGCATCATGTTTTCCAAGAATGATCATTGCCGAATAGAGGGTTACACCGATGCAAATTGGGCAGGGAATATTATTGATTGACGGTCCACATTTGGATACTTTACATTTGTGGGAGGAAATTTAGTGACTTAGCAGAGTAAGAAACAGAAAGTGGTTGCTTTATCAAGTGCAGATGTGGAATACAGCGGTATGGCAAAAGTAGTATGTGAATTATTATGGCTTCGGAGGTTACTCGCAGAACTCGGGTGTCCTTCAATGTCGGCTTTGAATTTGTTTTGTGATAATAAAGCAGCCATTGATATCTCACAGAATCTAATCCAGCATGATCGTCTGAAACAGTAGAAGTTGACATACACTTCATTAAGGATAAGTTGGATGGGAATATTATTCAATTCCCGTTCGTAAAGTCAGATGATCAATTAGCGGACATCTTAACTAAAGCTGTTGTGAGTAAAGCGTTCTACAACTCTCTCGTCAAGTTAGGCATGAACGACATTTATGCACCAACTTGAGGGGGAGTGTTGGAGAGTTGACCTTTGTAATTAGCTTAGTTACCTATTTGGGTTCTTGTAATCAGGATGTAATTATGATAGATATTATTTGGTGTTTCTTTCCTTGTAAATCAATCTTGTACAATATATATTTCCCTCCTTGGTGAGAAGAATAATATCAGAAAATTAAGCCCCAAAGATAAGCTCTAATTAGCACAAGCTAGCCATGTATCCTGAATTCATAAACTCCTCATTTTCTTGCCTGCCAAGGACCACCAAGGAACATGCATTCCTCGACTTCGGCTACCATTTCAAATTCTTTTTGGAAATGGGTGTGGAGTATGGAGGCTTTACCAAAAATCAAGTGCTTTATGTGGAAGACTCTTAAAATTTATTTCTCGAAAGATCCTCTCCATCTCCTATGTGTCCTATTTGCAACGCTCAAGAAGAATCAATTTAGCATCTTTTCCTGCTCTGTCCGTGGGTGGAATTGGTGTGGTTTGGAGGAGAATTAAGCATAAGGATATAGCGGCGTGAAGTCACAACATGGCCGGATTGGCTAATTACTTGTCTAGGGGCGGTTCCTGGCTTGAAGTCTATTAAGAGACAGATTTTATCTTATATTGCTTTTACTTGTTGGCACATTTGGAAGACACATTGCAATTTTCTTTTCAACCAACAACCAATCAATCGTAGACAGGTAATCCTAACAATTTCCAATTCAATAGGGGCTTTCTTGGCAGCTACCCAGTCATCGGGCATTCGTACAATACCTAGTTCTAGAACACCGGTGACTCCCGTTGCTTGGACTCCTCCAAACCTGGGGGTCATAAAGATTAATGTGGATGCTAGCTGGGATGCAAATTTGGGCTCGGGTTTTGCTGGGGTGTTTGCACGGGACCTTGAGGGGTATTTTTTTGGGTGCAGGTAGGTATCTCGTGAAGACTAGGAGTGTAGCTATGGCAGCGGTGCTGGCTATTAAGCATGGTTGCAAGCTACGTCACCAGCTGGGTTGGAATTCAATGATAATTGAATTTGATTCCTTTGATGCTGTCTCATGTTTGCCGGATTCACTTTTGAAGGACAGGTGGGATGCTTTCCCTATACTTTTATAGTGTGCTAGACTAGAAGAAACTTTCCATGACTGTCGCTGGTCTTGGATTCCAACATTGGCCAACAAAGCTGTATACCTTTTGGCGTCATGGGGAAGGATGGACAGACCTCCATTTTTCCTAGTTCATGTTCTCTATAATGATGGACTTCCTTGTCCACACTAGGTGTGTTTGTGAATACCTTTGGCAACTTTACCCAGATTAAATATAATCCTGTGTTACAAATAATAACAAAAAAAAAACTAGAAATATTTCCTGTAATAAACAAAAAAAAAACTATTTTACTTTAACAACAATAAAATTTTGTATCATACACAAATAAATATAGACAAGAATGAAGAAAAAATACGTACGATTATCAATTCTTTCTTTCTTCTTAATTATGCCCTTAATTTTTTTTTTTCTAAAGGGAACCAGTTGGTGGCTTCGCCATGATTGTCCACTCTTTCGGAGGTTGAAAAAGACTCCCAGAGGCAGTTTAGGTCTCCCTAACCACCATTGTGTGATTCAGCTGCGCTAGGAATCGAACTATGCCTTTAATTAATTAGCTAATAGTAAATTTACAAATAACTTCTCTCTTGGAAAAAAAGAAGAAGAATTTAATTGTAAAAACAAAAAGGAAATTAATTAGATGAGTTCTTGCTCCTTTTGTTTCCACTCCAGCCCTGTATATTTGCATGGTGAAAACCTAACCTTGTACCCAGAAATGGTTTCGAGATTAAGCGACCATAATTGCTCTATAGACACAACAAGCTGTTCATAGTGTTTTTGCAGCTCAGGTGTGCCACAAAGAAAAGTATTACTACCAGAACTAGCAACATCATCAGAAGACCCATCGATTTTCTTGTGGCCTCTTGCAATTAACCTTGTTATAAACTCTGGCACCACCTTGATCAAGACCTTTCCATTCGAACTCTTTATGTACTCAAACGGGCACTCCCCAGAATTGATGGGAGCTGCCTTTTTGTTAGGGCTTGACGATGAGCCTAGGGCGTTAAGAGTCGAGGCTGAAAGGACGCTGCATGCGAAACGATTAATCGGAAGAACCAAATAGGTCTGTGTTTGGGTTAATATTTGAACATTAGGCTTGGATAAAAGAAATCACAATGATGCCAATTAGAAGAGGAATTGCCCGAAGCCCAACATCGAACCTATAAGTAAATTGAAGCATTTTCAGCCAAAATGCAAGCCACGTGTCTATGGGTGAAGTGACAAATGATGGAGACTAACCTACTATCTGCCAAAAAATAATTTCTAGTGGCATCACAAGTAAAAAATGGATGACTCACTATCCTCCAAGTGCTTTTGGGCAAGAGCAAAAGCTACAACAGTCAAGCCAAGCTGCTTATAAAAGGAAAAAGAGACAACGGGCATAAGGACACTCAACCAATCAAATAAACAAACATACAAACTCTGCTCTTAAGCCAGATTTGCATCCAAAAGCTAAAATCAACTCAGATTCAGTCATTTTAGCGATAGTTCTTTAGGAAAGCTATCCTTTGTCTAGTTTAAAAGCTCTGCTACCTCCCTCAGTGGCGTAGTATTGATTCCCTCATGTAAACTTGTTTACCATCTATCCCTTTTTTTCATACAACCCTTGTAAACTAAAGAAAAATGATTGCAATAAGTTCAACCTTGCCAGACAAGGTGAAATCTTGCCCGAAGCTTCTTGTTTGTTTTGTAAATTAGTTTATCTATTACTTAATGTATTCTCTAGTATGTATTCAAGTCATTTCCACCTATTTTAAGAAGTCCATTTGCATCTGAATCTGGTTAACTTGACCAATATGTGTTCATTAAAAGTAACTTGGAACCAAATAAATGACTTAAGAGGCTCTAGACTCCCTTTATTCGAACATACAAACTATGAACTAAAAGTCCTTGTCTATAAGGCAAGAAAAAGAACTTAATGTGGACTTAACCCATCCACAACAATCCTTTGATAACAAGAAGTTTGAGTAACTTGGGGCGCAAGTAATCAACTTAAAACATACTTGTTCTACATCTACTATACTGAGATAGCAGTGGCACGCCTATCACTTAGTTAGTTTTGACTGCGAGCCTTAAGTCCTACACCTAAGGCCCCACAAAGACACCTTTCAGAACTAACTTTGTTCTCTTCTTGTAGCATATTAACAAGCAAAAGCCCGGCTATATATCCAAAGTGCCAATCCCTTGGGGAGCTGTTCTGAGGTCTGAAGATCTTTCTCCTGAGAAATCTTTGCCCGAACATAGTTTTGTCACGCCTGGTGGGATCCATAGTTGTCTTGTATGCCAAGAAGGAGGAAGAAGGAGAAAACCCTCAGGTGGAACACAGAATACGAGCCACCCCAGTGTTTACCAAGATCAAGCATGATAGATCACCCTGAAGATTTCCCTTCCCTATAACGACCGGCTCTTCTATAGAGCCCGACTTCACTTGAGATGTCAGGAGGGAAGATGACCAATGAAGATTTGCAAGCCACCATGATGTAAGTATTGAAAACTATGGAAAATATCACTCTGGAAACTAGAGGAGAAATGAGTAGACTTTGTTTTTTTAACAGGAAGTCTGCAAAGAAGATTAGACCTGGAGTACTCTACTCCAAAAAATGGTTATGCCAAGGAAATGATTTGAGAAACAAGCCCTAAAAAAGAACCAGTTATTCCCCTATTTCCTTTGCTGGAGGAAAAGAAGGATAAAGGGAAAAACAAGGAGGGATCTAGAATTAGTTAGCCAATACTGGAGGAGATCCTGGAACCAAAGTTGCCCAACCACCTATTATTTTCACTAGATAGTAGGAGGCAGAAGGAGAAAGAAAGAAACAAGTATGGCATGCCCCAAGTAATCAAAGAGTCCAGTGGGAAAGGAGAATTCATAATTGTGGATAAACTTCCCCCTTATAGGCCACCACCTTTGGCTAATAAAGGTGGAGGGCCCAGATGGAGGAAGGCCGAACCAAACAAAAAAGACTTTCTCTAGCAATGATCGCAGCCTAAAGTGGGAACCTCCTCATAACCTACCTAATAATACAGTCGACCAACAACTCAGAGAAGAGTTAACCGAGCTAAGAAGGATGGTGGTCCAAAATGCTTAACCTCAGGCTCACCTACTGTTTAGGATAACCTACCAGAAGCCATATCCTGAGTATGTTGATGAACATAATCCTTTTCCCCTCAACTTCAAGATGCCTGCATTCCCCACGTTCGGTGGGGAAGATAGCAGTGTATCCTCTAGAGATCACATTTTCAAGTTCTCTAACTATTGCATGGCATTTGAAGAAAATCCTAATTATAAGCTGAGATTGTTTGGGAACTCGTTGGTTGGTCTAACATCTCAGTGGTATGCTCTTTTGCCCCTAATTCTATTGCCAACTGGGGGCAAATAAAGATGGCTTTTCATGAAGAGTTCTATAGAATAGAGCCCGTGATGACTATCAACAATCTAGTCGAGGTAAAGCAATACGAGCATGAATCTACTGAGGACTTCATGATGAGGTTTAGGAAGACAAGGATGAGATGCCAGTTTCCTATCAACCATGCCCAACTTATAACACTTTAAAGTGGGCATGCATTCAAAACAATTCTAAAACCCATGAGTTTCAAAGCCTAGTGAATGGTGAACCAATGGACTTTTTAACAACATTAAAGAGAAGAAAGGTTTTGAGATTCATTACCCTTGAAGCTCATCCTTGTTGACACAAGGGATTCAGCTAAGTGGAGGGCCTTCAAGTCACCTCCTAGCTCCTTGAATCTTCCTTGTGATTTTTCTTCCTTTTGAATCTCCTTTGCTCCTTAAGGATGTGAGGAAAGGAACTTCAAAAAGTACCAAAGGTTTGGTATCTCTAAGTCTCCACACCAAAGATGTAGTGTGAAGAGAAGATGAATGACTTAGAGAGATTTTGATGTTAGTGAAAAATCCTCCCTAAGACCAACTCCAATGGTGGGCTAAAAGCCAAATTACCCCCCAAAATTTTCCCCCAAACCCACTCCAACCCAAGGGGAAATTTTGGGCTAAATGCTAAATGCTAAACCAATGCCAAATTCCCCCCAAAATTTAGCCCAGAAATCGGAGTGGACTCTACCCAATATTTATCGGAATTTAATTTTTTTTAGATTAAAATGTTCATAAAATTAATTTACGATAGTTTACATTTTTATTTTTATTTTTTAAAAATTTAATTTAACAAAAAATATAGCCTAAGTTCATTGTTTAACAATCCCGGGCTAAAATTTTAGGCTAGAACGGTTGGAGCAGAAAAGTTATTTCTGGGCTAAAAAATTTGGCTTTTAGCCCAACCATTGGAGATGGTCTAAGTGGCCGGCCTCTATAGAGAAAAAGGAGAGAAAAAGTTTCTCTTCCTTAACCCAAGAAAACCCTAGTGAGAAAAAGCTATAAAGATGACTTTATACTACCTCACATGTGAGGCAAACTTGCAATTAATCCAAGTTTGCTTCCACTCACCCTTATGGCCGGCCTAGACTTTGTTATTGGGCTAATTGGCCATTTTGTTTTAGTTGTCATACAATTTAAACATAATGGGCCTTGTGGACCAAAAACACTTTTGGGCCCCCAAGACACGAAACTAAATTGAAAGCCTAATACGAACCTTTCGTGTAATTAATTAACTAATTAATTAATCTTCACCATTCTCAATTAAACCATTTAATTGCGTATCCATCTCATTTATATTTCTTCACTTTCATCTTTACTTGGTGTACGATCCATTAAGTTCCAATTAGCGAGGCAGTGGGCGATTTTTACTCTTAACGATCGATTATGAATTGAAACTATATTGTTACTCTTAACGATCGATTGTGAATTGAAACTACATTTCAATTCTCCTTTTGATGAGGATTAGTGTTTGCTAATCTTCAAGGTTTCCACAAACCTTGAGTGACACCTAGCAGTATGTCATGGTTACCCAAGCAAGGTAGAAGTGATTGGAGAACCTATCCAGTTACAATTACAATGCAATATGGTCCTTCTCTAATACAATACTATTAATAACAGTGTTTGAGTGATAGTTTGTTTCATGTCTACTATCCAATGTAATACTTCTCTATATGATTCTATTGAATATGATTTGGATCAAACTTCCTAAGTTATATTCATATTCTTTGGCGAAAGACTCCCGAATCATATCTCAAAGTATTCTCCCTCCACCATGGAAGGTTAGAGATCCCTTGTTGTGCATTCATATGCCTACTCTCGAATCTAACTTAATTAGATCACCACTCTCTTAGATTATCTACATTCCTTGGATTCCATTATTGCTTAAACACATAATACAATAAATAATAAGCTTTGCCCTTCGTTAAACATATAATAGTTTAACACAATAAGTATTCCAAAAGCTATTACATCATATGAGTGGCTTTGTGGGCATACTTCCAACACTTGAGACTACCCTTGAGGAAAAAGTTCTATGATGTGCAGTTCAATGAACTGCAAGAGTTGGTAATTGCTACCACAAAGTATGAGAAGTTGCTAATTAAAGAATAACAGGTGAAACACTTATGTAAGGTGCCTTCTTTCTATAAAAATAAAGCTGCAATTCACCAAGTAGAGTTTGAAGGAGGGGAGACAGAAGCAAGTGATAGTTATGAAGTAGAAATGATGGACATGTGTGCAGCAGAGATAACTACGCCTTTTAAACCATTAACAATAAAGGGTTTAGTCCAGCAAATCAAAGATCAGAAGTTGGTAATGAATGATGGTGGATTTGTCCCTAAGAAGTCCCCTAAATACCAGAGTTATTCCTTCGATTTAGCCAAGGCCTCAGAAATCTATGAAGAGTTGGTGCAGGCAAGAGTAATTGTGCCTGACAGCACCAAGAATATCCCTAAGCCAGAAAAATTAAGAGGAAAAAAGTATTGCAAGTTGCACTATACCTTCAACATTCCATAACCAACTGTGTCCAGTTCAGGGATTGGATACAAGACCTCATAGTCAAGGGAAAGTTGTTGTTGGAGAAACCACAGGCCAATGTGATGATTGACACAGATCCTTTCCCATAAGCCCCAATAAACATGATCAACCTGAGTTGGGCTGAGAAAGGAAAGGGAAAAGCCACGTGGGAGGTGAAAGCAGAAAGAAAGCAAGTTGACAGACCCACAGAAGGTATAATTAAACTACCCGAGAAACCTAAAGTAGCCATAGTTAAAGGGGTAGTGTTGTGTAGCAAATGCCAGTGTGAGTGTGAGCTGGAAGTCCCAACATCAGGAGCCATTATTGATCAAGAATTGGTTAGAAGTAGAGAGAAAGAAGAGCAAGAAGCCCACAGAAGTATTATGCGGACAACAGAAAAAGATACCTCTAAAAATGTTTTCCAAAGGTTGGGAGGACAAAGAAGCTAAAATACCGAAATGGATGGAGGTTACGCCTTCTTAGCTAATATTTGAAGGTGGTGATGTCATGATGAAAGGAAGAACAAAGAGCGTAGTATCCCTATTCACCAAGAAGAATTATGCCAGAATCGGGCGGAAATGGTATGTAGTTGGAAAGGATGGGAGATCTGTCAAGGAAATGGGAGCCTCTGTGATTAGGAGAGTCCAGAGGCAGCACAAACCTCATGTGAATCACTCAAAGTCCCTACTACATCAGAAACCTCTGAAAATTTGAAATTTGAGAAAGTACCTCATGGAAGAAAAAATCAACTTGATTGGAGGAGCAAAAATGAGGTCAAAAAAACTAATAGCAAGACTGAAGGAGAGAAAGATCATGTGCCGTAAAGCTCACATCCAGGAAAGTACATAATATTGAGGAGGGCTCAAGAGGATATGGTGATGATGCCAACCCTAAGATGGAGCCCAGAACCAATATGTTTTGGAACTATCTTCTGTGAGAAGGGAATGCCCTCACCTTTACTGGTTGATACTCTCTGTGAAAACCTGGAGCAAGTACAGAACTTTGGTATAACCCTGGAGGAAAAGTTGCCCGGGCTAATGTTGCCAAAAGAAGCACATGCTTGGTTAGATGAATTCATGGACCACATTGGGGGTAAGAAAGAGGATTTACCTAAACCTAGCAACTTCGACGTAAACATGACCTATGTTCTATCCAAGGATTAAAATATCGGTCGTGTAGATAATATCGGGCCTTGAATTTACTGATATTTCGGGGGATATATCGTTATCGTTTTAGGTATTGGGAAAAAATCAACAAAAATGACAGATATAGGCATTAAAACACATAATTTTGCTCTAAAACTTTCATAGATGTTATGTACATTATCAATGAATGTATTGAACAAATAAAACTCAAAATTTACTAATAATAAGATATACATATGATGAAATATAAGTGGTATGTAATGCGCATTAACGAAAAGTTTTCTAATAAAATGTTTATTAGAATGAATAAACCATGCATAAATCCATAGTTTGTTTAAACATTAGATTACAATTTAGATAAGTGTCCAACTACATAAATGAAGAGCTCCTACAAGGTTCAAACAATGAGGAACAACCATCTAGATTCGTACAATAGTCATACCAAGTCATGTAGCCCGGGCAGTTTGTAAGCCATGTTTGAACATGGTGCACATATGTCTCTCTTAAGCTCCCTACTGTCCTCCCATACATGGGATAGTTAGGATTAACCCAACTAGTAGGTCCATAGTCTATTTTATCATCTTGAGCTCCATAACTAGTTCCACTATAATCAGACATGACATACCCATGGCCATCATAAGATTCATTTGAGTTAGTACTAGGTCTAGTTCCTATGCTTATAGATCCAAAACTGATCTCCTTGTCATCTTCAGATGGATTGATTGGTTGGCTTCTTTTCCTTGAATATTGCTTCCTAATTGCGCTAATGCCTGGTTCAGCTTCTCTGCATCTATGATCCTCATCTTGGGTGGCATGAGTAAAATCAGCCTCGATAGTAAATGGGCTATATTGTCTTTCTTCTTCATTACCTCCTGATCCAGCATTATTTCCTCCGTCATTATCTGACGAATTAGATGAACTTTCCTTTCTTCTAGTGCTGGCATCGTCTCTCAAGGGACGTCTTTGACCTTGCCAAGTGCCAAGCATATCCATTTCAAATGATGAAGTATCTCCACTCCTAATATCTTCGAATATGACTCTATCAACATCAACTCCTTCTTGGGCAGCATGTTGTGCTATAACGGCATCAGGGTTGCCTTGTTCATCATCCAAGTGAGCTGTCATAATCCATTGTTGAATTGGATTATCATCATCATCAGATGGTTGCCCTGCAATATCAGAAGGTCTATGTAGTCATTTCCAGACACATGTGCATTATTTTCTTACACGTATTAAAGATATATTTGACCAGAAATTTAATATTTGGATTTGCGTATTTCTTTCTCTTCAGATAAGACATGTATGTCCCCTCAATTCATTGTGCAGAGATTCTTTATAGTAATAATTAATGGATACTCCAAAAAATCATTTGAATTGGATATTGCCAAAAGCCTTCACACATATCTAATCACTGCCCATATACCTCCAAAAAATCTTTTGGGTTTCAATTTGCTTCAAAACTTTTGAATTTTTTTGGGTTTTGTTATAGGTATTGGGAAATATCGAGAATATCAGCAAAATATCGGAGATATCACATTTATCGGGGATATATCATCGATATCGAGGAAGATATGGCCTTACCCCCCAGTATCGGTATCGATAGTTGAAAATATCGATATATCGGTGTATCGGCCGACATTTCAATCTTTGGTTCTATCTGCCATGTTTTGCACCGAGCCTGATCAACCTGCCACGATTGAAGGTGATTACTTGACAATAGAACTTATGATGGCATATGTTAGTGTTGAGGAAGTAGGATAAGGAGAATCAGGTAGAACAAGTTTGCCCAAGTCCACAATGAAAGAGCCTAAGAGAGTAATAAGACAAAATGGTCTTTAGTCGCTCGAGTTTAACCCTGGCTAACCATCTCAAGCCCATATATGTAACTGCTCATTTGGAGGGAGTACTCTTCAAGAGGTTTTGATTAATGGAGGAGCTGCGGTTAATGTGATACCATTGAAACAGATGAAGAAATTGGGTAGAAGTGAGGAAGATCTTATTCCTTCTGACTTAACAGTTTCTAGCTTTTCTAGAGCCATTACCAGAACTCATGGAATATTGCCTTTGGAGGTTGACTTGGGTTATAAGCAAATCATGTTAGCTTTCTTTGTAGTAGATAGTAGTTCTACTTATGAAGCTTTGCTTGGGAGAGATTAGATTTATTAGAGTTTCTCTATGCCATCCACCTTGCATCAATTGGTAGCTATTTACCATGATGAAGGAACTACAGGACCAGGATTTTGGGAAATGGTAGAGGCTGAGTCATGACCATTCCTCCCTACAGCCAATATGGCAGAGGCCAGCGTTTACAATCCCAGTATTGGGATTTTTCCAGTGCTTAGTGATAGGAGCATATTTATGCGACTTAAATGGCTTGTTCTCGTACATTTACGTTATGTTTCTTTAGTTATTTTAGTACTTTAAGCTATTTTCGTGTGTTTGTAGGTCCAAAGGGCTAAAGGAGCAAAAAGATGCATTTTGGAGACTTTTGGAGCACTTTTGGGCTAAGGACGGATAGCTTATGCTTGAAGCCAAAGTGTTGGACGAAATTGAAGACCTAATTGGAGCCAAAGTGTTGGAACCTTGTTCTCTTTAGTTTTAGGACATTTAAACCTTTCCTAATCCCAATCATGCCATGCATAACACACATCCATTCTAACACATTGTCATTGCACATGCATTTCCTTCATTAGTTAACCCACATGCACTTATCACTTATCATCACCACATATCATATCACTTAATCACTTATCACTTATCATCACCACTTAACCACTTATCATATCATAACCACATATCATATCACTTATCACTTATCACTTAACATATCATCCACCTACTTCACCTACAACATCCACCTACTTCACCTACAACATCCACCTACTTCACCTACAACATCCACTTCACCTACAACATCCACCTACTTCACCTACAACATCCACCTACTTCACCTACAAATGACATAGCCATATGTTCCCTCCACTACTCCTATAAATACCCTTGCATTCATTCATTCAAAAACATCTCATTTTCATACACAACACACCACAAACACTTTCATCTTCTCCCTAGCCGTGAGTCTCTCCATTTTCTGCACCATTCCCTTCCCTTTCTCCTCCATTTCTTCCATTTCCATAATCCCCCAATCCATTCAACACACCAACAACATCCCTTAGTCCTTGTGCTACAACGAAGACGAAGAGAAGAGGGCCTAAACGTTCATACAATTCACGTTTGAGTTGTTGGAATGTTTACGCGTTTCTTTGATTTCAATGTTTAAATTCAATTCTCTTTGTTTTGTAATATGAGGAATGGAAGAGAAGAGTGCCTAAACGTTCATACAATTCAAGTTTGAGTTGTTGGAATGTTTAGGTGTTTCTTTGATTTCAAAGTTATGAGGAACTAAACTTTTTTTTGGCTAGGGGTGATTTCAATACCATGATTATTTATGTGATATGAATTGATGAATTCCGGTTATGAACTCTTGATTTGTGAATGCAATTGGCTTAACTATTTGATGATTAACTTATTTGTGTTTGTTGATTGAGGGTCGACACTTAATTAGCATGCATGAATATGTGGCTAAAGTTTAAGAAGGTTTCACATAATCGTTACTAACTTATACTTGAAAGTAGTGAAGGTCGCTTGTCACGATCGCGTTAAGTTTAATTCTTAGCATGAGTAACATGATGTCATAGTTGCAAATGCTTTGTCAATGCTTATGGTTTTCATTATTCTTAATGATCTTCGATTGTATCTCTATTATGATGACATGTAGGGAACTTTTGAGAATGTTTTGGGTTGTCGAATGATGCCATCCAATCCAATAATATAAGGAAAATCTGAGGGTTAACTAGTGATGTCACGGTTAATTTGGGGCATTGTCGTTCATAATTCAATGAAGGAATAACTGGAAATTGATTCATATGCATAAATATCATGTGTAGAGAAAGAACCCTTAGCTAGCTTCCCATCCATTCATTTCCGTCAAATCCATATTTACAATTTGTTTTGTTTCCAAGTATTCATTTTAGTTTAAATTCGTCCAAATCCAATTCCCCCCTATTTCGTTGAAATCTTAGTCTTAATCTTTCTTATTTTTAGTTTTGCTTTCTTCGAGCATTAAATAGTGTTTTATATTGTGTTTTTATGTTTTTAAGTCAATTTAGAAGGTTTTAGCAAGCCCTCCTAATCCCCGGTCTAGAACGATCCCTCACTTATCCATTCTACTACAATTGTCAAACGAGGGTTTAATTTGAGTGTCAAGTAATTCTCACATCAAATTTTGGCGTGGTTTGTTCTCGTACATTTACGTTATGTTTCTTTAGTTATTTTAGTACTTTAAGCTATTTTCGTGTGTTTGTAGGTCCAAAGGGCTAAAGGAGCAAAAAGATGCATTTTGGAGACTTTTGGAGCACTTTTGGGCTAAGGACGGATAGCTTATGCTTGAAGCCAAAGTGTTGGACGAAATTGAAGACCTAATTGGAGCCAAAGTGTTGGAACCTTGTTCTCTTTAGTTTTAGGACATTTAAACCTTTCCTAATCCCAATCATGCCATGCATAACACACATCCATTCTAACACATTGTCATTGCACATGCATTTCCTTCATTAGTTAACCCACATGCACTTATCACTTATCATCACCACATATCATATCACTTAATCACTTATCACTTATCATCACCACTTAACCACTTATCATATCATAACCACATATCATATCACTTATCACTTATCACTTAACATATCATCCACCTACTTCACCTACAACATCCACCTACTTCACCTACAACATCCACTTCACCTACAACATCCACCTACTTCACCTACAAATGACATAGCCATATGTTCCCTCCACTACTCCTATAAATACCCTTGCATTCATTCATTCAAAAACATCTCATTTTCATACACAACACACCACAAACACTTTCATCTTCTCCCTAGCCGTGAGTCTCTCCATTTTCTGCACCATTCCCTTCCCTTTCTCCTCCATTTCTTCCATTTCCATAATCCCCCAATCCATTCAACACACCAACAACATCCCTTAGTCCTTGTGCTACAACGAAGACGAAGAGAAGAGGGCTGATGTGAAAATTATGTTGACACACAAATTAAACCCTATTTGTGACAATTGTAGTAATGAAGTAAGTAGGGATCGTTCTAACCGGGGATTAACTAGGGGTGCTAATCTAATTTGAATTGACTCAAAAACAGAAAAACTAAAATTTAATTTGGTCGAATTTGAAAGTGTTTATGACTCCAAATGCTTAAAAACACAAAATAAAACAAATACAAATGACTACGACTCAACAAAATATGGGGGGATTGTGGTTGGATGAATTTAAACTAAATGGGCAGATTGTAAAGAAAATAGATTTTAAGACAAAATTTGGATGAATCAATGGATGATGGGATAGCTAAGGGGTTCTTCTCCACACATGAAATATATGCAACGTAAATCAATTTCCAATTATCAATCCAATAAGTTATGAACCTCGACACTCCAAGTTAATTAGGTCCGCTTAAATTAACCTTCAGATTTCCCTAGAATCATTGAATTGGATGAATATGCATCGCAAGCAAATTATTCCTAACAAATTCTCTATATGAACAGCATGATAAAGATATAAGTTAGAATCATTACGTTCTTTGGAAATCATAAGCATCGACAAGGCATTTGTAACTATGAAAAGCATGATACGCTTGCCAGGAATCTACTTAACATGATCGTGACTAGCAACCTTCACTACTTGTGAATATAAATTCATAACGATTAGGTGAAACAAACTTATATCCTAGCATCAAATTCAAGCATGCAAATTAAGCGTGCACTCTCAATCAACATACAAGAATAAGTTTTAAATCAAACGGTTAAGCAAATTGTATTCAAAACTTATGCAACGATAATTGGAAGTAATCAACTTATTTCACATATATAATCATGGTTTCGAATCACCCCCTAGCTAACTAGGGGGATTTAGCCTCTCATGTTCACAAAAAGAGAATTACAAATGAATTTAAACATAAAGCACAAAGAATTGATTACACCTAGAACGCCCAACGAATCCACGTGAATTGGTGCGCGTTGAAGCTCCTCTTTCCTCTTCTCCTTGATGCGGCAGATTGGGTTTTGGATGATTTTGGGTGAATTTCTGGGTTATAGATAGGTTTAGGGTTGTTTGGTAGTGCGGCAAGGTGGTGAAGTGATGGAGGAAGGGTTGTATGGTGGCTGGAAGTGTGGGGATGGCTGCGGCAAGGTTGGATTGTATGTGTAAGATCGCTGGAATGGAAGGGAGATGTTACGGCTTGGGAATTAGGGAAGAATGGTTGCGGCTGTGATGGAATTTTTAGATTAGGTGGCCACGGCTTTGATTTATTTTTGGTTTATTAGGGTTAATGGTCAATGGGGGGGGGCCACGGCAAGAGCTTTTTGTTGGTTTTCTTAGGGTTTTTGATAAATGGGGGACACGGCAAGCAAAGGGGATTGCATGCAATGGCTGAATGTTTTATTATGGTCAATGGCTAATTAGAATAATGGGCTATGGTGGCTGCGGCAAGATTCAATTTTTGTCTTTTAAGGTGAATGATTAATGGGAACTTGCGGCTAAGTTGTAAAATGTAGGGTTTTTTGAAATTCAAAACCTAATTTATTTTTATTAACTACAATTCACCTAAAGGCTGCTAGAATTTAGGAAATAAAATCAGAAATTAAAGAAGGAATAATTAAAGGGTGCGGCTAGGGTTAGGTTAGGAGAGGGAAATAGGGTTTAATTGCACAACATTGGACAAAAGTGCCCCCCCTTGCACGGCAAGGGAAGGGAATTAGGGTTAAGGCACGGCAAGGTTGTGTAATTGGGCTAGGGCCTTGGTTTTGTGTCCTAAAGTGTTTACAAGGCCTTCAAAGTGGCTAGAAAATACGGACGTTTAAGTTTAGGAAAGGTTACCAAAACGGGAAACTTAGGGTTAACTTTCCTACTTCAAGTTGTTTGAGTAGGATTCCTCGTTTTGGTAAGAATTCATCGTTGGAGTAGGAATTCGTCGTTTCTTCACGTCTTCAACTCATTCATTCCTCTTTCGCTCCAAAAGACTCCAATTTGCATTTTCTTGCACCCTTTGGCCTTATAATCTGAAAATACACAAAAGTGGCCTTAAACACTAAAATAGCTAAGTAAACACAACATAAATGCATGAGAACAAGCTAATTAAGTCGCATGAATATGCTCCTATCAAATTCCCCCACACTTAACTTTTGCTAGTCCTCGAGCAAAACAAAACTAACTAAACAAAACGAAACAAAACAAACAAAACATAACCTAAACCTTCCAACGTTTGCCTCAGGGATTTCCAATAAAACATGACATGTCAAAGATCATTACTCACATAGCTTTTAGTCTTCCCTCCCCTCAAGCATATACTTAATCATAGTCACCATTCACTAGTTCGCATTTAATCAATTAAAACACATTTTGAATGTAGTAACATGCCTTAGAGAATTCCCTCAATTCCTCACTAGTTATGCACTCTATTTTCACTCAGATTTTCTGACTACACGCCCTACACTATTTATATGTGAGTAGATTGATGTAAACATGAAAGACTAGTTCTCACATACATTATAACAAAGAACGCAATTTCAAGAGTAATTACACGTGTTTAGATATGATCTCATGAATGGAATGCTACTACTTAGATGCGAGAACCAGTGACACCATATGCTCATACCAAATTCAAACTCCACAATTGAAATGCACAACACTCAAGATAGAAGTCAAGGGTTGTAACGGGGCTTGGGGTATTGGCTAACAACGAAAGGTAGGGATAAACAAAAGTTCTTTAAGCAATAGTAAGTAAAGTAATGAAATTAAGACCTAGAATTCCCTTAGAATGCAGAAATCAACTTTTAGACAAATAGGGACGATTCAAACAACTCCTAGGGCCTAATTCATTGTTTTGGGCCCTTATTCCAACAAACAATACTTTTCAACTATTTTTTCATTTTTTTTTCTTTTTTTTTTCTTTTCTTTTCTTTCTTTCTTCTTCTTTTTTTTTTTTTTTTTTTTTTTTTTTTTTTTTTTTTTTTTAACCGTGCCTATGGCACATAAACTAACATCCATAATCCTTCCCCCACACTTATTTTCTGCAACACCATAATCAAAAGGAATTCATTCATGCTTACTATGCTTCAAGAACAAGGGTACGGATGGTCCTAATCTAGGCTAGGTGAGGATAATGTGGGTTAACAAAGAACATGGGCTAACATGGCTCAATGGGGTTAAACTTAAACACAAAATGAGTTAAGGACACATGGCTATTTGGCTTTTGGTGGTGGTCACTACACAACTTCATCTTGAATACGTGTTATGCAAATCAATGACATGCTTTGAATGAAATGGGCATGAGTTCTAGCATTTGGAACTAAGTGATGAAAACGCCTTCTAAGTAGTAACCAAGCAATGAATAATGAGATCATGCAACGACTTTTAGAAAACAATAATGCATAGATTTTAACTCTCCAAATAACGTTTAGGCTCAAGTCTCACTGGGATGTAGCGTTAGTTTGAGTTCATTCCTTCAAGCATGTTACAAAAACTGATTTTTATCATTTGTGATTACATGTGAATTCGTAAACTATAACTACAAACAAGCATAAACCAAAGAGTATATCAAACGTCCATCCATGTTTGTAACTTTCTTTAACCATCATGCAATTAAAAACCAAATCCTCATCATTGTGTTGGAAGGTACCCTACGACACAAACAAACATACAAACACAACTCTTTTTGGGTTTTTCAAAACAATTTTTCAAATTTTTAGGGGATTTTCGGATTTTTCAAAATAACACATAAAAAGACTCTAAAAATAGCTTAAAAACACTTAAAAACAGTGGAAAACAAGTTTAGACATGTTAGGTGGTAATAACCTACGAATTTCATGCAAAAATATCTCAAAACAGAATGTTACCCCCCCCACACTTAAACTAAACATTGTCCTCAATGTTTTAGACACAATTGAACACATTACACATAACAAAAAGTAAGCAACAAAGGAAAAGGGTTTAGGGACGCAAATCTGAGTGTGGAGCGATTCCCAAGTTCTTCCTTTGTTGAGTGCATGGGTTGCCTCCCAAGTAGCGCTTTCTTTTACGTCTTGCAGCCGGACGATGCCACATTGATCAACCTTCATGGGAACCCACGGCATAGTGGGTTGTCTCCTCCACATCATGTTCTACAAAGCTCTCGTAGTAAGGCTTCAAGCGATGCCCATTCACCTTGAACTCTTGACCTGTTTTGAAACTACGAACTTGGACTGCACCATGAGGAAAAACATTAGTAATAACAAAGGGTCCAATCCAACGTGAACGTAACTTACCCGGAAATAGACGAAGACGAGAATTAAATAACAACACTTTCTGTCCAACAGAGAAGGACTTGGTGCGAATCATCTTGTCATGAAAGGCCTTTGTCTTTTCCTTGTAAAGTCGAGCATTCTCGTAAGCTTCATTCCGTATCTCCTCAAGTTCATTCAATTGAAGCTTACGATGAATTCCCGCCTCATCTACATCCATGTTGAACTTCCTCACGGCCCAATGAGCCTTGTGCTCCAATTCCACCGGTAAGTGACATGGTTTGCCATACACAAGCCGAAATGGGGACATTCCTATGGGTGTTTTGTAGGCGGTCCTATAAGCCCACAATGCATCCTCTAACCTCAAGCTCCAATCTTTTCTTGTTGGGCCAACCGTCTTCTCAAGAATCTGTTTTATCTCGCGATTCGACACCTCGGCTTGCCCGCTTGTTTGAGGATGATAGGGTGTCGAAACCCTATGTGTAACTTTGTACTTCTTGAGCAGTGCCTCGATTGTGCGATTACAAAAATGTGAACCTCCATCACTTATAAGGACTCGAGGCATTCCAAACCTAGCAAAAATGTTAGACTTCACAAAATCTGCAACCACTTTGGAATCGTTAGTACGGGTGGCTTTTGCTTCCACCCATTTGGAAACATAATCCACCGCCAACAAGATATAGATAAAACCATGGGAGGAAGGAAAGGGACCCATAAAATCAATTCCCCACACATCAAATATTTCAACAGAAAGTATAGGGTTTTGTGGCATTTGATCCTTAACACTTATATTACCCATTCGTTGACAACGATCACATGTAAGGCAAAATGTCCTAGCATCCTTAAAAATGGTTGGCCAATAAAACCCGCATTCTAAAACTTTAAGTGCAGTGCGTTGGGTGCCAAAATGTCCCCCACATGCATATGAATGACAAAATGTTAAAATAGATTGAAACTCAGATTCATTCACACAACGTCGTACAATTTGATCAGGACAAAATTTCCAAAGGTATGGGTCATCCCAGACATAAAACCTAGCATCCTTTATCAGCTTATCACGTTGATTCCTATTAAGTGTGCTAGGGGTGTGTTTAGATACCAAAAAGTTCACCAAATCTGCATACCAAGGCTCACTTACCTGGATGGACATTAATTGCTCATCGGGAAAGGTTTCAGGAATTGGCGATGCTTCCTCATGTACCATTCGACTGAGGTGGTCAACCACCACATTCTCTACGCCCTTCTTATCTCGAATCTCAATGTCAAACTCTTGTAAAAGCAACAGCCATCGAATTAGTCTAGGCTTAGCTTCATTCTTCGTGAGCAAATACTTGAGAGCTGCATGATCAGTAAAAATAATAACTTTAGTACCAAGTAAGTATGATCGAAACTTATCTAATGCAAATACCACAGCAAGTAATTCTTTTTCAGTGGTTGAGTAATTCAATTGAGCATCATTTAGTGTCCTAGATGCATAATAAATAACATGAGGTTGTTTATTCTTTCGCTGCCCCAAAACAGCACCAATCGCATAGTCCGAAGCATCGCACATCAACTCGAATGGAAGGCTCCAATATGGAGGTGTGATAATGGGAGCCGAAGTGAGAGCCTTCTTGAGGTGGTTGAATGCCTTCTCACACGCCTCGTTGAACTCGAAAACCACCTCCTTTTGAAGCAATCGGCATAGTGGCTGCGCAATCTTGGAGAAATCCTTTATGAAGCGCCTATAAAAACCTGCATGACCAAGAAACGAACGAATCTCTCTAACCGAAGTTGGAGAGGGTAAGTGACGAACAAGGTCTACCTTAGATTTATTCACTTCAATGCCTTTTTCAGAAATAATATGTCCTAGAACAATACCTTGCTTAACCATGAAATGACATTTTTCCCAATTAAGCACAAGATTCGTTTCAACACAACGTTTCAAAATTAAGGTCAGATTATTCAAGCAATGATCGAATGAATTACCAAACACGCTAAAATCATCCATGAATATCTCAATAATCTTCTCCACATAATCAGAGAATATACTCACCATGCATCGTTGAAATGTTGCAGGGGCATTGCACAACCCAAATGGCATACGTCGATATGCAAAGGTGCCAAAGGGGCACGTGAAAGTTGTCTTTTCCTGATCCTCCGGAGCTATCACAATTTGGTTATATCCGGAATATCCATCAAGAAAGCAATAAAATTTATAACCGGCTAACCTTTCTAGCATTTGGTCCAGGAATGGCAATGGAAAGTGATCCTTCCTTGTCATGGCATTTAACTTCCTGTAATCAATACACACACGCCAACCTGTCACAACACGAGTGGGTACAAGCTCTTGTTCTTCATTCTTCACCACCGTGACTCCGGACTTCTTTGGAACAACCTGCACGGGTGACACCCAACGACTATCAGAAATAGGATATATAACACCACAATCAAGCAATTTTATAATCTCCTTTTTTACTACTTCCAACATGGGTGGATTAAGGCGACGTTGAGCTTCACGAGATGGCTTGGCTCCCTCCTCCAAAAGGATGCGATGCATGCATGTGGTGGGACTAATGCCTTTGATATCCGCCAAGGTCCATCCAATGGCAGGTTTGTGCTCCTTTAACACCCTTATCAACTTGTCTTCTTCTTGGGCCGTGAGTGAACTAGAAATGATGACAGGTAGTGTCTGATCTTCTCCCAAGAAAACATACTTCAAGTGACTAGGTAATGGCTTTAACTCAAGTGTAGGTGGCTGCACAATTGATGGAAGTAACTTGTTAGTCAAAACTGAATCTAAAAGTGAGAGTGGAGACTTACCAGAGTGTGAGGGCAATGACTCAAGGGCCGCGACCATTTCAAGCACTTCACTACAAGGGGGCACGGCAATATGGTCAGATTCCATGCCGTGGCTTGCCAGGCTTCCCCTACCCTCATTTCTTGCTCCTATGCCGTGCACTAAGGCTACTTCAAGTGCATCTTCGTTCCTTCGATTCAAATGTACCTGTGCCAAAGAATCAACAATGTCAATAGCAAAACAAGAATGGTTCTCAATTGGATATTTAATAGTTTCAGAAAGATTAAAACGAATAATGTCCCCGTCAAATTCCATGGTTAATGTTCCCGTATACACATCTATCTTTGTTCTCGCTGTTTTCATGAATGGACGGCCTAGCAAGATTGGCAATGATGGAGCATGGCTCGAATCCTCCATTTCTAAGACATAAAAATCTGCAGGAAAGATAAGATGATTGACCTGCACTAAAACATCCTCAAGGACTCCCTTGGGATAAGCGTTAGAACGATCAGCCAATTGAATTATAACGCCATCTTGTTTTAACTCACCCAGGTTCATAGATGCATAAATGGAATATGGCATAACATTAATAGAAGCACCTAAATCTAACATGCATTGCTCAAATCTAGTGTTTCCAATTGTGCATGGGATAGTAAAGCTCCCTGGGTCCTTACATTTTGGAGGCAACTTTCGTTGCAAAACCGCTGATACATTCTCACTTACTTTTACAACTTCCTTGTTTGAAATTCTTTTCCTAGTTGTGCATAATTCTTTTAAAAATTTTGCATACCTGGGTACTTGCTTAATAGCATCAAGTAAAGGAATGTTTACTTGGACTTTTCGAAAGGTATCCAAAATGTCCTTTTCGCTTTCTTCCTTCTTCGATTGCGCAAATCTGCGAGGGAAAGGAACATCGGGCAGATTAGTGTTCGAAATCACAACATTTGGGACAACCTTACCTGAGGTGGATGGATGGGGGGTCGTAGATGGTTGTGGCATGGGTGGTACCACCCTTGCCGTGGGGTGATTTTTCTCCTCTTCTTCGATTCGTATCTTCTCATCTTCCTTGTTTCCCACTTCTTTCCCACTTCTTAGTGTGATAGCTTTCGCAGATTCGAAACCACCCTTGGGATTGACTACCGTAGTGCTTGGTAACTTACCACTTTCACGAATTTGTCCCAAAAATTCGGCCATTTGGCCCATTTGCTTCTTCAGCTCATTAACCTCCTTTGCTTGGTTCTGCATTCCCTGCGCCATTGTGGTTAGTAACTGATATGTTTTATCGTCATTCATAGACGTACCTGAGTTGGTTTGGGATGATTGTGCTTGAGGAGGTGGTTGTGGTGCCATTGGCCTTGGAAAGAAACCCGGGGGTTGTCGGAATCCACTTTGTTGGGCATATTGTGGTGCATCTCTCCATCTGAAATTGGGGTGGTCACGCCATCCCTGATTGTATGTGTTGGAGAAAGGATCACCTCTTGGTTGGTTCTGATTCCCATAGCCCACAGCATTGGCAGATTCCCACCCTCCGTTCTCAATTAATTGAGGACATTGATCAGATTGGTGTCCTTGAATGGAGCATACACCACAGATTGTAGTTCCTTGCGTCTTAGGGCCTTCAACAAACTGCGATAACATAGACGTAAGGTTAGCCATTTGGGATTGTAACTCAGAAATAGAACTTACCTCATTTACATGCTGTGGCCGTGGGGTGTCTCTCTGCCCAACACCTTCATATTGTTGTGCATTGAGTGCTCGATTGGCAATGAGAGTTTTGGCATCCCTAGGCGTCTTGTCCACTAGAGCTCCTCCCGCGGATGCATCCAACATTTGCCGTTCAAGTGGTAAAAGGCCTTCGTAAAAATATTGAAGAAGTAGCTCCTTCTTCATCTGGTGCTGTGGACAGGAAGCAACAAGAGATTTAAAACGTTCGTAATACGTAGGAAAAGATTCACCTTGGCTTTGCTGAATTCCACTAATCTTCTTGCGAAGAAGAATGACTCGTGATGTCGGAAAGAACTTCTCTAAGAAGGCTCGCTTCATACTCTCCCATGATGTGACAGTTCCGGGAGCCAACTCATACAACCAATCCTTGGCCTTCTCCACCAAAGAAAAAGGAAAAGCCTTCATCTTCAATATGTTGCTGTCCACGTTCACCGGTGTCATACTTGAGCACACCACCTCGAATTCCTTTAGATGCTTGTTCGGATCCTCCATGGCCAACCCATGGTATTTCGGAATATGGTGGAGCAAGCTGGACTTCAACTCAAATTCATCGGTCTTCTCAGGGGCTGCCCTAGGGTATTGGATGCAAAGAGGTGCTGCATTGGCCAAACCCGAGGCAGAAAGCTCCTTGATGGTTCGATTGTCCACTGCCATGGTTGGTACTTCCTCTTCAACCCAATCCGTGACCTCCTCTTCAACCTCAACTTCAACTTCTTGCTCTTCTAATTCAGATTCGGGACTAGGAGGATTAGACGGTTGCGATTTCTTTTTCCTTCTCAAAGTCCTCTCGAAATCACCGTCAAAGTCGGAGATATGCTCACGAACAGGTTGTGAGCCACGGGTCATAAACTAGTACCTGCACACAAGAGCAAACAAGGTTAGCAATCAACCTAATAGACTCGGCACAAGTAAGGAAATAAGGTGCCACACACGGCACAAAAACAAAACACACACACACGGTGCAAAAAAAAAAAATTTAAACAAAACAGAAACTAAACAATTTAAACAAGACTCAAGACAAGGGATTAGCAACTTTGCTAATCCCCGGCAACGGCGCCAAAATTTGATGTGAAAATTATGTTGACACACAAATTAAACCCTATTTGTGACAATTGTAGTAATGAAGTAAGTAGGGATCGTTCTAACTGGGGATTAACTAGGGGTGCTAATCTAATTTGAATTGACTCAAAAACACAAAAACTAAAATTTAATTTGGTCGAATTTGAAAGTGTTTATGACTCCAAATGCTTAAAAACACAAAATAAAACAAATACAAATGACTACGACTCAACAAAATATGGGGGGATTGTGGTTGGATGAATTTAAACTAAATGGGCAGATTGTAAAGAAAATAGATTTTAAGACAAAATTTGGATGAATCAATGGATGATGGGATAGCTAAGGGGTTCTTCTCCACACATGAAATATATGCAACGTAAATCAATTTCCAATTATCAATCCAATAAGTTATGAACCTCGACACTCCAAGTTAATTAGGTCCGCTTAAATTAACCTTCAGATTTCCCTAGAATCATTGAATTGGATGAATATGCATCGCAAGCAAATTATTCCTAACAAATTCTCTATATGAACAGCATGATAAAGATATAAGTTAGAATCATTACGTTCTTTGGAAATCATAAGCATCGACAAGGCATTTGTAACTATGAAAAGCATGATACGCTTGCCAGGAATCTACTTAACATGATCGTGACTAGCAACCTTCACTACTTGTGAATATAAATTCATAACGATTAGGTGAAACAAACTTATATCCTAGCATCAAATTCAAGCATGCAAATTAAGCGTGCACTCTCAATCAACATACAAGAATAAGTTTTAAATCAAACGGTTAAGCAAATTGTATTCAAAACTTATGCAACGATAATTGGAAGTAATCAACTTATTTCACATATATAATCATGGTTTCGAATCACCCCCTAGCTAACTAGGGGGATTTAGCCTCTCATGTTCACAAAAAGAGAATTACAAATGAATTTAAACATAAAGCACAAAGAATTGATTACACCTAGAACGCCCAACGAATCCACGTGAATTGGTGCGCGTCGAAGCTCCTCTTTCCTCTTCTCCTTGATGCGGCAGATTGGGTTTTGGATGATTTTGGGTGAATTTCTGGGTTATAGATAGGTTTAGGGTTGTTTGGTAGTGCGGCAAGGTGGTGGAGTGATGGAGGAAGGGTTGTATGGTGGCTGGAAGTGTGGGGATGACTGCGGCAAGGTTGGATTGTATGTGTAAGATCGCTGGAATGGAAGGGAGATGTTACGGCTTGGGAATTAGGGAAGAATGGTTGCGGCTGTGATGGAATTTTTAGATTAGGTGGCCACGGCTTTGATTTATTTTTGGTTTATTAGGGTTAATGGTCAATGGGGGGGGCCACGGCAAGAGCTTTTTGTTGGTTTTCTTAGGGTTTTTGATAAATGGGGGACACGGCAAGCAAAGGGGATTGCATGCAATGGCTGGATGTTTTATTATGGTCAATGGCTAATTAGAATAATGGGCTATGGTGGCTGCGGCAAGATTCAATTTTTGTCTTTTAAGGTGAATGATTAATGGGAACTTGAGGCTAAGTTGTAAAATGTAGGGTTTTTTGAAATTCAAAACCTAATTTATTTTTATTAACTACAATTCACCTAAAGGCTGCTAGAATTTAGGAAATAAAATCAGAAATTAAAGAAGGAATAATTAAAGGGTGCGGCTAGGGTTAGGTTAGGAGAGGGAAATAGGGTTTAATTGCACAACATTGGACAAAAGTGCCCCCCCTTGCACGGCAAGGGAAGGGAATTAGGGTTAAGGCACGGCAAGGTTGTGTAATTGGGCTAGGGCCTTGGTTTTGTGTCCTAAAGTGTTTACAAGGCCTTCAAAGTGGCTAGAAAATACGGACGTTTAAGTTTAGGAAAGGTTACCAAAACGAGAAACTTAGGGTTAACTTTCCTACTTCAAGTTGTTTGAGTAGGATTCCTCGTTTTGGTAAGAATTCATCGTTGGAGTAGGAATTCGTCGTTTCTTCACGTCTTCAACTCATTCATTCCTCTTTCGCTCCAAAAGACTCCAATTTGCATTTTCTTGCACCCTTTGGCCTTATAATCTGAAAATACACAAAAGTGGCCTTAAACACTAAAATAGCTAAGTAAACACAGCATAAATGCATGAGAACAAGCTAATTAAGTCGCATGAATATGCTCCTATCAAGGGCCTAAACGTTCATACAATTCACGTTTGAGTTGTTGGAATGTTTACGCGTTTCTTTGATTTCAATGTTTAAATTCAATTCTCTTTGTTTTGTAATATGAGGAATGGAAGAGAAGAGTGCCTAAACGTTCATACAATTCAAGTTTGAGTTGTTGGAATGTTTAGGTGTTTCTTTGATTTCAAAGTTATGAGGAACTAAACTTTTTTTTGGCTAGGGGTGATTTCAATACCATGATAATTTATGTGATATGAATTGATGAATTCCGGTTATGAACTCTTGATTTGTGAATGCAATTGGCTTAACTATTTGATGATTAACTTATTTGTGTTTGTTGATTGAGGGTCGACACTTAATTAGCATGCATGAATATGTGGCTAAAGTTTAAGAAGGTTTCACATAATCGTTACTAACTTATACTTGAAAGTAGTGAAGGTCGCTTGTCACGATCGCGTTAAGTTTAATTCTTAGCATGAGTAACATGATGTCATAGTTGCAAATGCTTTGTCAATGCTTATGGTTTTCATTATTCTTAATGATCTTCGATTGTATCTCTATTATGATGACATGTAGGGAACTTTTGAGAATGTTTTGGGTTGTCGAATGATGCCATCCAATCCAATAATATAAGGAAAATCTGAGGGTTAACTAGTGATGTCACGGTTAATTTGGGGCATTGTCGTTCATAATTCAATGAAGGAATAACTGGAAATTGATTCATATGCATAAATATCATGTGTAGAGAAAGAACCCTTAGCTAGCTTCCCATCCATTCATTTCCGTCAAATCCATATTTACAATTTGTTTTGTTTCCAAGTATTCATTTTAGTTTAAATTCGTCCAAATCCAATTCCCCCCTATTTCGTTGAAATCTTAGTCTTAATCTTTCTTATTTTTAGTTTTGCTTTCTTCGAGCATTAAATAGTGTTTTATATTGTGTTTTTATGTTTTTAAGTCAATTTAGAAGGTTTTAGCAAGCCCTCCTAATCCCCGGTCTAGAACGATCCCTCACTTATCCATTCTACTACAATTGTCAAACGAGGGTTTAATTTGAGTGTCAAGTAATTCTCACATCAAATTTTGGCGCCGTTGCCGGGGATTAGCAACTTTGCTAATCCCTTGGTTCTTTTCTTTTTTTTTGGTTTAGTTGTTTTCGTTTTAGTTTCTAACTTAGTGTTGTTTTCTTTGTTTGTTGTTACTTTTGATATTTGATTTAGTTCTCTTTCTTTGATTTTAGGTACTAGAGAAGTAAGATATGGATTTTGCTAGCATTCAAGCTCAATTGGCAAATCTTACTTCTAAATTGTTGCCGTATGCCGAAAGGACCACAATGCAGAGTGTCCCTACATTTGGTGCTTCATATAGGCAAGGATTTCAAGCCAATCAATGTCCACAAAGAGATTGGAGGGATCATTCAAACTCTATATGGTGGGAAGATCAACAAGTTCAACGTGAAGCATATTGGCAACCATATGAGGAGTTCTATTCAAGACCTATGCAGCCACCACAACTTCATATGCAATATGCTCAATTAAATTCAAGTTCGCCAATAGATTATATTCAAATTCTTAATGAAATAAATTTTATTTATGTAAAAAAAAAAAAAAAAAAAAAAAAAAAAAAAAAAAGAAAGATACTAAACATGGAGAAAGGTGGAGCTTCACAAAGGTTGTTTACGTGAAGCCCCACTACGAGGCGCAGAAGCGGAAGGCGCAGAAGCGGGAGGCATAGAAGCGGGAGGCATCGGAGCGGAAGCCATCGGAGCGGGAGGCATCGGAGCTAGAGCATTCCAGGCCTCAATAATTGGCCAAGCGCTGGATGACCCAGGAAAAAGGTGCCTCTGGAGATAAGACGCAAGCCTTTGACGGTCATTGTGAATTCGACCCTCAAATTCTTGCAGCTCATCAAGCTTTCTCTTCATGCCCGCCGAATAGTTATTTGCAAGCACATGCAAACTTCTATTCTCGTACTTAAGCTGTTTGATTTCCTGCTTAAGACTTTCCACCTCTGCCATCAATGATTCCACCTGACGGGAGCGGGCAAGCAGGCGTTGGCCCATGTTGGACACAGAACTCGCACACTGAACACTAAGTGCGAGGGACTCTTGAACGGCCAACTCATCGGATCGTCCTGACAGCAGCCTACTATCTTTCGGAGTGAGGAGGTTCCTAGCTACTATTGTAGCTGTTGTGGCGTCCTGCATCACGGAGTCTTCACCTGTGAGAGGACCGTTAGAAGAAAAGAAAGAAGGGCGCCATACGTTACCTTGACGCGGCGCGCCCGTATCACTGCTAAGGCTCAATTCCAAGCTAAGGTTCGATGAGTTTGCCATTTTTCAAAAGTGTTCAAAGAGAAGGGATGGAGTTAAATTTCAAAGGGCCGGAGTCGATTTTCAAGAATGGGAAATCTTCAGAGTGTGTTTGTTGTGGTGATCGATAGCTCAATAAAAAAGCCAAGGCGACGCGTCCACCAATTCAAAAAGCCGGAATTTCCGGCGTAATTTAGGCGACGCTTTCTCGGCTTTTCAGAAGGCACGTTCAACTTTGTCAAAAGATTTCTTCTTTTCAGACAACACGTGGCGGCCATCATCACAACTACACATCTTTAGCCGACAAGCGCAAAGTTCGGCGACGCTTTCTCTGCTTTTCAGAAGACGCGTGCAGCTTTGTCAAAAGGAGCCGCATCTGCACTACCACGTGTCGCTCAGAAATCGAAGGGGCGCCTGCTCAGAAATCGAAGAGGCGTATTCAAAAATCGAAGAGGCGCCACTATTTCAAAAAAAAGCCAGAGTTGCGGGATCAAAACGTTTGTCGACAAAGGTAAAAAGTACCACCACTTGCTATTATCTCTATATATGTCGACCTTCGTCTTTTATGGCAGGGCAAACCTGAAGAAAATGCCCAACTCTCCCTCACCTCTGAGGGTGCACTCCCAGCAAAGCCTTTCGAAATACTAAATTCTTTCTTCTTCCCCAAAGATGATACCAGATGTCTGGAGTACAGATGACCCAGGAGGAAACAGCACAACAAATACATGTGCTGATTCATTCACCGCTTCTTCAAAAGTAAAGGTATCTCATATCATCAAGGTCAAAAGCAAAAGTATCTCATATCATGCTCTTTCCCTGTCTTTTTCTTTGTCCTTGTTCTTACTCGCATGGCAAAGTAAAAGAAGCAATCAGCCGGCACTTGGAGTCAGTCTTCCGATCTGGAGCCAACTGCCTGGAACCTATTCCTGATTGCTTACCTAGCGTTGCTCTCGAGTAGTCATCTTCAACGGTTGATACACTTCCAGAGAAGGGACCATTCCTGCACAGATTGAACAAAGAAACAGATAAAAGGGATAAGCTCAGACCTTCGGGGAAGACCCTAAAAGGAATCCTGCTGCCCAGTTCAAGAGTAGCACAAAGGAAAATCAACGATGGGCGGAAACCAGTTCAAGAGTAAGCCTGTGGAATCACAAAGATCAAAGCCTCAATGCAATCACCAAGGAGAAGAGGGAATTTACACTCCATAACCAGATTTGCGTCCCTAAACTCTTCTCTTTGTTAATTACATTCTGCCATGTTTAGTATGTTTACTTATGTTTTGTGTGAACCATATGCTTAAAACATTGAGGACAATGTTTGATTTAAGTGTGGGGGGGGTAACTAAGTTTATTTAATGCAAATTCGTGGGATTTTATCACCCATAACTTCAAATGTTGTTTCTTGCTGTTTTAAGGTGTTTTTAAGTTGTTTTAGAGTGTTTTAGTGTGTTTTGTTTTATAACTCCAAAAATCACATAAAAATTTGAAAAACTTGTTTTAAAAACCCTAAAAAGAGTGTTTTGAGTCGTTTTTGTGTGTTTGTGTCTTAGGGTACCTTCCAACACAATGATAAGGATTTGGTTTATAATTGCATGACGGTTAGAAAGAGTTATAAACATAGAGAAAAGTTTGATTTACTCTTGGTATATGCTTGGTTATGGTTATAATGTATGACTTCACATGCAATCATAAAAGAAAAATTCGTTTTTGTAACATGCTTGAAGGAAGGAACTCAAACAAACGCTACAACCCTGAGAGACTTGAGCCTATAACGTTCGTTGGAGAGTATTATCTGTGATTTCTTGTTTTCTAAAGTCGTTGCATGATCTCATTATTCTTTGCTTGGTTACTACTTAGAAGGCGTTTTATCATATAGTTCCAAATGCTAGAACTCATGCCCATTTCATTCAAAGCATGTTATTGATTTGCATAACACATATTCAAGAAGAAGTTGTGTAGTGACCACCACCATAGCCAAATAGCCTTACTTCCCATACTTCGTATATGTTGTAAGTTTTAACCCCGTTGAGCCTTGTTTAGCCTTTATTCTTTGTTTACCCACATTTTCCTCACCTAGCCTAGTTTAGGACAATCCCCACCCTTGTTCTTAAAAGATAGTGAGCATGACTTAATTGAATTCCTTTTGAGTTACATTATGAAAGAAAATAAGTGTGGGGGAGAGAATGTTTAAGTGTTGATGTTTTGAGATTCAAAAGAAAAAAAAAAAAAAAAAAAAAAAAAAAGAGAGAAAAGAAAAAAATGAAAGAATAAGTGATTGAAGAAAGGTTCCAAAACACCAATTCTGGGTGTAAATTGTCTAAATTCTCCCTTTTTGTTCAAAAGTTGAGTTTTCATTCAAAAGTGAATTCTAAGTTGATTCAAATGCTTTGCTCACTATTTCTTTAAAAACCTTTGTTTTCCATATCCCTTCTTTGTTATCCACATACCCCAAGCCCCGTTACAACCCTTGACTTCTATCTTGAGTGTTGTGTATTTCAATTTGTGGAGTTTGAACTTGGTATGAGCTTATGGTATCACTGGTTCTCATTCTAAGTAGTAGCATTCTATTCATGAGATCATATTCATGTCATTATCGTAAATCCAGAAAATGCTTTCTTTGTTATAACATATGTGAGATACTAGTCTTTCATGTTTACATCAATCTCTCACATATAACTAGTGTAGGGTGTGTAGTCAGAAAATCTGTGTGAAAATAGAGTGCATTCTAGTAAGGAATTGAGTAAATTCTCTAAAGCATGTTACTACATTTGAAATGTGTTTTAATTGCTTAATTGTGAACTAGTATGTGGTGACTATGATTAAGAATGTACTTAAGTGTAAAGATGGCTCAAATCTGTGAGAATAATGATTTTTAACTTGTCATGTGCATTGGAAGTCCCTGATACGATTGTTGGAAGGTGTAGGTTGTGTTTTGTTCTTTTTGTTTTGTTTTTCTGTTTTGCTCGAGGACTAGCAAAAGCTAAGTGTGGGGGTATTTGATAGGAGCATATTTATGCGACTTAAATGGCTTGTTCTCGTACATTTACGTTATGTTTCTTTAGTTATTTTAGTACTTTAAGCTATTTTCGTGTGTTTGTAGGTCCAAAGGGCTAAAGGAGCAAAAAGATGCATTTTGGAGACTTTTGGAGCACTTTTGGGCTAAGGACGGATAGCTTATGCTTGAAGCCAAAGTGTTGGACGAAATTGAAGACCTAATTGGAGCCAAAGTGTTGGAACCTTGTTCTCTTTAGTTTTAGGACATTTAAACCTTTCCTAATCCCAATCATGCCATGCATAACACACATCCATTCTAACACATTGTCATTGCACATGCATTTCCTTCATTAGTTAACCCACATGCACTTATCACTTATCATCACCACATATCATATCACTTAATCACTTATCACTTATCATCACCACTTAACCACTTATCATATCATAACCACATATCATATCACTTATCACTTATCACTTAACATATCATCCACCTACTTCACCTACAACATCCACCTACTTTACCTACAACATCCACCTTACTTCACCTACAACATCCACTTCACCTACAACATCCACCTACTTCACCTACAACATCCACCTACTTCACCTACAACATCCACCTACTTCACCTACAAATGACATAGCCATATGTTCCCTCCACTACTCCTATAAATACCCTTGCATTCATTCATTCAAAAACATCTCATTTTCATACACAACACACCACAAACACTTTCATCTTCTCCCTAGCCGTGAGTCTCTCCATTTTCTACACCATTCCCTTCCCTTTCTCCTCCATTTCTTCCATTTCCATAATCCCCCAATCCATTCAACACACCAACAACATCCCTTAGTCCTTGTGCTACAACGAAGACGAAGAGAAGAGGGCTGATTTCAATGTTTGATTTCAACAACATCCCTTAATCCATTCAATTCACGTTTGAGTTGTTGGAATGTTTACGCGTTTCTTTGATTTCAATGTTTAAATTCAATTCTCTTTGTTTTGTAATATGAGGAATGGAAGAGAAGAGTGCCTAAACGTTCATACAATTCAAGTTTGAGTTGTTGGAATGTTTAGGTGTTTCTTTGATTTCAAAGTTACGAGGAACTAAACTTTTTTTTGGCTAGGGGTGATTTCAATACCATGATTATTTATGTGATATGAATTGATGAATTCCGGTTATGAACTCTTGATTTGTGAATGCAATTGGCTTAACTATTTGATGATTAACTTATTTGTGTTTGTTGATTGAGGGTCGACACTTAATTAGCATGCATGAATATGTGGCTAAAGTTTAAGAAGGTTTCACATAATCGTTACTAACTTATACTTGAAAGTAGTGAAGGTCGCTTGTCACGATCGCGTTAAGTTTAATTCTTAGCATGAGTAACATGATGTCATAGTTGCAAATGCTTTGTCAATGCTTATGGTTTTCATTATTCTTAATGATCTTCGATTGTATCTCTATTATGATGACATGTAGGGAACTTTTGAGAATGTTTTGGGTTGTCGAATGATGCCATCCAATCCAATAATATAAGGAAAATCTGAGGGTTAACTAGTGTTAGACCATTATTGGCAATTCTTGACAAAATGCATGAGTCTGTACTAGCTTAGACTTGTTATATATTTTCAATTGTAATTGTTTAAGTCTAGGGAGGTCTCTTACTCTTTTGATAAGAAGATGTTACGTGAACAAGATACACATTCAGGTATGTTTGCATGCATGCATCCAATTACATTCATCTATATCTCATGATATTGTATTTAAGATAGGTCTTTTATTAAAAACTACTTTCAAGATAAAGTGATTGGATTTTCAAAAGACTTATCTGATTGCATCCAACTAAATGGATTGCATGGCTGTCATTGTGTTAAAAAGAAAAAGTTGTTGCCGTGCATATCTAGGTTTTATGGTTTTAAAAGGATTGTCAATTTAGCTAAAACCTATGATTAGTTATGGAATCTTATCAGTTAAAATTAGTTCCCGTGCATTGAGGATTTATAATGAAGCTTTGAAATTGTTTCAAGCAAGCCGCATATGCATGTTTTCCTTGAAAGATAGATTGGCAGCAGCTTTGTGCTTTTAAAGAAAAAAATATTACTTTCAGTGAATGAATCTCAAATTAATTTTTCAGTGGCTGCCATCTTGTGGTTTCATTAGCATGTGTTTTTAAAGGGAAAATATTATTTTCATGCTGATTTTTATTTGGTTTTTTATTGAATGTCAATTCTGAAAATGAGCCTTGTGATTTTCGTAATTGATTGTTTTCCAAACAAACACTTCATCATATAAACATTCTGCATGATCGAGTTAGCATCGTGCAAAGTTCGAGGGAAAGGTGATTGACGGTTGCGTTAGTACCGTGCCACTTCAACTCGAGGACTGAAGAAAGATCGAGTAGCAAAGCGCGAAGACAAAGCTGCCAACTGGTATGAGTGTCTAGTTGATGAGTTTTGTAAGTCTTTATGTATTCTTTCTTTCTTAGTGCTTCCTGGCTTGGTAGCCCGAGGATTTTCCCAGTGGTGGGTTTTGCCTCGTTAAATCCTACATCATGTGTGTGCTTTTTATATTCATGTTGAATATTTGTGTAGGATTAATTTTGCATAACTAATTAATTGAAACCATAATTTGCTTTAGCGTTAAGTCGTCATTTATAGATTAAGTTAGTACCCATCCTAGGACTTTCAATTGGTATCAGAGCAGGTCACTAAAAATATCTAGTGAGATCTGTGGGTAGTCTAGGATGAATCGGTCTATGGGTTCAGTTTCTCATCCGCCACATTTTGATGGCGACAACTACGCTGCATGGAAGGCAAAGATGAAATCATTTCTCTGGGCGCTTGACGATAGAGTGTGGCTTGCGGTTGAAGAAGGCTGGGAACCTCCAACAGTTGAAGAAACCAAAGGCGAAGGACAGTCTTCTGTTACTATTTCTATGCTTAAGCCTAGAAAGGTATGGAGTGAAGATGAACGCAACTCTAGCACATTCAATCAAAGAGCATTGAATGCGTTGTTCACTGCCGTTTCGCCTGAGCAATTTAACTACATCAGTAAATGCTCAACGGCGAAAGAAGCTTGGGATATTCTTGAAGTTACTCATGAAGGTAACTCCACGGTCAAAGAATCCAAGCTTCAAAATCTCATCACACAATTTGAAAATATCAAAATGCTAGATGATGAGAGTTTTTTCTGACTTTTATGCTAAACTTAGTGTAATTGTCAATGGTTGTCACAATCTTGGTGACAGCATTCCAGAACATAGAGTTGTTAAGAAAATTCTAAGGTCTTTTCCTTCTAGGTTTCATGCGAAAAGGACAGCTATAGAAGAATCGAAAGATTTAAACACCTACAAGTTGGAACAATTGATTGGGTCATTACAAACATATGAGTCTGACTTTACCGAAGTCAAGAAAGGAAAAAATGTAGCCTTCAAAGTCAATAATGAAAAAGTGAATGAGGATTCATTTGAAAACCTGACTCAAGATGAATTTGCTCTTCTCACCAAACAAGCTAGAAAATTTTTGAAACTTAGAAGTTCCAGAGGACGTGAAAATCGAAATAATTTTGATTCAAATTCCAAAGTTCCTCGTTCTCGAGATTTTTCTCATGGAAATTCTTCTAAGTTTGTCAAACTTGGTGAAAAGAAAAGTTCAAATGACAGAGACAAGTGTTTTGAATGTCAAGGGTATGGACATCATGCTCATGAATGTGCCAATACTCTTAAAAAGCTGAAGGACGAAAAGAACAAGGCTTTAACTTCCACGTGGAGCGACAGTGATTCAGAGAAAGACACGGAATCTGAAGATGATAAGGAAGTGGTTGCATTTTTTGGAACTTTTGATGGATATGAGACGGATGATTCGGAAGTTGAAGAGCCTGATTCCGTAGAAGTCTTACAAAAGTACACTGCACTGTATGATATCACCATGAAAGTGAAGAAGGAAAATGAAGAACTGAAAAATAAACTCGTGCAGCTTGAAAGCGAGAAGAATGAAGCAGAAATCGAGCATCAATCTCAAATGGAACATGCAGAAAAGCTACGAGAGTCAATGTTGGAGAAGTTACATATGCTAGCATCAGACAACAAAGGTCTTGAAAATGAATTAAGTAACATAAAGAAGAAAGTTGAAGAGTTTAGCATTGGCTCAAGCAAAATTGACAAAATGTTGAGATATGGAAAGATTTCAGGTGATAAAAGCGGTCTAGGTTTTGATATAACTGGAAGTTCGTCCACTTCTGTTACCAAGTTTGTTAAAGCGTTACAAGAACCTAGCATGAAAGTGAGTAGTGATGAACCTTTTGGAAATTCGTGCATCACTACAAAAGAGTCAAATTTCGTAAGAAATTTTGTTGGACCAAAGAAGTTCATTAGGTCAAAAAATTTTATTCCTATTTGTCACTTCTGTGAAAAAATAGGACATATTAGACCTAGGTGTTACAAGCTTCAAAAGGAAAATAAGACTAAAACTTCTTGGATTTCTGAAAAATCAAATCTCAAAGGGAGATTTGTGGCTCACCCAAAAGGAATGAATAGAATTTCAAAAATAATGCCTAACTTCCTTACTCCAAACTTAAAGCAAGTATGGAGAAGAAAAAAGACTCAAATTTGTCTATTGGATAAGGTGTCACCTTCATCTGAGGAAGACAATTTTACATGCTTGGTGGCATTCACTGCTCTCTCATCTTGTCAGTCTGATACTTGGTATCTAGACAGTGGTTGCTCAAGGCACATGACTGGAGACAAAAGATGGTTCACATCTTTCACCGAGGATTGTAAAAATGGAGCAGTCACTTTTGGAGATGGAAAAAGAGCAAGGATCGTTGGAAAAGGAGAAATCAAAACACTAGGAATTCCATGTTTAAAAAATGTCATGTTAGTGGATGGACTTAAAGCTAACCTAATTAGCATTAGTCAAATTTGTGACGATGATGATGCTGAAGTACTTTTCAATAAATTGAAATGTAGTGTAAAGGTTGCTAAAGAGGTTGACAGTTTTGAAGGAAAAAGGTCTAAGGACAATTGTTATTGTGTGAATGCAAATGAGTTACATGTGTCTGACATATGCAATAAGGCAACTGATGATATTTTGGATTTATGGCATAAACGATTAGGTCACATGAACTGTAAGGATTTGATCAAGCTTTCCAAGAAAGAGTATGTGAGGGGCTTACCGATGTTGACTGGAGAACTTGGAATTTGTGGAGAATGTCAAGTGGGAAAGCAAACAAAGAGTGCACACAAATCCACAAATTACATCTCAACTTCACGGCCTTTAGAACTAATGCACATGGACTTGGTTGGACCAGTACAAACCGAAAACATTGGGGGAAAAAAATACATACTTGTCTTGGTGGATGATTTCTCACGCTTTACTTGGGTTGCCTTCTTGCGAGAGAAATCTGATGCATTCACTGCATTCTTCGGTTTATTGAATAAAATTCAAAATGATAGAGTTAATTCAAATGATCGTGTGGTAAAACTCAGAACTGATCATGGAACTGAATTTGAAAACATATCATTTTCTAAGTTCTGTGAGGAAAAAGGTATTGATCACAATTTTTCTGCTCCTATTACTCCTCAACAAAACGGAGTTGTGGAACGAAAGAATCGTGTTTTACTTGACATGAGTCGTGTCATGCTGACAAGCGCTCGTTTGGCAAAGCATTTCTGGGCTGAAGCAGTTAGCACTGCGTGCTATACGGCAAATAGAGTCTATCTTAGACCCGGTACAAAATGCACACCTTATGAGATCTGGAAAGGGAAGAAGCCAAATGTTAAGCATTTGCGAGTATTCGGTAGTATATGCTACATTTACAGAGATAGAGAAATGTTAGCAAAATTTGATTCAAGAAGTGATATTGGAATTTTTATAGGATACTCAATCACAAGTAGAGCATACAGGGTGTTCAACAAAAGAACACAAAATGTTATGGAGTCCATTAATGTCATTGTGAATGACTCTCTTTTAAATGTTGAACAACCTGCCTCAGATGAAGAATTCTTTCAAAGCAAATCAATTGATGGGTTATCCACTACTCAGGGAGAAGTGCACCAAAATATTGACTCAACAAAAGTTTTGAGGAAAGGACACAAACAAGTGCAAAAAGATCATTCCAAGTCAGACATCATTGGTGACGTAGAAGATCAAATGTTGACAAGAAGTAAAACTACTGCTGTAGTAAACTTTACGTGCTATATATCAAAGATTGAGCCAAAAAATGCCAAGGAAGCTCTTTTAGATGATGACTGGATTATGGCCATGCAAGAGGAACTCAATCAATTTGTTCGCAATGATGTATGGTACCTTGTTCCCCGACCCCAAGAAACAAATGTTATAGGAACAAAGTGGGTGTTTCGGAACAAAACTGATGAACATGGCATCATCACGAGAAATAAAGCTCGTCTTGTGGCTCAAGGATACACTCAGGTAGAAGGTTTGGATTTTGATGAGACGTTTGCACCCGTTGCGAGATTGGAGTCCATTCGGTTGTTACTGGCTTTTGCTTGTCATCTGCGTTTCAAATTATATCAAATGGATGTCAAGAGTGCTTTCTTAAACGGAATACTTCAAGAAGAAGTCTATGTGGAGCAGCCAAAGGGATTTGTTGATCCAAAGCATCCTGATTATGTGTACCGTTTGAAGAAAGCCTTGTACGGTTTAAAACAAGCTCCGAGAGCATGGTACGACAAACTTTCATCGTACTTGTTAAGGAAAGGTTATACACGTGGAGCTGTTGACAAGACTTTGTTTGTCAAAAGAATCAAGAAGGACGTGGTGATAGCACAAGTATATGTGGATGATATAGTGTTTGGTTCCACATCTGCCACACTTGTAAAAGAATTTACTGAGGTCATGCAGAGTGAATTCGAAATGAGCATGTGTGGAGAACTAAATTTTTTCTTGGGATTACAAGTCAAACAAAGTGAAGATGGTATTTTTGTCTTTCAGACAAAATATGCTAGTGACCTAGTTAAAAAATTTGGCTTGCATTCAGCAAAACCCGTCTCAAATCCCATGGCAACAACCACAAAACTTCACAAGGATCCAAATGGAAAAAGTGTTGATCAAACACTTTACAGAAGCATGATTGGAAGCTTGTTGTACCTTACTGCTAGTAGGCCTGATATCTCTTTCAGCGTTGGTGCTTGTGCACGTTATCAAGCTGATCCAAAAGAATCGCATCTGGAAACTGTCAAAAGAATCATCAGGTATGTGAGTGGTACAATTGATTATGGTCTTCATTATTCCTTTGAAACCAATTCTGAAATTGCTGGATTTTCCGATGCCGATTGGGCAGGAAATGTTGATGACCGAAAAAGTACTTCTGGAGGTTGTTTCTATGTTGGAAATAATCTCGTTGCTTGGCATAGTAAGAAACAAAACTGTGTTTCTTTATCCACTGCCGAAGCTGAATACATTGCTGCTGGTAGTTGTTGTACGCAATTGCTTTGGATGAAGCAAATGCTTCGTGATTATGGCATTCATCAAAGTTCCTTTTCTGTTTTCTGTGACAACACTAGTGCCATAAACATTTCCAAAAATCCTGTTCAACATTCTCGTACCAAACATATTGACATTCGTCATCACTTTATTCGTGTTTTGGTTGAAGAGAAGGTTTTAGTGCTGGAATACATTGCCACTGAACATCAACTTGCAGACTTGTTTACTAAGCCTCTCGACACTCATCGTTTTGAAACTCTTCGAAAGGCATTGGGAATATGTCGTATTCTCTAAACTTCATTGGTTTTCATTTTTCTTTTTCCTCTTTTTTTCTTTTTCTCCCTTAGTTATTAATTTTTTTTAAACATCAAAGTAACAGAAGTCCAAGTCTTGTTAGTCTACCAAACTTTTGTCCACTGCATTCTCTGCTTTGTGCTATACATAATATGTTTTTGCTTTGGTGGTTGATACTATATGACTGTTTTCTGATTAAACTTGACTTCTTACCTGCACCTCTGCACCCTGTGAGCTTTTGAGCCTCCATTAGTGTATGCATTTTTCATACACTCTTAATTGTTTCTGTGTGATATATCTTATGTGATTTGACTCTCTAGAACTTGCTTTGAGATCTCTCAAGGCTTTGTATCACTACTTACTCTACCTGTGAGATGAAAGTCGGACTTACGTTCTTCATCATTATCCTATAAGTCCCCTGCCTTATTATTTTATTTTATTTTTTTTCTATCTGTCTTATGGAGCTTCTTTTTAAGCACAGATTATCCACTTCCATTTTTATACACTGCTTCTCACCTCCATTGCAAAATCCAAGCCAGTTGCCTCCATCGTTCTTTTAGAGTCCAAGAGTGTTTCACTACTGCAGACAAAAATATTGTGCTGATAGCAACTTTCCAAGTCAAGAAAAGATATTGAAGAAAAAAAAAAAAAAAAAAAAAAAAAGGGAATCCAAAGTCGTATGTTTTCCACACATATATCAAAGGAATCAAAAGAAGGTCTATCAAAGGAATCAAAGGAAGGAATATCACCGCTACAGTTATACATGAAGACCACTAATAAATCAACTGTGCACAGCGTCTTCTATTACTCCAGTGGTTCTTTCAGTCTCAAACTCTCTCCAGTTTTATATCTCAAGGACTCTAAAACTTTCCGGACTTCTATTCTCATTATTATCTTTTACCTTTATCCAGTCCCTAAAGCCTAGTTCCTACTTTTCGTAAGACTTTCTTTCATCTCTTGAGGGTAGGTTGTTGATGTGTGGAGATAAGATTGATCTGCAAGCCTATGGTAGAGTATTCACATAATGATCTTTTTGAGTGTAAACACTTCACCCCAAACACCTTGAGTGAAATTTGAGAATATTCCTTGTGAGTTTAGGGGTTGCTCTTGAGTTGGCTTGTTTAATCATATTGCATCTATATAGTCCTGACTATTTTGGCTTTCTCTTGTTTGTATTATGTTTCAGTGGACATTAAATTTAAAAAAAAAAAAAAAAAAAAAAAAAAAAAAAAAAAAAAAAAAAACGTTTTTTTTTTTTTTTTGTTTGCTTTATTCCTTTTGACTTCTAGATAATGTTCTTTAGAATTTAGCATGAGTCTGACGTGTTTTTTAATTTTTTTATTTTCTGCTTATCTCTTTGGTCTTTTAAGTGGGGTTGAACTTGGACTTCTCTTTTGTTTGGTCTTTTTATACCCGTGCCTTTCCTTTGTTCATTATCAGTCAAACATCTTATACTCGTTTGTTACTTATTCCGTGGCCTCCATCCTCCTTTGCTGTCGTCCATATCTTGTTTTCCATACAATTTTTTCATCATGGTTTCATCACGCAAGTCTGCACGTTCTCCTGCTTTGAAAGGCACAACTCCAAGCATTATTCCTTCATTCTCTTCTCCCCGCACACGGTCTGTGACTCGCAGATTGTTTTCGTCCCCACCTGCTTCTTCAACTTTTTCTGCTGATTGTCCCACTGAGGTTTTCAAGCGTCTTATTGATCTCAGCAAACAGTTCTCTCAGTTGGAGCAGTTCATTAAGATTTCTATCATGGATCTTAGTCATCGACTTTCTCAATTGGAGCAATGTATCCATCGTATCCCCAATCACATGCTTACTCCTCTCATTCATATTTCATCCTCTGATGATGATTCTGACTTCCGTCCTGCTAGTGTTCCACCACCTTCTCATACTCCATGTTCACCAATTCTGGAACGCACACCGCTGCCTACTCTTGCTTCAGACGATGATATAGAGGAAGATCCTGAGGAAGATCTCTACTGGGTTACCGATGACGAATCGTTGCCTAAGCATGATTAATTTGGCTTTTCCTATGACAAAAAGGGGGAGAGACTATAGTTAGGGGGAGAGATTTTAGTTAGTAGTTAAGGGGAGTGATTTTGTTTTGCTAGAATAATGTTTTAGTTAGTGAGGGTTTCTTTTAGTTCATTATTTGGATGATACATCATGTTTGAATGATTATCTTTATTATTTCATAATAAAGCTTCTTTTTATTTTTTTCTCTTTTGGACGATGAAAGATAGTTGAATGATTATCCTTATTTCTTAATAAACATGCAACATCTATTTTTTGTACGTCACGGGTGTTTTGTTTAATGTGTGCAGATTACAGACTTCAATGCATAAGTTTTAAATTTTTAAAATATTGTAATTGAGGGTTTTGTCAAGGAAATGCCAAAGGGGGAGATTGTTAGACCATTATTGGCAATTCTTGACAAAATGCATGAGTCTGTACTAGCTTAGACTTGTTATATATTTTCAATTGTAATTGTTTAAGTCTAGGGAGGTCTCTTACTCTTTTGATAAGAAGATGTTACGTGAACAAGATACACATTCAGGTATGTTTGCATGCATGCATCCAATTACATTCATCTATATCTCATGATATTGTATTTAAGATAGGTCTTTTATTAAAAACTACTTTCAAGATAAAGTGATTGGATTTTCAAAAGACTTATCTGATTGCATCCAACTAAATGGATTGCATGGCTGTCATTGTGTTAAAAAGAAAAAGTTGTTGCCGTGCATATCTAGGTTTTATGGTTTTAAAAGGATTGTCAATTTAGCTAAAACCTATGATTAGTTATGGAATCTTATCAGTTAAAATTAGTTCCCGTGCATTGAGGATTTATAATGAAGCTTTGAAATTGTTTCAAGCAAGCCGCATATGCATGTTTTCCTTGAAAGATAGATTGGCAGCAGCTTTGTGCTTTTAAAGAAAAAAATATTACTTTCAGTGAATGAATCTCAAATTAATTTTTCAGTGGCTGCCATCTTGTGGTTTCATTAGCATGTGTTTTTAAAGGGAAAATATTATTTTCATGCTGATTTTTATTTGGTTTTTTTATTGAATGTCAATTATGAAAATGAGCCTTGTGATTTTCGTAATTGATTGTTTTCCAAACAAACACTTCATCATATAAACATTCTGCATGATCGAGTTAGCATCGTGCAAAGTTCGAGGGAAAGGTGATTGACGGTTGCGTTAGTACCGTGCCACTTCAACTCGAGGACTGAAGAAAGATCGAGTAGCAAAGCGCGAAGACAAAGCTGCCAACTGGTATGAGTGTCTAGTTGATGAGTTTTGTAAGTCTTTATGTATTCTTTCTTTCTTAGTGCTTCCTGGCTTGGTAGCCCGAGGATTTTCCCAGTGGTGGGTTTTGCCTCGTTAAATCCTACATCATGTGTGTGCTTTTTATATTCATGTTGAATATTTGTGTAGGATTAATTTTGCATAACTAATTAATTGAAACCATAATTTGCTTTAGCGTTAAGTCGTCATTTATAGATTAAGTTAGTACCCATCCTAGGACTTTCAACTAGTGATGTCACGGTTAATTTGGGGCATTGTCGTTCATAATTCAATGAAGGAATAACTGGAAATTGATTCATATGCATAAATATCATGTGTAGAGAAAGAACCCTTAGCTAGCTTCCCATCCATTCATTTCCGTCAAATCCATATTTACAATTTGTTTTGTTTCCAAGTATTCATTTTAGTTTAAATTCGTCCAAATCCAATTCCCCCCTATTTCGTTGAAATCTTAGTCTTAATCTTTCTTATTTTTAGTTTTGCTTTCTTCGAGCATTAAATAGTGTTTTATATTGTGTTTTTATGTTTTTAAGTCAATTTAGAAGGTTTTAGCAGGCCCTCCTAATCCCCGGTCTAGAACGATCCCTCACTTATCCATTCTACTACAATTGTCAAACGAGGGTTTAATTTGAGTGTCAAGTAATTCTCACATCACTTAGGAGCTGATAAGAATGGCCTCCCGACTAAGGTGACATCCCAAAAGCTCTTGGAGCAAGGATTGTTCCTCACAAGGAAGGAATGGGATATACCCCATATTGTCCCAACTCCTCAACACCAGTAATGTCAGAACAATGAAGAAAGGATCAAGTAGTTGCAGTCAGGTCTTTAATCAAGAGATTGTTGGTGTATGGGTGAGAAAGGAAGCGAAAAGGGGAGAGCTCATATGAGGAAGAAAAAGAGTGGAGCAATGAGATTCCAAGCAACCAAGATAATAAAGAGTTTTTTGGGAAGGAGTTGGAAGCAGCCATACAAATGACTAAATGTATATATGACTTAGACTGGCTCAAGGATATGTTTGATAGTCCTGAGCTAGTCGAATTTTTGTGTACAGAACCTGATAAACCACCATCAGAGATATAAGACCCTTTAGAAACCATTGTTTTAGGAACTAAAGAGGATCCAAGGCCTAAACAAATCAGTGGCCTATTAGAAATGGAAGATCGGGCAAAGATAATTAGTCTTCTGCATGAGTTTAAAGATTGTTTTGCTTGGTATTACACCAAGATGCCATGTTTAGATTCAACCTTAATAGAACACATAATGCCTATTAAGGAGGGATATAAACCTATGAACCAAGCACCACAAAGAATGTCAAAAGAGATCGAAGAAAAAGTCAAAGAAGGGATTGAAAGGCTAGTGAAAGCTGGATTTATTAGGCCTGCCAAATATGTTGAGTGGTTGGCCAACATTGTACCTGTATTAAAAGGTATAACTAATGCGGTTTGGTGTTGTGTTGACTATAGAAACATTAATGGAGATACGCCAAAAGATGAATATCCCATGCCCATGGCTGACTTATCCGTGATGCAGTTGCAATACATAAAGTGTTAGCTTTCATAGATGGTAATGCTGGTTATAATCAGATAAAAATGGCTAAAAGAAGATATAGACAAAACAGCTTTTAGATGCCCAGGCCATGTTGTAGCATATGAATACTTAGTTATGCCATTTGGACTAAAAAATGCTGGTGCAACCTATTAAAGTGCAATGAATGCCATTTTTCATGACTTGATTGGCCATAGGATGGAAGTATACATTGATGACATCGTGATGAAGTCTAAAACTGAAGAACAACACCTAGTAGACCTCATGCAAGCCTTAACAAGAATGAGGACCCATAAGTTAAATGAATCCTAAGAAATGTGCTTTTGGGGTAAGGTCGGGCAACTTTTTGGGATTCCTTGTTCATTAAAGAGGGGTGGAAGTCGACAAAAATAAAGCTCGAACAATAATGGAATCATCTCCTCCCACCAATAAAGTACAACTGCGAAGGCTGTTGGGAAAAATCAATTTCTTGAGGAGATTCATTGCTAACTTGGCAGGCAAGATTCAGGCGCTAACTCGTTTGTTAAGATTGAAAGACAAAGAAGAGTTCGAGTGGGGCTTACCACATCAAGAGGCCTTTGACAAAATAAAGGCTTGACTTCTCCACCAGTGTTTATGCCACTTTAGAGAGGGTAGCCTTTAAAGCTTTATATTTCTACCTTTGAAAAGTCAATGGGAAACTTGCTAGCTCAAAACAATGAAGGAGGGAAGGAATAAGTAATATACTACCTCAATAGAATCCTTACTGAGATACAGACAAGATATACACCAATAGAGATGTTATGTTTGGCTTTATACTTCATTGCCTGCAAGTTAAGGCATTACATGTTGCCTTGCCACATCCACATTATTCCCAAGACTAATGTGATCAAGTATATATTGTCAAAACCAATGTTAACTGGAAGGATTGGAAAGAGGATTCTAGCACTTTCAAAGTTTAGGTTTCAATATGTGCCTCAAAGAACGATCAAGGGACAAGCAATTGTAGACTTCTTGGTTGAGCACCAAGAGTTTCAAGATAAGATCATCAACGTCCCAGGAACTCTGGAAGCGGCCAGTATATGGATCCTACCAAGTAAAGCCTTCTCGGGCAAGGAAGAATAGATTTCGTAAGAAATAAAGAAGATAGCTAGTCTCTGGATCACTCCTTAGAGATTGTATTTTGATGCTAAAAGCTTTAGTTATCAAAACTAACACCTCAAATGCAATAAAAAAGTTCATTGAAACCAAGATCTTACATATATTTAGGGTGCCCGAGACAATTATTACAGACCGCAGACCATCTTTTATTTCAAATGAAGTAGAGGAGTTTGCAAGTAAGTTCAAGATAAAGATGATCCAATCTAGTCCTTACTACCCATAATCAAATGGTCAAGCAGAAGCCAGCAACAAGGTCTATGTGAATATTATTGAGAGAATGGTGGTGAATAGTCCTGAGAAATGGCATGAAAAGTTGGGAGACACTTTGTGGGCGTATAGAACCTCCAAGAAGGCAGGAACTGGAACTACTCCTTACGTCTTAACCTTTCGGCAAGATGTTGTACTCCCTATGGAGATAAATGTGAGTTCTGTTAGGATACAAAACCAGTTTGGGCTGCACAGTGATGAATACAATCAGGTTATATGTCAAGGAGTTGATGATCTAGATGTAGCCCAAATTGAAGCTCTAAATAAAATTCAAGAAAGGAACAAAGTTGTTGCCTAAGCATAAAATAAAAAGGTGAAGTTAAAGACATTCAGGGAAGGAGAATTAGTGTGGAAGGTAATTCTACCTTTAGGAGCTCAAGCTAGCGGCTTTGGGAAGTGGAGCCCTACTTGGGAGGGTCATTTCATTGTCAATTAAGTGGTAGATAAGGGAGGACATTACTTGGCAGATTTGGAAGGGAACTTGCGAAGGCACCCAATTAATGCTAAGTTTTTAAAGAGATACCATCCAACTTTATGGGATACAAGAGATTGTTATATCGAAGAAATCTAAGCAAGTTAAGAAGGGTTGAAGTTAGATTACTACATTTAAAATTCAAAAGGAGATAAGACAAGGTAAAGATGAAGTAGAAACTTATTTCATTCCATATAAAGATTACAATGGCCGTAGCCTAAGATATTTACATCTTCACCCAGAGTGATTATTCTAGAGTGATAAGTTTGCATAATTGTAAAGATTCTGCTAGGCTCAGCCAAAACTGTTTTGCTATTAGCAAGTTGAGACTCAACATCCTCCATCTCCAAATTTGCTTTCTTCACTTCCTCAATCTGTTGATGAAGTTTGCTGAGTAGAAGAGTCTGTTCAGCTTTCAGCATAACAAGTTGCTCATCTAGCTTTTGGATCTCAAACGTCACCATTTTGATCATCTGCTCTATAGTTGAACCTTCATCCACCAATTGTTAGATATAAGCTGAAGTACTGGTTTGTTTCACCTTGAAGCACCTAACTCGATTAGCTTGCTTCTCATACTGGACTTTAGATAATTGATTAGCCTTGAAAAGATCAGTGATAGCTTTCTTTACATCGTGGAGAGCCTTGAGGTTAAAGGATGCTAAGAAATCCCTCTAAGACTACTCTTGAAAAATTCGACGTTGATCGTGAAAACCTTGGGGCTCAGAGGGATGATTTAAAGATCTTAGTCTTGTCTTGAGTTATCCGAACTCTTTAAAAAGCTTAAGCAAAGATGTTGTGGTGGAGATAGGCGTATGGGAATAAGGCAATGTTCTAGCTCATTCAGAAGGTGCAATTGTGGAAACAGTCTCAGTAGATGGAGAAACTGAAGGGTAGAAGCAGCCATAGTCTTAGTCTTCTTTTTAAGCTCAGGGGTATGAATCCCTATGACCCCATAAGCTAGAGGAAGTCGGGTAAGTTCTGTCTTACGCACCAGAGGTGATGGAAAATTGTCCGAGTCCTCTCCAGGGCCCTGTTGCAAACCAAGAAAAACAAAGTTAAGGAAAAGACTACATTGAAAGAAGACAAGATTAGAGAAGATAATATACCTGAGTGGAGATTGGGGCCTTGGAAGGAGGTGGAGGAGGAATTGTTTCCTTTAATGGTTAGGGGGGATCATTCCCACTTATTGGAGAATGAGGAATTATGCCCAAACCCTCACCAAAGGCCTATAAATATCAAGGATAAAGAGTAAATGTCAGGAACTAAGTTATGGAGAAAAGAAAATAAAGGTAAAGTTACTTCTATACCTGAGCAGGATCTTGAATGGGAGAAGAAAGCTCTTGTATAGTTGTTACTATTTGAGGAGAAGCTTGAGGGCTAGTTACCTCGGAGACCACATGGATCTCAGGGACTATAGGCTCCTCAAATGCAGATGCTATTAGTAGATGAGATTCTTGTGCTGAAGAAGATTGGAAAAAAAAAAAAAAAAAAAAAAAAAACAAGAGAAAATGAGTATAGAAATATAGGGACTTCAAGCATAAAAGTGTTAAGGGAAAATGCTAACCGAGTTACTGTCGTCTTTCACAAAATGCAACATTTCCCCAATTGTTGGGTCAAACTGGGATGTAGGAGCCACCACCAAAAGAAGAGAAGTTGAAGGAATAGAAGTAGAATTTTGCCCAACTGAGGTGTAGTTGCTCCAACCTTAGCCTACAAAAATAAAAGTCAAGTATTAAAGCTCTAAATGTGATAAAAATACAAGGTTTAAAGAGTGAAGAAGAGATATACCTTTGAAGATCTAGTCTGAGGAGAAGAAGCATGCCCAATTCGGGCTAGAGATGAAGAAGCCTTGGGCGATGAGATCTTTTCTTCCCTTATGACCTGTTTCAGGCAGTCAAGCAAATAATTAATAAAAAAAAAGGCAAAGAAAGGAAAACTTCAAATGAGTGACTTGAGACACAAGTCATACGTCCAGTTCTTTTGAGAAGATCCTTGGCATTCTGATGTATTTCTGCACCCAATGGCTTTTCTCTCAACACAGAAATGGGCTTCTTAGTTGCTTGAGGCCCTGGTTTTGAAAAAAATTAGAGTTTTTAGCCCGTAATATAAAAGTACAAGTAATTAAAGAAGGTTGGAACAAGATTCACTTACTGAAAGCCTTGGAAGATTTGGAGGAGTAGTTAAAGACTTGGAAGATTTAGAGGCTTTAGAAGTCTGAGCTCTAGTCTTCTTCTTGGTAGGAGTTGCTTGCATACCAAGTATGGAGAGTTGAGCTCAAGGTCACTCTTCAGTCTTGGACTCTGAAGATTTTACTACCGTCACCCTTGTCCTCCGAGTTCCCTAAGTCTCCACCATAGGCTTTACCTCGTATTCTGAGTCTCCAAGCAGCTCAGATACGTCTCTGCCTTCTCCAGCGCCTTGCCTCGCCGCTTCAGCCCTAGCTTCTTGAAGGACGAAGGCGTCCCCAGCCTTTTCATCAAGCCCGACGTCCACCTCTTTGGTGTTGCATTGGCCTGTAAATGTAAAGAAACCAAAGAAAAGATTAGAAGAAGGTAGAATCATAAAATATCAGAAAATTCAAGTCAAGGGAATAAGAAATACCTATCAGAAGAAGCTGGTTCTTTTGGTGAATCATTTCCTTCCAGTTTTCAAGCTCATCGAGCTTAAAATAGGACTTGATGAAGAGTTGTGATAAGAGCATATTCATGCGACTTAAATGGCTTGTTCTCGTGCATTTACGTTATGTTTCTTTAGTTATTTTAGTCCTTTAAGCTATTTTCGTGTGTTTGTAGGTCCAAAGGGCTAAAGGAGCAAAAAGATGCATTTTGGAGACTTTTGGAGCACTTTTGGGCTAAGGATGGATAGCTTATGCTTGGCGCCAAAATGTTGGACGAAATTGAAGACCAAAGTGTTGGAACCTTGTTCCCTTTAGTTTTAGGACATTTAAACCTTTCCATTTCCCTTATGCCGTGCATCTCCACCTTTCTCCCAAAACCAAAACATGCATTCATATGCATGTCACAACCTTGACCGTGTGTTCTCATGCAATCCCATCATTTTATGCACTTCTAAACACCAAACATACGGTCACATGCATGCTAACATCCAGTCCGTGCGTCCCATGCCATTCCAACTCCCTTTTGAGCCAAAAACATCCATTTCCATTACTTAATCCATTCAGCCACATCTTCACATGCATGATCCACATCCATTCCGTGCATTCCATTACATTTCTGCACTTCATCTTTGCAGAAATACACATGCACTTCAATTAAATAAAACCCATGCTTGCACCTTTCCCTTTTGTTATTCACCCATTATTCCAGAAAATCAATCATTCTTAGTCCATGCCGTGTGATCCCTTCTCCTTTCCAGATTTTTACAAAGCATTTTCTGGTGGTCCAAGTCACCTTTGCAGGTTCCACTCACTTGTGGCAGCAAGAGCATGTGCTTCTTTGAATACATTAACATTTCCTTGCAGATCATGTCCAGGCCGTGAGTCTACCATCTCAGAAACACAATCATTTCCATCACTTAAGCTCTGCCATCTGAGTTAAACAAAGCCAAGATCCAATCTGATTGTGTAAGACACATTTTTTCTATAAAACAAGGCTCACTTGACACAATTCATAAAACAACAGAAATTGGTCCCTTGGGGCCGTGCCCTTCACAAAGTCCATCCATTCCATTCATACACTTCATCCATTGCAGAAATGTAGACCATAAACCCCCCTTTGTACCGTGACTCTCCCTTACAATCCAAACATCATCCTTCCATTTCCATAATTCCCCTATCCATTCAACACACCAACAACATCCCTTAGACCTTGTGCTACGACGAAGAGGAAGATAAGAGGGCCTAAACGTTCATACAATTCAAGTTTGAGTTGTTGGAATGTTTAGGTGTTTCTTTGATTCTACATCAGTTTTGCTTCAAGGGTTCTTTCTTCTTATTAATTCTATGTTCATTCATGTTTTATATTTTTATGTTAAATCCTTTGCAAACATGAATTGTAACTAATCCTCCTCTAGGGATTCGATGTAGCCTTGCAAAGTTTGCCATGTAGTTAATTCGGAATTCTCATTTAATCTATCTATTTCTTGCTTCATTCTCCGATTTAATTGTGACTTAGTGTGTTGATTTTAATGCTTGATCATCATTTGAATTAACCACAGGTTGTTTAGCCAAGATTAAAGCACACATCATGCATAATCTTGGTAGATATGTGAATGAATGAAGGGAATGTTTTGCAAACATCCTGCCGAGTGTTCCCTTTGGTTTTGTGAAAGTTTCTTGTGCACTACATAGTCTTGATTAGGAACCAAAGTTGCACATCACAATTAGGCTCATAATTAGAGACATTTGATCAAATCCACACATCATATGGCTGATCATATCTAAGTGAAACAAACCCAAGAAATAAGTAGAGGGATGAGTATAATCTTACTTAACAAGCATGGTCTTGGCTTAGCGATGGTGAAATCGAATCTCTAGCTTCATCTTCATTGGTACTATCTTATTTTATTAGTTGTTGATTCATTCATCTTGTGTTTACTTCATTTCCTTATGCTTTAATTTACAATCTGTTTGTTTCCAAGTTTCTGTTTTTATTTCAAGTTTCATTCAAAACCAATCCCCCATTTCTTTTAAAGTGTTAGATTAGTTAGAAATACATTTAGTTTTTGTTTGTAAGTGTTTTGGTTCATTTTGTTTCCCAAATTCGTCCAAAGTACTCAAGGTGCTCAAAACTGCCCAGAAAGTGATTTTAAGGCAGTTTTGAGTGTTTTGGTACTGTTTTGATTTTTTTTTTTTTGGTTTGTTTTAGTGTTTTAAAGTTTAGTTTTGCATTCCTTGAGTCTAGTATAGTGTTTCATATTGTTATTTTACGTTTTTGAGTCAAATCCAAGTGGTTAACAATCCCTCCTAATCCCCGGTCTAGAACGATCCCTACTTATACATATACTACAATTTGACGAAAAGAGGGTTTAATTTGTGTGTGTATAAATTTCGCATCAAGTTGCTTAAAGACGCGATCATGAGCTTCACGCAAATCTCCTCCATACTTCTTGGTCCATTTTGCTTCCCATCAATAAGAGAAGGTCGGGGTGTATTCGAAGGTCAGAGCCATGGGATTTCGGGCAACTTTACTCATGACTTCCAGACTGCGTCGAACAGCCTAAAAGGTGGCTTCTGGTGGATAACGAATGCGGTATGAGATATCGTAATGTATGAAGTAAAAAAATGGAACGGGAATAGCTTACCTAAAGCCCAGCTACCTACTACAGAAGTTTGGATAAAAAACTTCTAGCCCACGCTCATAGGGGTTGCTTCTTACTCCCAGGCTAGGCCCCTGGTTTGAATGTAACTAATAATTTTCCCTCTGCAGAAGACACTGGTATCCTCATTGAAGGCATATTGAAAAGCTTGGTTAAAGAACCAAGGATATCTCCTAAGCATTGATGCTCCCTACTCCAGGTCTGCCTGAGTCTTGCAGACTCTGAAAAAGTAAAGGCAGTAGAAAGTATAATGGTTCGTAGGGGAAGCTTCGACCAAAATTCAAGCAGGGGCAACACCTTCAGGGAATTCAAGATTAGAAGACTGAAGTTTGGAGAAATACCATTGTAGCCACAACTGGATCATCTAAGTGGGTCCATTAAGGTTGGTCTCGAAGGGAATGCCTCGGGTTACTTTATTAAGAAGGTGATAGAGATGAGCGAGAAGGAAAGGGCCTGTAGCAACATAGTCAAAATTGTGCAGAGCTTCCACTAGAGGGATCTACTCTACTTCATTCTTTTAGATTTGTTGGGGGAGACGTGTTTGTTGATCCAGTATAGTAGAAAATACATATGCTCATGATCTTTCCTGGCAGTGGAGGAAGTCGGGCCAAAACTCTGCTTAACGAAAGGGATAAAACCCATGAATGAGGTCCCATAACTCTTAAAGGTAGAAGAATTGTAATCTAGCTGACTTATGGGACTGGAGGTGTTCTAGCTCTCAGCGCTCGGGCGAGAAGGGGGTGACCATTCGTGGGTAACATCCAAAACTCTGCCTGAGAACTTTAGCCTGAAGACTTGTGCCATGTCGAGGATGGTCGGGGACATGTGACCCATCTTGAAGTCAAAGGTATTTGTCCTCGAAATCCAGAAGAGGAGGGCCGTAGTAAACAGCTCGGGTTTAGCAATCATAGTGGTTTTAGAAAGCATTATCTACTCATAGATGCCGTTGTTCATCCATTTCCTTTTATAGATAGGCTCATGCTTATTTATCCATTGTAGCCAGCCTTCATCCTTCTTTAGAGGGAAGCCACGATGGTGGTTTAACCATTTGGAGGATGAAATGCACAATGGGTTAGGAGTGAACCAATTCGCCTTGGGCATGTTGCTTTCCACGGTGATGGAGACCTGAGAAGTCCATGTAGGTCCCAAGGAGTGCACCCTACCTTCTTCGAAGAAAAGCGAAGTCTGTAAGCCTGCCCGAAGGTGATGAAGGTCGTTGAGTAAATGGCGCATGGTGGTGATGCCCTAGCCTGATTCATAGGAAGATCGAGTTTGAGTAGCCTTAGGTGCCATTGCATGATTTTAGAAAAGATGAAAGAAGTTTGAAGCCATGAAGAATTGAAGTCAACAAGAACAAGAAGGCACTGAGAGAGATGGAAAATCTGGGGAGTTTTGGAAATTCGAAGGTCTCAAGTTGTTAAGGTACTTAGCCAAAGGATTAAGTGAAGATTATATAGTAAATGGTTAGTTAACGCTGGAAATCGTGGGTCAATGCAAAGGTTTAGTTAACAATGGATGTCTTAAATGGTGCAAGTCCCGAGTGAAAGCATGTGACAACTATTTAATCATTATTTATACCTCGATTTGCAGACTCATCAATGATTAAAGGCGGTACTGTTTGGGTTAATATTTGAACATTAGGCTTGGATAAAAGAAAACACAAGGATGCCATTTAGAAGAGGAATTGCCTGAAGCCTAACATCGAACTCATAAGTAAATTGAAACATTTTCAGCCAAAATGCAAGTCATTTGTCTATGGGTGAAGTGACAAATGATGGAGACTAACCTACTATCTACCAAAAAACACCTTCTAATGGCAGCACAAGTAAAAAGTGGATGACTTACTACCCTTCAAGTGCTTTTAGGCAAGAGCAAAAGCTACAGCAGTCAGGCCAAACTGCCTATAAAAGGAAAAAGAGACAACGGGCACAAAGACACTCAACCAATCAAACAAACAAACATACAAACTCTGCTCTTAAGTTAGATTTGCATCCAAAATTTGAAATCAAGTCCAGTCATTTTAGCGATAGTTCTTTAGGAAAGCTATCATTTGTGTAGTTTAAAAGCTCTGTTATCTCCCTCAGTGGCGTAGTATTGATTCCCTCATGTAAACTTGTTTACCATGCATCCCTTTTTAGCATACAACCCTTGTGAACTCAAAGAGAAGTGACCGCAAGAAATTCAACCTTGCCAGACAAGGCGAAATCTTGCCTGAAGCTCTTTGTTTGTTTTCTAAATTAGTAGATCTATTACTTAATGTATTCTCCAGTACGTATTCAAGTTATTTCCACCTGTTTTTCTATTTTAAGAAGTCCATTTGCATCTGGATCTGGTTAACTTGGCCAATATGTTTTCATTAAAAGTAACTTGGAACCAAATAAATGACTTAAGGGGCTCTGGACTCCCTTTATTCGAACATACAAGACTATGAACTAAAAGTCCTTGTCTACAAGGCAAGAAAAAGAACCTAATGTGGACATAACCCATCGACGACAATCCTTTGATAACAAGAAGTTTGAGTAACTTGGGGTTCAAGTAATCAACTTAAAACACACTTGCTCCACATCTACTATACTAAGATAGCAGTGGCACGCCTTGCACTTAGTTTTGACTACGAGCTTTAATGCCTACACTTAAGGCCCTACAAAGGCACCTTTTAGAACTAACTTTGTCCTCTTCATGCAGCATATCAATAAGCAAGAGCCCGACTACATATCCAAAGTGCCAATCCCTTGGGGAGCTATGCTGAGGTCTGAGGATCCTTCTCCAGAGAAATCTTTACCCAAACAGTCTAGCCATGCATGTGCTCATCGTCGATGGCTAAAGCTGGAACAAGGTGGCCGATGAAGAAAGAATCTACGTGGCATGAAGGGTAATAATGAGATTTATAGTGGGATTTCTAGTGACTAGCATGCATATACAATTCTAAATTTATATACATAAGCAACGGAAGCATATTATCACATATTATCAAAGCTATAGTCATGCAAATCCCCTTTAAGAAGCATAGGTTAATATAAGATGTATCAAACAAAATATTGAATAACAAAGTGAAGGTTAAGTTTTATACCTCTTGATCTAGACTTTAGACCAAGGATGGACCACCTCCAAGCTCTTTGTTCTTGGAACTCCTAGAGTCTAGCCTCCCTCTTTGACTCCTCCGCCTTGATAGATTTAGAACTTCTTTGATTATCCTCTAGTCTCCAAAGTAGAAGACCTCTAAAGATCCATACCCACTAGTGTAGTAAGATGGATGTTGGAATAACCAAAAGGAGAATAGATGATTAGCTATAAACCTTTGGTGGCCGACTATGTACGTGTGAGAGAGAGAGAGACTTGCTTTTCTCTTGTTGAAAAGTTCACACAAGAAGCTCTAATGAAACCTAAACTCCCTTTATAAAGGTAAAAGAACTAAGTCAACAAATCGACACTTTCTCTCTCTTCTTTCCTCATCTTTGGCTGGCCACTAAATGTTGATTTGGGCTTTGGGTTTTTATTATTTCAAGTCATCCTATGCTTGAATAAAAGGCCCAATGGGTTTGGGCCCGAATGAACTCGAACTTTTTCTTTAAGCTCGAAATGATCTTTCATCGCTTATATGATTTCTTTAGACTTTCTAATTAATCATAACACCTAATTAATCTAATTAATTAATTAATTCCATTATCCTTTAGTTGTCTCACCACAAGAGTGTATCGGTATACAATCGTTTTAGGTTCTAATTAGCGAGGCAGTGAGGTGATTAGTACCAATCCAATTGATTAGTATTTATCCAATCACTTAGTGAATGACAACTTACTTTTAATTCTCCTTCTTTTTTGATGACTACTTATTTAATCATCTAGAAGAACCCACAAGCCATGAGTGACATCTAACCATATATCATGGCTACCCAAGCTAATGTAGAATTTGGTTGGAGAACCTATTTAGTTGGAATTACAATGTAATTCGATCATTCTCTAATACAATACTCACAATCACATTACTAGGGTATGGATACTAAATGTCAAACCCCTAATGTGATTATACTTAGTTATATGATTCGATTGAGTCGTATAAGAACGCGTTCCATCATTACGCTCAATACTTCGACCGAAGATTCGTGAATCATATCTTAGAGTATTCTTCCTCTCATAACAAGGATTAGAGATCCCTTGTTGATCATTCACATGCCTCTGAGAATAAATCATTGTCCCCAATAATGCATAGAACACATCCAAGATGAGATGAGGTCACATCTCATTATCAAATGATCAGTAACGTATCCCTAAGACAACCATGATGTATTAGGTCAAATGATTACTTACATTATTCCAACTAGTAGAATTACTTGCTTGACATGTGAGTAGACCTCCATGCAAGTACTCTCGTTTGATTGTGTTCGGTGAACTCATTCCCTTCATGAGCACCTACATACTTGCCTTAGTGTCACTACACGAATGGCATGAGACTTTCCATCATTCCCATTGGAAGGGGACATAGTAAGTATTGGTCTATGTATTGTCAGTGTCCCTCTGACAATCTTATGAACAGGAACCCTTTTGGACATTATGGTTATGTGAAGAAGGTCTCTGCAGTCTAACATCATTAGATTACTTCTTCCACCGATCCATTGTCCATGGATTCATTATTTTGGATGTATATCATTTATTGAGATAGTCCTAATGAGTGACTTTGTTTTTTGCTGTATTAGAGTTATCTATACATACAAACATTGTCCTGAAAGGTTTTTTTTTTCCAAAGATTGACTTTCAGGGTATATCTCCAACATTAGGGTGGTGAGCCTTTAGCTTAATAATTTGTGCTAGGAGTTTCACAAATGTAATGTTGTGTGTGGATAACAGGCAAACATGTGACCATCATGTCAATGCATCAACCAACGTCATAAAATATCTAAATGGTCTACATGTTGGTTGGATAGGTCCACAAATATCCCCTTGAATCCTCTGAAGAAACTTAAGGGGGTTGTGAATAATCTTTGGAATCAAGGATTGAGTATTCAACTTCCCCAAAGAACAAGCTTTGCATGGCGAAATCCAATGTAGGGAGGTGAATGATGCCCGTGAGATGATTTGAGGTTACAATGCATCAAGTCACGTCCGGGATGTCCCAAATGGTCATGCCAAAGCAACAAAGTGTTTTGAAACTCAGGCATATGGCTGGGCACATGGTGGGCTTCTATGACGCGAATGGTTGTGATGTACAACCCACTCAGAAGATGTTCCAACTTCTTGTGAATATGTTTATGGCCATATTCGTATGAAGTGGTACAAAGAAATTTAGAATCCTTATCTTCAGTGGTTTTAATATAATATTGATTATCTCGAATATCTCTAAAACTCAGCAACGTTTTTTTGGAGCGTGGAGAATAGAGGACCCCTGTAATGGTTAAGACAATACCATTGGACAATATGATATGGGCCTTTCCGTATCCTTCAATCAGTTTGGATAGCCCTAAGAGAGTTGTTAAAGGTGCTTTCTTAGCTACAAAGTTAGTAAAATAGTGTCGCTTATGCAATATGGTGTGCGTGGTAGCACTATCAGCCAGACAACTAACTTCTTCACTAGACATATACCTAGAAATAAATTGATTGAGTTGGTCACATGCATAAATATAATTCCATTCATTCAATTAATCAATTCGAGAAATAATATCCATCACATAACAATCCATAATTCAAAACAAACCAAAACCAAACAAATTATTCCAAATACTTTGAATAATTATTCAAAATTAAACCATAAACCTAGAAAAATAGGGGGAAGGGTCTGGCCCCTCCTAGTGGGTTTGACCACTACGGGTAAAACACACTAAAACATGTCTAAAATTTATTCATCCATAACAGGTGATGCCTCCTGAAAAATTTGATATCTTCATGGATGTTGTAACATCTTCTGGATGATCCACATATGCAAAGTTAGATTCACGACGAGAATGATACTTGGCAATGGCCTTGGGGGTTGCTCGGTATACGCGTGACCAATGATCCCTTGATCCATAGTGGTAGCACATGTCCATTTCAGTGGAAGTTGATTGAATGGGAGCTTTTCCCTTGTTCTTGAAGTTTGGGGCTGTAAGGGCAAGGGGTTGGCGTTGCTAGGTCATATTTATTCCCTTAGGTGGGCCTTGATTCTATGGACCTTGGGCCCATGGTGAGGCTTGCTGCCCGTTGCCACAGCCATGATGATTCTTTTGTCATTTGTAACTACTAGAATTTGTCACATGCGCTTCAGGAATGACATTCAAGCCAGTCGGTCGAGCTTGATGATTCTTCATCAAAAGATGGTTCTGCTTTTCAACGATAAGTAAAATAGAGTGATAGAAGCATATTTATGCGACTTAGTTAGCTTGTTTTCTTACATTTATATTGTTAGTTCTTAGTTATTTTAGTATTTTGAGCTATTTTCGTGTGTTTGTAGGTCCAATTGGCTGAAGTGGGAAGAAAGTGCAATTTGGAGCAGTTTTAGGCTTGGAATGGTTAGCACATGCTTGGAGCAAGGTGGATGGATGCAATTGAAGACCAAAGGAGGTTAGGAATCTGCTAAAGAGATGGAAGAAATTAATTCAAGACTTGGAAGAAAAGGAATCAACCACAAGGAAGGAAACATGAGTCAAACTTCCTTATTTTGACTTTGTCAATCCTAATCTTTTCTTACTTATGTTCCAGCTATCAAAGGGGTTCCTAATCAATTTAGGACACCTAAATATAAGTTCTAGAAGCCTTAATCCCAGCCAAAGAGGGATATCTCACCTCCTTGCCCTTTCTCATTTCCTTGTCGTGCAAGGCTTCACTTTTCCCTTTCCTATTTCCTATCCTTGCCGCAAGTTTCCTATCCCTTTTCCCTTGGGATTCTAACTTTAATTCTTCTTTTCCTTGTGGATTTGGGGTCTAATTCTTTCCCAAAACATTTAATTAAAGTCATGATCCTTGCCCTAAAAGATATACATCATGCCGCACCCATTCACACATATATACAATTACATACACAATTCAGCCATCCTTCTCTACACACACAGCCGAATCTTTCCATTTAACCATCACACATACACAATCCCGCACCCTATCATCCTTCATACTTCCTTGTCATTCATCAATCCTTCACCATAACACACCACAACCCAATTTCACACCCTTACACCCTTGTGCTGCAGCCTAGCAAGGAAGAAGGAGAGGAGAAGCAGCCTTGGACGTTTTTGCATTCAAGTTGGATTGTTGGAACGTTTTTAGGTGTAATCTATCTTTTGTTTTCAATGTTTAATTTAAATTCTCTTTGTTTTGCTGTGAATATGAGAGGTTAAACTTGTTTTGGCTAGAGGAGACTTTGAAACCATGATTATATTTGCGATATGAATTGATTAATTCCAGTTATGATTTCATAAATTGTGAATGCAATTTACTTAACCGTTTGATTAAGAACTTATTCTTGTATGTTGATTAAGGAGGCCTGCTTAGTTTGCATGCATGAATTTGATGCTAGAATATAAGGGAGTTTCACATAATTGTTACAAACTTATATTCACAAGTAGTAAATGTTGCTGGTCACAATCATGTTAAGTTAAATTCCTAGCATGAGTATCACGATGTCATAGTTACGAATGCCTTGTCAATGCTTATGATTTTCACGAAGCTTAATGATCTTTGCTTGTGTATCTGTTATGCAGTTCATGTAGGGAACTTAGGAAGAATAATTTGGTTGTCGATGCATTGTCCATCTAATTCAATGACTTCAGGAAAATCTGAAGGTTAATTAGTGATGTCACGATTAATCTGAGGTGTTGAGGTTCATGGTTTATTGAAAAAGCAAGCATAAGGCTTCTCTCAGCGCCCTGGGATTGATTATGAAGAGACATATTTTCCCTATTAGACATTACAACGTTCCACTACCTAATTAGTTTGGTAGTTTTTGAAAAATTGAATATGCAGCTTATGGATGTGGTAACCACGTATCTCTATGGGGATCTAGATATGGAAATTTACATGAAGGTTCCATAAAGACTTCCCTTGATTGGTTCAAATGGTTCTAGACCACATAACACTCTCTCAATTAGGTTAAAGAGGTCACTCTATGGATTAAAAAAATCCAGGCGGATGTGGTATAACCATCTGAGTGAATATTTGATAAGTTAGGGTTATGTGAACAATGCATTATGCCCATGCATGTTCATAAAGAAGTCACATTCCTGATTTGCAATCGTTGCAGTTTATGTTGATGACATGAACCTCATCAGGACTCTTGCAGATCTTGAGGAAATTATTGCACACTTGAAATTAGAATTTAAGATGAAAAATCTTGGGAAAACTCAATACTGTCTTAGCCTAGAGATTGAGCACTGTCTAGATGGAATCCTAGTACATCAATCGAACTACACCCAAAAGGTGTTGTGTCATGTTAATGAGGATAAAACAGATCCTTCGAGTACATTCATAGTCGTTCAGACTCTAGATGCTAAATCAGATCCCTTCCGTCCAAAGGAGGATGATGAAGAGGTTTTGGAACCCGAAGTTCCTTACCTAAGTGCAATTGGGGCTTTATTGTACTTGGCTCAATGCACTAGACCCGGTATCTCCTTCGCTGTTAATCTTTTGGCAAGATATAGCAATGCGCCCACATGCAAGCACTTGAATGGTCTTAAAGACATTTTTTGCTACCTCAAGGGTACTACGGCTTTAGGCTTGTTCTATACCCATAAATCTTCAAGTGTTGCCACCATCTATGGTTCTCAAATTGATTCTTGCCTTGCTGGTTACACAGATGCTGAATATCTATCTGACCCGCATAGAGAAAGTTCTCAAACAGGTTATGCCTTTACCATTGGAGACACCACTATATCTTGGAGGTCTACCAAGCAAATGCTAGTTGTGACTTCATTGAACCATGCTGAGTTTCTCGCCCTGCATAAAGCATTGCATGATTGCTTTTGGTTGAGAGAAGTTATGGAGCATATTTGAAGCATTAGTGGTCTTACATCAGTAGTTAACCTTCATACAACGATCTTTGAACACAATGTAACATGTATCGAGCAGTTACAGAAGGGATACATCAAGCAAGACAACACCAAGCACATAGCACTGAAGTTCTTTTATTCGCACCAGCAGCAGCAACATCAGAACATTGAAGTCAAACAAATCCGTTCCTAGGACAACTTGGCCGATCTCTTCACCAAGTCATTGCCCAAGTTTACATTTCAGAAGCTTGTCCAAGGAATCGGTATGCGTAAATTATCTGAGTTGAATCGCTTGTAGTTCTCTTGTTTAGAAGTTATGTCTAACTCATGGGGAGTATCTAGAAGCATACTCACATGATCTTAATGTACTCTTTTTCCTACGATTATGAGCATTTTTTCAATTGGGTTTTTGCTACCTAATGTGGTTTTAACGAGGCACCCATCTTGGAATGATCATACTCGGTTGAGTTCACTACTTTTGTCTTGTTTGGCGTTTGTTTTAGACATTTTGCATGTTTTCCCCATACCTTGGGTTTTACCATAGCAAGGTTTGTGAGTTTTACTACAAATGCATACTTCCTTAAATTTGAGACTCGCAATCACCCGTTGTTCGATGACTTCATCAACTATTCTACCTTATCTGCTGAATATTTGATGCGATGGTTTGTTAAGTATTTACACACTCAAGGGGGAGTGTTGCAGTCATATTTAGAATAGGAATGTGATTGTGTAAATCCTAGGGAATCTGGAAATGTATCTTATATTCCTATTAGGAGTAGATTACCTATTAAATGTTGTAATCCTAAAGGGAAAAGTTTTTACTTATCCTACAATTGTAAATAAAGGCACAATGGGGTGAATCAAACACACCTCACAATTAAATCACTCTCTCTTCTCACTAATTGTGGTCAGCCCCCCTCTCTCTAAACGTTAGATCGTTCAATCAAATAGGCCTACAATAGTGGTACATTAGTATTAATTTCATGTGATTTGTTGTGAGAGAAGTAGCATTCATATCGCCAATACTTCCAACAATCTTAAGAGTAGATTTGGGTTGCTGCTTAAAATACTACTACAACCTTCCTCGATCAAATATGAATTCACGATGTGTGGACAAGCCACTATATACTGAGAACCATCAGATGTACATCAAAAGGGAAGTAACATCTTTAGATGTTCTTAGTATATATGATAATTATTGCATTGAATCATTTTGATATCTCACATCCTGTTGATTTCATTGTAGGAGGACACTACAAAAGTCAATCGAATTTGTTGATTGGCTCTAATTGTTTGATAATTATGACTAAATTGATCGCTATATATATATATATAATATACATACATATTCATTGACTTTGTTTTATTTCTATTAATGTGTTGATAGCTAGAAAGAAGCCTTGACAAGTAAGATCCATTTTGCACCTTATTCTCTTCGAATTATGTTGACAGCTATTGCCTGTCGTTTAGCAAATGTATAAGTGATTGATTTCCTTCTCTCTTACTTATTGATTTTGATGCTAAGAGATATAACAGTAGTTGCCCATTAATTCTATTAACCTACGTTTAATCACCCATTGGTCTTTATATTAATCCTTTTGGTTACTGTTATATTGCCTTGCTTCACTATACCAATATAATTTAGTTGGATTTTTTTTTTTTTTTTTTTTTTTTTTTTTTTTTTTTGGGTAGAGAGTTGAAATAAGAAAAGCTTTTGACATATAAATTTTATAGCATCTTTAAACTGTGGGGATCACTCCATCTCATTTTGCTTGGAGGAATTAAATTAGATGCATTGTACCATGCGATTATGAGTATTTGTTGAAGGCATGAAATGTGTCTCGATGAGTTTAGGGTTACCTTCTAGGGTCAGCTACCATGAGTGTATCTCTAGGGTAAGCTTACGTCCTTAATTTAAGGGAAGTGACTGATTAGTGTAAAGTAGATAAAGTTTTTCCTTGATCTAAGGAAGATGACAGATTGGGTTAAGTAGGTGAGCTCTAGTTAGCTGTGATAGATAGCCTTCTTTTCGTCCTTGAAGTTAGCTGCTTGCAACAGCTAACTACCTGGACATCTCCTCCCTCTCTTCTCTTATATATACCTTGTCACTTGTACATTTGAATATATGAAAAATGCATTGAAACTCAAAGCTAAAAAATCTACATGGTATCAGAGCAGGTTCTTCTGAAACTAGTCTCTGCCATTCTTGCTGGTGCGTTATCTCTTTCAAACTTTGAGCCATGGTGGAAGAAAGCTCAGTAAATCGCGATGAGGAAACTCAGCATAGCCTCTCCCCAAAATTCTCAGACGTCTGTGTTCAATTCTCTTGAACGAGTTCAATTATCTTCCTTGGTCCTAGCTGTTCCTAGCTGTTTCAGTTGCCTTCGAAGCCAGATGGAAATTAGGGTTTGTCAATGGAAGCGTGGAGGCTCTAGACAGCTCCTTATTTACATACGGTGCATGGCTTTGCAAGGATCAGCTTGTCATGTCCTTACTCCTCAACCCCATGGAGAAACATGTTGCTGAGATTTTTAGCTATTACAATTCATCACTTGACCTTTGGAAAGCCTTGCAAGATATGTATGGAAATCAAAATAATTATGCATGAGTGTTTCAACTTAAGAAGGATATTGCCAATGCCCAACAAGACGGGAAGGCGTTTGTTCAACACCTTGGGAGCTTCAAGGCCATGTGGAATGAGCTAGATGTATATCTTCTTTATGCCACTTACCCTACCATTCTCCTAAAATGAGCTGAGCAAGGCAAATCTATCAGCTGTTAGGGAGTTTGAACTCAGAATACGAGGACTTAAGAAGTCACATCTTGATGAGTCAAGAACTGCCGACTTTTAACAATGTTTGTGCAATTATTCAGTGAGAAGAAGTAAGGAAGAAAGTGAAGAATATTGAGCACAGCTCAAGATTAACTCAGACTCGTGCATATGCCTCGAGTTATAAGAACGCAAAATCAGAAGCAAAAGTGTACAAGGGTAGAAATACACACCTAAAATGCAAATACTACAATGGTGTTGGTCATGTGGAAGACAAATGTTGGGAACTTCATCCTGAACTCAAGCCTAAATTCAGCAAAGATGGAAAGATAATACCAAGGTCCTTACAGTAATTTTACCCTCACCCTAAGGCTCAACTTGCTAATGCTCACTCTCTTAATGTCTCACAAGAATCCATGGTGTTCACTGCCAATCCATTGTCACTCATCAATGAATTTTCAATCTACCTTCAAAGTAAAGGACATGGAGGAGGTTCACAAGCTTAAGGCAAGGATAAGGGCAGTCATATAGTTATGTTAAGATAGTTTGCTAGCTTTCTTGCTAGAAATAAGAAGGTACTGATAGGAGCATATTTATGCGACTTAAATGGCTTGTTCTCGTACATTTACGTTATGTTTCTTTAGTTATTTTAGTTCTTTATGCTTCTTTTGTGTGTTTTCAGGTTCTAAGGGCAAAGTATGCAAAAGGATGCCTTTTGGAGCCTTTTGGAGCAAATTAGAGATTGGAATGGATATCATATGCTTGGAGCCAAAAGGATGGACGAAATTGAAGACTTGAAGTAGGAAAGTTAAATCCTAAAAAGACCTCATGTTTGAGCATCATTGAAAACTCCTACGCATTTTAGAACACAAAAACAACATTCCTAGCAACCTTAGGACATTGTCGTGTGTTTCCTTGTGTCTCCCTTCCTTGCCATGCAAGGAAGGGCTTTGTTCCCTATTTTAAATACTTAAACACTACCACTTATCATTCACCACATATCATTCACCACTTATCATATCATACATTCATTTATCACTTATCATAATCATTCACTTATCACTTAACATATCATACACTTATCACTTATCACTCATAATCATCTACACATTTCAACCATTTAAACACATGTACTTCACCTACAACATCCACCTACTTCACCTACAACATCCACCTACTTCACCTACAACCTCCACTTACTTCACCAACCTCACACACTTACTTCACCTACAAATGACATAGCCATATGTTCCCTCCACTACTCCTATAAATACCCTTGCATTCATTCATTCATGGAAATCTCATTTCATACACAACACATTACAAACACATTCTCCCTTCCCTAGCCGTGAGCTTCCCATCCATTCCCTTATAATCCAAACACCACTCCTCATCCATTTCCATAATCCCCCAAACCTCACCTTAGACCTTGTGCTACAACAACGAGGAAGATAAGAGGGCCTAAACGTTCATACAATTCAAGTGTGAGTTGTTGGAATGTTTAGGTGTTTCTTTGATTTCAAAGTTTAAATTTAATTCTCTTTGTTTTGTACGTATGAGGAATGGAAGAGAAGAGTGCCTAAACGTTCATACAATTCAAGTTTGAGTTGTTGGAATGTTTAGGTGTTTCTTTGATTTCAAAGTTATGAGGAACTAAACCCCCTTTAGCTAGGGGGTGATTCGAAACTATGTTTATATTTGCAATATGAATTGATTAACTTTCGTTGGAATTTCATAAGTTGTGGATTCAATTTGTTTAACCGTTTGATTGATAACTTATTTATGAATGTTTATTAAGAATGCGCGCTTAATTTTCATGCATGAATATGACACTAGAATATAAGTGAATTTCACCTAATCGTTATGAACTTATATTCACAAGTAGTGGAGGTTGCTTATAAACAATCGCGTTAAATGAATTCTTGGCACGAGTTTCATGCTCATCATAGTAACGAATGCCTCGTCAACACTTATAGTTTTCATAATGCTTAATGATCTTTGATTGTATCTTTATTGTGCTTTTCACGTAAAGGACTTTTGGAGAATGTGGTGAATTGCGTTGCGCTAACCCATCCAATTCATTAACTTAAGGAAAACTTGACGGTTAATTTAAGCGGACCTAATTAACCCGGGGCGTTGAGTTTCATAATTTATCGAAAGACCAACTGAGAATCAATCTTGTATGCAAGTGTAACATGTGTGGAGAAGAACCCCTTGGCTATTCCATCATCCATATTTTCATCACATTCATATTTACATTTTGCCTTTAATTACAATTTGTCCATTTAATTTAATTTCGTCCAGTCCTAAACCCCCCTTTACTTTCTTGTTCTTTAATGCTTAGAATCTGTTTAGTTTATGTTTTAAAGTATTTTTGAATTCTTTGAGTCTAGTATAGTGTTTTATATTGTGTTTTTACGTTTTTGAGTCAAATCCAAGTGATTAACAATCCCTCCTAATCCCCGGTCTAGAACGATCCCTACTTATACATATACTACAATTTGACGAAAAGAGGGTTTAATTTGTGTGCGTATAAAATCTCGCATCAAATTTTGGCGCCGTTGCCGGGGATTAGAAAATTTGCTAATCCCTTGGATTGTTTGTTTCTGTATTGTCTTTTAGATTTAGTTTTTATTTGTGTTTTGTTTGTTAAGAACAACATGGCACTTGATAACGCTTCTCTTTTGGCACTTGGTGCAGGGCTCACAAAATCAAGACAATGAGGCTCAACAAGAAGGATATTGGCAGCCATATGAGGAGTTCTATTCAACGCCTATGCAGCCACCACAAAGGTTGGACCACTTGGATAAGCAAATTGGGCAGATCGCGGAGTTCGTAGGACAGTTTCGAGACCAAGGCGAACTCCCTAGTTCAACCATTGCAAATCAGAAGGGAGAATTTGAAAACACCAATGCTATCATGTTGAGAAGTGACAAGGAGGTTGGAACGGACCCTCAACCATCAAAATCAAATCACAAGGAAGAGGAATACACCCAACCCACGGAAAGGGTGGAAACACCTTTACCGGAGGCACCTATTGCTCCTATGCCATCTAATACAGGTATGGTTGTTCCAAATTTCATTATTTTTAACCCCGTTCCAACAAGTATCCCTATTCCTTGCAGATTCATGACTTCCAAGGAAGAAGAAGGTGAAAAAGACATCTTGGAAGCCCTTTCAAAGGTGACAAGTAGGGAATGTCATGAATTCATCAAAGAGGACGTTCTTGAAACCACAAAATCCAAAGAAGTTAAATTTGATGACATTGGACAAGTCATAACCATCACTTGCAATCTGGCCAAGTCCAATATCCCTGAAACTTTCAAAGGAGTGGTGTTTGTCATTGAGTTCTTGTCGGACAAAACAAGTAAGTTTTTTTCAAATTCCTTTACATTTTATACTAACTTGCTGTTTTTATGAATCAGGCACCTACACTAGAATTCAAACCATTGCCGGTTCACTTCAAGTATCACCTTCCATTCAAGGACCAATTCCATGCCGTTTGATTTTATTTACGTTAATAAAAAATAAAAATAATAATAAAAAAAAAAAAAAAAAAAAAGAGAAAGAAAGATACTAAACATGGAGAAAGGTGGAGCTTCACAAAGGTTGTTTGCGTGAAGCCCCACTACGAGGCACAGAAGCGGAAGGCATAGAAGCGGGAGGCATAGAAGCGGGAGGCATCGGAGCGGAAGCCATCGGAGCGGGAGGCATCGGAGCTAGAGCATTCTAGGCCTCAATACTTGGCCAAGCGCTGGATGACTCAGGAAAAAGGTGCCTCTGGAGATAAGACGCAAGCCTTTGACGGTCACTGTGAATTCGACCCTCAGATTCTTGCAGCTCATCAAGCTTCATCTTCATCCCCGACGAATAGTTATTTGCAAGCACATGCAAACTTCTATTCTCGTACTTAAGCTGCTGGATCTCTTGCTTAAGTCTTTCCACCTCTGCCATCAACGATTCCACTTGGCGGGACCGAGCAAGCAGGCGTTGGCCCATGTTGGACACAGAACTTGCACACTGAACACTAAGTGCGAGGGACTCTTGAACGGCCAACTCATCGGACCGTCCTGACAGCAGCCTACTATCTTTTGGAGTGAGGAGGTTTTTAGCTACTATTGTAGCTGTTGTGGCGTCCTGCATCACAGAGTCTTCACCTGAAAGAGGACCGTTAGAAGATAAAAAAGAAGGGCGCCATACATTACCTTGACGGGGCGCAACCGGATCGCTGCTGAGACTCAAATCTAAGCTAAGGTTCGATGAGTTTGCCATTTTTTTTCAAAAGTGTTCAAAGAGAAGGGGTGGATGGAGTTAAAATTTCACAAAGGGCCGGAGTCGAGTTTCAGGAATGGGAAATCTTCAGAGTGTGTGTGTTGGGGTGATTGATAGCTCTATAAAAAGCCAAGACGACGCGTCCACCGATTCAAAGAGCCGGATTTTCCGGCGTAATTTAGGCGACGCTCCCTCGGCTTTTCAGAAAACGCGTTCAACTTTGTCAAAAGATTTCTGACAAAGCTGAAAACACGTGGAGGCCATCATCGCATCTACACATCTTTAGCCGACAAGCGCAAAGTTCGGCGACGCTTTCTCTGCTTTTCAGAAGACGCGTGCAACTTTGTCAAAAGGAGCCGCATCTGCACTACCACGTGTCGTTCAGAAAGCGAAGGGGCGTCGTTCAGAAATCGAAGGGGCGCCTGCTCAGAAATCGAAGAGGCGTATTCAAAGATCGAAGAGGCGCCACTACTTCAAAGAGCCGGATTTGCGGGATCAAAACGTTTGTCGACAAGGGTAAAAAGTACCACCACTTGATATTATCTCTATATATGTCGACCTTCGTCTTTTATGGCAGGGCAAACCTGAAGAAAATGCCCAACTCTCCCTCACCTCTGAGGGCGCACTCCCAGCAAAGCCTTTCAAAATACTCAATTCTTTCTTCTTCCCCAAAGATGATACCAGATGCCTGGAGTACATATGACCCAGGAGGAAACGGTGGATTGAAGCATGTGCTGATTCATTCACCGCTTCTTCAAAGCAAAGGTATCTCATATCATCAAGGTCAAAAGCAAAAGTATCTCATATCATGCTCTTTCCCTGTCTTTTTCTTTGTCCTTGTTCTTACTTGCATGGCAAAGTAAAAGAAGCAATCAGCCGGCACTTGGAGTCAGTCTTCCGATCTGGAGCCAACTGCCTGGAATCTATTCCTGATTGCTTACCTAGCATTGCTCTCGAGTAGTTATCTTCAACGGTTGTTACACTTCGAGAGAAGGGACCACTCCTGCAAAGATTGAACAAAGAAACAGATAACAGGAGGAAGCTCAGACCTTCGGGGGAAACCAAAAGAACCATCCTGCTGCCCAGTTCAAGAAGTAGCACAAAGGAAAATCAACGATGGGCAGAAACCAGTTCAAGAGTAAGCCTGTGGAATCACAAAGATCAAAGCCTCAATGCAATCACCAAGGAGAAGAGGGAATTTACACTCCATAACCAGATTTGCGTCCCTAAACTCTTCTCTTTGTTAATTACATTATGCCATGTTTAATATGTTTAGTTGCTTTTTGTGTGTTTACTTATGTTTTGTGTGAATCTATGCTTAAAACATTGAGGACAATGTTTGATTTAAGTGTGGGGGGGGTAACTAAAGTGTTTTGATGCAAATTCGTAGGGTTTTATCCACCATACTTCTAATGTTGTTCCTTGCTGTTTTAAGGTGTTTTTAAGTTGTTTTAGAGTGTTTTAGTGTGTTTTGTTTTATAATTTGAAAATCCCATAAAAATTTGAAAAATTGTTTTGAAAAACCCAAAAAGAGTTGTTTTAAAAGTCGTTTTTGTGTGTTTGTGTCTTAGGGTACCTTCCAACACAATGATAAGGATTTGGTTTATAATTGCATGACGGTTAGAAAGAGTTATAAACATAGAGAAAAGTTTGATTTACTCTTGGTATATGCTTGGTTATGGTTATAATGTATGACTTCACATGCAATCATAAAAGAAAAATTCGTTTTTGTAACATGCTTGAAGGAAGAAACTCAAACAAACGCTACATCCCTGTGAGACTCGAGCCATTACTTTCTTTGGAGAGTTATTTTCTGTGATTCTTTATTTTCTAAAGTTGTTGCATGATCTCATTATTCCTTGCTTGGTTGCTACTTAGAATGCAATTGTATCATGATATAACTAAATGCTAGAACTCATGCCCATTTCATTCAAAGCATGTTATTGATTTACATAACACATATTCAAGAAGAAGTTGTGTAGTGACCACCACCATAGCCAAATAGCCTTACTTCCCATACTTCGTATATGTTGTAAGTTTTAACCCCGTTGAGCCTTGTTTAGCCTTTATTCTTTGTTTACCCACATTTTCCTCACCTAGCCTAGTTTAGGACAATCCCCACCCTTGTTCTTAAAAGATAGTGAGCATGACTTAATTGAATTCCTTTTGAGTTACATTATGAAAGAAAATAAGTGTGGGGGAGAGAATGTTTAAGTGTTTATGTTTTGAGATTCAAAAGAAAAGAAAAAGAAAAGAAAAAAAAAAGAGAAAAGAAAGAAAGAAAGAAAAAAGAGCTTAAAAAAAAAAATGAAAGAATAAGTGATTGAAGAAAGGTTCCAAAACACCAATTCTGGGCGTAAATTGTCTAAATTCTCCCTTTTTGTTCAAAAGTTGAGTTTTCATTCAAAAGTGAATTCTAAGTTGATTCAAATGCTTTGCTCACTATTTCTTTAAAAACCTTTGTTTTCCATATCCCTTCTTTGTTATCCACATACCCCAAGCCCCGTTACAACCCTTGACTTCTATCTTGAGTGTTGTGTATTTCAATTTGTGGAGTTTGAACTTGGTATGAGCATATGGTATCACTGGTTCTCGCGTCTAAGTAGTAGCATTCCATTCATGAGATCATATCTAAACATGCTTATTAACTCCAGAAATTGCTTCCTTTGAAATACATATATGTGAGTGTTCGTTTTTATGATTACATCAATCTTCTCACATATACCTAGTGTAGGGTGTGTAGTCAGAAAATCTGTGTGAAAAACGAGAGTACATCTAGTAAGAAATTGAGGGAATTCTCTAAGGCATGTTACTACATTCAAAACATGGTTTTAAATGCTTAATTGTGAACTAGTATGTGGTGACTATGAGTAAGAATGTACTTAAGTGTAAAGATGGCTCAAATCTGTGAGAATAATGATTTTTAATTTGTCATGTGCATTGGAAGTCCCTGATACGATTGTTGGAAGGTGTAGGTTGTGTTTTGTTCTTTTTGTTTTGTTTTTCTGTTTTGCTCGAGGACTAGCAAAAGCTAAGTGTGGGGGTATTTGATAGGAGCATATTTATGCGACTTAAATGGCTTGTTCTCGTACATTTACGTTATGTTTCTTTAGTTATTTTAGTTCTTTATGCTTCTTTTGTGTGTTTTCAGGTTCTAAGGGCAAAGTATGCAAAATGATGCCTTTTGGAGCAAATTAGAGATTGGAATGGATATCATATGCTTAGAGCCAAAAGGATGGACGAAATTGAAGACTTGAAGTAGGAAAGTTAAATCCTAAAAAGACCTCATGTTTGAGCATCATTGAAAACTCCTACGCATTTTAGAACACAAAAACAACATTCCTAGCAACCTTAGGACATTGTCGTGTGTTTCCTTGTGTCTCCTTTCCTTGCCATGCAAGGAAGGGCTTCGTTCCCTATTTTAAATACTTAAACACTACCACTTATCATTCACCACTTATCATATCATACATTCATTTATCACTTATCATAATCATTCACTTATCACTTAACATATCATACACTTATCACTTATCACTCATAATCATCTACACATTTCAACCATTTAAACACATGTACTTCACCTACAACATCCACCTACTTCACCTACAACATCCACCTACTTCACCTACAACCTCCACTTACTTCACCAACCTCACACACTTACTTCACCTACAAATGACATAGCCATATGTTCCCTCCACTACTCCTATAAATACCCTTGCATTCATTCATTCATGGAAATCTCATTTCATACACAACACATTACAAACACATTCTCCCTTCCCTAGCCGTGAGCTTCCCATCCATTCCCTTATAATCCAAACACCACTCCTCATCCATTTCCATAATCCCCCAAACCTCACCTTAGACCTTGTGCTACAACAACGAGGAAGATAAGAGGGCCTAAACGTTCATACAATTCAAGTGTGAGTTGTTGGAATGTTTAGGTGTTTCTTTGATTTCAAAGTTTAAATTTAATTCTCTTTGTTTTGTACGTATGAGGAATGGAAGAGAAGAGTGCCTAAACGTTCATACAATTCAAGTTTGAGTTGTTGGAATGTTTAGGTGTTTCTTTGATTTCAAAGTTATGAGGAACTAAACCCCCTTTAGCTAGGGGGTGATTCGAAACTATGTTTATATTTGCAATATGAATTGATTAACTTTCGTTGGAATTTCATAAGTTGTGGATTCAATTTGTTTAACCGTTTGATTGATAACTTATTTATGAATGTTTATTAAGAATGCGCGCTTAATTTTCATGCATGAATATGACACTAGAATATAAGTGAATTTCACCTAATCGTTATGAACTTATATTCACAAGTAGTGGAGGTTGCTTATAAACAATCGCGTTAAATGAATTCTTGGCACGAGTTTCATGCTCATCATAGTAACGAATGCCTCGTCAACACTTATAGTTTTCATAATGCTTAATGATCTTTGATTGTATCTTTATTGTGCTTTTCACGTAAAGGACTTTTGGAGAATGTGGTGAATTGCGTTGCGCTAACCCATCCAATTCATTAACTTAAGGAAAACTTGACGGTTAATTTAAGCGGACCTAATTAACCCGGGGCGTTGAGTTTCATAATTTATCGAAAGACCAACTGAGAATCAATCTTGTATGCAAGTGTAACATGTGTGGAGAAGAACCCCTTGGCTATTCCATCATCCATATTTTCATCACATTCATATTTACATTTTGCCTTTAATTACAATTTGTCCATTTAATTTAATTTTGTCCAGTCCTAAACCCCCCTTTACTTTCTTGTTCTTTAATGCTTAGAATCTGTTTAGTTTATGTTTTAAAGTATTTTTGAATTCTTTGAGTCTAGTATAGTGTTTTATATTGTGTTTTTACGTTTTTGAGTCAAATCCAAGTGATTAACAATCCCTCCTAATCCCCGGTCTAGAACGATCCCTACTTATACATATACTACAATTTGACGAAAAGAGGGTTTAATTTGTGTGCGTATAAAATCTCGCATCAGGTACCACATGATGATGCATCAGGTATACTCAAAGCCTTCTCTACTGCTCTACTAACTAGTACTAAAAATGATTGTTGGATAATAGATTCAGGCGCCACAGATCATAGGACAAACAAAGTCACAAACTTGCATCATTTTAAAGGTTTTTCAAGTCCTTTACATGTTTCAGTTGCAAATGGAAAAAATGTCTTAGTCTTGGGCAAAGGAGAAATAAACTTACTCTCACACAAAACATCTTCCACTGCCTTATATGTACTAACCTTTCCTTTCCAACTTCTGTTAATTGGAAAAATCACAAATACCCTAAACTGCCGTGCTATTTTCTCACCAGATAAAGTGATTTTTTAGGATGTTCTCACCATGCAGATGATTGGTGAAGGGGTCTTCATAAATGGACTTTACTACATGTGCAAGGATGCATGTTTTCCTCAGGTGTTTTGAGCTCAAGCGAAGTCCATTGATGAAAACCAACTTTGGCATAAGAGATTAGCTCACCCTTCAGACGCTGTTTTGTCTAAATTGTTTCCCTTTTTTTGTAAATCTCATCTTACTTGTGATACTTGTCAATTTTCTAAGTTTACTAGGCTACCTTTTGGTAATTCGATGTCTAGGACAAGTAAACCTTTTGAAATGGTACACACTAATGTATGGGGTAAACCTTTTGAAATGGTACACACTAATGTATGGGGACTAGCAACAGAATTAATGGAAGGATTTAAGTGTTTTATTCTATTTGTTGATGACTTCTCTCGAATGAGTTTTTTATACCTTATGAAATCAAAGAGTGAAGTCCCAAGCATTTTCAAAGATTTTAACATGCATGTTAAAACTCAATTCCAATCAAACATTAAAGTTTTAAGATCAGACAATGGCACTGAATTTCTATCCAACAACATGCTTCAATACTTAAGTTCTCAGGGCATCATATATTAAACTAGCTGTGTAGGAACTCCTCAACAAAATGAAGTAGCCAAGAGAAAAAATAGGGAACTCTTGGAGAACACTCGTGCTTTCATGCTTCACATGCATGTTCCCAAGAAGTTTTGATCATTTGATATTCTCACTACTACTTATCTCATCAACCGACTCCCAAGTTGTGTACTAGAGTACAAATCTCCCTATGAAACACTTAAAGGTAGAAATTTTGATTTGACACACCTCAAGGTATTTGGATGTGTTTGCTTTGTTCACATACAAGCCTTGAATCATGACAAATTAGATGCCGGGGCTACCAAGTGCGTGTTTATAGGGTACTCTTCCACTCAAAAGGGATATAAGTGTTTCAATCCAGTCACTAAGAAGAGCAATGTGTCAAGAGATGCGAAGTTCGAAGAGGACTATCCTTATTTCACTTCCAAAGGCACTACTAATTAGGGGGAGGAATTGTTTGAATTATTCCACTCCCTTAAAACTTTGATCATCCAGTGTTGGAAGACAACCCAGTCTCTGTGAGTTTAAATGGAGAAGAAGTGCAAACCGACTCAATCACGGCTAGTCCAATTACTGCCAGTGAAAGGGATGATGAATCCCATTCTGATCACTCTCAACCTCTTATAGAGTCTCAACTGATTAAAAGAAACCCTCCTTGAACTAGGAAACCTCCAACTAAGCTACTGGATTATGTTATTTATGCCTCACGGCATCCTATCACTGAAAGAATCAATTTTCGTGACTTCTCTGCATCTCATGCTGCATTTCTTAGTGAAATTGATAAACATTGTGAACCTAGGAGTTTCCAAGAAGCATCACTCCTCCCACAATGTAATCAAGCCATGACAGATAAGCTTCATGCACTAGAAGAAAACAACACCTAGAGTTTAGTTCAACTACCACCATGAAAAAGGGCTATTGGAAGTCAATGGATTTACAAGATAAAATTTAAGTTTGATGGTTCTATTGAGAGACACAAGGCTAGACTTGTGGGTCGAGGTTTCACCCAAACCTTTTAGGTATAAAGAAACATTTGCTCATGTGGCCAAGATGAATTCAGTGAGAGTCTTACTCTCAGTGGCTGTTAATTGTGGGTGATCCCTCTATCAAATGGATGTAAAGAATGTCTTTCTTCATGGAGAGTTACAAGAAGAAGTGTATATGCAACCTCCTCCAAGCTATAATGGTCTTAAAGTCAATGTGTTGTGTAAATTGCACAAGGCAATATATGGATTGAAACAATCCCCGAGAGCTTGGTATGCCAAGCTCAGTTTAGTATTAGAGAAGGTTGGATTTGTTCGAAGTAATGTTGATTCTTCGATGTTTGTAAGAACTGGTACCACTAGGAAGTTGGTGGTTTTCATCTACGTGGACGATCTCATCATCACAGGGGATAATGCTGTTGAAATTGAGGCCCTGAAATGTTCTCTACATGAAACATTTGCTATCAAAGATCTGGGGTGGTTCAAGTATTTTTTGGGCATTGAAATGGCAACTTCTTCGAAGGGACTGTTTCTTCATCAACACAAATATGTACTAGATTTTCTTCAATAAGCAAACATGCTTGACTGCAAACCTACCATCACTCATGCGGATTGTAAACTAAGACTCAATATAGAGGGCGTAGCCATGCATGATGAGAATTATTATCAGCGGTTGGTAGGGAAGCTTATTTATCTCACCATCACTTACCCAGATATCACATATGTAGTGAGCTTAGCAAGTCAATTTATGCATTCTCTCATTGTTGATCACGTTCACATTGTTAAGAGAATCCTACGCTATCTCAAGGGTTCAATAGGGCAAGGAATCATCATGCACAATAATAAGTCCGCTGCCATTAGTGGCTACACGGATGCAGATTAGGCATAGAATGCACTTGATAGAAAATCTACCACGGGGTATTGTACATTTGTGGGTGAAAACCTTGTCACTTGGAAGAGCAATAAGCAACAAGTCATTGCTCACTCTAGTGAAGAGGTTGAATATCAAGCCATGCCAACCACTGCTTATGAACTTATTTGGCTTAAAGGGCTCCTTTCAGACTTAGGGTTTCCTACTTCGTCCCCGATGTCCTTTATGTGCGATTATCAAGCAGCCATGCACATTGCTGCTAACCCTAAGTTTCATAAAAGAACCAAACATATCGAAGTGGACTGTTATTTTATTCGAGCTCAAGTTCAAACTCAAGTCATACAGGCCATTTTCACACGAAACCATGATCAACTGGCAGATCTCTTTACCAAGACTTTGGCATCGACTTCGTTTCATTGTTTTTTTGGGCAAGCTTGGCTCAATTAACTTACTCAATCCAGCTTGAGAAGGAGTGTTGAAGGAATGAAGGTGTCTCAATATGTTTAGGGTTAGCTTCTAGGGTCAGCTACCATGAGTGTATCTCTAGGGTAAGCTTAAGGCCATATTGTTGTAAATCAGCTTTTCCTTAATTGAAGGGAAGTGATTTATTAGTGTAAAGTAGATAAAGCTTTACCTTGATCTAAGGAAGATGACTGATTGGGTTAAGTAGGTGAGCTTTAGTTGGCTGTGATAGACAACCTTATTTTCTTTCTTCTAGTTAGTTGCTTGCCACCCGGACATCTCCTCCCTCTCTTCTCTCATATATACCTTGTCACTTGGACATTTGAATATATGAAAAATATTGAAACTCAAAGCTAGAAAATCTACGGTATCATATAATTTAAGTTTGGTTGAGTGAATTTCAGGAGATCATTCAAATGTGGGGGTTATTGTCGAGCCCTTTTGTGAGGAATATTCATATTAAAATTAATGACATATTTTAAAGGGAAGTGTTATTGACATTCCAAAAATCTCATCCTACACTCCTCATAAGTGTATTTTTCTTTCCTAATATAGAAAGTTCGAAGTGTAGAATGAGATTTTGGAGTGCTAATAACAATTCCCATTTTAAATTGTGGGGTTTCTTTTATTCATTTTAAAATTAATGACATATTTTAAATTGTGGGGGTTTCTTAATTTTATTCATTAAGTTACATTAACTTGCATTGTGACAGCCCATCTCGGATTTTTCGTACCCTAGGGGTAAAATGACGGTTTTGCCCCTAGTGTTTTTTTTTCGTGTGTGGTTAATTTTGGAGTTTTGGTTGGCTGCTTTTGGACCACACACACACACCCACACTCATTCTCATCCTCTGCCCTGTCCCGTATCTCTCTCTCTCCCTTTTCTTCATCACCTACGTACGGAAAAGAACCAAATCACTCGAAAACTTTACGGATTGAGGAAGAAAATTATACCTTTGTGTTCATGAGGTCCATACGAGTTCAACCATACCCATTTTAGGTAAGGAAACCTTTGTTTTCACGTCGAACTCGTGATCCCTGATTTGGTCACTATTCATGCACACGTAAAATCATGTGTTTTTGGGAATTTCAGGGTTATAGAAAGCTTGGTGAGGTCCTTAGGAAGATTAAGGTGGTTCGTTTGAAGGATTTAGACGTCGAGATCGTGTTGTAGTTTTGGCCGGATTTGGTGAAGTTTTTCCGGCGAGATTCCGTTGGTTTTAGTGCTTGAAAGTGGTGAGGTTTTGTTCCTCTAGTTGTAAGCTTCATTTTGGTACCAAATTCATGAACGAAGGTTGGAGGTTTTTCCAGTTTTTTTACCACGGTGACGGCGCCGGAGGTTGGCCGGAGAAGACGACAGAATATTCCGTTAGTTTGGATGAAATATTCCTAACGGCGTTAGTTTAACTTTAACGGAATATTCCTAACGGTGTTAACTGACGCCGTCAGTGTGCCAGGCACGTGCCTGCGCGTGGGGGTGCGTGTGACGTCAGAAAATTATTTTAAAAATATGAGGATGTTCGTGAGGTTGAGTAGATCATGTTGGTGTATTCATACACCCCATTTGAGCATTGTATGAGAAGTTCTTACCTAGTTTTGGTTATGTGCTTTAAATTAACATTTTTATAGTTGTTTCGCATATAGGTGAGACCTATCCTAAGGACGAGCGTAGTCACTTGAGGCAAGGGGGTTACGACCCTTCTACATACCAGTGAGTGGGCTTTTGGTTTTCCGTAAATACCTATATACTTGTGATTTTCCCAGAAAATGAAATGAAATGTTTATATGTTTTAAATGCCATGCATTGCGTTTGCCTATTTAATTATGCATTAATCGTTGCATATATATATGTTTGGTGTTGTGGACGTACAGGTAAGTGCCAGGTAAGTTATGGTTTATGTTTGTGATTAGTAGTGATGTTAAATACGTAGATAGTTCATAACCTGCACCCCCGGTGTTAGTGCTGCCGCCCAGAGTAGGGCACAGTCCTTCACGTGATGTTCACCTCCCACACCACATGCTCATCTTGGATCTAAGTTAGGTGCACAGTCTTGTCGTACAAACCACTATTGGTGGTTCCAACTCGTAAGGGACGCACAATTATTTGCCCAGTCTTCACATGATCGTAGCACTTGAGCGTACTTATTTACACCCAATCCTGTCGTACAGACCACTCTAGGTGGTTCCCACTCGTGTGCAGGTATAGTTAGTGAGTTGGAGATTTGAGCTCTAGATTTAGCCGTACAGGTCACGTTAGGTGACTCCAGCTGACAGATTACATTGCATTGATTGTCACTACCTAGTTTTCATACATTTTATGTAGAGGCATTCGACATGGCTTATTTCTGAGCATGCTTTCTATATGTGTATATATTCTATTTTCTGGGAAACTATACAGGTTTTACGGCGAGGGGTTAGAACTTTGTTAATGAAATGGTTTTGACAAGCTTTGTTTTTGCCCACTCACACTTTCTGTTTTGCGCCCCTCCAGGTTCTAGTTTGGATTGCTTTTTTGGTGGCTGACGAGGAATTCTCGGCATATCTGACAGATTGCCACTTTTGTAGGACCACCTTTGTGTGTGTTTCATTAGTGTTTATTCCCCTGGATTGCACTAGGTCTTTTGTGCTTTGAATATTATTTATCACACTTAGGCTTGCACATGTATGTTACCTACTCAGTGTATAGCTCGGTTTTTATTTATTCGTATTTTTATTATTATTCTTAGCTTCCGCATTGTGCACGTGGTTACGTCACTCTCACGTGACGGCCAACACGCCCTGATCTCGATCGGGGTGTGTTAGTTTGGTATCAGAGCATAGGTTTGGCAGTCCTGTATTTTTATGTGTTCTAATTGTTATGGTGTCTTCTGTCAGAACTATGCCGCCTCGTTGGGAAATACATTGCTCTGCTGAGCGTAGTTTCCCCGATGTAGCTCAACTGGAGGAAGCTATCGCTACCGCTATTCAGTCGGCACTCCGCCCTCCCCAGAGGACTCCTCTGGAGACTATAGACAATCTGAAGCTGGATAAGTTCGAAAGCCACGAAGGTTTTGAGGGTGCTGAGCGGTCGCTGGAACATATTGAAAAAACCTTTCATATACTGTATAATCAGGGGAATCTCCCTGTTGAAAAGTGGGTTGAGATGACATCTTGGTTCTTGGGTAAGGAATTTGCATTTTGGTGGGAGCAGGAGGTTCGTCGTTTGTCCCCAAAGGAGATGACTGATTAGGAGGTGTTCAGAGAGTTGTTTAGGAGAAGGTTTGTGCCTCCTGAGTACATAGATCGCAAAAAGCAAGAATTCACCGAGTTGTGGTAAGGAAAGTTGATGGCGAACGAGTATTATAGGAGATTTACTGATTTGTCCCGTTATTATCCGGATGTTGCTGCTAATCCGGCGGAGATGCTTCGTCATTTCTGTTTGGGTACTAAGAAGAAGTGGTGTTCTATGGCGACCACTACCCCTTGCGACTCTTACCAGGATTTCTATAAGATTCTGTTGAGGATTGAGGATTCTGAGAACATGCCTAGCGAGAGTGAGGAGGAAGAAAAAGATGGCAACCAGAGGAAAGATGATAAGGGCAAAAGTCAAGCGTCTCTCGGACCTCGCAAGACCCAGAGTTTTAAGCGAGGTTGGACTAGTTCCAGTTCTTCCGACGGTGGTTTTAGTGCGACTGGTCAGGGTCGTGGTGGTAGATTTGCTGGGGGTGCTAGAGGCCAGAGGCAGGGTGATGCTGGTAGATGAAGGGCTCCAGTTCGCTGCAGATATAATAATCGACATTTTGGAGAGTGCAGGAGAGGCAGCGGTGGTTGTTTCACTTGTGGGCAGATGGGACATCGGGTTGCAAATTATCCCCAGAGTCAGCAGAGGCCCCATCAGTTTTTCTTGCCAGCACCTGCGCCGATCCAGCAGGTTCCTGGCCTTGGTAGTTATGGTCAGACGGGTAGTGGTGGTGCCTATTACTATCAGGGTGATGCCGTTCCTTATGCACCAGGATAGTATCCGTATCCCCAGGATCAGTATTCTCAGAGTGGGTATCCCCAATATTCTGGTGGCTATATGCCGTATCCTCCAGTTCCAACAGGTGGATCTCGGTGGTACCAGGGAGGATAGCCTCAGCAAGAGGAGATTGCTGCTAGTAGTGCGGGATCTTCAAGACAGTCTGGTCAGCCTAGTCAGGGGCGTAGTGCACAGAGTTGTGGTGGTCAGACTAGTAGAGGTCATGGTAGACGGCAGCAGACCCAGAGGCGTATCCATAATATCTCTCTGCAGGATGCTCAGAATAATCCAGACTTGATCATGGGTACGTTAAATATCCTTGGTTATTTTGCTAGAGTGTTAATTAATTGTGGTGCTACACATTCTGTTATTTCTCATACCTTTGCTCTAGTGACGCAACCTCACCCTACACCTCTAGGGTATGATTTAGAGTTTGCTATGCCAAGAAGGGAGAGATGTATTGTTGATCATGTGTACCCAGGATGTCTAGTGACGGTGGAGGATGTTGTTATGCCAACTGACCTTATCCCGTTAGATATTGTTGACTTTGATGTGATTTTGGGCACGGATTGGTTGCATTTCAATCGTGCCAATATTGATTGTTACGGGAAAATAGTTACCTTCCATCATCCTGGATTACCTGTGGTTACTTTTGTTGGCAAGCAGAGTGGGGTAAGACATGACGTTATTTCTGCTATGCGAGTGACAAGGTTGTTATCAAAGGGTTGCCAGGGATACTTAGCTCATGTGGTGTTGAATGATGTTGGTCCTAGTAGTGTGGAGGATTTTCCTGATGTTTTCCTTGAGGATTTACCAGGTCTGCCGCCAAACCGAGACGTGGAGTTTACCATTGATTTGCTTCCAGGTACTAATCTAATATCCTTGACTCCTTATCGTATGGCTCCTGCTAAGTTGAGGGAATTGAAAGTCCAATTGCAGGAATTAATGGATAAAGGTTTTATTCAGCCTAGTACTTCACCTTGGGGAGGCCCAATGTTGTTTGTGAGGAAGAAAGACGGAACTTTGAGGCTTTGTATTGATTACCGGCAATTGAATCGGGTAACGATTAAAAACCGTTATCCATTGCCGCGTTGATAGGAGCATATTTAGGCGACTTAACTAGCTTATTCTTGTGCATTTGTGCTATTATTTCTTAGTTAATGTCGTATTACAACTCAATTTCGTGTGTTTGTAGGTCCTATGGGTTAAAGTACCAAGGAAGTGCATTTTGGTGCAATTTTGGACACTATGTGGATAGCTTGCATATGGGCCAACATGGATGGACGAATTTGGACTTCAAGAGGCTAGAAATGTGATAAGAAGAGGAAGGAACTAAGCTAAAGACAAAGTGGATAAGGAAGTAGCTCAAAGAGGGAAACCCTATCCAAAACCTTATCTAAAACCTTATCCAACATTATCCAAAACATTATCCAAACCTTATCTCATCTTATCCTATCCAAACCTTATCATGTCTTAATCCTAATTGCAAGGGGACCTAAATAGATAATTCTAGAACTTATTTCTAGAAGCATCATCTTCTAGAAGGCCCAAATCAGCCACAAAACCCATTCTTTCTAGAAACCCTACAAAAGTGGCGCATCAAACCCTTCTAGAAGGCCTTGCCTTGCCTTGCAAGCCATTCCCCCCTTTCTCTCACTTGTGCCGCACCTTCCTAGGCCTAATTCCCTTTGGATTCTGATTTCTAAGGCCTAATCCCTTTTGGATTTGGGTTACACAAGCCTATTATGAAACTAAGTGGGCCAAACCCCCTCCTAGGTGGATTTGATCACCTATAGCCGAATTCTAGGGCCCTAATCCATAAAATCTGTTAAGTCTAACCCTAATCTACTTAACCCTAGGACTATATAAACATAAATTCAGCCAAAAATTCACAGAACCCTCTATGCAATTCAAAACCTTTGTGCTGCAACCCCTATCATCCATTCTTCAACCTCCATACACCTCCATACACCTCCATACACATCTGCCGCAACCCTACCACTATAATCAACCATCCTCCATCCCTCTAAACAAGAGCACACCATCCAAAACCCCCAAATCCACCACACATACCTTGTGCCGCAGCAAGGAGGAGGAAGAGGAGCCAAGCAGTGCATCAAATCCATCTTGGTATTGCTGAAACGTTTAGGTGTAATCTTTCTTATGATTTCAATGTTTAAATTCAATAATCTTTGTTTTGCAAGCATGAGGAACTAATCCCCTTTTGGCTAGGGGGAATTTCGAAACCATGGTTATATTTGCATGATGATTTGATTACTTTCAGTTGTGATTTCATGAATGATGAATTCAATTTACTTATCTGTTTTAATTAAAACTTGTTTGTGTATATGAATTGAGAGTGCACACTTAATTTTCATGCATAAATATGATGCTAGGGTATAAGGAAACTTCACCTAATCATTGGGAACTTATATTCATGAGTAGTTAAGATTGTTGGTCATAATTATGTTAAGTAAATTATTGGCATAAGTATCATGCGCTTTCATAGTTACGAATGCCTCGTCAACACCTATGATTTCCATAGAACCTAATGATCTTTGATTGTCTTTCTATTATGCGCTTTCATATAGAAAACTTTTAAGGAATAATTTGATTGCAATGCGCTAATTCCATTCAATTCAATGACCTAAGGGAAATCTGAAAGTTAATTTAAGCGTACCTAATTAACTTGGGGTGTTGAGGTTCATAATTCATTGAATAAGCAACTGAAGATTGTGTTGTATGCAAGTATGCCATGTGTGGAGAAAAGCCTCCTAGCCATCTCACCATCCATCTAATTCCATCAATTTCGTCCAAATCTGCCTAGTTTACATTATTGTTTTGTTTGTTTGATTTTCGTCCAAAACCAAATCCCCAATTGTCTTAGAGTGTCTAATTGGTTCAAATATGTTTTAGATTATGTTTTTAAGAGTTTTGAGTCAAGTTAGAACCAATTTTCGTCCAAGTTTGTGTTTAGGCTCAAAACTGCCCAGTTTGTGTTTTTAGGCAGTTTTGAGTGTTTTTAGGTTTGTTTGAGTCTTGTGAACTTGTTTGAGTCTTTTTAAGTGAGTTAAGTGTTTTAAAGGTCAGTTTTATTTATTTGAGTTAGTTTAGAGTGTTTAGCAATCCCACCTAATCCCCGGTGTAAGAACGATCCCTACTTATTTATATGCTACAATTGTCAAAAGAGGGTTAATTTGTGTGTTAAGTTAATTTTCACATCACGAGTATAGATGATTTGTTTGATCAGCTTCGAGGTGTTTATGTATTTTCCAAGATTGACTTGAGGTCTGGATATTATCAGTTGAAGATTAGTAGGGAGGATGTCCCTAAAGACAGCTTTTAGGACTCGTTATGGTCATTACGAGTTTCTGGTTATGCCATTTGGATTGACGAATGCACTAGCTGCTTTTATGGATTTGATGAACCGAGTATTCCAGCCATATTTAGATAGGTTTGTCATTGTCTTCATTGACGATATTCTGGTGTACTCTAAACTAACTCAAATAAATATAGGTGTTTATGTATTTTCCAACATCTTACTTTGGTGTTGAAAAGGTTGAGGGAACACCAACTGTATGCTAAGTTTAGCAAGTGCCAGTTTTGGTTAGATCAAGTAGCATTTTTGGGGCACGTCATTTCTGCTCAAGGTATTTTGGTGGATCCTCAAAAGGTAGCAGTTGTGGAGAAATGGGAGCAACCACAAACCATCACTGAGGTGAGGAGTTTCCTTGGTTTAGCAGGGTATTACCGACGGTTTGTGAAGGATTTTTCCATGATTGCTTTACCATTGACGAGGTTAACGAGGAAATATGTTAAATTTGAGTGGGATGATAATTGTGAGCATAGTTTCCAGCAGTTTAAGTATTGTCACACTCATGCACCTGTTTTGGCACTCCCGGACGATAGTGGTGATTTTGAAGTCTATAGCGATGCTTCCGTTCTAGGATGTGTGTTGATGCAACATGGTAGGGTGATTGCTTATGCTTCACGACAATTGAAGCCTCATGAGTTGAATTACCCTACGCATGATTTGGAGTTAGCGGCCATTATCTTTGCGTTGAAGTTGTGGAGACATTATCTTTATGGAGAGAAATGCAAGATCTTTACAGATCATAAGAGTCTTCAATATCTTTTTACGCAGAGGGATCTTCATCTTCGTCAGCGGAGGTGGTTGAAACTACTTAGTGATTATGACTGCACGATTGATTATTACCCTGGTCGTGCGAATGTGGTAGCCGATGCACTTAGCAGGAAATCTCAGAGCCGTATTAATGTGTTGTATGCTAGTCGTGTTCCTCTTCTGGCAGACTTGAGATCAACTGGAGTGAGGTTAGAGGCAGAAGATCAAGAGGTGGCTTTACTTGCTAATTTTCAAGTTAGGCCAATTCTAATTGATTGTGTACTTGAAGCCCAGATGGCTAATGAAGAAACTCAGGAAATAATTCAAGCTAGGAATCAAGGGAAAAGGAAAGACCTCAGAGTTTGTGAATCGGATGGCATGCTTATGCAGGAGGGTAGGATGTTTGTGCCGAATAACTTGGATTTAAAGAAAGAAAATCTTGATGAAGCACATATCTCAGCTTATGCGATGTATCCAGGAGCTACTAAAATGTATTATACCATTCGACCATTTTATTATTGGCCGGGTATGAAGAAAGAGTTAGCTGAGTATATGAGTAGTGTGTTGTTTGCCAACATGTTAAAGCTGAAAGGAAGAAGCCGTTTCGGTTGTTGCAGCCGCTTCCCATTCCAGAGTGGAAATGGGAAAACATTACTATGGATTTTGTGTACAAGCTTCCGCGTACACATAATGGTTTTGACGGCATTTGGGTGATTGTTGATCGGCTTACTAAGTCAGCACATTTTATTCCAATGAGGGAAAAGTATTCTTTGGGTTGATTAGCTGAGTTGTTCATCTCGAAGATTGTGAAGTACCATGGTGTTCCAGTGAGTATTGTCTTGGATCGTGACCTAAGATTTACTTCTAAATTTTGGGTGGCTTTTTAGGAAGCTTTGGGTACGAGATTACTTTATAGTACAACATATCATCCTCAGACAGACGGACAGTCAGAGAGAACTATTTAGATGTTGGAGGATATGTTGAGATCTTCGGTGTTGCAGTTTGGCGATGCTTGGCACAAGCGGTTGGATTTAATGGAATTTGCCTACAACAACAGCTTTCATTCGAGTATCGGCATGGCACCATTTGAGGCGTTGTATGGTAGATCTTGTCGTACACCTTTATGTTGGTCTGAGGTCGGAGAAAGAGTTTTGGTGGGCCCAGAAATTGTTGAGGAGACTACTCAGAATGTTCAGGTAATCAAGTCTAACTTGAAGGCGGCCCAGGATCGACAAAAGAGCTTAGTAGACCAGCATGCTACGGACAGAGTGTATGAGGTTGGCGATTGGGTGTTTCTGAAGCTTTCACCGTGGAGAGGTGTTGTACGGTTTGGAAAGAAAGGTAAGTTAAGTCCCAGGTATATCGGATCGTGCATGATCACCGAGCGAGTTGGTGAGGTGGCTTATAGGCTTGAGTTGCCTTCTGAGTTGGCTAAAATGCATAATGTTTTTCATGTATCCATGCTTCGTCATTATGTTGCGGATTCGTCACATGTGATACCTCCTCAACCTTTAGAAATTAATCCGGATTTGACTTATGATGAGGAACCAGTAACAATTTTGGATTGGAAGGAGAAGGTTCTAAGGAACAAGACTGTGAATTTGGTGAAAGTTTTGTGGAGAAATCATTTAGCTGATGAGGCTACTTGGGAGATTGAAGATCGGATGAAAGATTTGTATCCTCGGTTGTTCTTTGATCGCTAGTGGTTGGTGTGAGTGGTTGTTATGAATTTCGGGACGAAATATTTTTTAAGGTGGGTAGGTTGTGACAGCCCGTCCTGGATTTTTAGTACCGTAGGGGTAAAATGATGATTTTACCCCTAATGTTTTTGTTTCGTGTGTGGTTGTTTTTGGAGTTTTGGTTGGCTGCTTTTGGACCACACACACACAGCCACACTCATTCTCATCCTCTGCCCTGTCCCGTATCTCTCTCTCTCCATTTTCTTCATCACCTACGTACGACAAGAACCAAATCACTCGAAAACGTTACTGATCGGGGAAGAAAATTATACCTTTGTGCTCGTGAGGTCCATACGAGTTCAACCATACCCATTTCAGGTAAGGAAACCTTTATTTTCACATCGAACTCGTGATCCCCGATTTTTTCACTGTTCATGCACACGTAAAATCATGTGTTTTTGGGAATTTCAGGTTATAGGAAGCTTGGTGAGGTCCTTAGGAAGCTCAGGGTGGTTCGTTTGAAGGATTTGGATGTCAGGATCGTGAGTTGCAGGTTTGGCCGGATTTGGTGAAGTTTTTCCGGCGAGATTCCGTTGGTTTTAGTGCTTGAAAGTGGTAAGGTTTTGTTCCTTTAGTTGTAAGCTTCATTTTGGTACCAATTTCATGAAATTTGGGTGAAAAATGAGTGAGAAACGAAGATTGGAAGTTTTTCCAGTTTTTCGGAGACGGCGACGGCGCTGGAGGTTGGCTAGAGAAAACGACAGAATATTACTAACGGCGTTAGGTTAACGTTAACGGAATCTGTTAGTTTTAACGGAATATTCCTGACGGCGTTAACTGATGATGTCAGTGTGCTAGGCAAGTGCCTGCGCGTGGACGGCGCGTGGGGACGCGTGTGACGTCAGAAAATTATTTTTAAAATATGGGGATGTTCGTGAGGTTGAGTAGATCACGTTGGTATATTCATGCACCCCATTTGAGCATTGTATGAGAAGTTATTACCTAGTTTTGGTTATGTGCTTTAAATTAACGTTTTTATAGTTGTTTCGCATATAGGTGAGACCTATCCCGAGGACGAGCGCAGTCACTTGAGGCAAGGAGGTTACGACCCTTCTACATACCAGTGAGTGGGCTTTTGGTTTTCCGTATATACCTATATACTTGTGATTTTCCCATAAAATGAAATGAAATGTTTATATGCTTTAAATGCCATGCATTGCGTTTGCCTATTTAATTATGCATTAGTAGTTGCATATTTATATGTTTGGTACTGCAGACGTACAGGTAAGTGCCAGGTAAGTTATGGTTTATGTTTGTGATTAGTAGTGATGTTAGATACGTAGAGAGCTCATAACCTGCACCCCCGGTGTTAGTGCTCCCGCCCAGAGTAGGGCACAGTCCTTCATGTGATGTTCACCTCCCACACCACATGCTCATCTTGGATCCAAGTTAGTTGCACAGTTCTGTCATACAGACCACTATTGGTGGTTCTGACTCGTAGGTGACCCGCGATTATTCGCCCAGTCTTCGCGTGATCGTAGCACTTGAGCGTACTTATTTACACTCAGTCCTGTCATACAAACCACTCTAGGTGGTTCCAACTCGTGTGCAGGTATAGTTAGTGAGTTGGAGATTTAAGCTCTAGATTCAGCCGTACAGGTCACGTTAGGTGACTCCAGCTGACAAATTACATTGCATTGATTGTCACTACCTGGTTTTCTTACATTTTATGTAGAGGCATTCGACATGGCATATTTCTGAGCATGTTTCCTATATGTGTATATATCCTATTTTCTGGGAAACTATACAGGTTTTACGGCGAGGGGTTAGAACTTTGTTAATGAAATGGTATTGACAAGCTTTGTTTTTGCCCACTCACACTTTCTGTTTTGCGCCTCTCCAGGTTCTAGTTTGGATTGCTCTTTTGGTGGCTCACGAGGAATTCTCGGCATATTGATAGGAGCATATTTATGCGACTTAAATGGCTTGTTCTCATACATTTACGTTATGTTTCTTTAGTTATTTTAGTTCTTTATGCTTCTTTTGTGTGTTTTCAGGTTCTAAGGGCAAAGTATGCAAAAGGATGCCTTTTGGAGCCTTTTGGAGCAAATTAGAGATTGGAATGGATATCATATGCTTGGAGCCAAAAGGATGGACGAAATTGAAGACTTGAAGTAGGAAAGTTAAATCCTAAAAAGACCTCATGTTTGAGCATCATTGAAAACTCCTACGCATTTTAGAACACAAAAACAACATTCCTAGCAACCTTAGGACATTGTCGTGTGTTTCCTTGTGTCTCCCTTCCTTGCCATGCAAGGAAGGGCTTTGTTCCCTATTTTAAATACTTAAACACTACCACTTATCATTCACCACATATCATTCACCACTTATCATATCATACATTCATTTATCACTTATCATAAATCATTCACTTATCACTTAACATATCATACACTTATCACTTATCACTCATAATCATCTACACATTTCAACCATTTAAACACATGTACTTCACCTACAACATCCACCTACTTCACCTACAACATCCACCTACTTCACCTACAACATCCACCTACTTCACCTACAACCTCCACTTACTTCACCAACCTCACACACTTACTTCACCTACAAATGACATAGCCATATGTTCCCTCCACTACTCCTATAAATACCCTTGCATTCATTCATTCATGGACATCACATTTCATACACAACACATTACAAACACATTCTCCCTTCCCTAGCCGTGAGCTTCCCATCCATTCCCTTATAATCCAAACACCACTCCTCATCCATTTCCATAATCCCCCAAACCTCACCTTAGACCTTGTGCTACAACAACGAGGAAGATAAGAGGGCCTAAACGTTCATACAATTCAAGTGTGAGTTGTTGGAATGTTTAGGTGTTTCTTTGATTTCAAAGTTTAAATTTAATTCTCTTTGTTTTGTACGTATGAGGAATGGAAGAGAAGAGTGCCTAAACGTTCAAACAATTCAAGTTTGAGTTGTTGGAATGTTTAGGTGTTTCTTTGATTTCAAAGTTATGAGGAACTAAACCCCCTTTAGCTAGGGGGTGATTCGAAACTATGTTTATATTTGCAATATGAATTGATTAACTTTCGTTGGAATTTCATAAGTTGTGGATTCAATTTGTTTAACCGTTTGATTGATAACTTATTTATGAATGTTTATTAAGAATGCGCGCTTAATTTTCATGCATGAATATGACACTAGAATATAAGTGAATTTCACCTAATCGTTATGAACTTATATTCACAAGTAGTGGAGGTTGCTTATAAACAATCGCGTTAAATGAATTCTTGGCATAAGTTTCATGCGTATTCCATAGTAACGAATGCCTCGTCAACACTTATAGTTTTCATAATGCTTAATGATCTTTGATTGTATCTTTATTGTGCTTTTCACGTAAAGGACTTTTGGAGAATGTGGTGAATTGCGTTGCGCTAACCCATCCAATTCATTAACTTAAGGAAAACTTGACGGTTAATTTAAGCGGACCTAATTAACCCGGGGCGTTGAGTTTCATAATTTGTCGAAAGACCAACTGAGAATCAATCTTGTATGCAAGTGTAACATGTGTGGAGAAGAACCCCTTGGCTATTCCATCATCCATATTTTCATCACATTCATATTTACGTTTTGCCTTTAATTACAATTTGTCCATTTAATTTAATCTCGTCCAAACACAATCCCCCCTTTACTTTATTGTTCAATTTAATTAGAAATCAATTTAGTTTATGTTTTAAAGTATTTTTGAATTCTTTGAGTCTAGTATAGTGTTTTATATTGTGTTTTTACGTTTTTGAGTCAAATCCAAGTGATTAACAATCCCTCCTAATCCCCGGTCCAGAACGATCCCTACTTACACTTATACTATAATTTGACGAAAAGAGGGTTTAATTTGTGTGCGTATAAATCACGCATCAAATTTTGGCGCCGTTGCCGGGGATTAGCAAATTTGCTAATCTCTTGGATTGTTCGTTTCTATTATGTATTTTAGTTTTAGTTTTTGAATTTTGTTTTGTTTGTTGAATTCAAGTACTAGAGAAGAACAACATGGCACTTGATAATGCTTCTCTTTTGTCACAGCTCATGGAAAGGTCCCAAATGCAAAGCATTGATATATTTGATCTTCAATCAAGGAATAACGTGTTTTCCAATACTTACAATTCGGATTGGAGTGATCATTCAAACTCTATGTGGTGGGAACCTCAACATGTTCAACAAGAAGGATATTGGCAGCCACCACAACCTCATATTCAATATGCCCAACCAAATTTAAGTTCGTCAATAGATTATAATCAAAAGCTTAATGAATTAATTTGTTTGGTGCAGGGCTCACAAAATCAAGACAATGAGGCTCAACAAGAAGGATATTGGCAGCCGTATGAGGAGTTCTATTCAACGCCTATGCAGCCACCACAACCTGCCCAAAGTAATGTAGGTAATTCAAATGAAAATGATACGATTTTTCAATTACTTACTACTCTGGAAAAGCAAATTGGGCAGATAGCGGAGTTCGAAGGACAATTTTGCGACCAAGGTGAACTCCCTAGTTCAACCATTGCAAATCAGAAGGGAGAATTTGAAACCACCAATGCTATCATGTTGAGAAGTGACAAGGAGGTTGGAACGGACCCTCAACCATCAAAATCAAATCACAAGGAAGAGGAATACACCCAACCCACGGAAAGGGTGGAAACACCTTTACCGGAGGCACCTATTGCTCCTATGCCATCTAATACAGGTATGGTTGTTCCAAATTTCATTTTTTTTTAACCCCATTCCAACAAGTATCCCTATTCCTTGCAGATTCATGACTTCCAAGGAAGAAGAAGGTGAAAAAGACATCTTGGAAGCCATTCCAAAGGTGACAAGTAGGGAATGTCATGAATTCATCAAAGAGGACGTTCTTGAAACCACAAAATCCAAAGAAGTTAAATTTGATGACATTGGACAAGTCATAACCATCACATGCAATCTGGCCAAGTCCAATATCCCTGAAACTTTCAAAGGAGTGGTGTTTGTTATTGAGTTCTTGTCAGACAAAACAAGTAAGTCATTTTTTCCAAATTCCATTACATTTTATACTAACTTGTTGTTTTTTATGAATCAGGCACCTACATTAGAATTCAAACCAATGCTGGTTCACTTCAAGTATCACCTTCCATTCAAGGACCAATTCCATGCCGTTTGATTTTATTTATGTTATAAAAAAAAATAAATAAAAAAAAAAAAAAAAAAAAACATGGCAGAACGATGGAGTCTTCACAAAGGTTGTTTACTTAAAGACCCACTACGTGGCAAAACTCTTGAAGCGGAAGGCATCGAGACGGAAGGCATCGGGGCAGAAGACATAGGAGCGGAAGGCATCGGAGCTGGAGGCATCGAAGATAGAGCATTCGAGGCCTCAATACTTGGCCAAACGCTGGATGATCTAGGAAAAAGGTGCCTTTGGAGGAAAGACGAAAACCTTTGACGGTCACTTTGAATCCGACCTTCAGACTCTTGCAGTTCATCAAGCTTCCTCTTCATGCCCGTCGAATAGTTGTTGGCAAGCACGTGCAAACTTCTATTCTCATGCTTAAGCAGTTTGATCTCCTGCTTAAGACTTTCCACCTCTGCCATCAATGATTCCACCTGACGAGAGTGGGCAAGCAGGCGTTGGCCCATGTTGGACACAGAACTCGCACACTGAACACTAAGTGCGAGGGACTCTTGAACGGCCAACTCATCGGACCGTCCTGACAGCAGCCTACTATCTTTTGGAGTGAGGAGGTTCCTAGCTACTATTGTAGCTGTTGTGGCGTCCTGCATCACGGAGTCTTCACCTGTGAGAGGACCATTAGAAGATAAGAAAGAAGGGCGCCATACGTTACCTTGACGCGGCGCGCCCGTATCACTGCTGAGACTCAATTCTAAGCTAAGGTTCGATGGGTTTGCCATTTTTCAAAAGTGTTCAAAGAGATGGGGTGGATGGAGTTAATTCTCAAAGGGCCGGAGTCGATTTTCAAGAATGGGAATTCTTCAGAGTGTGTTTGTTGTGGTGATCGATAGCTCTATAAGAAGCCAAGGCGACGCGTCCACCAATTCAAAAAGCCGGAATTTCCGGCGTAAGTTAGGCGACGCTTTCTCGGCCTTTCAGAAGACGCGTTCAACTTTGTCAAAAGATTTCTTCTTTTCAGACAACACGTGGAGGCCATCATCGCAACTACACATCTTTAGCCGACAAGCGCAAAGTTCGGCGACGCTTTCTCTGCTTTTCAGAAAACGCGTGCAGCTTTGTCAAAAGGAGCCGCATCCGCACTACCACGTGTCGTTCAGAAAGCAAAGGGGCGTTGTTCAGAGATCGAAGAGGCGTCTGCTCAGAAATCGAAAAGGCGTTTTCAAAGATCGAAGAGGCGCCACTATTTCAAAAAGCCGGATTTGCGGGATCGAAACGTTTGTCGACAAGGGTAAAAAGTACCACCACTTGCTATTATCTCTATATATGTCGACCTTCATTTTTTATGGCAAGGCAGACCTGAAGAAAATGCCCAACTCTTTCTCACCTCTGAGGGCAAACTCCCAGCAAAGCCTTTCGAAATACTCAATTCTTTCTTCTTCCCCAAAAATGATACCAGATGCCTGGAGTACATATGACCCAGGAGGAAACGGCGGATTGAAGCATGTGCTGATTCATTCACCGCTTCTTCAAAGCAAAGGTATCTCATATCATCAAGGTCAAAAGCAAAAGTATCTCATATCATGCTCTTTCCCTGTCTTTTTCTTTGTCCTTGTTCTTACTTGCATGGCAAAGTAAAAGAAGCAATCAGCCGACACTTGGAGTCAGTCTACCGATCTGGAGCCAACTACCTGGAATCTATTCCTGATTGCTTACCTAGCGTTGCTCTCGAGTAGTCATCTTCAACGGTTGATACACTTCCAGAGAAGGGACCACTCCTGCAAAGATTGAACAAAGAAACAGATAAAAGGGGTAAGCTCAGACCTTCGGGGGAAACCAAAAGAACCATCCTGCTGCCCAGTTCAAGAAGTAGCACAAAGGAAAATCAACGATGGGCATAAACCAGTTCAAGAGTAAGCCTGTGGAATCACAAAGATCAAAGCCTCAATGCAATCACCAAGGAGAAGAGGGAATTTACACTCCATAACCAGATTTGCGTCCCTAAACTCTAGAATATAAGTGAATTTCACCTAATCGTTATGAACTTATATTCACAAGTAGTGGAGGTTGCTTATAAACAATCGCGTTAAATGAATTCTTGGCATAAGTTTCATGCGTATTCCATAGTAACGAATGCCTCGTCAACACTTATAGTTTTCATAATGCTTAATGATCTTTGATTGTATCTTTATTGTGCTTTTCACGTAAAGGACTTTTGGAGAATGTGGTGAATTGCGTTGCGCTAACCCATCCAATTCATTAACTTAAGGAAAACTTGACGGTTAATTTAAGCGGACCTAATTAACCCGGGGCGTTGAGTTTCATAATTTATCGAAAGACCAACTGAGAATCAATCTTGTATGCAAGTGTAACATGTGTGGAGAAGAACCCCTTGGCTATTCCATCATCCATATTTTCATCACATTCATATTTACGTTTTGCCTTTAATTACAATTTGTCCATTTAATTTAATCTCGTCCAAACACAATCCCCCCTTTACTTTATTGTTCAATTTAATTAGAAATCAATTTAGTTTATGTTTTAAAGTATTTTTGAATTCTTTGAGTCTAGTATAGTGTTTTATATTGTGTTTTTACGTTTTTGAGTCAAATCCAAGTGATTAACAATCCCTCCTAATCCCCGGTCCAGAACGATCCCTACTTACACTTATACTATAATTTGACGAAAAGAGGGTTTAATTTGTGTGCGTATAAATCACGCATCACATATCTGACAAATTGTCACCAGTGTAGGACCACCTCTGGGTGTGTTTCGTCAGTGTTTGTTTCCCTGGACTGCACTAGGTCTTTTGTGCTCTGAATATTATTTATCACACTTACGCTTGCACATGTATGTTACCTACTCAGTGTATAGCTTGATTTTTTTTTATTCGTACTTTTATTATTATTTTTAGCTTCCGCACTGTGCACGTGGTTACGTCACTCTCACATGACGGCCAGCATGCCCTGATCTCGATCGGGGTGTGTCATGCGTTGTATTATTATTAATTTTAGCTTTATCTGATATTGGGCGAATCCCTACATGATCACAATCTGTTCATGGCAATGACATTTTTACTATAAATATTTTGGTGGAGTTATATTCCTTTCGTAAACTAGCTTTGATTTATGTGATTATTTAGTTATATATGTTTATCTTTAATCTAGTAGATGTCACCACTGATAAATTTTTTCCAAATGAATTCCAGAATATCATTCAAATTGTGGGGTTTAGAAAATCTCGTGTACTGAGGTCTGTTTGCAGATGATGACAAGGAATTATGGATATATGACAAGGAAGTATGAAGATGAGATGATAAGAATTGTGAATTGGAATCGTGAGACATACAGGGAAGTACTCTTTAGTTGTTTTGGTAAAAGAAAATTATGCCATTTGATTATTGAGTACTCTCTTAATTATACGGTTTTCACTTATCTAATTTGCTCAGCACATGAACTTTGATAGGGCATGTAATTTCTGCTTGTTTAATTTCTAAGTAGTTGTCATTTGATAAAATAACAGAACGAAACACATGTGGCCCTTAATCAGTGCATAGTTCAAGTAATTTTTAAATAATTTTCTTGCGAGTGTAAATAAAATATCAGAAACACATGTTGTCCATAATCAGTGCAAAATTCGAAGTGTTTCACATCTCTACTTATGAGATTGTTAAATGAGCTCATGTATGACAATATTTTAGTATAAAAATGAATGGAATTAATTTTTGATAAGGAGATATATTGCTTGCTCTGCTTTGGTTTCGACTAAGACTTAGTGCATGGAGAAAAACAAAATCATGGAATTTTATGGTTGAGTTTTAAAAAGCATTCAAGTAAATGAATATCTTGCGCATGTAATGTTTCCATATATGTATCATCTTAATATCCTGGTCAAATAGCTTTAATGTCGGTTTCATTTTATTTTCTCATTGATATTATTTTATTTTGTCTATGGAGTTTTATGCCGATTAATGTTGATATTTATAATAGAGAGAGAATGCGCTTATGAATTTTGTGTTAAATAAGAATTAATTCTTGAGCATTTAATATGCAAGTTATTTTGAGAAATTATCGTACTATCATGATATTAAGTTTTATAGAGATTCCAATACCATGAGTATGTGCGGGTACGTGTGAAGTTACAAATTGTTAGAAAAATTACTTACAAAGGATAATGTTTCGATGATTGTGATTACGTGTTTCTTCTCTAGGTGGTGAAATGATACCATGGAAGTGAACATATAAAATTTGTTGAAGTATAATTATTGGAAGATATTGGAGTGATGGGAAGATATGCATGGGACATTATGGAGTGATTGATGGACCTAGTTGTCATGGGTATGGTCTGGTGCGAGATTTATACGCACACAAATTAAACCCTCTTTTCGTCAAATTGTAGTATATGTATAAGTAGGGATCGTTCTGGACCGGGGATTAGGAGGGATTGCAAATCTCTTGGAAACTGACTCAAAAACGTAAAATAAAGTTTAAAACACTAAACTAGACTCAAAGAATGCAAAATTAAAGTTTAAAACACTAAGACAAACCAAAAACTCAAAATGCTTTTAAAAACACAAACTAAAATGAATTCTAATTAAATTGACATTAAAGTAAAGGGGGATTTAAGTTTATACGAAAATTGAAATAACGAAACAAGTTAAATAAACTAGACAGAATGTAAATATGAAATTGATGAAATGGAATGAATGGATGATAGAATAGCTAAGGGGGTCATCTCCACATATGTTACACTTGCATAATAAAACGATTTCCAATTGCATTTCAATAAATCATTAATTCTCAACACTCCAAGTTAATTAGGTCCGCTTAAATTAACCGTCAAGTTTTCCTTAAGTTAATGAATTGGATGGGTTAGCGCAACGCAATTCACAACATTCTCCAAAAGTCCTTTACGTGAACAGCACAATAAAGATACAATCAAAGATCATTAAGCATTATGAAAACTATAAGTGTTGACGAGGCATTCGTTACTATGATGAGCATGAAACTTGATAGGAGCATATTCATGCGACTTAATTAGCTTGTTCTCGTGCATTTATGTTGTGTTTATTTAGTTATTTTAGTGTTTAAGGCCACTTTTGTGTATTTTCAGATTATAAGGCCAAAGTGTGCAAGAAGATGCAAATTGGAGTCTTTTGGAGTGAAAGAGGAATGAATGAGTTGAAGACTTGAAGAAATGACGAATTCCTACTCCAATGATGAATTCTTATCAAAACGAGGAATCCTACTCAAACAAGGTTTCCTATTTTAGGAAAGTTAATCCTAAGTTTCCCGTTTTGGTAACCTTTCCTAATCTTAAACGTCCGTATTTTTCTAGCCACTTTGAAGTCTTTGTAGGCGATTTAGGACACAAAACGAAGGCCCTAGCCCAAATCCTAACCCTAAACCCTAGCCGCACCTATTAAGCCATTCCCTTTAATTTCTAGTTTTATTTCCTAAATTCTAGCAGCCTTTAGGTGAATTTTAGTTAATAAAAATAAAAGAGGGTTTTGAATTTCAAAACCCTAGGGTTTCCACCATTTAGCCGCACCTTAGGGACCTCTTATTATTTTTCTTATTATTTTTCAGCCACAATAACATCCCAGCCGTACCATCTTATTCACCCTAACTAAAAACAGCCGTCACTCCCCTCAAAATTCTCCCATAATTCACAAAGAACCTAGCAGCCGCAAATCCCATTTTTTTTCTCATAACATTCTGCCGTGGCCCCCCCCCCCCCCCAATTGACCATTCATCCTAATAAACTAACAAATCATTCCAGCCGTGGCACCTTAAGCCATGCATTGATATTTTAATTAGCCAGTTTTTTCTCCCATAAACCGTGACTCCCACCAGCCACCAAAAGACCTAAAAAGCACAACCCTTTGCCGCAGCCACCATCTCCATTTTCTCCATTGATTGCCGAGCCTTCCCAGTCCATTTTTCTTCCATTCCAGCCACTTCCAAGTCTTTCCACCAGTTCCACCACCATTCCACCATAAATCTCACCCAAAAACCAAGCGGCAGCACCATCCCATTTTTCCTGAACCTTGCCGCAGCTTTCCCATTCATTCCAGCTTTCCCCCATCTTGCCGTAACTTTCCACACCTCCACACACCTTCCACCAATCTTGCCGCACACCTTTACCACCCTAAATCCATCCCCAACCCAAATTAACATCCAAATCATCCATTTAACCTCACTGCCGCAGCAAGGAGAAGAGGAAAGAGGACTTAGACGCGCAGAAATTCAAGTGGATTCGTTGGGCGTTCTAGGTGTAATCCATCCTTTGTTCTTTATGTTTAAATTCAATTTTATTTTTCTTGTTGTGAATATGAGAGGCTAAACCCCTATTTAGCTAGGGGGTGATTTGAAACCATGTTTATGCTTGCAATATGATTTGATTACGTTTGGTTGGAATTTCATGAATGGTGAATTCAATTTGTTTAACTACTTGATCGATAACTTATTTGTGTATGTTTATTGAGAGTGCACGCTTAATTTTCATGCATCAATATGACGCTAGAATATAAGTGAGTTTCACCTAATAGTTATGAACTTATATTCACAAGTAGTGGAGGTTGCTTATAAACAATCGCGTTAAATAAATTCTTGGCATAAGTTTCATGCAATCATAGTAACGAATGCCTCGTCAACACTTATAGTTTTCATGATGCTTAATGATTCTTGCTTGTATCTCTATTATGCAATTCATGTAGGGAACTTGTGGGGAATGCTTTGGGTTGTCGCATGCAATCATCCAATTCATTAACTTAAGGAAAACTTGACGGTTAATTTAAGCGGGCCTAATTAACCCGGGGTGTTGAGTTTCATAATTTATCGAAAGACCAACCGAAAATCATCTTGTATGCAAGTGTGACATGTGTGGAGAAGAACCTTCTAGCTAGCATTCATCCATATTTTCATCACATCCATATTTACATTTTGCCTTTTAATTACAATTCGTGCATTTAGTTTAATTTCGTCAAAACCTCAATCCCCCTTTACTTTAGTGTCCAATTTAGTTAGAAAGTGTCTTAATTTGTGTTTACAAGTGTTTTGTATTCTTTGAGTCTTTTGATTTGTTTTAGTGTTTTATTGTTTAGTTTTGTATTCTTTGAGTCTAGTTTAGTGTTTTAACGTTTGTTTTACATTTTTGAGTCAGTTTCCAAGTGATTTAGTAATCCCTCCTAATCCGCGGTCTAGAACGATCCCTACTTGCATCTTTACTACAATTGTCACAAGAGGGTTTCAATTTGTGTGCTTAATTAGTTCGCATCAAATTTTTGGCGCCGTTGCCGGGGATTAGCAACTTTGCTAATCCCTTGGATTGTTATTTTCTGTTTAATTTAGTTTTTGTTAAGAATTCTGACCTTGTTTTGTTTTCCTTGTTTTAGGTACTAGTGCATGACTCGGAGTTCTCAACCGATTCGCGAGCATATCTCTGATTTTGACAGCGATTTTGAGAGGACTTTGAGACGGAAGAGGAAGCCACACGAACCAAGTCCACAAAGCCCAGAACCTGACCTCGAAGAACAAGTTCTAGAGGAGGAGGAAGAACCCACGGCAAGGATCTTTGAGGAACCACAAGTCATGGCCGTGGATACCCGGACACTCAAGGAGCTTTCGGCCTCAGGTTTGGATAATGCCGCACCCTTGTGCATTCAATACCCCACCGCTGCCCAAGGTAAGACGGATGAGTTTGAATTAAAGTCAAGTTTGCTTCATCATATTCCTAAATACCATGGCTTGTCCATGGAAGATCCTAACAAACATTTGAAAGAATTTGAAGTAGTTTGCTCTAGTATGACTCCCGTCACTGTTGACGGAAATATCTTGAAGATGAAGGCTTTTCCATTCTCTTTGATGGATAAAGCCAAAGATTGGTTATATGAGTTAGCTCCCGGCACTGTCACTTCTTGGGAGAGTATGAAGAGAGCGTACTTGGAGAAGTTCTTTCCAACTTCTCGCATCATCCTCCTACGCAAAAAGATAAGCGGAATCCAGCAAGAAGAAGGTGAGTCTTTTCCTACGTATTATGAACGATTTAAATCACTTGTTGCTTCTTGTCCACAGCATCAGATGAAGGAGGAGTTGCTCTTGCAATATTTCTACGAGGGTCTCCTACCTCTAGAACGTCAAATGCTTGACGCATCGGCGGGTGGAGCATTGGTGGACAAAACGCCCAGGGATGCCAAGGTCTTGATTGCTAACCGAGCATTGAACGCTCAACAGTATGAGGGAGTAGGCCAAAGAGGACCCCCACGGCAGCAAGTGCATGAGGTAAGTTCCACACCCGATATTCATTCACAGTTAGCTAATCTTACTTCCATTGTGTCTCAGATGGCCGAAGGAATGAGGGTGCAAGGACCGATTGTATGCGGGGTGTGTTCGATCCAAGGACATGCTTCTGAGAAGTGCCCACAACTCATAGGAAATGGTGGATGGGAAAGCGCCAATGCAATTGGATTTCAGGGCCAAAACCAACCAAGGAACGATCCGTACTCGAACACTTATAATCCAGGTTGGAGAGACCACCCGAACTTCAAATGGAGGGAGCCCCAACAACCACCACAACAAGGAGGCTTTAGGCAACAACCCCCGGGCTTCTTCACCAAGCCATTCGCACCCACACAAGCACCTCCACAATCTGCCCAAACAAGTTTAGGTAACACCTTAGATAATGATACACTTCTTAAGTTACTAACTAATTTGTCTCAGGGGCAAGAAAACCAAGCCAAAGCCATGCAAAACCAAGATAAGAGGGTGGATCAATTGGATAAGCAAATTGGGCAGATTGCGGAGTTTGTAGGGCAATTCCGAGACCAAGGCAAGCTCCCGAGCTCAACCATTCCAAACCCGAAGGGAGGCTTTGAAACCGCCAACGCAATTACCTTGAGAAGTGGCAAGGAAGTTGGAACCACCCCACAACCACCAAAATCAAGCGAAGAAGAGGATGAAAAGCTGCAACATGAAGAGGAGGAGGCAAGCAAGCCCACGGCAAGGGTACAAACACCCTTGCCGCAACTACCTAGGGACATTAATGCACCCAACTCATCCCATTCGGCCACCAAAGGTAAGTTGGGTTCAAAATTGATTAATTCTAACTTTGTTCCACCCGATGTTCCTTTTCCTAGCAGGTTTATGCAAACAAAGAAGGAGGAGCAGGAAAAAGACATTCTGGAGACGTTTCGGAAAGTCCAAGTAAACATTCCTTTACTTGATGCCATTAAGCAAGTGCCCAGGTATGCAAAGTTTTTAAAAGAGTTATGCACAACTAGGAAAAGAATTTCAAACAAAGAAGTTGTGAAAGTAAGTGAAAATGTATCTGCGGTTTTGCAACGAAAGTTACCTCCAAAATGTAAGGATCCAGGGAGTTTTACTATCCCATGCACAATTGGAAACACTAGATTTAAACAATGCATGTTAGATTTAGGTGCTTCTATTAATGTCATGCCATATTCCATTTATGCATCTATGAACCTGGGTGAGTTAAAACAAGGTGGCGTTATAATTCAATTGGCCGATCGTTCTAATGTTTATCCCAAGGGAGTCCTTGAGGATGTTTTAGTGCAGGTCAATCATCTCATCTTTCCTGCAGATTTTTATGTCTTAGAAATGGAGGATTCGAGCGATGCTCCATCATTGCCACTCTTGCTAGGCCGTCCGTTCATGAAAACGGCCCAAACAAAGATTGATGTGGCCAAGGGAGCACTAACAATGGAGTTTGGTGGTGATATAATTAAATTTAATGTTTATGACTCTATTAAGAATCCTAACGATAGCCATTCTTGCTTTGTCATAGATGTGCATAAGGACATGGGGCCGAAAGGATCCATACCTATCAAGAAGGATGTATCGAGAACCACCGCTGGAGAAGAACTTGGAGTGATTGGTCTACAACCACCCAATATGGCCGAAAGTAGCCATAGTAACATTGTTGAAAGGGCTGCCATTTTTGAGCCCTCACCACATTATGATTGTAAGTCTTCAATTCCAACCTCAATTCCTATTTCAACTAATAGGTTGTTACCGTCGTTGGTGCAGGTGACCAACCGATATAAAGATGGTGGGAGCATTTATATGGATTGTCGGAACCGAAACACTACCATCAGGGAGGATTATTATCCCCGCCCATTCATTGAGCCGTATTATGGAAGTGTTGAAGGGCATGTTGTGGAGAGGATCCCATTCCATGCCGTGAGCCCTAGTGGAGATTAAAAGAAGGTTTCGTCCGGCTGGAAGACGTTAAAGCAAGCGCTACTTGGGAGGCAACCCATGCAATCAACAAAGGAAGAACTTGGGAATCGCTCCACACTCAGATTTGCGTCCCTAAACCCTTTCCTTTGTTGCTTACTTTATGTTATGTGTAATGTGTTTAATTGTGTCTAAAACATTGAGGACAATGTTTAGTTTAAGTGTAGGGGGGTAACATTCTGTTTTGAGATATTTTTGCATGAAATTCGTAGGGTTTTACCACCTAACATGTCTAAACTTGTTTCCCACTGTTTTTAAGTGTTTTTAGGCTATTTTAGAGTGTTTTAGAGTGTGTTGACTTAAAAATCCGAAAATACCATAAAAATTTGAAAAATTGTTTTGAAAAACCCAAAATGAGTTGTTTTTGTGTGTTTGTTTGTGTCGTAGGTCACCTTCCAACGCAATGATGAGGATTTGGTTTTTAATTGCATGATGGTTAAGAAAGTTACAAACATGGATGGACGTTTGATAGACTCTTTGGTTTATGCTTGGTTGTAGTTATAGTTTACGAATTCACATGTAATCACAAATGATAAAAATCAGTTTTTGTAACATGCTTGAAGGAAGGAACTCAAACTAACGCTACATCCCTGTGAGACTTGAGCCTAAACGTTTATTTGGAGAGTAATAATTTGTGCATCATTGTTTTCTAAAGTTGTTGCATGATCTCATTATTCTTTTCTTGGTTACTACTTAGAAGGCGTTTCATCACTTAGTTCCAAATGCTAGAACTCATGCCCATTTCATTCAAAGCATGTCATTGATTTGCATAACACACATTCAAGATGAAGTTGTGTAGTGACCACCACCTTAGCCAAAAAGCCGTGTGCCCTATGTCATTATGTTTTGTAGGTTTTTAACCCCATTGAGCCGTGTTAGCCCATGTTCTTTGTTAACCCACATTATCCTCACCTAGCCTAGAATAGGACCATCCTTACCCTTGTTCTTGAAGCATAGTAAGCAATGAATTCCCTTTGATTAATGTGTTGCAGAAAATAAGTGTGGGGGAAGGATTATTGATATGAGTTTATGTGCCATAGGCATGGTTGAAAAAAAAAAAAAAAAAAAAAAAAAAAAAAAAAAAGAGTTGAAAATAGTTGAAAAGTATTGGTTGTTGAAGTAAGGGCCCAAAACAATGAATTAGGCCCTAAGAGTTGTTTGAATCTCCCCTATTTGTCTAACAGTTGATTTCTGCATTCTAAGGGAATTCTAGGTCTTAAATTCATTACTTTGCTTGCTATTGCTTAAAGAACTTTTGTCTATACCTATCTTTCCTTGTTAGCCAACACCCCAAGCCCCGTTACAACCCTTAACTTCTATCTTGAGTGTTGTGCATTTCAATTGTGGAGTTTGAATTTGGTATGAGCATATGGTGTCACTGGTTCTCGCATCTAAGTAGTAGTGTTCCATTCATGAGATCATATCTAAACACGTTTAATTACTCTAGAAATTGCGTTCTTTGTTATAACATATGTGAGTACTAGTCTTTCATGTTTACATCAATCTTCTCACATATAACTAGTGTAGGGTGTGTAGTCAGAAAGTATGAGTGAAAATTGAGTGCATAACTAGTGAGGAATTGAGGGAATTCTCTAAGGCATGTTACTACATTCAAAATGTGTTTTAATTGATTAAATGTGAACTAGTGAATGGTGACTATAATTAAGTATGTGCTCGAGGGGAAGGAAGACTAAAAGCTATGTGAGTAATGATCTTTGTGTGGACATCGAAATTTCGGTGAAATGAATGTTAACCAATAATTAAAATTTCAACGCTCACGTGTCACATAAATTTTACATGTAGCGTGTGACTCAACGAAAAATCGAAATAAATTGGAAAAGTCATCAAATAGGACACGTGTCAATACCTGGCAGAAATGATTTATTTCATCTGATTATTTAAATCCAAAAATCAAGTTTTGAAATTCTATAAATAGGAAGCCAAGGCATTCATTTAAAAAAAAAAAGAAAGGAAGAAAGAGAGAAAGAAAGGAAGAAAAAAAAAAGAAAGGAAGAAGAAAAGAAAGAAAGAAGGGAATTTACATCACACCAAAACCTTGAAGCCTTGAAACTTTAAAGCTCTCAAGCAAAATCCCGAAGGATCAAGAAAACACTCTTCGTTCTTCGTCAAACCCTCCTTCAAGGTCAAGCCCCAACGGCCCTTGAAGAACTTCCGCCGACTCAAGATCAAGCCCCGACGGCCCCTTGAAGAAAGTGTTCATCATCCGTTCGTCCTAAGATCAAGCCCCAACGGCCCTTTGGATCAACAACCTCAACAAATCCACACATCCAATCAGTCTTCAAGATTAGGCCCAAAAGCCCTTGAAGATCCGCTCATCCATCAACCCTCAAGATCAAGCCCCGACGGCCTCTTGAAGAAATCCATACACTCAGTCTTCAAGATTAGGCCCAAAAGCCCTTGAAGATCCGCTCATCCATCAACCCTCAAGATCAAGCCCCGACTGCCCCTTGAAGAAATTCATACACCCAGTCTTCAAGATCAAGCTCAAAAGCCCTCGAAGATCCGTTCATCAACTGTTCATCCCTAGATCAAGCCCCGACGGCCCTTTGGATCAACAGCTCATCCACAAACCTACACCCTACGAAGATAGAATCAGAGGATCAAATTACAAAGAGATTGTAACCCCAAAATCATTAAACATAAAATATATTTTGTACACGGTATTCTTGTTTCTTGTTTCAGGAACATTTCGTGTTTACAAATTTGGCACGCCCAGTGGGACTATCTCTACCTCTCATCTCTGTCTCCATTCAAGATATTAAAGCACAGTCCATGGCTTCAAACAAAGAACAAGTCATGACTATCGGCACTACCTCCATTGAAAAACAGCTGGTTCAGATGAAGGAAACAATTGCAAGGCTGATAAAGACTGCAGAGGAGAAAAACTTGCAAACCGCCGGACTCATCAACCGTCTGGAGGCCCAACATGGTGTTATAGTGAAACCAAGCTCTCTTCCAACTAAGAGGACCGAAGAAGGCTTCAACCCAAATGCCTACGAACTCATGTCAAAGGCTAGGCATGACTTTGCTTCCTCTTCAAATCTTGGAAAGAAGGTTTCAAACACCGTCAACGACAAAGATAACGACCTCACCAAAACTCAAAAGAAGTTGAAGGAGCATGGTTACGGAGTTGACAACAACCAAAGCACACCTCCAAAATCAATGGCATCAAGCAAGGGACAAGCCGTTCTTGCAACCACCAAGGGAAGAAGCATAAGCACTTCCGCCACAAATGGAGCATCCATTGGTACCACAACCACTCCTCAACATGCCGCTGCAAAGTTGGTACTGCTAAGCAAGCAAGAGCAGCATCAAAGGAGCGAGTCGGTCATCCACCTGACCTTGCTAGGGGCACCAAAGCATGCTATTGAGGCACACAAGATGACACCCCAAAATGGCCAATGGGGTTCTTCATCAGCACTATGGATGTCTGAAGGAAAGTCATGTCTATTGGCTGCACAAGTCATGACCATCGGCGTCACCTCTGTTGAAGAACAGCTAGCTCAGATGAATGAAGCAATCGCAAAGCTCACACGGACTGTGGAAGAGAAGGACTTGCAGATTGCCGCACTTGTCAACCAACTAGATGCGCTGCCCGACGTGAAAGTCGACCCAAATATTGGCCTATTAAAGAAAGACGGCGACGAAGAAGAGGAGCCACCAGCGAAGAAAGATGAAGAGAAGTCAAAGCTAGACCAAGCAACGGCATTCATGGGATCTCTCTCTATCCAGCAGCTACAAGAGATGATCGCAAGCACTGTCAAGACACAGTACGAAGGAAGCTCGCATGACTCCGTACTGTACTCAAAGCCTTACTCCAAGAAGATTGATGCTTTGAAGATGCCAAGGGGTTATCAACCCCCAAAATTCATGCAGTTCGATGGAAAAGGCAACCCGAAGCAACATGTCGCCCATTTCGTTGAAACTTGCAACAATGCTGGGACAGAGGGAGACTACCTCGTCAAACAGTTCGTGCGTTCGCTGAAAAGTAACGCTTTTGACTGGTACACTGACCTCGAACCTGAGTCTATCAACACTTGGGACCAGCTAGAAAGGGAATTCCTCAACCGTTTCTACAGCACTCGTCGTACTGTAAGCATGCTAGAGCTGACCAGTACGAAACAGTGGAGAGATGAACCTGTCATCCACTACATAAATAGATGGCGCTCCTTAAGTCTGGATTGTAAAGATCGACTTTCTGAAACCTCTGCCATTGAGATGTGCGTTCAAGGCATGCAGTGGGGACTACACTACATCCTTCAAGGCATCAAACCACGAACATTTGAGGAGTTAGCCACCCGCGCCCATGATATGGAGTTAAGCATCACCCGTCATGGGAAGAAAGAACAGATCGCCGACTACAAGAATGACAAAGTTTTGGGGCCAAAGGTGGATAAGGCTGCGTGGAAACCCACCAAGGAAGCAATGACGCTCAACACAACTCCAGTCAAAACCCATACACGAGGCAAGGCGATTCAAACCGAAGCTTTTCGTGATCAAGAGATACGTAGACACACTTTGAAGGAGCTTGAGGAGAAGACTTATCCATTCCCCGACTCTGACGTGGTTGCCATGTTAGATGACTTGCTGGAAAAAAAGGTGATCAACCTACCTGAGTGTAAACGGCCGGAAGAGATGAACCGTACTGACAATCCAAGGTACTGTAAATTCCACCGCTTCATTGGTCATCCGACGGAAAAGTGCTTTGTGCTAAAAGATCTCATCATGAAGTTGGCTCAGAAAGGGATCATCGAGCTAGATCTTAATGATGTGGTGAAGTCAAACTATACCACCGTCACTTCTGGCTCTTTGAACTCAAAATCTTCACCTCAACCGCTGGGGGCATGCTCCAAAACCATGTCAGTCAAGTCAAGTGAAGATGAAGGATGGACTTATGTCACTCCAAAGAAAATGCACAAGAAACATAGGTCTCCTCCACAAGTTCACCAATCGGAAAGGGGGCAAAGCTGCTACCGTCAACCTTCAAAGCTACATGAAAGTGTTGAGGATGATGAAGTTTTGACACAAAGATCGTCCGTTGCCATCACGATGCGCGATTTCTTCCCCAAAGACTTCTTCAATCACTCGGTCAAGACTCCTTGCTATAAAGATTGCAAGGAATGCCTCTCTAAGATCGTTTGACAAATTCCAAAAGCTCCTGGTCTGCACGAGCATAAAAGGTGACATCAAAAGCTCCTCGTTCGCACGAGCCTAAAAGGCGACAACCGAAAGCTCCTTGTTCACACGAGCCTAAAAGGTGACAACAAACGCTCCTGGCCCGCAAGAGCATAAACTGTGTACGGCAAAATCATCATCAAAACTATCACTCATTTGAACTACGTTATGACTTGATCTCTTCTTTGGAAGAGTACGTAGGCAACTTGAAACTTCAAAACTTCAAGTACAGTCACATCAAAATAAATAAATAAATGTTTCATTAAAGAAAGTCAATTTTATTACAATTTCTTTATTAAAAAAAAAAATTATTACAGTTTCTTCTTCTTCTTCTAAAAAAAAAATATATATATATATATAATAATAAAAAAAAAATAAAAAAAAAAAAAAAAAAAACAAACAAAAACAAAAACAAAACAAAACAAAAAGAGCAGCAACGGCAGCAGAAGAAACTACAGACGAACAGGTTCGTCATCAAGCCCAAACCCATCAAGCAACAGTTCCCTATTCTCTCTTAAGCTGACTTTTATCAGTGGGCCGGTGTTGTTGCCGTTGAGATTATTGGTGGGCCTGATGTCTCATTCTACCCAGGAAAGTAAGAACCCCATCACAGCACCCTTACACTGAATCATCACTCGATCCCCTTCTCTGCTGTAGAAGCTCAAATCCATCAACCTCTCCCAGTACAGATCTTCGTCAACTTCAGACCAATGAGCAACCAGAACTGTAAATCGAACTGTCATCTGTTACGGAAAGACGACGAGTGTGCTGAAAAGCATGGGTTCTGTTTGGATTCGGATCGCGATTTGGACCACTCAAGCTTTTCTCATGGTAGCCTCGTCTGCCCCATTTATAACTCCACCTGGAAAGGCGTCCCTCTCCACAGCACCCCCGCATTTTTTAACTCGGCCGCTGACTCGCCATCGACTCCATTGACTCGCCCTCTGCTAAACAAAACACACAGTAGAAATTCCTGCGGGCGATGGCTTCGGAGGAGAGGCGAATAGAGGACGAACTGTCGTACCCGATTCTGCTGGCAGAGCGGGTCCGGACCGCTGTCGACGAGTCGGAGTCGTTCAAGCTGGAGTGCTCCGAGGTGGGGAAGCAGGTGGATCGTCTCTCGCAGAAGCTCCGAACCGTGGTCCGGTTGGCCACGGCGGCCCCGGTTCTGTACGAGCGCCCGATTCAGCGCATCGTCGCCGAGGTGTCGAAGAATCTGGAGCGGGGCCCTGACCCTGGTCCGTAAGTGCAAGCGCCAGAGCTTCCTACGACGTCCGTTGCCATCACGAGCGCCACAGACTTCCGCAAGCTCTTCAACTTCCTCGAGTCCTCCGTCGGCGACATGAAGTGGCTGCTCAGCTTATTCGACCCGGACACCGCTGGCAATAACGGAATTGAACTCCCCCTTCTCTTTCCCAATTAAAAAATACACAGCTTTTGTTGTTTGCGCTTTCCACATTGGCGCTCCCAATTGCACAAAGATCTCTGTTCTCCTTCGTGAGATTGCATTTATCGGAGATGGCAACAACTGCTGCTTCCAGCCTGCAAATGGCAACTGCCAGACCCTGCATAGAGCTTTCGGGTTGAGCACTGCAATGCTTAATGGCAATTTTAAGGTGGCTTCATGGACTAAACTCTCGAGTGCATGCCACATATCATCTGTACAATCTGTCCAGAGGTGCTTTACTTCATCATCTATGAAATTGGATAAGTTTGTTACAAAGGCAATGGCTGGGGTTAGTGACAACAAACCTGTCTCGGGGTTACCAATCAATTTGAAAGGAAAGAGGGCATTTATTGCTGGTGTAGCTGATGATAATGGGTATGGTTAGGCAATCGCAAAATCTCTAGCTGCTGCAGGTACTGAAATTCTTGGGGGAACATGGGTGCCTGCTTTGAACATTTTTGAGTCCAGCCTGCGACGTGGAAAGTTTGAAGAATCACGCGTATTACCAGATGGTTCTTTGATGGAGATTACCAAAGTATATCCCCTAGATGCTGTGTTTGACAACCCTGAGGATGTCCCCGAGGAGATCAAAACAAATAAGCGCTACGCAGGATCCAGTAATTGGACTGTCCAGGAAGCTGCTGAATGTGTGAAAAATGATTTTGGCAGCATTGACGTTCTTGTGCACTCGCTTGCAAACGGACCAGAGGCGGCCTCTTCACTTCTCTGTCAAAATCTTCGTCTCTGACCAACAAGACAGCAACTTGCTTCAGATTATGTACACCATGGAAGCTGCACAGGTACAAGCTCCCGCGCACTCCCTCCGCAGCGAGCGGTGTCCCTTGTAGCAAACAGCAACAGCAGTTCAATAGCTCTCCAGCGACGTCGTCTGCAGCGTCTTCGTTGAGCTCTTCGTCCATGCTCTCCATTCCGCCCATCTACCCAGTAAGATCTTCATGCTGCTGTATGGGCAGTTTGTCTCTCTCTAAGGTTGAGCAGCGCGGCCTTCTCCCTTCGATCATTGACCTCCTCACGGCTGTGCTCCATCTTCAAGCTCTGGCTGCTTCTGCACCTCCGCCATGGCTGCTGCCTTTGAATGTGATCAACAAAATCAAAGTTTGTCAACTCACACCCAAAGATCTCATCCGTCTGCTTGCCTCTGCTGCTGCCTTTGAATGTGATTGACAAAATCAAAGTTTGTCAACTCACACCCAAAGATTTCCTCCGTCTTCTCTCGGATTCGGCCTGGGTTTTCACCCACAAACTCAGCCTTGCAGATCACCATATAAAGAAAAAAATAATGGAATCTGGATGGAAAGCACCATCCCAAAAAAAAAAAAAAAAATATATATATATATATATATATACATATATATAATAAAAACAACGATGGTGCTTCTGGAATCATGTGCAAAAAGAAAATATATATATATATATATAATAAAAAGAAAGAAAAAAAAAACAATGATGGTGCTTCTGGCACCATCTGAAATATATATATATATAAACGAATGGTGGATCAGTGCCACCGAAAGCAAAGAAAAGTAAAAAAAAAAAATAATAAAAAAAATAATAATAAAATAAAATAAAAAGTAATGATGATGGACGGTGATGTATATGTTTTATCTGTATTTAGCACAATACACTGAATAAAATAAAACATGTCCATTAATCTTCGAGAAATTACAACTGTGTACAAAAAAAAAAAAAAAAAAAAAAAAAAAAAAAAAAAAAAAAAAAAATGGAGCTTTTACAAAGGATGTTCACGTGAAGCCCCATTACTTGGCAAAACTTTAGAAGCGGAAGGCATCGGAGCAGAAGGCATCGGAGAGGGAGGCATTGAAGCTAGAGCATTCCAGGCCTCAATACTTGGCCAAACGCTGGAAGACCCAGGAAAAAGGTGCCTCTGGAGGAAAGACGAAAACCTTTGACGATCACTTTGAATCCGACCTTCAAATTCTTGCAGCTCATCAAGCTTCCTCTTCATGCCCGTCGAATAGTTGTTTGCAAGCACGTGCAAACTTCTATTCTCATACTTCAGCTGCTTGATCTCTTGCTTGAGACTTTCCACCTCTGCCATCAACGATTCAACCTGACGGGAGCGAGCAAGTAGGCGTTGGCCCATGTTGGACACAGAGCCTGCACACTGAACGCTGAGAGCAAGGGACTCTTGAACGGCCAACTCATCGGACCGTCCTGACAGCAGCCTACTATCTTTCGGAGTGAGGAGGTTCCTAGCTACTATTGTAGCTGTTGTGGCATCCTGCATCACAGAGTCTTCACCTGTAAGAGGACCGTTAGAAGATAAGAAAGAAGGGCGCCATACGTTACCTTGACGCGGCGCGCCCGTATCACTGCTGAGACTCAAGTCTAAGCTAAGGTTCGATGGGTTTGCCATTTTTTCAAAGGTGTTCAGAGAGAAGGGGTGGATGGAGTTAATTCTCAAAAGGCCGGAAACGATTTTCAAGAATGGGCAATTTTCAGAGTGTGTATGTTGGAGTGATCGATACCTCTGTAAAAAGCCAAGCGACACGACCACCGATTCAAAAATCCGGATTTTCCTGCGTGAAGTTCGGCGACGCGTTCGCGGCTTTTTCAGAAAATGCGTTCAACTTTGTCAAAAGATATCTGACAAAGTCGAGAACACGTGGAGGCCATCATCGCAACTACACGTCTTTAGCCGACAAGCGCAAAGTTCGGCGACGCTTTCTCTGCTTTTCAGAAAACGCGTGCAACTTTGTCAAAAGTGGCGCTCGTTCAGAAATCGAAGAGGCGTCGTTCAGAAATCGAAGAGGCGTCGTTCAGATATCGAAGAGACGTTTGTCGACAAGGGTAAAAGAACGGTACCACCACTTGCTATTAAGAAATCCCTATATGTGTCGACCTTCGTCTCTTATGGCAAGGCAGACCTGAAGAAAATGCCCAACTCTTCCTCACCTCTGAGGGCGCACTCCCAGCAAAGCCTCTCGAAATACACAATTCTTCTTCTTCCTTTGAGAAAACCTATTCAACCTTTGAAGATACCAGATGCCTGAAGTACAGATGACTCAGGAGGAAACGATAGATTGAAGCATGTGCTGATTCATTCACCGCTTCTTCAAAAGCAAAGGTATCTCATATCATCAAGGGCAAAAGCAAAGGTATCTCATATCATGCTTTTTCCCTATCTTTTCCTTTGCCCTTGTTCTCACCTGCCAAGACAAGGACAGAGAAAGCAATATGTCGGAACCTCCACTCAAACCAGTTGCCACCAAGAAGTGAAGCACCATTTAAATGCAAATGTTGCATTCAACTCCTGCATCGGAGGACAAATACTACAAGAGAAGATGCTAAACCTGCATAAGGAAATACCACTTCTGCAAAGGGGAGCAAGTAAGGCAAGTGAAAATGATACATCGAAGCATGTGGAGACAAGCACAACAAATATATGTGTTGATTCATTCGCTGCTTCTTCGAAAGCAAAGGTATCTCATATCATGCTTTTTCCCTGTCTTTTCCTTTGTCCTTGTTCTTACTCGCATGGCAAAGTGAAAGAAGCAATCAGCCGGCACTTGGAGTCAGTCTTCCGATCTGGAACCGACTACCTGGAACCTATTCCTGATTGCTTACCTAGTATTGCTCTCGAGTAGTCATCTTCAACGGTTGATACACTGCCAGAGAAGGGACAAGGAAACTTCAATCTTTCCGATTCGTATTCAATACGAATTGGAAAGATTGAACAAAGAAACAGGTCAGCACCTCCACTTCGTACTTGCCTGCCATATCCTGAAACCGCTCGTAGACCTTCGGGGGGAGACCAAAAGAATCCTGCTGCCCAGTTCAAGAGTAGCACAAAGGAAAATCAACGAGCGGAGGAGACCAGAAGAATCCTCCAGCCCAGTTCAAGATCAAGCCTCAATGGCCCTTGAAGAAATCACAAGTCCGATTCAAAATCAAGTTCAGACCTTCGGAGGAGACCAAAAGAATCTTCCAGCCCAGTTCAAGATTAAGCTTGTGGAAAATCAACGATTGGAGGAAACCAGAAAATCTTCCAGTCGAACTCAAGATCAAGCCTCGATGGCCCTTGAAGAAATTTCCAGCTCAATTCAAGATCAAGCCTCGACGGCCCTTGGGTTGACATCTACATTAAGGGACTTCAAAACGCATCTTCTACACGTGACAAGCACATGTCTACGACGCGCCTTGAAGTGGGGGCATTTGTGGACATCGAAATTTCGGTGAAATGAATGTTAACCAATAATTAAAATTTCAACGCTCACGTGTCACATAAATTTTACATGTAGCGTGTGACTCAACGAAAAATCGAAATAAATTGGAAAAGTCATCAAATAGGACACGTGTCAATACCTGGCAGAAATGATTTATTTCATCTGATTATTTAAATCCAAAAATCAAGTTTTGAAATTCTATAAATAGGAAGCCAAGGCATTCATTTAAAAAAAAAAAAGAAAGGAAGAAAGAGAGAAAGAAAGGAAGAAAAAAAAAAGAAAGGAAGAAGAAAAGAAAGAAAGAAGGGAATTTACATCACACCAAAACCTTGAAGCCTTGAAACTTTAAAGCTCTCAAGCAAAATCCCGAAGGATCAAGAAAACACTCTTCGTTCTTCGTCAAACCCTCCTTCAAGGTCAAGCCCCAACGGCCCTTGAAGAACTTCCGCCGACTCAAGATCAAGCCCCGACGGCCCCTTGAAGAAAGTGTTCATCATCCGTTCGTCCTAAGATCAAGCCCCAACGGCCCTTTGGATCAACAACCTCAACAAATCCACACATCCAATCAGTCTTCAAGATTAGGCCCAAAAGCCCTTGAAGATCCGCTCATCCATCAACCCTCAAGATCAAGCCCCGACGGCCTCTTGAAGAAATCCATACACTCAGTCTTCAAGATTAGGCCCAAAAGCCCTTGAAGATCCGCTCATCCATCAACCCTCAAGATCAAGCCCCGACTGCCCCTTGAAGAAATTCATACACCCAGTCTTCAAGATCAAGCTCAAAAGCCCTCGAAGATCCGTTCATCAACTGTTCATCCCTAGATCAAGCCCCGACGGCCCTTTGGATCAACAGCTCATCCACAAACCTACACCCTACGAAGATAGAATCAGAGGATCAAATTACAAAGAGATTGTAACCCCAAAATCATTAAACATAAAATATATTTTGTACACGGTATTCTTGTTTCTTGTTTCAGGAACATTTCGTGTTTACACTTTGACATGTCATGTTTCATTGGAAATCCCTGAGGCAAATGTTGGAAGGTTTAGGTTATGTTTTGTTTGTTTTGTTTCGTCTTGTTTTCTTTAGTTGGTTTGTTTTGCTCGAGGACTAGCAAAAGTTAAATGTGGGGGAATTTGATAGGAGCATATTCATGCGACTTAATTAGCTTGTTCTCGTGCATTTATGTTGTGTTTATTTAGTTATTTTAGTGTTTAAGGCCACTTTTGTGTATTTTCAGATTATAAGGCCAAAGTGTGCAAGAAGATGCAAATTGGAGTCTTTTGGAGTGAAAGAGGAATGAATGAGTTGAAGACTTGAAGAAATGACGAATTCCTACTCCAATGATGAATTCTTATCAAAACGAGGAATCCTACTCAAACAAGGTTTCCTATTTTAGGAAAGTTAATCCTAAGTTTCCCGTTTTGGTAACCTTTCCTAATCTTAAACGTCCGTATTTTTCTAGCCACTTTGAAGTCTTTGTAGGCGCTTTAGGACACAAAACGAAGGCCCTAGCCCAAATCCTAACCCTAAACCCTAGCCGCACCTATTAAGCCATTCCCTTTAATTTCTAGTTTTATTTCCTAAATTCTAGCAGCCTTTAGGTGAATTTTAGTTAATAAAAATAAAAGAGGGTTTTGAATTTCAAAACCCTAGGGTTTCCACCATTTAGCCGCACCTTAGGGACCTCTTATTATTTTTCTTATTATTTTTCAGCCACAATAACATCCCAGCCGTACCATCTTATTCACCCTAACTAAAAACAGCCGTCACTCCCCTCAAAATTCTCCCATAATTCAAAAAGAACCTAGCAGCCGCAAATCCCATTTTTTTTCTCATAACATTCTGCCGTGGCCCCCCCCCCCCATTGACCATTCATCCTAATAAACTAACAAATCATTCCAGCCGTGGCACCTTAAGCCATGCATTGATATTTTAATTAGCCAGTTTTTTCTCCCATAAGCCGTGACTCCCACCAGCCACCAAAAGACCTAAAAAGCACAACCCTTTGCCGCAGCCACCATCTCCATTTTCTCCATTGATTGCCGAGCCTTCCCAGTCCATTTTTCTTCCATTCCAGCCACTTCCAAGTCTTTCCACCAGTTCCACCACCATTCCACCATAAATCTCACCCAAAAACCAAGCGGCAGCACCATCCCATTTTTCCTGAACCTTGCCGCAGCTTTCCCATTCATTCCAGCTTTCCCCCATCTTGCCGTAACTTTCCACACCTCCACACACCTTCCACCAATCTTGCCGCACACCTTTACCACCCTAAATCCATCCCCAACCCAAATTAACATCCAAATCATCCATTTAACCTCACTGCCGCAGCAAGGAGAAGAGGAAAGAGGACTTAGACGCTCAGAAATTCAAGTGGATTCGTTGGGCGTTCTAGGTGTAATCCATCCTTTGTTCTTTATGTTTAAATTCAATTTTATTTTTCTTGTTGTGAATATGAGAGGCTAAACCCCTATTTAGCTAGGGGGTGATTTGAAACCATGTTTATGCTTGCAATATGATTTGATTACGTTTGGTTGGAATTTCATGAATGGTGAATTCAATTTGTTTAACTACTTGATCGATAACTTATTTGTGTATGTTTATTGAGAGTGCACGCTTAATTTTCATGCATCAATATGACGCTAGAATATAAGTGAGTTTCACCTAATAGTTATGAACTTATATTCACAAGTAGTGGAGGTTGCTTATAAACAATCGCGTTAAATAAATTCTTGGCATAAGTTTCATGCAATCATAGTAACGAATGCCTCGTCAACACTTATAGTTTTCATGATGCTTAATGATTCTTGCTTGTATCTCTATTATGCAATTCATGTAGGGAACTTGTGGGGAATGCTTTGGGTTGTCGCATGCAATCATCCAATTCATTAACTTAAGGAAAACTTGACGGTTAATTTAAGCGGACCTAATTAACCCGGGGTGTTGAGTTTCATAATTTATCGAAAGACCAACCGAAAATCATCTTGTATGCAAGTGTGACATGTGTGGAGAAGAACCTTCTAGCTAGCATTCATCCATATTTTCATCACATCCATATTTACATTTTGCCTTTTAATTACAATTCTTGCATTTAGTTTAATTTCGTCAAAACCTCAATCCCCCTTTACTTTAGTGTCCAATTTAGTTAGAAAGTGTCTTAATTTGTGTTTACAAGTGTTTTGTATTCTTTGAGTCTTTTGATTTGTTTTAGTGTTTTATTATTTAGTTTTGTATTCTTTGAGTCTAGTTTAGTGTTTTAACATTTGTTTTACATTTTTGAGTCAGTTTCCAAGTGATTTAGTAATCCCTCCTAATCCCCGGTCTAGAACGATCCCTACTTGCATCTTTACTACAATTGTCACAAGAGGGTTTCAATTTGTGTGCTTAATTAGTTCGCATCAAAACTCGTGCCAAGAATTCATTTAACGCGATTGTTTATAAGCAACCTCCACTACTTGTGAATATAAGTTCATAACGATTAGGTGAAAATCACTTATATTCTAGCGTCATATTCATGCATGAAAATTAAGCGCGCATTCTTAATAAACATACATAAATAAGTTATCAATCAAACGGTTAAACAAATTGAATCAACAACTTATGAAATGCAATTAGAAGTAATCAAATCAAAATGCAAGCATAAACATATATTTCGAATCACCCCCTAGCTAAGGGGGGGTTTAGTTCCTCATACAAAACAAAGAGAATTAAAATTAAACATTGAAATCAAAGAAACACCTAAACATTCCAACAACTCAAACTTGAATTGTATGAACGTTTAGGCCCTCTTCTCTTCCTCTTTATTGTAGCATAAGGTCTAAGGATAGTTGGTTTGGGGGAATGGAAGTGTGGAATGGAGTGAGGAGTGATGGAAAAGTGGAAGGGGAATGGAAAAATGGTGTTTGGATTATAAGGGGAGAGATGGGAAGCTCACGGCTAGGGAAGGGAGAATGTGTTTGTAATGTGTTGTGTATGAAATGAGATATATTCTTGAATGAATGAATGCAAGGGTATTTATAGGAGTAGTGGAGGGAACATATGGCTATGTCATTTGTAGGTGAAGTAGGTGGATGTTGTAGGTGAAGTAGGTGGATGTTGTAGGTGAAGTAGGTGGATGTTAGGTGAAGTAGGTGGATGTTGTAGGTGAAGTAGGTGGATGTTGTAGGTGATTATGAGTGATAAGTGATAAGTGTATGATATGTTAAGTGATAAGTGAATGATTATGATAAGTGATAAATGAATGTATGATATGATAAGTGGTGAATGATATGTGGTAAGTGATATGTGATAAGTGATTGAGTGTATGATATGATAAGTGGTGAATGATATGTGATAAGTGATATGTAGTGTATGATATGTGATAGTGTGGAATGTTGGAATGTTATGCACGGCTAAGGATAAAGGAAAGGTTTAAATGTCCTAAAACTAAAGGGAACAAGGTTCCAACACTTTGGTCTTTAATTAGGTCTTCAATTTCGTCCAACACTTTGGTCTTTAATTAGGTCTTCAATTTCGTCCAACACTTTGGCTTCAAGCATAAGCTATCCGTCCTTAGCCCAAAAGTGCTCCAAAAGTCTCCAAAATGCATCTTTTTGCTCCTTTAGCCCTTTGGACCTACAAACACACGAAAATAGCTTAAAGTACTAAAATAACTAAAGAAACATAACGTAAATGCACGAGAACAAGCTATTTAAGTCGCATGAATATGCTCCTATCATGGTCCCCATAATGGCTCCCTCAAATTAAGGATTAGTTGAGTTGTTGATATGGTTTTTTTAGTTGTTTGATGTAATGCCTTGATTTAAGGATGTTGATAGCTTTAGGGTTTACCTAGTTGTTAGAGTTGTTTAGGGAAAGGTTGCTTGGAACCGGTTCCCTTTTCCTTCTCTGTATATTTTCCTTGTACTTTCGTTCATCAATATATGAACATACAATTCAAACAAACTTAAAATTCGACATGGTATTAGAGCAGGTTTTGTAACCTGCCTCTAGCCGTTTTTCTTCCTCTACGTCTTTCCTTCAACCTTAAGCTATGGCTGAAGAAGATTCAGTAAATATTAAGGGTGACATCTCGCATACCTCTCCTTCAAATTTCTCAGACATTGAGGTTAACACAAATCAGCATTTGTGTTCAGCCTTGATGAATGAGTACAACTATCTACCGTGGTCCCGTGCAATTTCACTTACCCTAGGAGGAAAAGGAAAGCTTGGCTTTGTAAATGGAAGCATCGAAGCTCCTAAAATCACCTCACCAACTTTATGAGGCTTAGCTATGCAAGGATCAGCTCGTTATGTCCTTACTTCTCAATACTATGGAGAAGCATGTTGTAGAAATTTTCAGTTACTCGGAGTCCTCACAAGATTTGTGGAACTCAGTGAAGGACATGTATGGAAACCAAAACAACTATGCAAGGGTGTTTCAATTGAAGAAAGACATTGCAAGCATTTAACAAGAAGGGAAATCTTTTGTGCAACATCTTGGTAGCCTCAAAACTATGTGGAATGAACTGGATGTGTATCTTCCACACACCACAAATGCAAGTATCCTACTAAAGAGAGATGAGGAAGACAAGATATACCAACTTTTGGGAAGCTTAAGTTCTGAGTATGAGGATCTCATAAGCCACATACTTATGAGCCAAGAATTGCCAACCTTCAAAAGTGTGTGTGCTACTGTCCAATGTGAAGAAGCTAGAAAGAAAGCTATGAATGGTGAGATTAGTTCAAAGCCAACTGAAGCTCGAGCCTATGCTATAAACCAAAAAGTAAACAAAGGTAAGAATACTCATCTCAAGTGTACCTATTGTGATGGTGTTGGTCATGTGGAGGAAAAATGTTGGATTCTTCATCCCGAGTTAAATCCTTAATTCACCAAAGAAGGGAAGATGATTCCCTCAAAACACTTCAAGAGTCAACATGCAGCAAACTTCACATTTGGGGTCTTTCTTGAATCCATGGACTTCACTGCAAGTCATGTGGCCCTCATAAACGAATTTGCTACGTATTTGCAAACCATGGGTCATGGGAATGTTGCATCAACCTCTCAAAATGAAGATAGATGACACACTGCCATGCTAGGGCAGTTTGCAGGATTCATTGCAAACAACAAATTTGCAACGCATGAAGGGGCCTCAGTTATACTCAAAGCTTTCTCCACTGCATTACAAACAAGCATTGAATCTGATTGTTAGATTGTTGACTCTGGTGCAACTGACTACATGACAAACAAACTTTCAAATTTACATGATATTCAAGCATTCAAAAAGCCCTCACTAGTGTAAAAGGAAGAGCTAGTATATTCACAAATAGTAATGAGTCATTAACCCTTTATGTTCCCTCATTTCCTTTCCAATTACTTTCTGTAGGAAAGATTACAAACTCCTTAAACTGCCATGCCATTTTCTCACCAAAGAAAGTTATTTTTCAGGATATCATCACCAAGAAGATGATTGGTGAAAGATTCCTTCTTAACGGTCTCTACTACCTGTGCAAGAAATTTATCATGGCTAGAGCCTTTTAAGCCAGACCAAAGTATTTTAAACACCAACAACTATGGCACCAAAAGCTTGCTCACCCATCTTAACTTGTTTTGTCAAAGTTGTTTCCCATGTTTTGTCAGTCGCCACTTAAATGTGAAACATGTCATTTTTCAAAGTCAATTAGACTACCTTTTGGCACTTCTGTTTTTAAGACATGTAAACTATTTGAGATGGTACACACTGATGTTTGGGGACCTAAAATTGAATCAATGGATGGTTATAAATTTTTTGTCATATCTGTTGATGATTTCACTCGTACCACCTTTCTATACCTTATGAAATAAAAAAAGGAGGTTTTCTGCATATTCGAAGATTTCCATAACCTTGTACAAAGTCAATACAACTCAAACATTAAGGTACTTAGGTTGGACAATGGCACTAAGTTTATGTCCAATAACATGGTTCAGTACTTGAGTTAACAAGGGATCATTCACCAAACCAGTTGTGTAGGGACACGTTAACAAAATGGGGTATCAGAAAGAAAGAATACAGACCTACTTCAAAAAACTCGACATTAATGTTGCATATGAATGTTCCCAAGAGATATTGGTCACATGCTGTTCTCACTGCTACCTATATAATCAACAAACTTCCAAGTAGAGTATTAGGAAACTCTATATGAAACCCTACACAATAAGGCAGTCAACTTGGCACACTTTAAAACCTTTGGTTGCAGTTGCTTTGTTTATGTGCAAGCACCTAATCGTGACAAGTTGGAAGCTAAAGCAATGAAGTGTATATTTGTTGGATACTCACCAACTCATAAGGGATACAAATGTGTTGATCATATCACGAAGAAGTGTATTGTGTCCAGGGATGTTCTTTTTGATGAAACGATACCCTACTATAAAAGAAAATGGACTCATGATGATGAAAATGAGACCTTGAGTGATTTGTTTCCCTTAGCAAAAGTCACTGATCACAATACACTAGAGGAAGATCACCTTTCAAATTGTCAAAACATTGAAGAAGTTCAATCTTACTTGATTCCAAGTACAGGCCAATTACACCCTCAATCAATTAGTGAGCAAACAAGTGAAGGGCAAGCAAGCTCAACCCCACCACAATCAACCACACCTCAAGAGGCCAAGAGATATCCCGCTCAAACAAGAAAGCCATCAGCCAAGTTGGTGGACTATGTTACTTATGCCTCAAGGCATCCCCTCACTAAGACTCTAAATTACAACTGTTTTTCACATTCTCACACTGCATTTCTCACTGAAGTTGCAAATAATGTTGAACCTAGCACATTTTAGGAAGCAAATCAATCACCTTAGTGTAGGAAGGCAATGGCGGAGGAATTACAAGCATTGAGTGACAACCAAACCTAGAGTCTTGTTCATATACCACCTGGCAAAAAGGTTGTTGGCAGCAGGTGGATATTTAAAGTGAAATTCAAGGTTGATGACTAGATCGAATGACACAAGGCCAGATGAACATTGACAAAGTTCTTTTGTCTATGGCAGTTAATCGTGGATGGTCATTGTACCAAATGGATGTAAAAAATGCATTTCTCCATGGAGAATTGCAAGAGGAAGTGTACATGCAACCACCACCAGGTTATGGTCAAACTCAAAATGGTATGGTATGCAAGCTTCACAAGGCTATTTACGGTCTAGAGCAATCTCCAATAGCTTGGTATACCAAGCTTAGCTCAATTTTGGAAAGGGCTGGTTTTCTCAGAAGTAATGCAGATTCATCTCTATTTGTTCGAACTGACACAAGAGGAAGGTTGATGATTCTTATCTATGTGGATGACCTTACAATCACAGGTGACAGTGCAATTGAGATTGCAGTTGAAGCAATCTCTACATAAGACCTTTGCCATCAAAGACCTTGGGAGGTTAAAGTATTTTCTTGGCATAGAAATGGCTACTTCTTCCAAAGGATTGTTCCTAAATCAAAGGAAATATGTAGCTAATCTTCTTAAGGGGACAAATCTACTTGACTGCAAACCTGTAGCCTCTCCAATTGACAGCAAACCTAAGCTTACCATGAATGGGGAAGCTCTTCATAATGTGAGTTATTATCAAAGATCGGTTGGTAAGCTAATTTACCTCACCATCACTCGTCCTGATATCACCTACGCAGTGGGGATAGTTAGTCAGTTTATGCATTCTCCCACTATTGATCATCTCAACATTGTTAAACGGATTCTTTATTATCTTAAAGGGTCCACTGGGAGAGGAATTCTCTTGCAAAATAACCAATCTACAATTGGAAGTGGTTACACTAATGCTGATTGGGCAAGCAATGCCATGGATAAAGGTCTACGACAAGTTATTGAATGTTTGTGGGAGGCAATATTGTAACTTGGAAAAGCAAGAAGCAACAGGTCATTGCTCGATCAAGTGCAGAAGCTGAGTATCGCGCAATGGCAACCAACGGACTTCTATTTGATCTAGGGTTTCATTATTCCAACTTTATGCCTCTCATGTGTGACAATCAGGCAGCCATGCACATTGCTGCTAATCCTGTCTTACATGAAAAAACGACGCATATAGAGGTGGATTGTCATTTTGTTCAATCTCAGGTAGAATTCACACTGTGTTCACTCGCAATTATGATTAATTGGCTGGCCTATTCACTAAAGCACTGCCATCTGCTTAGTTTCATAGTCTTTTGGGCAAGCTTGGCTCGATAAATCCCCTCGATCCAGCTTGAAGAGGGGTGTTGAAGTATAATTATTGGAAGATATTAGAGTGATGGAAAGATATGCATAGGACACTATGAAGTGACTGATGGACCTAGTTGTCATGGGTATGGTCCCCGTAATGGCTCCCTCAAACTAAGGATTAGTTGACTTGTTGATATGGTTTTTTAGTTGTTTGCTGTAATCCCTTGATTTAAGGATGTTGATAGCTTTAGGGTTTACCTAGTTGTTAGAGTTGTTTAGGGAAAGGTTGCTTGGAACCGGTTCCATTTTCCTTCTCTATATATTCTCCTTGTACTTTCATTCATCAATATATGAAATATACAATTCAAACAAACTTAAAATTCAACAAAATTACAATGATGGTCCACCATGAAAGACGAATTTAGTGGAAAAGACGCATATCTCTTGAGAAGAAAGTTATATTTGTTGTACTATTAATTAAAATTTGACGAATGGTGAGTTTTTACGTTATACTCATTACATATGACGATGCTTGTTGCTAATCATTTACTTGTCCTGACATTTTAATAGACAGTGTATCGGAGATATTCTAACTTGACATGCAAGCCAAAAAGTTGAGGCTAAGTGGCTTAAAACTCTTTTAGTTACATCCAATTATATAAGAGATAATGTTGTCTGTCTATTAATGAGATTTTCAATTCGTCTAAAACATTCAACTAATTGAAATATCAATGTCTCTGTATGGGGTTTTATCACAAAAGGCCTCAGTGTTAATTAGAGTGGGGTATTTCTATTTAAAGTGTTTTCTTTCTTCCCTCCTGGCCAATGTGGGACACTGGGGTTCCAACAATGACATTTACAAGGAGTTGTAAGTAATTATCGACCGAGCAATATCTTACTATCACTATTGAGTATTATCAAGTGTTTTCAGAATGTTGTTCAAATTGTGGGCGTTGGAGAGCTTTGCGCATAAAAAAACTTTATTACAGGAGATGACATATATACTTGAAAATGTGGGGGTACTGCTATGTTTCTGTAATTTCATCTATAACCTGTTATCATTGATGTCATCTTATGTGAATATGCATGCAATTGTTACTCGAAAATGGGTGTGACTAATTACTCTCTTGGTATTGATATATACACACATTTATATTTAAAGCATTATACCAAGAACCGAGCAGATACCTAAAGTATTTTAGTTTGCAGTCATGATCTGGTGCCACCAATACCCATTTAAAGTGAGAAATAAGGGAGTCTAACACTCATGTGAAATTTAATCTTGTACTTTTCTAGGTTATGGAATGAGCATGCGTATCCTTGATATGCAAATTATTAATAGAGTTTGATTTATTTGATTAATTGTACAAGAGTTTGCAGATAATTTAATTGAGCAGGTTCACTATGAAACACCAGTTGGTAATCTTATAAAGAAGACAATGTTAACGACAAGAGACGAGTTCTTTCTATATCTATTATTGAGCTATCCACTAGTACAAAAACATACTAGCGCGATGGATCAAATTGCGTTGCGCAAGGTCCGTTTGTGCGACATTGACAACTAAGCGTCACACAACGACACTTTGCACGACGAAGACTGCCGTCGCGCAAAAAAGTTTCGCACGACATGGTATATGTGTTGCGCAAGTTTTTGGCGCCAAACCAAGACTTCCACCACTTTTTCCCAACTTTGCGCAACTCAGGTGAACATTCATCGCACAAAACTGTTTTGCGCGATGTCAGTCTTTGTCATACAAAATTGTTTTGCCAGACGAATGCACACCTTCGTCGCACAAAGTGAAAATAGAAATTTCACTTCTTGTCTTTCTATCCTGTATTGTGACAGCCCGTCCTGGATTATTCGTACCGTAGGGGTAAAATGACGGTTTTTCCCCTAGTATTTTTGTTTCATTGTGTGGTCGTTTTGGGGTTTGGTTGGCTGCTTTTGGACCACACATATGCACCCACACTCATTCTTATCATTTTCTGCCCAGTCCCGTGTGTCTCTCTCTCTTTCCCTTCTTCTTCTTCATACGGACAAGACCAAATTCTTCGAAAACGTGGTAGATCGTGGTGGAGACTTAGACCACTATGTTCGTGAGGTCCATACGAGTTCAACCATACCCATTTCAGGTAAGGAAACCTTTGTTTTCACGTCGAACCCGAGACGTTCAATTCGGGGTATTGTTCATGCACATGTAAAATCATGTGTTTTTGGGAATTTCAAGGTTGTAGGAAGCTTGGTGAGGTCCTTAGGAAGCTCGGGGTGGTTCGTTTGAAGGTTTTGGACGTTGGGATCATGAGTTGCAGGTTTGGCCGGATTTGGGGAAGCTTTTCCGACCAGATTCTGTTGGTTTTAGTGCTTGAAAGTGGTAAGGTTTTGTTCCTCTAGTTGTAAGCTTCATTTTGGTACCAATTTCATGAAATTTGGGTGAAAAACGAGTGAGAAATGAAGGTTTGAAGTTTTTCTAGTTTTTCGGCGACGGCGACGGCACAGGAGGTTGGCCGGAGAAGACGACAGAATATTCCGTCCGTTTGGACGAAATATTCCTAACGGCGTTAGGTTAACTTTAACGGAATCTGTTAGTTTTAACGGAATATTCCTAACGACATTAACTGACGTCGTCAGTGTGCCAGGCACATGCCTGCACGTGGGCGGCGCATGTGGCTGTGCCTTGGTCGGCGAAAGGGGGCACGTGTGATGTCAGAAAATTATTTTAAAAATATGGGGATGTTCGTGAGGTTGAGTAAATCACGTTGGTGTATTCATACACCCCATTTGAGCATTGTATGAGAAGTTATTACCTAATTTGGGTTATGTGCTTTAAATTAACGTTTTTATAGTTGTTTCGCATATAGATGAAACCTATCCCGAGGACGAGCGTAGTCACTCAAGGTAAGGGGGTTACGACCCTTCTACATACCAGTGAGTGGGCTTTTGGTTTTCCGTATATACCTATATACTTGTGATTTTCCCAGAAAATGAAATGAAACGTTTTTATGTTTTAAATGCCATGCATTGCGTTTGCCTATTTAATTATGCATTAGTAGTTGCATATACAGATATATGTTTGGTGCTACAGACGCACAGGTAAGTGCCAGGTAAGTTATGGTTTATGTTTGTGATTAGTAGTGATGTGAGATGCATAGAGAGCCCCGGTGTTAGTGCTCCCACCCAGAGTAAGGCACAGTCCTTCACGTGATGTTCACCTCCCGCACCACACGCTCATCTTGGATCCAAGTTAGGTGCACAATCCTGTCGTACAGACCACTATAGGTGGTTCGGACTCGTAGGTGACCCCCGATTGTTCGCTCAGTCTTCACGTGATCATAGCACTTGAGCGTATTTATTTACACCCAATCCTGTCGTACAGACCACTTTAGGTGGTTCCGACTCATGTGCAGGTATAGTTAGTGAGTTGGAGATTTGAGCTCTAGCTTCAGCCGTATAGGTCACGTTAAGTAACTCCGGCTAACAGATTACATTGCATTGATTGACATTACCTGAGTACTTACATTTTTATGTAGAGGCATTCGACATGACATATTTCTGAGCATGTTTTCTATATATGTGTATATTCTATTTTCTGGGAAACTATACAAGTTTTACGGCTAGGGGTTAGAACTTTGTTAATGAAATGGTTTTGAAAAGCTTTGTTTTTGCCCACTCACACTTTCTGTTTTGTGCCCCTCCAGGTTCTAGTTTGGTTGCTCTGTTGGTGGCTCTTGAGGGATTCTCAGCATATCTGACAGATTATCACCAGTGTAAGACCACCCCTGGGTGTGTTTCGTAGTGTTTATTCCTTTGGACTGCACTAGGTCTTTTGTGCTTTGAATATTATTTTTCACACTTACGCTTGCACATGTATGTTATCTACTCAGTGTATAGCTTGGTTTTTATTTATTCGTACTTTTATTATTATTCTTAGCTTCCGCACTGTGCACATGGTTACGTCACTCTCACGTGATGGCCAGCATGCCCTGATTTCGGTCGGGATATGTCATGTATTCTAACACAAGTCAAAAGCCAGACCTCCCATACAGACATCCTAAACTCAAAAGCCAGGTGTCTAAATTTGTATTACAGTTGGCTGTGATAAATTCATTTTCTTTAAGTGTATTAATTCATTTATAACTTCTTTTTTACTTATACAGAATTTCATAAAAGAAGATTTCATTTATGTGTACAACTCATTTTTGTTTTCTGTATAGATTTAACAGGAAACGTTACCATATATAACTGGACATAAGTTGTTTTTTAATAGAAGTTCTACTGAGGACTTCTGAATTATTCTGTTCGTCTCGGTCTATACTGGTTCAGGAAAATGTGAAGACCTAATTATTAGTCTTAAAATCATATGATAGTGAGAGAGCGTAGTCACAAGAAAATGGAAGGACTTAACTAATAGTTAGAAGAACATGTAAATTTCTTATGATGCATGGTCAGTCTTTTGCCTTCAGTTTGACTTCAACATATGACAGTATATGTGTACTTAACTCAAAAAATCTCTTACGATATTGTAAAAGAGGATTTAGAACCAGCTCAGAATAGTGACCCTTCATGTTCGAAAGATACTTTGATCTGGAAAGAAGAAAACTCGGATGCTCCAAATGGTAAGTTTATTGTACAATCTACAATCATTGCTAATGTTGCTTCAATTGACACAGTTTCTCATCAGAACTGATTTTGTACATTTAAAATAGCATCACAACAAGTGTAATAGATGCATCCATATTGATAAAAAAAACCACAGTTCAACTGTTTTAATGACCAAAGCTTCCAAGCCAGTGAAGTATTCCATTGTATAGAAATAAATATATGTTGTCACATATTTCCATTGTTCAAATTATGATCAACATATTTTAAATTGACAATCGAATTAGTTCATTATATTCATATAAGATCAAGGAGTGTAGATGTAAAAAATCATCAAAATCGGAGTTAAAACTGCCGTTGAATCATGATTTTTCATTTATAACCGTCGAAAAGTTTTGTCCCTTTACTTGATCTCTGAATGTTTGTTTTTTGCGATTTTTGGCGTATGCAATCTCAAAGTATATACAAACAAGTTTGATGGTTGGATCATTGAAATTAATTTCGTAGAATGCGTACCCCATCAAAATGATAGATTCACTGACACTTAGAGTTTATTTATATTTTCATTAAGTATAACATAAGATTTTGTGGTATCCACTAGTGTAAATATTTTAAATTGAAGATCGAATTCATTCATTGTATTCATATAGGATCAAGGAGTGTAGCTGTAAAAAATCATCAAAATTGGAGTTAAAAATACTATTAAATTGTGATTTTTCGTTTATAACTGTCAAAAAGTTTTGTCCCGTTACTTGATATTTGAATGTTTGTTTTTTGCGATTTTTGGTGTATACGATCTTAAAGTATATAAAAAAATGTTTGACAGTTGAATCGTTGAAATTAGTTTTGTACAATGCATATCCCATCATTTTCAATGGGGTATACATATATATTTATTTTTCCATTTTTTATATATGATTGTATTGAAATTTTGGTTAATATTACCCAATATATTGAAAATTTTGATTATTTTTGTTTGTTTGTGAATGACTAATTACCTATTTGGATCAAAATATGTGGTAATTAAATCCATGATTAATGAAGTGACAGATGTGTTCATTCTTTGTTCTATGAAAATTGGGGCTTGTCAAGCCTTTCAATTTCTTAATGTGAGTTGGAGGGTTATTCATGATTCAAAAAATGTGAAAAACTGTGGAGAATTGTAGTTGGAAGTTGTTCAATGTGATATAACTCCTTTCGGAGATATATGAAGTTCTTCGTTCGACATTACATTATTTGGAATTCTGAAAGGGAATTCTATGTAATTGATATGTTTTTTTCTTAAACACGTTTAATTCTTAAAGCAACTTGTGAGTGTGAATGGTGTTTATACAATCAGGATTCATATGGTTTTTAGTATACTAGAGTATGTGCATCGGTATTTGTGGAGACAACCATTGGTAATTATAAAGCTGTGCATTGATGGCATTGACAGATTGTCAATTATGTGTGTTGTAATCTTGGTTAGGTTTAGAATCAGTCCTAGTGGGATTATGTGCAATGTTCATGCATTGTAACTGCCAACTAGAAGAAACTGAAATGTATTTTTTCCTTCGTTTAGTAGGATCTGAATGTATGGTGTTAAAGCTAAAAGTAGGGTATTTATACTTTCAAAAAACACTTAAGAGTTTAATTACAATATTTGTTAAAAATTAAATAAAAATTATTTTTTGGCAAAAAAAAAAAAAAAAAAGGTTTGCACGATGAAGAAGTAACCTACGTCGTGCAAAGTGTTTTTGTGCGACACAGGTCACTTATTCGTCTCCAAACCTTTTTTCTTTTTTTTTTTTTGGCAAAAATATGTTTTATTTAATTTTTAATAAATATTGTAATTAAATTCTAAACAATAATTAATAAACCAAGAAAAAGTATTTAATTATAAAATATATGAAATTGTACATACAAGATGTCCGAACAAAAAAGAAAATACTAAAACAAGTAGTCTTCTAGGTTTGATACATCAGGCTATTGGGTATCGGGTGGGTGAAGTGGCTAGTGTAAATATTTTAAATTGATGATTGAATTAGTTCATTGTATTCATATTGGATAAAGGAGTGTAGTTATGAAAAATCATCAAAATCGGAGTTAAAATGTAAGGACCTGTCCCCAAAAATTTTAGTCTTTATAATTTTTAAATGTGAATTTACGGAAATGCCCTTCGAGGCAAAGGCGTTGACTTTTGTTGACCGTCTTGTCATGTTACGTAAGGTTCGTTTTCATGGCGTATCCTTGTTGTACTCATCGCTATGAATGCGTGGGCACATGCAAAACGTAATTTTGAGTTATAACGAATGAGTTATTAATGAACAAAGTCGAGGACAAAACAATTAATTATTTTCAAAAAAACTCCAGATTTTTGAAGCTAAATCTGGAAAGCCACGTGTGTGGTTGAGAGTAAATGGAAAGAGAGATGGTCGGTGGGGATGGAAAATAAAGGAAAGAAATGAGGGAGAGATGAGGACGAATGGAGAAAGGGGTGAGGGTAAGTGACCAATGGGAAAGAGCCGACCCGACCCGATCAGTTCCACGACCATTCTGACGGTTTTCCGTCGATTTTTTCGCTAAATTGCAGCCATTCACCACCTGGGAACTTCTCACCGGCCCTTCTTTTTCAATTTCCACCCATGATTGATGGGTTTTTTACCCTAGTTTCATAAGAATACCCACGTCGGCTCCGAGGGGTGCACGGCAATGAATCCACCATTTCTACAATGATTTCTTTCAATTGTCACCACCAATAGCCCTCCCTTGAGCTCAAGAACAATGCCCGATCATTGGTTGGAGCATCGAAGTTGATTTGAGGACAAATCAAGAACACCCAAATTCTAGGGTTCCGTCGAAGTTGAAGCTTTTCTCGGCCAAATTGGACTTGGCCACATGTATAAAACTTGCTCTACTCGTTGAGTTCTTAATTTCTGTGAAGTTTGAGAATTTTTAAAAATAATTGATTTTTCCAGTGAGTCGGGACAGCCGATCGCAGTGTACGGTGACACGTGGCGGCAGTGCGTGGGCTGAGGCATCCTTCATAGGCTAAATTTGATTCTCCAATTTTGTACGTGAAGTTTGATTGACGAATTTTCGTTGTTTGAACCTAGTTCCATTAAGGTCCGCCACTTGATTATTATAGCAATCGACGATCCGATTGCTGGATCGTCAAGAAACTTTGATACGTTATAGTACATAATATTTAAGGATATTAGAAACTTATGGATTGGGAATCCGATGCTTGGATCTTCCCAAATAGGATATGTAAGTTACAGGTTCTATTGATAAGAATTCTAAGACGTGATTTGATAATTGTTCTAGGCGCCGATCATTTATGACGTCTCGATATTTATGCTAGGGACCTATAGCGTGGACCTTAAGTGAGTGGGTCTTTTTTCCTTTTTATAGTATATATATACACCTTGCGGTTTTCCAGAAATGTTTTAAATTGATTATGCATAGCATGCCATGATTTAAATGTGTGATATTTAAATATTGGATTGTGATGAGATTTGTGGTTATGCCAAATGATCATACAGAGGTCCAGATAGGTTCAGGTGAGTTATTATGTGATTGAAATGGTTGAATTATATGAGCATGCATATATTCATTTAGAGCTCATCATTGCTGCACCCCGGTGTTAGTGCTCTCGCCCGGGGCCAGGGCATGGCCTTCACGTGATTGTTCACCTCCCGCATTGCACGTTCACCTTGGATCCAAGTTAGGTGCTAACCTGTTGTATCGGTCACATTATGCGACTCCGACTCTTAGGTGGCCCGCGCATAGCTATGACGTGATCGTAGCACTAAAGCATACATATTTACATCCAGCCTGTTGTACAGGTCACACTAGGTGACTCCAACTTATGTGCTAGCATAAATTGATGAGCAATAGGTCCAGTTGTACAAGTCACATCAGGTGATTCCGACTGACATGTTAGTTTAGACTAATCTCACACCTGGCTTACATTTATTATTGCTAAGATATTGTGGCATGGCATGCTTCTGTTTTTACTGCACCTGTGCATTCATTTTTCATACCTACGTAGTGTTATTTTCTGGAAACTATATGGGTTTTACGGTGAGGGGTTATAACGCTTTCAAAAGGTTTTTATTCAAACTTTATTTTCAGGTCCACTCACCCTTGTTTTTCGCCCTTCCAGGTTCTAGTAGCAGAGTTTTCGTACTGACAAGGATTATCAGCAAATCTTGGGGTGACAATTATCATTGATGGTATAATTCTCACCCTATTTTTACCGTACTGTACTTATGCTCTGTCATCACATGTGAAATGGTTCATACCCGCTCGCTACGCACTCTTGTATTTAGGCACTTTTAGGTTTAAATTTATTCACATTTTCTACATCACTACACTTTATGGCTTTGTCACATTCCAGGTGTCGGCCAACACAGTTTGATTAGGAGTCCTAGTGGACATCCCAGGTCGGGGTGTATCATAAAATCACCATTAAATTGTGATTTTTTTTTTATAACTGTTGTCCTATTACTTGATCTCTAAATATTTGTTTTTTTGTGATTTTTGGCGTATGCAATCTCGAAGTATATACAAAAAAGTTTGACGGTTGAATCATTGAAATTAGTTTTATAGAATGCGTACCCCATCAAAATGATAGATTCACTAACACTTAGAGTTTATTTATACTTTCATTAAGTATAACATAAGATTTTGTGGTATCCACTAGTATAAACATTTTAAATTGAAGATCGAATTCATTCATTGTATTTATATAGGATCAAGGAGTGTAGCTGTAAAAAAAATCATCAAAATTGGAGTTAAAATAACCATTAAATTGTGATTTTTCATTTATAACCGTCGAAAAGTTTTGTCCCGTTACTTGATCTCTTAATGTTTGTTTTTTGCGATTCTTTGCTTATGTGATCTCGAAACATATACAAACAAGTTTGGATCGTTGAAATTAGTTTCGTAGAATTCATATCCCATCAAGTTCAACGGTATATATATATTTATGAAGTTGTTTGGACCTAAAATATTATTGCTGGGCCGAGCAGCAGGATGCGCTCGGCCCAAGGTGATGACAAATAATATGGGCCGAATAATAAGGCCCGGGCCAGCTGGCAGGGTCAGCCAAATCCTAAAAAGTCCAGATAAATAGAAAGGTCGAGGAAGTCCTGGTACAACTAGGATTCTCGACCAGCAAGGAATGAAGTCCCGAAAAGAAGGAAAATTCAGAATCCCAGTGGGAGTAGGTTTGTTCGAGGAAGAGGCGAAGTGGGACAAGGACTCCCAATCCAAATCGGAGTCGGATTCAAGGAATGGGGCACTATAAATACAAGAAATCATGCAAACGGAAAGGAGCTTGAACTCAGCATACAATTGCCCTGCGCAAAACCTCTCAATCATCTTGAGATTTTTTCCTTTTCTTTTTCCTGCCGACACACCTTCAGTTTGGATAAACAGCACTATGGAAGCAATCGGCGAGCACCTTCAGTTTGGATAAACAGCACTGCTGCCGCAGAATCAGCCGACCAAGAAGCATCTTCAGTTTGGATAAACAACACTGCGTCGAGGTCGACCGATTATCTATCCAAGTCTCGGTCGAGGAAGGTTTTCGAACCTTTGTTGGCAGAGGTCACCTTACTAAGCTTTCTCGGCATAGTTAGGTGTTACGAATTACATTGCTCGGCGTACTGGTCGCCGAGTGGTTTTATGATTGGATACTCACAGGTGAGTTTCAGGGTTCGGCATTCCGACGGCCGAACTACGTTTACCATCAAGACATATATCACGTTCGAGTACCTGTGCCCATACACCTTGGTCTCGATTCGACGTGCTTATACTCTCACGAATATAATCACAGTGACCGAATCGGGCTCGGACGATTTGTGAACTCCGCAGAATTAGCAGCCTTGTCTTCAGGCTGTAGAACCCAGAGACCGAGAGTGTTCCTTCCTCGGTCGCAATCGCAAGTTAAAGAAGTCAGCAACGCGCTCAAAGCTACATCAACAAATTTTACTCCTCGGCCAGGCTCGGCCGACGAGTTGGCACGCCCCGCATTCGACCGAAGGACGTAGTTAGCTTATTAGTTACTCGGCCTGCGCGCCACGTAGGTTTTGTAATTTTTAGGATCAACATTTTGGCACGCCCAGTGGGACCATTGTGCTAAACCTTCGGAGTTCATGACCATTGAGACACGGTCTACGAAGCAGAAAACAACCATGGGAAAGTCAACAACTGACTTACCAGTGCAAGGCCTTGGGCAGGATTTGCATTCTACAAAAAATCCGATCATAATTGCGCCGCCCGAGGCCACTAGTATAACACGCTGGGAGAATGAAGTCTGTCTCGGCGGACAACCTTACAACCCCACAGTCCCGAATCAAACAGCTGGAATGTTCATGGAAGGGATTGTAGAAGATTGTGATGACGATGGTGGAGAAGGTTCCGATCCACCAACTAGGACATTCCTTCGGAGACGACTGGATGAACAATATCGTCAGGTCGAGCAGTCGATTGGTCAGAAGATGAATGATTTGCTAGACGCAATACGTAGTAATAGCGATACACAGACCAGAATGCTTGAACTACTAGTCAGTAAAGCTTTCGAAGATGGCCAGGTCGGCCAACCGCGGCAGCTCCCGACGAATGTGCCCATACCAGCCGAGAGAGGGTCCGCTCGGCCACAATCAGTCCCTTTAGAAAGAAGAGGACCAGGGAATAGAGCCGAGGGACCAAGCCAGGGAGAAGAAGTCGCCTCCATAAACGTGACCGAAGTCCAGAGAATGATTGATTCGGCCCTAAAAAAAGGGCCGAAGTTTCCAAAATTCATTCACCCGTACCCAGCTTATGTGGAAAGGTTTGAATACCCACGAGGATTTAAGATCCCTGATTTCAGCCTCTTCGCCGGGGAATCATCATTATCCTCACTAGAACATGTGGCTCGGTTCACAGCGCAGTGTGGGGACGTCAATAGTGATTTTTACAAACTGCGACTGTTTAACTTTTCACTGACAGGCTCAGCTTTCGCCTGGTACATTAATCTTCCACCCAACTCCGTGCAGAGTTGGGAAGAGTTGGTCGAAAAGTTCCATGAACAATTTTATCGGCCAGGGATGGAGATGTCCGTATCCTCCTTGGCCAGGATGGCTCAAGCATTTGATGAATCTCCAATGGAATACCTAACAAGGTTTAAATCGGCCAGGAATTGGTGCCGAGTGCCACTCCCCGAAGTAGAATTCGTCAGGATCGCCCTCAACGGATTAGACGTGGAATACAAAAAGAAGTTTCTGGGGGCAAATATTCGAGATATGTACGAACTTGCTCAACACGTCGAACAATATGAGTATCTGCTCGGAGAAGAGAAGATATCAAAGTCACCATCCCGGGGGACGTTGTATAAGAACCCCACGGTGAGCTATGCATCGGCCGAAAGTGAAGACCCTCAGTACGCTAGTGTGGATGCAGCCGAGATAATAATAGACAAACCCTATGTTTGCAAGGCTTTGGCACAAGTAAATACCAAAGACGCCAAAACACGTTTGACCGCCGAGGAAACGGCTAAGTCATCAAAAGTATACACTTTTGATATCACCAAAGCTGACGCAATTTTCGATCAATTATTGGCAGCAAAAATCATCAAGCTTCGGCCGGGGCATACTATCCCTAAGGCCGATGAATTAAAAGGAAAGATATACTGCAAATATCATAATTCTAATAAGCATGCAACCAATAATTGTGTTGTGTTCCGGGACACAATTCAAAGCTGGATTGAAAAAGGAAAGTTGAAATTTCCGGAAAAGATGGCGGTCGACGTTAATCCTTTCCCTTCAACAACGATTGGTATGGTGGATGCTCATCTTCCCAAAAACAAAGGGAAGGCCGAATATGTCCCGGTGCAGCATATCCGTCGACCAAATGGTCAAACAAGACTAAAGCTTGATATCTTTTCAAATGCACCACCAACGGAACAATCGGCGCAACCCGCCGATGAGCCGATGACAATGTCAAAATCCGACGGAACTTGTGGATCGAAGGTGTTATGTGACCATTGTAAAACACCAGTGGAGCCTGGAAGGAAGACATCTTCAACACCACCTGCGGCCCCTACAACATCGTCGACAGGGTTACGTCCACGACATCAAGTGTTTGATCGACTCGGCCCACAAGTACGGCCGAAAGACCAGACCTCGGTCAGGCGGCGTCTGGATTTCGACGCACCTTTCTACAATGAGGATTATTACTCGCGCAATGCTAATAGTTCGGCCTCACCGGCCGATCGCAAAACTTTCAAACCACCAAGGACATCAGATCAACGCTGGTACAGTTACAATTCTCCGACTGGTTTGTATACGGCACTGTCCAAATCCCAAAAACGTCGTCGTCAACGGATAGATTGCATGGCTCGGCGACGAGGAGCGCAGGCCAGCCCGGCCAATCAATGGCAACCTAAACAGGCCGTGGAAGATAGTAGCGAACGGCCAACCCCGACTATCATGACCGAGTTAGCCGAAGGGAAGAAAGTAGCGGAGGCTGATTTCGAAACCACCATTGAGGAGGCTGAGAAACGTATTAAGATCCTTCTCCGGCCTGGGGAAACGAGAGCTCGTCTAGAGTACTTTACAAAAGAGGCCGAAAGGAAACTTTCTCCGTTACCACCGCGCGAGCCGCTTATCAAAATACGGCGCAACTTACACCCTCCGTTCCTCGGTGCATCCATGGAATACATGCGAGAATTTCATAAGAAGTACTCCGCAAATGACTTGTACGGACTCCCCAAGGCATGTCAGGAAGCCCTCGACTTGGCGCTAACTTGCCCTGATGCCGAGCAAATTATCCAGAAAACTTCTGATCCAGCCATTAAAGCTAGGTTTCAACATATCCGGGAGGCTCGGGTCCTTGGTTTTGAGGTCGATCCTTATACAGATATCGACGCCGCCGAATTACCTTTTTCGCTCGAAGACCTTCAGCATTTACGCTATCATTTCGAAGTCTTCTCGGCTGTATCGCTCTTTGGCCTCACGGCCGACGAGGAAAAACGGATAGCACGATTGGATACCTATTTAGACACAAGGAACGCCCGTATTGCATATGAAGAACGAGCCCGTGTAACAAAGGACCAACGAAAATCTTCGGCAGTCCACATCGCCGAAGGAAATGGCTCACCCGCACTCGATTTGGTTCCCACGTCTCGGATACCGGCTTTTACCGAGGAACTCAAAAGTTTGATCGAGGATTTTCCGACGACTGCTACAGAGGATAGTTCTCCGGAAGACGACGACCATGACCCCATGGGCCCCTCGGTCCTCGAACATATGGAGATCAGTATGGTCCACGTCCTACCAGCTGAATTCCAACCGAGTACCCACCAGTCAAGTTTTTTGGACGGGGACGTAGTTGCCGAGGAAGCAACACAAGTAGACTTTGTCGCAAACGACGACGATAGAGAAAACCAGAGCGGGGACAACCTTAAAGCCGCTTTGGCCGAGCTATTTCCCCGCTCCCCCTCGGTTAATCTCCAACACCTGAAGCCGTTGTACGTCACGGCTCACATCGAAGGATTTCCCATTTCTAAAGTGTTTGTCGACTGTGGAGCCACAGTCAACATTATGCCGATATCCGTCATGAAGGCCTTACGTCGTTCTGATAATGAACTCATTCCATCAGGAATCACTATGAGCAGCTTTGTTGGTGACAAATCTCAGACCAAAGGGGTGCTCCCGTTGGAAGTTAGCATTGCCGGCCGTCAACACATGACGGCATTCTTTATCATTGATTCCAAGACCGATTATAACGCATTACTTGGCCGCGACTGGATCCACCAAACCAGTTGCATTCCTTCCTCACTATACCAAGTCCTCATCTTTTGGGATGGCAAATCGGTCGTAGTCCACCCAGCCGATAACCAACCATTTGAAACCAACATGATTCAGGCTCGCTATTATGATGATCACGTCGGCTACATCACCCTCCAAGGCCTTAACGAGGATGGGCGGCCGACGCGAATTTCGGTACAAAAAGTGATTGAGGTCGGCGCCGAGACTGTCCAACAGGATTCGGCGAGACTTGGCTTGGCGAACTTGGTCATCAATGCCGATGATTGAGCACACCACGCAAGAACGGCGTCAGGCCGCAGTTTCATCTACAATGGAACGTCTGCTGGCCCATTGGTACGCCATTACCAAGCAACCACATTCTGGCATCAATTTGATCGAATTTCTGGCCGAAGCAGATAACGGCCCCGTTCTATCGTTCGATAAAGTTCAGGCTGCGCCGGCCGAACTCGAAGACCATCGACCTCAAGTCAAGGACCCGTTAGAGGAAGTTAACGTAGGCACGGCCGAGGATCCTCGAACATTATTTATTAGTGCGTTACTCCCACCGTCCATGAAGGTCGAACTCCGTAAGCTACTCCATGAGTTTAAAGATTGCTTTGCGTGGAGTTATCATGAAATGCCTGGCCTCGACCGAAACCTTGTAGAACATGAGCTACGCATCAAGGAGGGGTGTAAGCCTTTTCGACAACCTCCTCGCCGATTTTCAAACGAAGTACAACTCGGCATTAAGGAAGAATTAGTTCGGCTTCTGAAAGCCGGGTTTATTAGGACCGCTCGGTATGTCGAATGGTTGGCCAATATCGTCCCCGTGTTAAAGAAAAACGGTGCCCTTCGCATTTGCATCGATTTCCGTAATCTAAATCTGGCTACTCCCAAGGATGAATATACGATGCCGATTTCAGATTTATTAATTGATGCCGCAGCTAATCATGAACTGCTATCTTTTATGGACGGTCATGCGGGTTACAACCAGATTTTCATCGCCGAAGCCGACGTCCACAAGACGGCTTTCCGTTGCCCGGGGGCACTTGGTACTTACGAATGGGTAGTCATGCCTTTCGGCCTCAAGAATGCCGGCGCCACATACCAACGAGCCATGAATATGATCTTCCACGACTTAATCGGTACAATCGTCGAAGTTTATATCGATGATGTGGTCGTAAAATCCAAACGTCGTCAAACACACCTGGACGACCTAAGGCAAGCGTTCCTTCGCATGCGCAAAAACAACCTCAAGATGAACCCGGCCAAGTGTGCTTTCGGTGTTTCGGCCGGTAATTTCCTAGGATTTTTGGTACACCATCGTGGCATCGAGGTCGATGAAAATAAAGCCCGCGCCATCATCAGCGCCCCACCTCCGACGACAAAGAAACAGCTCCAGTCGTTACTCGGGCAGATAAATTTCCTCCGGCGTTTCATCGCCAATTCGGCCGGTAAAATGAAGGCATTCTCTACGCTCCTTAAACTGAAGGAGACTGACCGATTTGAATGGCGCGAAGAGCATCAAACTGCGTTTACGCAGATCAAGGTGGCCCTTTCCACTCCACCAGTGCTCGTTCCACCTTGTCGCAACAAACCCCTTAAGTTATACATTTCGGCAGCCGACGAATCCATTGGTTGCCTCCTCGCGCAAGATAATAATGTCGGGCGTGAACAAGCTATCTTTTACCTTAGCCGAAACCTGAATTCCCCAGAGATTAATTATGCACCTGTCGAAAAACTTTGCTTAGCGCTGTTTTTTGCCGCATCCAAACTTCGGCATTACATGCTCCCCACAGTTACGCAGGTCATCGCCCAAACCGACGTAATTCGTTACATGCTGACTCGGCCTATGGTCAAAGGCCGAATCGGGAAATGGACACTCGCCTTATCCGAGTTCAGCCTTCAGTATGTACCACAAAAGGCCGTCAAGGGACAAGCCCTCGCCGACTTCCTGGCACAACACCCATCCCCTTATGGTTTTGAGGGGGGCGACGTCGACATCGGTTTCGTCACCACACGCGATAACCATTGGACTATGCATTTTGATGGTTCCAGTACTTCGTCCTCGGCCGGGGTCGGTATCGCAATTCAGTCGCCGGACCACTGCCGATGGTATTTTTCTCTCAAGTTAGATTTCAGCTGCACCAATAATCAGGCCGAGTATGAAGCCCTCATTATCGGCCTCCATGTTTTACACGATCTGCGGGCCCCCCGCATTCTCGTCCTTGGTGATTCTGAACTTGTGATTAACCAGCTGAACGGCGTGTTTCGCTGCATGAGTTGTACTTTAGCTCCGTATCACATGGTCGCCACCTACCTGGCCGAGTCGTTCGAACGAATCACATTTGAACACATTTCACGTATTCACAATACTGACGCCGACGAACTCGCCCAGATCGCCTCCGGAGCACAACTCATGGGGGGCAAACTAGGTCGAATTGTGGGAATTGCGACCACGGGTCAACGATCGTACCCCGCCTTGATCAATCAGCAAACTCTCCAACGCGCGCACGTAATACGTACAAGGGTAATGTCGCTCCCATCCCTACTAGAACGAGGAGATCCCATAGAAGTATGTGCCGTCGAAGTAGAACCAGAGGATTAGAGAAAGACGATGTTACGGTACCTCGATAACCCCAATGGGAAACACGACCGAAGAACGAAGGTGCTCGCCACGAATTATGTGTCGTATCAAAATGAATTATATCGCAAGAGCGAGGATGGTTTACTACTATTGTGCCTCGGCCCACACGAGGCTGCCCAAGTAATGGCCGAGGTACATGAAGGAATTTGCGGAGCACACCAATCTGGACGAAAGATGCGATGGTTGCTCCGACGACACGGTTATTTTTGGCCCAATATATTAAAGGATTGCATCGAATATGCACGGAGATGCGTATCGTGCCAAATTCATGGACCCGTGCAAAGAGCCCCGGCCGAATTGCTACACTCGGTTACTAAACCATGGCCGTTCAGGGGTTGGGCAATGGATGTAATTGGCAAAATCACGCCGTCATCAGGGGCAGCGAAGCACGCATGGATAATTGTAGCAACCGACTATTTCACTAAGTGGGTCGAGGCAAGGTCATACGCCAAATTAACTGCTAAAGAGGTATGCAACTTCGTAGAGGAGAATATTGTGACCAGATTCGGCGTGCCAGAAACAATCATAACTGATAATGGCACTATATTCACGGCCGATAGGTTTAGGGAATACGCGGCAAGTTTGAATATCCGACTCGAGCAATCTACGCCGTACTACCCACAGGCAAACGGACAAGCCGAGGCAAGCAACAAAGTGTTGATCGGCATCCTTGAAAAAATGGTAAAAGAGAAACCTGGTTTGTGGCATTTAAAGTTATATGAAGCATTATGGGCATACCGAACTTCACCCCGGTCGGCCACTGGAAGCACTCCTTATGCGTTTACTTATGGACACGATGCTTTGTTACCGGTCGAGTTGAGTATAAGCTCGTTGCGAGTAATCGAGCAGAATGATTTGTGCAGTATTGAATACAGTCAAGCGATGCGACAAGAGTTGGAAGACTTAGAAGAAAGTCGAATCGACGCAGGTAACTTGTTGATTGCGCAAAAGAAAATTGCCGAACGAGCATATAACCAGCGTGTAAGACAAAAAACGTTCGGTGAAGGAGAATTGGTTTGGTAAACTGTGTTGCCTGTTGGAATCAAAGACCCCAGGTTTGGTAAGTGGTCGCCAAATTGGGAAGGGCCATTCATCGTTCACAAAGTCCTCGGCAAGGGGGCATATCATTTACGAGATCGGACGGGTTCAGTTCACAAATTGCCGATTAATGGAAAGTTTTTAAAGAAGTACTACCCAATTACATGGGAAATGCAAGAGTAAGACCATTATACTGACAGCAAAACGACCATTGTATTGATGGCAAAATAACCATTGTATTGATAACAAAAAGAATCATTACAAGAGAACAAATACAATGATTTAAACTCCTAGGGGGTCGAGGGGAGGAAAGTCTCAAGGGCAGCTTTCAGCTCTAGCCACTTCGCCTCGCTCAAAATTATCTCAGCCTGCCGCGTCTTCTTGTTGCACTGCAGTTGCTGGATACGCCGTGCGCCGGCAGCGAAGGCCGTCAGCCGAGCCTTGTTAGCCTCGAAATCCTTCTCAAGCTCGGAAGCAGCAGCCGACCTTTGGCGTCGAAGGTCAGAAATCTGACGCTGGAGGTCAGAGATCTGGCGATCAAACTCGGTCAGCTTTGCTTTCTTTGCCTTGAAAGCCTCCATCTCTACTTGGCCAGCCTCATGCGCGACCTTGGCCACCTTCAAATCGTCCTCGGCCTGTAGGGCACGCTCGAAGATAAGAAAGTGTTGCCGAGTCCGCTCCAGGAGGTCGGTTAGGAAAGAGATGCCCTCCGGGCTCAGGTGACCACCGCTGGCGAGGTCATTAAGACATTCTCCAACAGAGTCAAGGCCCTTGCACCGGAGAGCTTGGGAGGCAGTCAGAGACAAGACTTCGTGCAGCTTCACGAAGACTTCGGCGGGCGTGGCTCCCGCCGATTCGGCCGGAGCTGCAGAGGAGCCGGCCTCACCGGTCGTGCTCTGAAGAATAGCGTCAAGCTCCACTTCCCACGACGGCTGCACATAAAAGAGAACTTAGTGAAGGAAAGAAAGACGTGATATAATGCATAAAAAAGGGAAGTGTTTTAGACCTGCCGAGAAGAGACTTCGGCCATGCCCTCTGGGTCATTGCTCGAACCCAGGGAACTTAATGGCCAAGCCCAGTGCCTTAGACCGCTACGCAATTCACGCGGCCGGTGGAGGTCATCTACATTTGATGGCCACGATGGCGGCCAAGAAATGTAAACAACGCCCCTCGGCGCATAAAATTGCCGGTGAAATGAATGTTCGGGCACCTGACATTTAATAGTTTTTTTTAAAATAAAAAAAAATAAAAAAAATAAAAAAAAAATAATTTAATTCACACAAGGAAAAGCAAGACTTACAAAGGCCGAAGAGACTTCCTGCGGAGGAATGGGAGGGTCTTCGTCCTGCGGGTGGATCGGCGTTTCAGCCGTGGCCTCAGGATCGGCAACAGGTCTCTTGCCACGATCCGCCGCAGTAGGACGTGGTCGAGCGGTCGCCTCGACGACCGAAGGAGGATGGACGGGAGGAGAGTTGACTGGTCGACGACGGCGTTCCAACGGAACTTCATCACTCTCGCTCTCGACATCCTGAACAAAAGAGATCATTTAGCATTACGACCGGAAACCTAACAAACCAAGAGTAGGAGCAGAATTATACCTCCAAAACGACCGTTGGAGTCGAGGGAGCTTCGGCAGGTGCAACGATTGGATCGGCTGGGGCAGCCGGCACAGAAGGAGAGCCGGCGGGAGTAGGCGTCCCAGTAGTGTCACTGGGGACGACATGAATTTCCCGGTCGCCCTTCTTCGCAAATTTCTTGACGCGTTTAGAAGGGCGATGGGCCTCCTCCGCCGGCTCGGCCTCTCGGTGGGGGCGTTTGGAAGGGACCGTCCGCTCGGTGACAAGGGTCCTCTTCTTGGGCACAAGCTTCTTTACCCTTGCCACCGCGGCGACCACCTCGACCGTCTTCAACCCGCGACCCCCTGAAATAGCAAAGTAATTAGTAACAAGTACAAGTGAGTTTCTCTGTTTCTGGGTAACAAGGTAATTAGTCAACAATATACCTTGGACCGACTCCTTAGGTTGAGTCAAGGGCGCTGGTCTGGGCCGGTCACCAAAAACTTTGCTCACCACGTCTTCGGCCGAGGCACCGAAGAAGTCGCCAGTGTACTACCAGTCCCCAAATGTGTCGGTGCCCAAGGATTCCGGAACGGTTGGCCGAAGACGGAACTTCTTGCACCGATCCTGAAACTCTTGCTCCATCGACCGGCACTCCCTCTCGGAAGAACCAGAAAGACGTCCCCGGCTCAGGAGGGAACGATAGACGATCAGGGGTACGGGGCAACCTTGGAGGTAGCCGAGCTGTCGGGCGACAAAGTGAGGCTGGTAGACCTCCCAACCGGCTCGGCGGGCATCGCAACCAAGAGGAAGGTCGCGAGCCAGTACGATTGACCCCCAGGACTGACGAAGGCCTGCGTCCTCGGCCGCGGCCCAAGTTGCCGTCGGGAGCCCGATTGAAGCAGGATACTCCTGGCGCCGGCACACCAGGAACTAGTCGTCCGAAAGGACGTCGAGGCCGAAAAAGTGCTTGAGGACCTCGTCAGCCCGGTGAGGAGGAGCCGGTCGAGAGGCAAGTTGGGGGCCGAGGGCGGCCGAGCGCTGGAAGGCGGGGACCTCAGGCCGAAGGGTGGAGAAATAGACCTGCAGCCAGAGTTGGAAAACCCAGAGGGGCCCATTCTGGTGCGGGTCAATCTTGTTGATGGTCGTCTCGGCCAAGCAACGAAAGAGGTTGGCAAGAATAGCCGAGCTGAGCGCCAGAGAATGACCACTAGCCAGGGCCTGGGCCACCGGCATATTCTCGACCAAGCACTTGTTCGACTTGGTACAACAAATAAATTTGTTGTACCAATAGAAAAGGAAGGCTTCGTGTTCTCCCTTCTTGAGACTCTCCTCGCCTCGGCCGGCAAAGTGGAGAATCAGAGTGTTGTAGTTGAAGAAGTTCTTATGAAGCTTCTGAACTTCTTCTCTGGAAGGCTCTCGATCTCCTCGGCTGAGCGTTTCGACGGCCCGCTCGTCGAAAAGTGCCTTCAGGTCAAGAAGGGAGGGACATCCAGAAAGAGCAGCGTCAATTGGGAGGCCGGATGGTGGAGTCCCAAGAATGGCCGAGATGTCGAGGATAGTAGGGCCGAGGGGTCCGAATGGAAGGACCATGGTGTTGGTGGCCGAGCACCATAGAGTCAAGGCCGCCATAAGCAGCTCCTTATCCATGGTAATCTCCATGGTCGATAACAGGATGGCATCATAGATGCCGAGGGCTTTCCATTCCTCACCGAAGATTGATCTCATTCGATCCACCCAGGCAGCCCAGGCTGTAGTGGTCGAGGGCCAAGCTCCTTGAGGCCGAGCCAAGCACCATTTGGACCAGTCGAACCCCTGGAGCAGGGGTGTTAGGCATTGCTCTTTGAGAAGATTGGTGATACACGACGGCACTGCATCCCTGAAGAGGGGGCCCAGAATCTGATGAGAGGTAGCCATGTCATTCTCAAAGCGTAGTGTTTTGATCGCATTCCGATCAATGAAATCTTTGCATTTGTTGATCTCGTCAGAGAGCTTCGAGATAAAGGAGGCCATTTGGAAAGGTGATAGGAGATAGTTTGGAAAACTGGTGAAGAAATCGCAGAAGGAAGAACTGGAAGGGTTTTGGTTTGAACAAGTCTGAGAGAATTGGGATTTTGGAGTTTCTGAAAGCGTAAGATGCGAATGGTGGAAAAGTGGGTATTTATAGGCTTTTCAGAATGAATATCAAACGTCTGAAATTCGGAAGGCGCTGGAATTAAAAAAGCACTGGTTTAATTTTGGGGGAAACTTAACCCGGAAAGATTCCAATCATTTCGGATATTTTGGGAACCTGCGAAGAGGGGATCGAGGAGTCGAAAATCCAGGACGCACGATCGCGTGCGGCGCCAGTTTTAAAGCATTAATGAGGATAAGACGTTCCAGTTAGGGCACGGTTTCGAGGCTCACGATTGAAAGTTTTAAGAGCAGCGGAGAATCGACACGTGGCCACGCGTTGGGGGCAACGAGGAAAGTGCAATCATGTCTCATAAATGCGCAGGAATAACGGTCATTAAGGAAGTAAAATCCAAAAAGCAATAAACGTTTTCGCTTCTTCAAGGTCGAGGCCCGACCAAGAGTTAACGGTCGGCGACCTCAGAAGCGAGGGGGCAATGTTTGGGCCTAAAATATTATTGCTGGGCCGAGCAGCAGGATGCGCTCGGCCCAAGGTGATGACAAATAATATGGGCCGAATAATAAGGCCCGGGCCAGCTGGCAGGGTCAGCCAAATCCTAAAAAGTCCAGATAAATAGAAAGGTCGAGGAAGTCCTGGTACAACTAGGATTCTCGACCAGCAAGGAATGAAGTCCCGAAAAGAAGGAAAATTCAGAATCCCAGTGGGAGTAGGTTTGTTCGAGGAAGAGGCAAAGTGGGACAAGGACTCCCAATCCAAATCGGAGTCGGATTCAAGGAATGGGGCACTATAAATACAAGAAATCATGCAAACGGAAAGGAGCTTGAACTCAGCATACAATTGCCCTGCGCAAAACCTCTCAATCATCTTGAGATTTTTTCCTTTTCTTTTTCCTGCCGACACACCTTCAGTTTGGATAAACAGCACTATGGAAGCAACCGGCGAGCACCTTCAGTTTGGATAAACAGCACTGCTGCCGCAGAATCAGCCGACCAAGAAGCATCTTCAGTTTGGATAAACAGCACTGCGTCGAGGTCGACCGATTATCTATCCAAGTCTCGGTCGAGGAAGGTTTTCGAACCTTTGTTGGCAGAGGTCACCTTACTAAGCTTTCTCGGCATAGTTAGGTGTTACGAATTACATTGCTCGGCGTACTGGTCGCCGAGTGGTTTTATGATTGGATACTCACAGGTGAGTTTCAGGGTTCGGCATTCCGACGGCCGAACTACGTTTACCATCAAGACATATATCACGTTCGAGTACCTGTGCCCATACACCTTGGTCTCGATTCGACGTGCTTATACTCTCACAAATATAATCACAGTGACCGAATCGGGCTCGGACGATTTGTGAACTCCGCAGAATTAGCAGCCTTGTCTTCAGGCTGTAGAACCCAGAGACCGAGAGTGTTCCTTCCTCGGTCGCAATCGCAAGTTAAAGAAGTCAGCAACGCGCTCAAAGCTACATCAACAAATTTTACTCCTCGGCCAGGCTCGGCCGACGAGTTGGCACGCCCCGCATTCGACCGAAGGACGTAGTTAGCTTATTAGTTACTCGGCCTGCGCGCCACGTAGGTTTTGTAATTTTTAGGATCAACAGAAGTAGATTTAAATTTATTTATTTTGTACATATAACACTTAAGAAATTGAATGATATGTATATTTATTAAGTGGCCTTAAATTTATTATTGTAGTTTGGGTTGAGATTTTTAGTAAATTTTAGAATAATATTTTTTTTGAAAATACCTTGCTCGACGTCACAATGTGATTGTGTCGCAAAAGCACTTTGTGCGACGTCATAATTTATAACTGCGTCACACAATTGTTAAAATTTTGGCGGTTTAGTTGAAAAAAAAAAAGGGCGCTTTTTTAGGTTTAATTGGAAAATAGTCTAGACACTACCCACCCATCTGTCTCTCTCTTCCCTCTAGCTCACTCGGTCTCTCTCCCCTCTCGCTCATCTCGCCCTCTCTCTCACTCCGTCTCGCTCACGCTCAGAACCAAGTGCTCTTCCTGCTTATTTTCACACAGCACAAGCTCACAATCTCCCCTCTCCTTACCCGGATGACGTCGTTTGCTTCGGTTTCCTCCGAAGAACAACTTGGAGTTGAGAGTTCTTTGTAGCATTAAGGAGAAGGAAAGTGTTAGAGAAACCAAAAGGGTCAATGGACTATCGGTGGATAAGGTCCAACGGGCGGGTTCGGGTTCTGGGTCCGATTCTGAGGGGGGATAGAGTCAGGAAAGCGGGTCTGAGGAAGTGGGTTTTGATCGGGATTGGCCTCCGTGGAAGAACGTACCTCAGAGGTACAAGCTCATTGGGACTACTTCGCTTGCCTTTGTCATCTGCAACATGGATAAGGTAGTTATGTGACTCTGCTGGCTCTGTTTTTATTTCTCACATAGGCATTCATTGAACAAGTTATGGGCTTGAAATTTTCAGCTTAAGCTTTGATGCTTTTGTGGTGAAAAGGAAAGAACTTTGATGCAAAATGCAATTGGACGTAGATATTGGGTTGTGGGTTTACTGCATTTTGGTTTTAAATGAATTAAGTTTGTTCCTTTTGCATGTGGAATTGATTAAGTTTGATTTTGGGTGTTTGATTGACAGGTGAACTTAAGTACTGCTATAATTCCAATGTCTCACCAGTTTGGATGGAGTTCATCCGAGGTGGGATTGGTTCAATCGTCGTTCTTTTGGGGGTATGCATCCCGGAGGTTGGCTTGCTAAGATTTTTAGTGGGAGGTTTGTTTTTTTAAAAGATCGTTTCAAGTTTTTATTATGTTATTTATTTATACGCAAAACTATGCAGTTCATCCGTGGTGGGATTGGTTCAATCCCCAAATGCTTGTTTATTGATCTTTTGGCAGGGACAGGTATGCATACTCATCTATCATTTTCTTCTATGCAGAAAAGTTCTTGAGTTTGGAGTGTTAACTTGGTCTTTGGCTACGTCACTTGTCCCTCTTGTTGCTGGATTTACACCTGGTTTAGTTTTGTCAAGAATTTTGGTACGCTCATTTACAATATATTCTATTTACTACAGACTCTTGTAAATCAGTTCAACTTTGTTTAGCCTTTTGTTTTCATTCTTGATTTCCAACTTATTGTTGGTTTGAGTATCAAACCTACCTGTTACTGAGAGCTCTTTTCTTTGAAGTACAGGTAGGAATTGGAGAAGGCATTTCCCCATCCGCCACAATAGACCTTTTTGCCAAGCATGTATGACATTCTTTTATTTAGTTTGGTCCATCATAGATTCATAGGTGGTGTTCATGAAGCATTATTTTGTTCAAATTCAGGTTGTCTACTGGGTCCATTTCTTTGTGTTTGAGAATCCTAATAATCTTTTACCTGGTACAGCACAATACCCTTGGAAGAGCGTTCACAGGCTGTAGCATTTGTCTTTGGTGGTCTGAGTATAGGAAGTGTTGCAGGGTATGTTGCAATGGTTTTTGAAGATTTATTTATATTAAAAAATGAAAAGGGGAAAGTCGAATCTGTGATTATGAATACAACGTGAGGATGTTTTAATTTTTGGTGTCATTCTAAATAAGATTTGGTTTTCTTATGTCTATATTTGTCTAGATTTGGTTTTCATTGATACCCATTTGTAACATTGGACTTCTTGCAGGTTTATTCTGGCTCCTCCCCTTATCCAAAATCTGGGTTGGGAATCTGTATTTTACATATTTTCCTCTTTGGGGATTGCATGATAAGTAGCTGTCTCAAACACTCAGAATTAGTGGTCTCCTTTTCTTTTTGCTAAAGAATTGATTCCCTTAACTTCTTCTCCAATGTGAAAACTTATTTATTTGTTTATATCAATATGCCGGGAACGAAAACAATATTCTTTTTCCTTTTTTGGATTTTTTGCCAAGCACCACCCATCCATCATGATTAATTATAAAAGAACTTACTTGGCCAATTCATCGTTAATAGCTCTCTTTTTTCCTCTTTTCTTTTAGAAAAATATGAAATGTTATAAAAACTGAAGTCTGGCAATATGCTCATGTTGTTTCCCAATATATATATATATATATATATCTTGAAGGTATTCGGGGTTTCAGTTTCTCGAAGGACAAGCCTCATGGGTTGGTGAATCAATTCCACATGAGCCTTTAATCCCTTTTCCATTATCCTTATTTATTTGGAGAATGCTTACTTCTTTTCATGTAAAAATGCACAGTTGATTACTTATCTGAAGATAAAGTTGACTAATAAATCAGTGGTCAATTTAGTATTAAGGGCCTGTTTCTTTGAGTAGCCTATGCCTTCCGATCATTATCTTTTTTGCTCAGGAAAAACTGTTTCGTTTCGGAATCATGAGATAGCTTCATAATACTCGATTCTTCTATTTCATGATTATTAACACTTGACACGGCACCACTGTTGTTTGTGCCTATCATTTCTCTCGCATTGTTCTTCACTACATTGTCTCTTTCTGATGCAACTAGTACCATTTTGCTAATGTCTGATGCATGACAAAATTTTGTCACTGTGCATGCCAGTAAAGTTGACTCTTCCAAAGACTACGTATTTATTTGTACAAAGCATACTTCACAAGAAAAATTGTACTTGATCTTGATAATGATTTGTCAGTGCTTCAAGTCATTGATAGTGTGGTAACTATACCAGATGTTGTTGGCAAGATCATCATTTCAAGCATATGTTTGTGCCTTATTATTCACGTACCAAATTTCTTGCATAGTGATGATTCTTTTTATTCTCTTGGAAATACTTGATAGGGTCCCAATCAACAGATGTGAAGTCAAGGAATTGGCCATTGATGTGCTCTAACCAATGTAGAGTGAGGAGGTTTTTAACATGTGCCAACGTTTAACTCACAAAGAAAAGAATGCAAGATAAAAGTTGTTACAGTTCCAGTTTATAGTTTGTAACTCCTCGCATGAGTTTTCTGCCCTGATATTGTTAAGTTTCAGTATCTTCGGGCATTTTACCCGTTGGTTTTGCTATTGTTTTAACTTTTACATATTATTAACAGTCTTGCTGTGTATCTGTTTGTATGCTATATTGCAAGAATTATGCATGACTTTGCTAGGCTTATTATTGAGATTGTCAAAAATTTCATTGCACTTTGATGTGTTTAAAAATTAAAACAATATCATGTTCCTTTGTGTTGATGGCACGTCTGTATATGTAGGTTTAATGAATTTGGTGTTGATGGTGGCCCTGCTGCAAAGGACTTGGCTCCCAAGTTTAATGTCTTCAAGAAAAATTTGTCTGCTAAGCTAGGGGTTACAATACCAGAGATAGACGTAAGTCTTTTTATTACATTCTTTGCAGTTTCTCCCTTGGATTCTATGGTCATGTTGCGCATTTGTAGTTTGACTTTTGATATCAGAATTCAGATTTCAATTAGATTGCTCAGTTAGTGGGTCGTTTCCCAAAAGCGAAAATGGACATAGTCATGGAGTTCAACCCCAATTCTTTTGAATTGGGTTGTAATTCCGATTGATCTTTTGTTGATTTCTTATTTTGATGTTTCTCGTACCAGACAGTCTTGTTAGTGTTCATGAGAGCAATTTGTTCTAAACATGTGTTGAAATTTTAAAACAAGCTGCATTATTTTCGGTGATTAGATTGTGGTAAATATTCCCTTCCAAGTATATTTCTCTTCATTTTTCTTGTGCATTAACCTTAGGTTCCTCAATCTGAGCATACCGGGTCTTGATTAAATTCAGGATAACCTGTTTGTATCATAGCATTTGTTGGATTTTGCTGATTGTTGGATTATCTAAGAGAATTACTGGTACAAATATTCCTCAGTTGTTGCTTCTGTGTTTGGCATTATCATTTTACACAGGTTGTTTTGTTGGTTAATTGGTTTTAATCGGTTGTCTTTAAATATATGCATTGGTAATTGGTTTTGATATATATGGTTTGTTGCTTATGAGGGCATTTCTTGGATTTTTTTTTTTTGTGTTTGGTGAAATATTAGGACTTAGGTTCAATGCAGTTTTCATAAATTGGATATTTTTGTTGTGACTAGTGAATCATACTTGCAAGTGGATTTCTGGTGGTATATAGCATTCCTAGTTTGATGACTATTTAGCATTCCTAGTTTGGTGACTCGTTGTTGTTGCTTAAAAGCTCGGTCGTCGTCATGCATGGCAAGGTTATTCGGTGTATAGGGAAGGTGCAGGTTCGTGAGACAGATGCCCCCCTCTTCCAGATCAACCACAAGACAGGTCATCGCCCTGACGGAGGAAGTGGCAACCCTAAAAGGTCAGCTTGCGGTCCAACAAGCAACACTGTAGGCGGAAGTAGCAAGCTGAGATTGCAGCCCAGTTTTCAGCCCAGGACAAGAAGATAAGTATGATCTTACAGGCCTTACAGATGTCCGGCCTCCAAATCCCGATGCCAGCACGTGATCTAGCTCCACCTTCGACCTCCCAACCACTTCGCCCAGCCGATACCCAGTAGCCTAATGCATCAAGCCTAGAAGACTACTTGTTGTAGTTTTTTCTTTTATATTTGAACATCTTGTATGTACATTTCTATATATTTTATAATTAAATATCTTTTCTTGGTTTATTAATTATTGTTTAGAATTTAATTACAATATTTATTAAAAATTAAATAAAAAATATTTTTGCCAAAAAAAAAAAAAAAAAAAAAAAAAAGGTTTGATGCATCAGTGTCTTTGCGCGACGGATAACCTACATCGTGTAAAGTACTTTTGCACGACATAGGGACATGCGTCGCACAAAGGAGTTTTGAACAACGTAGGGACATGCCTCGCGCAAAGTGTCTTTGCGCAACTCATGTTACTTCTTCATCGCGCAGACTCTGCTTTCACTGCCTTGGCACGACAGTTGGTGCGTGACAAAGGTACCTACGTCGCGCAAACTGTTTTTTGTACTAGTGATCCCACTATTTGTGGAAATGACCAATTTATATTTGTGTCTATGTGTGGCTAATGGCCTAGCAAGCTTGAGTTACATATAAATTTATATGGAAGATATATGCATTTTACATAATACTTTTGAGGTCAAAATTGGATCAAGCTAATCCTCTTACAAAACCACTAAGCTTAAAAGCTAGTGATGATTAATACATCGAGGGGGATGAGACTAATGTCTATAACAACAATCAAGAGTGATGGTAACCCAACCTATGTGAATGGCGATCCCATGAAGTAGGTTCATATAGGTAAAAATAAGTCACTTGTTGATTGGGCGTGCATTATCAAATTTATAATATTGTGAGTTTACCCCTATGGTGTAAATAGTGCAATTACTACAGCGTGCAAGGATGAACTTATGTTCTTAATGAATTCCATAGCTCGTACCTTTGGATGGTGTGCTTGACTGCAGTGCATACTTGATGGGTTCACCTATTTGAGTGTGGGAGTGAGGTCGCTTCCTATGAGAGCTTAGGTAGGTGCATGGCCTGGTCGGCAACATGCTCGATTCTGAGGATTCATTGTGGATGGTTAGTCCTATGATCCACACAAAGAAATATTGGTTCATAGAAAATTTAATTTTCACCAAATTTCTGTGAGTTACGACTAGCTCGTCCTAAGGTTGGTTCGTAGTCCAGAAGACACCATTTCTGATGCATTAGATTCTCACTTTCCCTTAGTATTTCCTTGTCCTCTCATTATACTTGTGTTTCTCTAATTCCGTTCTTCTTGTGAGTCAATTTGTATTTAGAAATATGTGGCTGATTGTTGGAATTTTAATTGGGTATTTCAAAATACAACTCTTCATTAATAACTTTAATATTATTCAACTTGTTTTAAAAGTCCTAATTTCAATTTTATTTGTAAAACCAAAACTGATGCATTATAGGAGGTGTATAATGTTATTATTTGACTATGCAATAATCTTGAATTCATAATGGCCAAACGTTTTTCAATGTGATTAGCCCTATAAATTAGTATTGCATAAATTAAAAGGAGTATGGTAGTTCCAGTCGAGTCTTCTTCATTTCTCTACGTCTTCAATCCTTCTACTTCATCGGTCGCTTCTATACCAAAGGAAAGAATCGAATTGTTCACTCAATCCAAGTATTGTGAGTGTACGTGTACAAGGATCATATGTTGTTGTATCCTGAAAGGTAGGGTGCCATAACCTGCTACACCGAGACATTGTCTTAGAGGAGCAAAATCTACTCTTAAGGACAGTGATTACACGCCTCATTCTTGATCATTCCTCATATAGGGAATGGATATGGCGGAATGAGAGTCATTCCCCATTCCTGATCATTCTTCCATTTACTAACACTTAGGAATGAAAAAAATGTGTGGGACCCACTTAATATAAGGAATCAGACTCCCTAAACTCCTAGAATTCAATTCTCGACATTGAGGTAGTAATTGTTAACAGAAATGCAGAAAACAAAGAGATGCAGAAAGAGCATGTATCGAAGAAGAAAAAAGAGAAGGGAATGAGAGAGAGAGAGAGAGAGAGAGAGAGAGAGAGAAAGTAATTGATTACATTGGTACTGAATTGATATTTACAACTATGAGAATACAATTTATATAGCCATCATAACGAGCTTGCAGCCTAAGCTATTTAACTAACTAATTTTGGTAACAACTCTAACAACCTTTAGATATTGTCAACATCCCCCCTCAATCTCAACTGGGATTTCCCAGTTTGAGATTGAAGCAAACCATTCATCAATCAACTTTCCAAAGAAAATTAGCCCCTCAAACTGATTTCTACACCGCTGTAGCAACTGTTTTCTTCGTGATAAGGTTTCCAATATTTCACAATCAACATTCCTAGAAGACCTTCAATTTTCACAATCGAGAATGATCAAACAACAAGCTTACAATCACAAACATCAAGAAACACAACCTTCTTCGGCAATCGGCCTTAATGGAGTTGCACACAATAACAACAAACAAAACTTGTCAAGAGCGTTACTCCAGCTATCGGCCTTTAAGGAGTAACAAACTATTTCTGAGATAGAACTTTTCACTCCGGCTATTGGCTTTATGGAGGAAACAAATTGCATTCAACACACTCTTGGCAATCGGCCGTCTGGAGTGCACAAATCTCAAACAACCAAGAACTAATCACGCAACAAAAAGGAATGGTTATCGGCCTTTGTATTCCTTCAACAATCTTGCAGTATTCCTTCAACAATCTTGCAGAAAATAGCTATCGGCCTTAACAGATAAACTTGCATACAAGAAACCCTATCGAAGAAAAAAAAATTTCACTGCGGCATTTAAGCAAACAGATGGAGTGCAGAATTTAGTAGCAGAACACAAACCAAACTCAAATCCAGAACCTCCGTAGAAACAGAGCAAACTTTGGATTGCAATTCTTAGGCATTGAAGACAATGGTGGTAATGTGTCATTGAATCCTTTTTGAAATTTAATTGAATTGGGGGAGAGAAATGTCGAAGCTTTTTCAGAAGGTTGCTGAGTTCTTCACCAATCAGACTATGATGGGAATGGACAAAGCTGGCAACTGTTACTTCGCCAGAAATAAAGAGGTCGATGGCATCATGAAAGAGAAAAGATGGGTGGCATTAAGGGTGACCCATCAAACAGTTGGACTGCACAAATCTTTTCCCTGTTGAAAAACCCAAATTCGAGCACCAAGAACCTTCACCAAGAACAACAAATCATCCCACACAAACAGAGCAACAACATATGAGACAAAATAGCAAACACTTGGCTTGCACTGATCTTCCTTTCCCAAGAAACTTCCATAGACAAGCACAAAAACCTTTTCCAAAACACCGACGTTTCTCAGAGATCAACAATCTTTCAGAAATACAGCAGCGGAAATCAAACGATCACCCATGGCGATGATACCATGTTAACAGAAATGTAGAAAACATAGAGATGCAGAAAGGGCATGTATCGAAGAAGAAAAGAGAGAAGGGAATGAGAGAGAGAGAGAGAAAGTAATTGATTACATTGGAACTAAATTGATATTTACAACTATGAGAATACAGTTTATATAGCCATCATGACTAGCTTGCAGCCTAAGCTATTTAACTAACTAATTTTGGTAACAACTCTAACAACCTTTGGATATTGTCAACAGTAATTGAATTCCCCGAAACAAAGCCTATTAGGAATCCACCTTTTGTACCGATATTACCCCTATAGTTTTTTTCTAATTCCGAAACACCCCTTGCAGTTTTACCTTCCAACCCCTCTACAACCCCAAACCACCCTCTCAATCTTCTGTCTTTCCCAAATCTACCACCATGAATGGACACAATAACAACCGTACCCACCACGCCTATCACAACCCCTCCTAAAAACACCACAAATATAACAACCACCATATGTAGAATTATCGCACCCATCCTCGACTTCAACAATCAAAATTTCAAATTTAGAGAAAATGAAAAGAGAAAAAAAAAAAAAAAAAAAAAAAAAAAAACCCATCAGCCAAACATCATACCCACTATGATCGATAATAGGTGACCCGCTCAGGAAGCATATATGAGATCTCTTAACTTTGACCTACTCACTGGCTTTCACAAACGCGTTGGATTGAACAACATTGCAAGCCATGGTGGGAGTAACAAACAAAGTGGAGAGGAAGGGCATAGAGGAGAGAGATGGAGGGTTTCAGAAATTGGGGCTAGGGGTGGTGGCTATAGGTGTAACTAGGGTGGAGGGCAAGGAAAAGTGGGGATGGGGGAGGGCTATTGTGGCTAGGAAAATAAAGCCTTCAGGATGAAAGGGGCGGTGTGGGGAAGACAAACACAAGGGTTTTGGGTGGTGGGGGGCAAATGGAAATAACCATCTTCTAACAAAAAGAAACCTCTTTAATTATTTTATATATAGATAAATTTTGGTATATAAAATTAGCTTGATTTTTTTTTTCAACAATAAATTAGTTTGATTAATTAGTATAAAAATAATTTATTTATATAAGAGCAATTTAGTAATCATGCTAGCTTTAATTCTGATTCCAGTGAATTAGTAAACAACTTATATAGAACCAACATCAGTCATCTCCGATTCCAAACAGTTTTAGTAAACAACTTTAACAGGAATCTAATTCTACTTCCACCTCATTCCAATTCCTCCTCAATCCAATTCCTCTTGAATTCAATTCCTCTCAATTTGATTATGGATTCATAAACACGCCCTTGGTTTATTTTATTTGATAAATTGTGATAATAATATTGTGGTATACTAATATTAATTTTATGTGATTTATTGTAGAAGAAGTAGTGTGACATCCCACATCGTCTAGGGGAGTGGATCCTGTAAGCCTTATATGTATATTCTCATCTCTACCTAGCATGAGGCCTTTTGGGAGCTCATTGGCTTCGAGTTCCATCGGAACTCCGAAGTTAAGCGAGTTCGCGCGAGAGCATTCCCAGGATGGGTGACCCACTGGGAAGTTCTCATGTGAGTTCCCAGAAACAAAACCGTGAGGGTGTGGTAGGGGGCTAAAGCGAACAATATTGTGCTACGGTGGAGTCGAGCTCGGGATGTGGTGGGGACCCGGACCGGGATGTGTTAATTTGGTATCAGAGCTTATCCCTGGCCGGATGTGTGTCGACGAGGACATCGGGTCCATAAGGAGGGTGGATTGTGACATCCCACATCGCCCAGGATAGTGGATCCTATAAGCCTTATATGTATATTCCCATCTCTACTTAGCACGAGGCCTTTTGGGAGCTCACTGGCTTTGGGTTCCATCGAAATTCCGAAGTTAAGCGAGTTCGCGTAAGAGCATTCCCAAGATGGGTGACCCATTGGGAAGTTCTCATGTGAGTTCCCATAAACAAAACCGTGAGGGTGTGGTAGGGGCCTAAAACGGACAATATCGTGCTACGGTGGAGTCGAGCTCGGGATGTGGTGGGGGCCCGGACGGGGATTTGTCAATTTGGTATCAGAGCTTATCCCTGGCCGGATGTGTGCCGACGAGGGTGTCGGGCCCATAAGGAGGGTGGATTGTAACATCCCACATTGCCCAGGAGAGTGGATCCTATAAGCCTTATATGTATATTCCCATCTCTACCTAGCACGAGGCCTTTTGGGGGCTCACTGGCTTCGGGTTCCATCGAAACTCCGAAGTTAAGCGAGTTCGCACGAGAGCATTCCCAGAATGGGTGACCCACTGGGAAGTTCTCGTATGAGTTCCCATAAACAAAACCTTGAGGGTGTGGTAGGGGCCTAAAGCGGACAATATCGTGCTACGGTGGAGTCGAGTTTGGGATGAGGTGGGGGCCCGGGCCAGGATGTGTCAATTTGGTATCAAAGCCTATCCCTGCCGAATGTGTGCCGACGAGGACGTCAAGCCCCTAAGAGGGGTGGATTATGACATTCCACATCGCCCAGGGGAGTGGATCCTATAAGCCTTATATGTATATTCCCATCTGTACCTAGCACGAGGTTTTTTGGGAGCTCACTGGCTTTGGGTTCCATTGGAACTCCGAAGTTAAGCGAGTTCGCGCGAGAGCATTCCCAGGATGGGTGACCCAATGGGAAGTTCTCGTGTGAGTTCCCAAAAACAAAACCATGAAGGTGTGGTAGGGACCTAAAGCGGATAATATCGTGCTACAATGGAGTTAAGCCCAAAATATGGTGGGGGCCTGGACCGAGATGTGTCAAGTAGCATTCGTGGTCAACCCTTCTCCTCCGAAACTGGTAAAATTTGGTTACCACAATTATAATAATAGAGTTTTAGTGGCTAGTACATGACCAAATACAGAGATGAGCCAATCTAAACAAATGATTATTTTATGCAACTAAGAGGGCATGTTGATTGCTCTTGTAGAAAAAGAAGCACGTATTGGATTGCCTTGTTGATTAGTTTTCATCTTCAAGCTAGTCATGTATCCCAAATTCATAATCTCTTCCTTTTCTTAGTGTAGCTTAAAATAGAAATATCTCTCGTAATTAAAAAAAAAATAACTATTAAACTTTAACATCAATTAAATTTTGTACCACTCACAAATAAATATAGACAAGAATGAAGAAAACAATAGGTACAATTATCAAATCTTTCTTTCTTCTTATGCCCTTAATTAGCTAACAGTAAATTTTCAAATTAACTTTTCTCTTGATAAAAAAATGAATGTAATTGTAAAAACAAAAAGGAAATTAATTAGATGAGTTCTTGCTCTTTTTGTTTCCACTTCCCTATATATTTACATGGTGAAAACCTAACCTTGTATTCAGAAATAGTTTCAAGCTTAGGCGACCATAATTGCTCTTTAGACACAACAAGCTGTTCATAGTGATTTTGCAGCTCAGGTGTGCTACAAAGAAAAGTACTACTACCAGAACTAGCAGCATCATCAGACGACCCATTTATTTTCTTGTGACCTCTTGCAATTAACCTTGTTATGAACTCCGGTACCACCTTGATCAAGACCTTTCCATCCGAACTCTTTATGTACTCAAACGGGCACTCCCCAAAATTGATAGGAGCTGCCTTCTTGTTAGGGCTTGACGATGAGCCTAGGGCAGCAAGAGTCGAGGCTGTGAGGACGCTGCATGCGAAACGATCAATCGGAAGAACGAAATAGGTCTGGCCATGCATGAGCTCGTCGTCGATGGCTAAAGCCGGAATGGGGTGGCCGATGAAGAAAGAGTCTGCGTGGCAAACCATTTGGTCTGGAAACTCAAACATGATCTCTCCAGCGATGTGTTTTCCTTTAAGGAGTCTTGTGCTGCCATCTGAAAATATTACTTTCACATCTGAGTTAGCGTTTTTTTGGAAACAGGGAGAAACTGCATTGCCCATATGATTGGATGGAGCGAGATGATAGTTAAGGAATTAGGAATGTAGTTGGCTTTTAGATAAGGGACGACGGGAGAGAAAGGGTGTTGGGGGTTTTATATAACAACTATACAAGAGGGCAGGGATGAAATTGACTTGGATAAAGTCTTTGCATGTTTTCTTTAGGGTTTGAGCATGCCGGTGGTCAGTTATGTCGGCTTTGACAATCTCTCTCGTGTTAGGTGCGGCCTTAACCACTCAGATAAGTAGTTAATGGTCCTTTTCAAACTTCAACCAGATCACAACCAGTATGTTTTCGTTTTGTTTTCTGTTTAGCACACTCTACGTTACCTTAAATTCGATTTTTCAGTCATAAACGTAGGATGCAACTAATATACAGATGACGTCATTATCTACGAAATGGGATAAACTATGGAAGATTTTTGTAATTATTATTTTGACTTTAAATGCATACATTAATTACTACTATATACTTATCGTGTAAAATTTTATTTTTTTTGTAAATTTAAGAAGAGAAACAGAAATCCATTTCTTTTTCACTTTGTCTAAATTCCTTTGAATAAGTCCCTCACTCAATAGCGAATTCAGAATTCTAACCTCGAAAGTTATGTAAAAGGTTTAAAAATAATTCAAACGAAATATATGAGTACATTGATAGTTTTTCAACCTGTTATGGAGGACCAAAAAGAGGGTTTATTTTTTGTTTGGTTATAAAAATCTAAAGATAATTGTTCTCCATTAAGATTTTTTTCTCCATAGCTCATCTAAATAAATGGTCAACTTAGACTTGGTTTGGTATTGAGGTGATTCTGAAAAAAGCTGGTATCAAAAAAAGCTGGGAGCTGTTTTTGTGTTTGGTAAACATTCAGCTTCAGCTTTTTTTCACAGTTTTGGGTGAAAAAAAAGCCAAAAACAAGAAGCTGCAAAACCCAGCTTTGAAAAATCGACTTTTTTTCACATCTGTTTTACATAAAAGTTTACCAAACACTATAATACTGTTTTTTTTTTTTCAAAAGCACTTTTACAAAAAAGTTTACCAAACACTCTGCTGCTTTATTTCACAGCCGCTTATTCTCATAGCACAGCAGAATCAACTTTTTTTCAAAGCACAGAAATACCAAACCAGCCCTTAGTGGCCTGTATCACTCTTTAAACTTGTTAGCCCAGATCGTGAGGATTCATGTGTTCAAAATCCTAAACATGTGAAGCGAGCCGTTTCATTTAAAGTCAAGTAGATCAAACAACGACATAGAAGCGGGAAAAAGGGGATCCAGCATCTTCCTCGCGAAGCAATTGCTACCTACAACTCATTCAGGCCTCCTCTATGGATGTACCTATGTATGTACATATGTATGTATAGGGACAAGATCAAAGAACAAATATTTTTAACGGAATTTGCCTGCAAATACAAGTAAGAGGAACTCTTGTTTGAGAACTTTAGCTAGGTTAGTGTAGATTTATTTGCCATGTATGCTCGTTGTTTGCTTGCTTTCCCTTAGGCACTTAGTTAAACCCATTTTAATGGTTGCGATTGCATTGATTCATTGACTGTTTTCAAATTAAAAAAGGAAATTATAAGTTTAGAATAATGAAAATTATATATTATGATAGCATTTTGATTTCTCTCTCTTCTTATCTCTTCAAATCCGAAAATAAAACTTTGCCTTCCTAGATGCTCTTGCTGATGGTGTGCAGAAGAATGAAGAAATAGGAAGAGAGTGACATGGGATTCAACTTGTTTGATTCATGGAGTTCTTGTAATCTCCTCTTATTTTCTTTTCTAATCTTTAGCCATTTAAGGACAAATAAATGATCAGATTTTAGATTACAAACACCAAAACAAATTTTATTTTAAAAAACGTTTCGGAATTGGAGTGAAATGGAGGAATTACATGCATCACCACCAGAGTGTTCCAAATCAAACTAATGACCTTCACCTATCTTTAGATCAACAATGCTCATACTTTTTTTGCTTGAATGAAGCCGACATAATCATATTTGACCGGATATAATCACGAGGCACTTAATATTTAATAAACTCTGGAGTTGTCATCAACTCATGGTTTGAAATTTAGAACAGCCACACGCTTGATACTTGGTTAAGTCTGACCCATTGCACGAGAAACTACACAGAACGGACTCCTTACCCAGACCGAAAGGGTGTCTGAACTGAAAATCATTAATGCCATAGGACCATGCATAACATGCATGCAATAAAACTTGTCCCTAGACTCAAAGCCTGGTTACGGTTTGTCTTAATCATTGGTTCACTCTTCTAGCAAGCCAATTTGTGCTTATCAATGAGATGTGCAGAATAAGTTGACCCTCTGACCATATTAGAGCCATTGTTGTTGTCTTTTCTTTCTTAACAAGAATATATTTTAAACCTACTTCAATTAACTGGAGGAGATTTGAATTAGGATACAACGAGACAGGTCAGAAACTGAGCAAATTGGTGTAACTTATACGTCCTAGTTTGTTATCTTTTAAGCGCATGATTACGTTCGTATGTATGGTAAATCTTGCTGGTGATCCTATCATCCTAAATCATACAATGGGTGCGGATTGTTGAATGGTTCTCAATATTCGGAGAAAGAACACAGATATGCTGAGAATAGAATGAAACCCACGTATGTTTGAATGGTTTTAATATTTTTCCACAATGTTTATGTCTACCTTCGCCGTGTTGTAGCAGCAAAAATAGTACATATTTAAGAGCAGTGTTATCTACACACCATTCTTTTATCTTTCACACATTCCTTTCAATTTTTAACCTTCAGATCGAATGAATTGAAAAATATCAAAACACAAAAATTAATAAAGGATGCATGAGAGATAAAAAAATGTGCGTAGATAGGACTACCTTATATCTAATCCATCAATTTTTTAATTAAACAAAAAGGTTAGTCCTCAAATTAGCATTTGACTTTTTATTTGTAAATTATTGCTAGATATGATACAATGAACCACATGTTAATTAAATGTCACTTCGAGCTGCTTAGTAGTTGGCTCCTTGTTTACCCACTGATTCATACTCTTAGTTAGTTTCTTCAACAAATACTCTATTGACTTTTCCTTTTCATGGCAAACGTACATGCGTAGTATGTTATACCTCACAAACATGAATAGAATAAGAAAGGAGTGTAACCAAATATAAAGTATAAATGAAAAATTAGGGTTTTAAAGAAATGGGAAGAAAGACTATGTATGTACGTTTTTCATTTAATGCTAGGGAGACTAAATTTATAGAAAAAATTTACAAACTAATTGATGTGTCACCAATAAAAATGAACAAGTTCATAAACGCTTAAGTAATAACTCAATCATCAACTTTCATGTTATTTAGTTTACAAAATTTTATCTACAAATTTAATTTCCTTAACGTTACCATTATATTTTAAAAGAAAATGAACCATGACATAAAAAATAAGGCACAACTTAAACTCAGTGAATGTGCCAAAATTGCAACATCATATTCACTTTTTTATGTGTCCACCTGTCAAGATGATGGTTACACAATCCGTGTTGAAGATTTAAGATAAGATTATACATGAAATATATAACTGCTCTTTCTTTGTTTCTTTCTTTCTTGAAGATGTGCTCCTTCCTATGTGCTAATTATATTGAAACGCATTACTTAATCGTGGAACGCTATGATTGCATTATAATATCTGACTTGATTTAAAAACAGGCAAATTGTAGAAACATATTACGCACAATTGAGTCGTGTAGCCAAGGACAAAAGTGCCCTTTGACTTGCCCAATATATAATTGTTTTCTAATACAACGATACTAAAGATAGGAGGTCGTGCTAACTCTCGTGCTAACTCAAATAATGCCTCTTTTGAACTTGTAATCAGTAAACCACGACAAGTGGCCAGATGAAAAAATATGGTAGACTTTCAAGTTAGGTATGCTCTATGGTCTTTGATTCGAGGCATGAAACTGGTAAAAATATCAGTGATTCTCTGGTTGAAAGCTTTGAAGGACACGTGTGATTATAGTCAGGAATGGGTTGAAATACCTTTAGTCTTTCCGGACCACATTGAGAATTAGTCCTACCCTTTGAGGTGTGGAATATCTCAGATTTCGGTAAAAAAAAAAAAAAAAAAAAAAAAAAAAAAATATTAATTAATCAGTAGAAGTTGGTCTAAGATGTCCCACACCCACATACATATGGAAAGACCACTAAACCGTAATTCCAGTGACTTTATAATTGTTTTTTTTTTTTTTATGAAAAATCAAGTTTATTAAACTCAGACTTCATATACATCAACAACTAAGAGGGGTTAATGCTTGGCGTCTCCTCCACCCAAGAGAAAAACTTTTGCAACGAAAACTGGCCAAGCTCATGAGGTATGCAATATATATCTACATATAGAGCCTTTATCTAAATGGTCTCCATTTTTTGGTAAAAATAGCGACTAGCTGTGGAGTCTATTATACATCGAACTTTAACAATCTAGATGACCTATTTTTTAAGTCTTCATACATAAATCATTTTTGAAAAAAAATTAATTAATTCAATCTGAAATCATTTACCCATGATCGTCACAATAAAATTTCAATGTTTCTTAGAACATAGTGTTCGTCAATTTCTTTAAACTCAGTTAGATGCCTCAAACATTTTCGATTTAGCAAATATTTTGCAAGGATAATCTGCAAAGTGCAACTTGAAAAATAAATGGTTCGGATCATTGAACTTCAATGTGGTGCAGACCTCACAACTAATCCTCATTTTGATCAAAAAGTGGGAATCCCTTTGGATAAAAGACCTATATAGATGCGGAGAATTTCAAACAGAGTAACTAAGATGATATTGAATTTTACCTGATAGATGACTATGTCGGAATAATTGGTTGTGATTAATGGGGAATTCCTCGAGCACCCGCTTAAAGATTCTGTGGAAATTTTAAGTGTGTTTGAATGTATTTTTCATAGATTGATTGAATGTACAAGGGGGGATATATAATGAGGTAGAAGGTTACAAGCAACCCTACCTTGGCAAATCCTACTAACCCGGTAAACCCTAAAACTGTCACTCCTTAAATAAAGGGAGTGCAGCAAGTAGCTAGCACATAACTATCAACAAGTCATCTCGATGTCAATCTTCCTCAAATTAAGGGATTAGACTTAATAGAGAATCCCATGGAAAGAGGGAACATAAAATCTAGCAGCATCAGTTACCCCATACCCATATCGTCTAATACCCATATACAGCATCAGTGGGGTGACTTATGCAGCATCAGTCAACCCATATCGTCTAATATCCATATGCAACATCAGTGGGGTGACTTATGCAGCATCAGTCATATTTAGCATCAGTCACCCCATAACGTCTAATACTCCCCCTCAAGCTGGATCGAGGAGATTAATTGAGCCTAGCTTGCCAAAAAAACGTTGAAATTGCACTAATGCTAGTGCCTTGGTAAATAGATCTGCTAGTTGATCATGACTTCATGTGAAAATGGTCCGTATGACTTGAGTTTAAACTTGAGCTTTAATGAAATGGCAGTCCACTTCGATATGTTTGGTTCTTTCATGAAACACAGGGTTGGCAACAGTGTACATGGTTGCTTGATTATCGCACATAAGGGACATAGAGGACGGAGTAAGGAACCCTAAGTCTGAAAGAAGCCCTTTAAGTCAATTAAGTTCACATGCAGTGGCTGTCATGGCTCGATATTCAACCTCTACACTGGAACGAGCAATTACTTGTTGCTTCTTGCTCTTCCAAGTAACAAGATTACCCCCCACAAATGTACAATAACCAGTGGTAGATTTTCTATCAAGTACATCCCCTGCCCAATATGCATCCGTGTAGCCACTAATGGTAGTGGACTTATTGTTCCGCATGATGATTCCTTGCCCTATTGACCACTTGAGGTAGCGCAAAATTCTTTTAAGAATATGAAGGTGATCAACAGTAGGAGAGTGCATAAATTGGCTTGCCACGCTCGCTGCATATGTGATTTCTGGACGTGTGATGATGAGATATATAAGTTTACCTACTAACCGTTGGTAATAACTCACATCATGCATAGCTTATCCATCTTTATTGAGCCTCAATTTGTAATCCATGGGAGTGATGGCAGGTTTGCAATCAAGCATGTTTGCTTCTTGAAGAAGATTTAGTACATATTTGCGTTGATGTAGAAATAGCCCCTTTGAAGATGTTGCCATTTTAATACCCAAAAAATACTTGAGCCACCCTAGATCTTTGATAGCAAATGTTTGATGTAATGAACGTTTCAGTGCCTTAATTTCAATAGTATTATCTTCTGTGATAATGAGATTGTCCACGTAGATGAGAACCACTAATTTCCCACTGGTACCAGTTCTTACAAACATTGAGGAATCAGCATTACTTCGCATAAAACCAGCCTTCTCGAGTACTGAATTGAGCTTGCCATACCAAGCTCTCAGGGATTGTTTCAATCTATATATTGCCTTGCGCAATTTACGCACCATGTTGCCTTCAAGACCATTATAGCATGAAGGAGGCTACATATACACTTCTTCTTGTAACTCTCCGTGAAGAAAAGCATTCTTCACATCCATTTGATAGAGGGACCACCCACAATTTACAGCAACTGAAAGTAAAACCCTCATGGAATTCATCTTGACCACAGGTGAAAATATCTCTTTGTAATCTACCCCAAAGGTCTGGGTGAAATCTCGAGCTACAAGTCTAGCTTTGTGTGTCTCGATAGAACCATCAACCTTGAATTTGAACTTGTAAATCCAACGACTTCCAACAACCTTTTTTCTTGGTGGTAGTTGAACTAAACTCTAGGTGTTATTTTCTTCCAGTGCATGAAGCTCATCTATCATGGCTTGATTCCATTATGGGAGGAGTGATGCTTCTCGGAAACCCCTAGGTTCATAGTGTTTATCAATTTCATTGAGAAATGCAGCATGAGATGTAGAGAACTCACGAAAACTGATGCTTTCATTGATAGGGTACCGTGAGGGATAAGTAACATAATCTTGCAACCTAGTTGGATATTTCCTTGTTCGAGGAGGATTTCTTTTAATCACTTGAGGCTCTGTGAGAGGTTAAGAGTGATCAGAGTGAGACTCATCATTCTCTTCACAAGCAGGAATCGGACTAGCAGTGACTGAGTCAATTTGCTTCTTCACCATTAGAAATCACAGAGACTGAGTTTTTTTCCAACACAGAATGATTAAAGTTCTGCGGGAATGGAAATAATTCAAACAATTCCTCACCCTGACTTGTAGTAGTTCCTTTGGAAGTGAAATAAGGATAGTGTTCTTCAAATGTCACATCTCTTGACACAATACACTTTTTAGTGGCTGGATTAAAGCGCTTATATCCCTTTTGGGTGAAAGAGTAACCCATAAACACACATTTGGTAGCCCTGGCATCTAATTTGTCACGATTCAAGGATTGAATATGAACAAAGCAAACACATCCAAATACCTTGAGGTGTGTCAAATCAATTTTTCTACCTTTAAGTACTTTATAGGGAGATTTGAACTCTAGCACTCGACTTGGGAGTCAATTGATGAGATAAGTGGTAGTGTGGATTACAAATGACCAAAATTTCTTTGGAACATTCATGTGAAGCATAAGGGCACGAGTCTTCTCTAAGAGATCCCTATTCTTTCTCTCGGCTACTTCATTTTGTTGGGGAGTTCCAACACAACTGGTTTGATGCATGATGCCCTGAGAACTTATGTATTGCAGCATGTTGTTGGATAGAAATTTAGTGCCATTGTTAGATCTTAAGACTTTAATGTTTGATTGAAATTGAGTTTGCATGTAGATGAAAGTCTTTGAAAATGTTTGGGACTTCACTCTTTGATTTCATAAGGTATAAAAAACTCATTCGAGTAAAGTCATCAACAAATAGAACAAAATGCTTAAAACCTTCCATTAATTCAGTTGCTAGTCCCCATTCATCACTGTGTTCTATTTCAAAAGGTTTACTTGTCCTAGACATTGAACTACCAAAAGGTAGTCTAGTAAACTTAGAAAATTGACAAGTATCACAAGTAAGATGAGATTTACAAAAATGTGGAAATAGTTTTTACAACACAGCTTCTGAGGGATGAGCTAATCTCTTATGCCAAAGTTGGTTTTCAACTATGGACTTCGATTGAGCTTGAAGAGCCTAAGAAAAACAGACATTCTTGCACAAGTAGTAAAGTCCATTTATGAAGACCCCTTCACCAATCATCTTCATGGTGAGAACATCCTGAAAAATTACATTATCTATTGAGAAAATAGCACGGCCATTCAGGGTGTTTGTGATTTTTCCAATTGACAGAAGTTGGAAAGGAAAGGTTGGTACATATAAGGCAGTGGAGGGTGTTTTGTGTGAGAGTACGTTTACTTCGCCTTTGCCGAAAACTAAGACATTTTTTTTCCATTTGCAACTGAAATATGTGAAGGACTCGAAAAACATTTAAAATGATGCAAGTTTGTGACTTTGTTTGTCATATGATATGTGGCGCCTGAATCTATTACCCAACAATCATTTTCAGTACTAGTCAATAAGGCAATAGTGAAGGCTTTGAGTATACCTGGTGCTTCCTCTCGTGATACCTTCTCATTTCCAGCAAGAAAGTTGGCAAACTGTCTCAACATAGCTGTATGACTGCCCTCATCCTTGCCTTGAGCTTATGAACCTCCTCTATGTCCCTTACTTTGAAGATAGGCTGCAAATTCATTGATGAGTGACAATGGATTGGCAATGAATTCCATGGATCCTTGTGAGACAGTAGAAGAGTGAGCATTAGCAAGTTGAACCTTGGGTTGAGAGTGAAATTGTTGTGAGGATTTTGGTATCATCTTCCCATCTTTGCTAAATTTAGGCTTGAGTCCAGGATTAAGTTCCCAGTGTCTTCCACATGACCAACACCATTGCAGTATTTGCATTTTAGGTGTGTATTTCTTCCCTTGTACCCCTTTGCCTCTAAGGTCTTGTAGTTTGAGGCATATGCACGAGTCTCAATCAATCTTGATCTGTGCTCAACATTCATCACTTTCTTCCTTGCTTTTTCTCATTGAATAGTTACACAAACATTGTTGAAGGCGGGCAATTCTCAACTTATCAATATGTGACTCCTTAGGTCCTCGTATTCGGAGTTTAAACTCCCTAACAGCTGATAAATTATGTCTTCCTCAGCTCGTTTCAAGAGAGTGGTAGGGTCTGTGGTATAAGGGAGATAAACATCCAACTCATTCCACTTGGCCTTGAGACTCCCAAGGTGTTAAACAAATGCCTTTGCTTCTGGTTAGGCACTAGCAATGTCCTGCTTAAGTTGAAAAACTTGTGCATAATTATTTTGATTTCCATACATATCCTGCAAGGTTGGGTGACTGATGCTACATAAGCCACCCCAATGATGCTGCATATGGATATTAGACGATATAGGGTGACTAATGCTGCATAAGTCACCCCACTAATGCTGCATATGGATATTAGATGATATAGGTATGGGGTGACTGATGCTACCAGATTTTATGTTCCCTTTTTCCATGGGATTCTCTATTAAGTCTAATCCCTTAATTTGAGGAAGATTGACATCTAGATGACTTGTTGATAGTTGTGTGCTAGCTACTTGCTGCACTCCCTTAATTTAAGGAGTGACAGCTTTAGGGTTTACCGGGTTAATAGGATTTGCCAAGGTAGGGTTGCTTGTAACCTTCTACCTCATTATATATCCCCCTTTGTACATTCAATCAATCTATGAAAAATACATTCAAACAAACTTAAAATTTCCACATGGTATCAGAGCGGGTTCTTTCGTAACCTGGCTATGCTATTCTTGCTGCTGTGTTATTCCTTTCATCTTTGAGCCATGGCTGAAGAAAGTTCAGTAAATCGCGATGAAGAAACTTAGCATCAGTCACCCCATAACGTCTAATAGATTCTCTGCTGGTTGAATTCATTCCACCATTTGGCTGACCTGACTCTGGAACCTTCTTCATCGTTGACTTCGTAACCTCATTTCAAAATTCATGGAACTTTGTATTTGGCCATGAAAAGGAGAAGAAGAGAGATTTTTTCTCTGTTAAAACATGAACGGAAATGTTTGACTCTTTGCATTAATGTTTATGGGATGATTGATTGTCGGACCATGAGCTGACCACCACTTGGGAAACCAAGCTAGAAAGTTTGGCCTAAATCTTTTGTCCAAATTAAGAAACCAAGAGTAACTAAAATCCTCTGTTTGATAGAGGAAGATATTGGTTCAGGCATCAATAAAATCATCATAATTATGTTGGATGGGTGGCAACTGAGAATGGAGATGTTTTGCATTTGTAAATGGGGATTCCCATTCAGACTCTATGATGATTTTTCCAATACGGATGGAATGATAAAGGATCTTAACGGGATCAATATTGCTTTTTATTGGTTTAATGGACATTAACTCTGTTTCAAACAAGATGCTTTTATAAAAATCAAGAGTTTTAAATAGTCTCCTGGCTGATAATGGAAGTTGAGCGGAAACTAGGTTTGACTAATTTTTCTAGTGATGAAATTTTACTAAGATTGGACGGGATACCAAATAGGTACTCACTAGGTGATTTTTGAATATAAAGGTCTTACTGTAATTTATTGGCTGGAAAGATGAGGTTGTTACTGGTGCTTTGAACGAATCGTAGGGTTGGACCAGGGCTGAATGGTAGTTTAGTCTGAAATTTCTTAAGGTGAAGCCTAGAGGGATAAATCTGTTGACTGCGGAGCTGGCTGGAAAGGGAACAAGGGATGTTCCTTGTTTAACTGGTTTAGGTGACTCTTGTTTGACTGGTTTGAGTGAGGCTGGGAGCCTCCTCGAAGATTGATTATCAGGATTTTTTTCTCTGACATTTTTTCCCTGCAAGAATTCTCTAGCTAGGAAATCATGAAGGTAACTAAAAAACACTTAATAAGGCTTGTCATCATGCAAAAATCTGTTTTGATGCAATGTTTTGGACATCATTTTCTAAAACATGTTTTGCACTTTTGCAATTAACTCTGACTAAAAAATTTTGGTTCAATAAATCATCTTGAAATCTAGATATACATATTACTATAAATAATATTTCTTTCTTCGTAATACTATAATTTCTCTGAGCAGAATTCCAGGTTCCGAAATGGAAACGGACAATATGTTCAGAAAAATTTGGCTGACTCCTTCGCTTGAGAATACCTCTATATCCAAGTTTAAAGACGTCGGTTTCAACAATTTTGAAAAAATTAACTGTAGGAATACCAAGATATGGTAGGGTCTTGACATGTGTTTTGATTTTGTTTGACTATAGTGGAATGTTCAAGAGACCAAGTCACAGGGTTTATCTTGAGTTTGCCCAATAACGGTTTGCATTGTTCTCTGAGGTTACGGAAGAACTCTGCAACATAATTTAATGATCCTAGAATCGCTAAAGTTGGGTTTTATCAGTGATCTCTTCTGGGAACTTATCTGCGAATTGGATAGCTTTGTCCATGGGTTGGATTGCTGACTGGTAAATATTATATCCTAGAAACCTGATTTTTGTTTGGAACAATTTTACTTTTAACGCTGAGACTACTAATCCGTTTGATTTGATGATTTTGGTAAACATATTCAAATATTTCCAATGTTCATCAATTGATTTTGAGTACATAAGGACATCATCTATGTAAACTATGGAGAAATGGCTGAATTGGTTGAATATTTTGTTCATGATATTTTAAAATTCACTAGGAGTATTTTTTTAATCTAAATAGCATGACATTCCATTCACAGTGGCCGAAATGGGTGACAAATCCAGTTTTGTATATGTCATGTTCATGTATCTGGATTTGCCAAAATCCAGAATTCATATCGAATTTCGAAAAGCTTACTGCTTTGCTTAATTTTTTATTAGATCCCTTTTGTTAGGAATTGGGAACTGAATCCATTCTAAAACTTTGTTCAGAGGTTTGTAAGTGATTACTAATGTTGGAGCTCCTCTTTCTATTTCAACGCTTTTTTGGTCATAGAAAGCAAGACTTGACTATGATGATTTACTTTTTTCTAATTATTCATTCGTTAAGTAATTATGTAATTTCATTCTTACAGAATTCCATAACTTCTTGACTCATTTGGATTGGTTTGGCTTTAGTAGGAACTTTCCTTTCATCAAAACCTTTGATGTAAGGAAGTTCGGCTATGTGTTTCTATGCCAGAAGGCATTGGGTATGTTAGAACATATTTCTACAACAAGGTTTTGTTGGAAGGTGTTAAGTTTGTGTTGTACAGCCTGGTTGGCTAATAGTTTTTCAACTCTCTTATATTTTATTTCTTCTTTTAGGTAACTAATCTGTTGTGATTTTCTGGTAACTAAATTAGCTGTTTTTGAAATACTATCTTGTTTTCTAAGTTCTATTTTTGAAGAGAATTCGAACTTAACCCCTTGACCCATAGTATTTGTAGAAATTCTATAGTGGTGTACTATAAAAGGATATAGTAGAGCGATGAATGGGAATCTTAAAATAATATGATCTGAGATGTTTTTTTCTTTTCTTTTTTTTATCAAAACAAATGATGTTTTAAAGCATAAATTATCTTGTGAAATATAGGCTTTGGGAATTTCATATTTTAAATTCATGGGCAATCCATTAGCTGCTTCTAAGACTTCAGTTGATTTATTAAAGTATTTTGTTGGAGTTATACCTTCTTAAATACAATTTAAGTCTGCTCCTGAGTCGATAAGGGCAATAGTTTCTAACTGAAAGCCTCCTACTACTAGTTCTATTTTTTTAATACCACTTCTTGATTTTGATCTTATTGATTAATGCCAAGATGGTTTCTCTACTCGTACTTTCCTTAGATGAATCATCATTAGCTAGTTGATCATCTTTTTCATTAAGATTTTGCATTTTAATAAAATTGAGATGAGTTTTGATTTCTTGGTTATCTAACTGGAGATTCCGTTTTTCTTCTTTAATTTTGTTTATTTCTCTTTGTAAATCCTTAACTGTGATTTCGTTCTTTGTTTTACTAAATTTTTCTAAAGTTGTACTAAGACAAATTTTACCGTGAGAGGCTGGTGCTGCTTTCTCCTTGACTGACTAACTTCTTAAGTTTCTTAAGATACTGAGCTTTCAATTATGGGTCGTCGATTTTGCTAATTAGTTCAATTAGCAGGTTCTCTTGTTCTTCTTGTTTGTTTAGAACTAGAACTATTTTTAAACAACTATCCAGGTACCCTGTGTTGATGTCTGGAGTGGTTGAATTGGTGGAGTTTGTTAGAGGGGTTGATTCTAGTAAGCTAGATCCTAAATCTTCTTGTTCATTTTCACTTTGGTCTGTTTCTTTTAATTCCAAGACCCTGATAAAGTACTATTTTTCTTCTTCCGATATTTTCAGTTGGTTCGTTATTGTTTTCACTTTGGTTTGAACTTCGATGTAATGCATGTTGAGAAAAATGTCTTTGATACATTGATCGGAACAATTCTAGACATCTAGAGAAAAACGAAGGGCACGACCAAAGCTTGCCTTGATTTGGAACAAATAGGCATAAGGATTTATGGATGACGAGAGACGGTGACAAAGCCAAAAAGGGCCTTGCGTTATTTTCAATTAAATCAGAAGAGAGAAGAAAGAGTTTTTACAGTTTCCATCTTATGTAAAGTTACCAGAAGGTGTGACAATATTAGTCCACTTGTTGTGGCATCATATCTTGTATACCAAGCTTGAATGAGGCATGTCGAAGTTGACTATCATTATATTCGAGAAAAAATCATTCGAAAGGAAATTGTTGTTGTGTATGTTGCCACTGCTGATCAGTTTGCTGGTCTTTTGACCAATGGTTTATCATCATTTCGTTTTACATATCTCATTTCCAAGCTTCCCATTCGCCAACGACCGATCAGCTTGCGGGGGTGTGATAACCAAACTCTCATCCAAGTCATCAATCCTTGTCACGCTATCATCCAAGTCATCAATCCTCATCAGTAGAGTTTGAAATGGTGGATTCCCGCTTTCCAAACCGACTGCACAATAGCAATCCAACTCCTCAGTAGATAGAACAGAAGCATAGCCCTAGTCTATCCGAGACTCTTTCCCAGCAGTGAAAATCATCTCCTGAATTAGTCTTGTTTGTAATTTGAATTGTTTTGTAATTTGAGATAAGGCTATACTGTAACAACCCCATCTCTTGTAAAGCTATATAATCAAATGAAGTCTCACTCATAATAGTAAGTTGAGTTTATTCAACAAACATTACAAACCCTAATTGAGTGTAAAACTTCTTTCATGTATTATAGTAATGTAATTTCTAATTGTAATTAGTGTAGGATTCCTACCTCAATAGAGATTAATATAATCTATATATATTATAATATTTTCCACACATCAATACAAAAAATCATAATTTACATGGTATCAGAGCCGTAGGTTTTTCTTAGATCCTAGTTTTTTTTTTTCCACCTCTTCTCTCCTCTTGCTGTCCAAACCACCAAAAAACACACACACATACCGCCTTGCCATCCACATCTCTCTCCTATGGCGTCATCTTATTCGTCCCCTCCTGGCCAAAACACTACAAACTTCCTTAAACTTTCTACCACCAACTATATTGTTTGGGTTCGCCAACTAAAGCCACGCTGACATAATATGTTGAAGAACATGCATATACGATGTATTGCTTTTCTCAGTAGGGGTGGGCACGGTGCGGTTTGGTGCGGTTTCAAGTGAAACCGCAATCGAAACCAAAATTTTTTGCGATGCAATTTTGAAGCCAAAACCGAAATGAAACCAAACTGTTTGGGGTTCGGTTCGGTGCGGTTTCAAACTGTTTCGGTTCGGTTTTTAAGAAAAAAATGTATAATTTAAATATACACTTATTTACGCATAAGGCGGTTTTATTTTCCTCATATATTAACTACCCAAGTTATTCATAGAGTAATTGAAATAAAACTTCTAGAACTGACATCTTCAATAACCAATCTCACTCCAGTTTCAACAATATAAACTAAGTCAAGATTTTGAGCAGCAATAAGCTTTCTCATACCATCAGGTTAGGGTAGAAATAGGACCCCTAACGTTCTGGACTATGGAAAGAGAGATGGGACTTCGACCTGACCAACGAATAACATTTTGGATGTCCTTACCAACTGCAATTCCAGAAAACACAAATGATATCATCAGATATCTTTTGAGAGAGAAATGACGATGAGTTTTGAGAGAGAGAGAGAGAGATATATATGGACTCTAATAGTGGTGCAAAATTGAACATGACTAGTGTAGTTGAACTAATTAAAAAATAACATTCAATATGGTGCGGTTTCCGTTTCGGTGCGGTTTTGAAAATCCAAAGCCGAAACCAAACCGTTTTCTTTGCCGCAGTTCGGTTTCGAAATCGCAACCGTTTCAAAACCGCAAAACCAAACCATTCGGTGCGGTTCAATTCGAATCGTGTTTCGGTTTCGATTTTCAATTCCAAGTGCCCACCCCTATTTCTCAGGTGAATGATGAATAAAAATGTACGGGAAGTGTGATGTGGAAGATTTGCACATGGAATGGTACACAATATGAAATGAAAAACTGAAACAATTTTAAGCACGTGTTCTATTTAGTTTTTTTGTTTTGTTTTTGTTTTTTTTTTTTTTTTTTTTTTACAGGAAAAGATAGTAATTATCTTTAATATAAACAAAATTACAGTGCAACAAAGAGAGAAAGCTCAATAAGATGAGGCACAGTCCTCAGTATAATACTAGGGTGGGTGTTGGGGGGGGGGGGGGGGGGGGGGGGGGGGACAGCCGTGTTGGCTAGCTTGATGACGAATGTGGGTAAAAGGCACTTTAGTGACTGTGGGCGCTAAAACCTTGATGTCTTCTACAACTTGACCAATGTAGGATAGGTTAGTAGAAGAATCACGCAAAGCTTCTATAATCTGAAGCGAATCGTTTTCACAAAGTAAGTTTGTAAAACCCTTGTTCATTGCCCAAATCAAACCAGATCAGACAACACTGCTTCTGCCTGTAAGGGAGTGAAAATATCCATCTTTCCATTTACTTTGTACAATCTAGTATGAAAACCAATGAAAATTAAAAATAAAAAAAATTAAATCATCATCAAACAGACTCTTTGGAAACAAAATTATTTACTAGTTGGAGGAAAAGGGAAAACAATTCCCTTAATTTGGGTGGTAAATTTTAAGATTGCCAAATAATTTCCCTTGAACACCCGGAAACACTTAAATCCAAATGCCAAAATCAACATCCTTGCAAAGCTCCAACCACAACTATAAGTTGCCTGCTAACCATGGTAAACAAACAAAACCAAAACGAAAATAATAGAATTAAAAAGTTTACAAAATAGTTAGTTATAAAATGTGCTAGGACATGGCATCAGCACAACCAACCCTTTTAATTCCCTTCCCTTCTACCTCCACAAACGGCATCGAATTAGGAATCTGAGGGATGTTATTGGTAGTAGCGGATGCTCTCTTTATCCCTTTCGACTATTAAAAAATCATTTTATAAGTTGACGTGCAAAAACAATTACTTTGTAGTAGACCTGATAATTTCTTACACAACCAGTTAATATGACACGTAAACGACACGAAAAATGACACGAAAATAACGAGTTTTGGGTCAATACGATAATTAATCGGGTCGTTATCGGGTCACACTATAAGAATCTGTTAATAACGGGTCCTTAACAGGTTTACACGAAAGTGATACATGGGTAACCTATTTCAACACGTTAAAAAAATGTTATTTTGATGATTTTCATTTTTTAAACTACTAAGAAAACTTACTATAAATACAATAGTCACATTGTATATGTATATATTGTATATTAACTATGTATTATTGTATTATTATTATGTATAAATTTAAAAAATTTAAGTTATTTATTTATTTTTATATTATATTATAGAAAATAATGAAATTATAAAACACATTGAAATAAAAGTATCAAGTAATTTAAGATACCAAACACATTATAAAAAATTATAAAAAAATATAATAATTAATTTACAAGTGAAAAAAATTTGAAAAAATATGCAAAGGCTTGTGATTGCATTCTCTATGCTATGAGTATGGGTACAATGTCATTTGAATTTTAAAACGATACAAACCCTCATGAATAGTATTTTTAAGAGAGTTTAAAATAAATAAAATTCATAATCATTAATGTAAAAGTCTAAAAAATGTGAAAGCATATATAAACGTCCAAGGTTCCTCAATTTTGAAATGCAACTCTCTTCATTTTACATATCCTTGAACATTTGGTATTTTATATTGGGTATGACACGAAAACGACACGAACACAGAACACACGACACAAATGCCATGTCTACTTTGTAGTGATATGCCTGCTTGATATGTACTCAAAATGTGGTGAAATTGAGGATGCATTAGCTCTATCAAATTTTGTTGAAGAAGGAGACACTCTGTGTTGGACTGGGATAATTGTGGGGTGTGGAGAAAATGAAAAAGCAGAGGAAGCAATTAGATTTTTCAAGCAGATGAGGGGATCAGTAAACTGGAGTAAAAATTTACATTTTACTTACCCTAAACTGGAGTAAAAATGGCGCACCCGTGTATGATTTCAATCATTTGTCATCCCTTTCGACTAAGAAATTATTTTTTGAGCTTCAACTATGTAGTCCTAATCCTTCTTTACAAATCTGCAGCGAAACGAAGCAAATGAAAAGAGTGAAAAACCAATAAAATGGGAAGAAACGCTAGTGAAACCGTTCCACCTACGCTCTTGTAGCATTTTTTATTCAAGTTGGCAAGACTGTAGACATCGAAATTTCGATGAAATGAACGTTGACCAATAAATAAAATTTCAACGCTCACGTGTCACATAAATTTTACAGGTAGCGTGTGACTCAACGAAAAGTCGAAATGAATCGGAAAAGTCATCAAATAGGACATGTGGCAACACCTGACAGAAATGATTTATTTCATCTAAATATTATATTCAAAATTAGGCCTTGAAAATTTCTATAAATAGAAGCAAATTTCATTCAATTCATTTCACCAATTCACATTACACCAAAACCTTGAAGCTTTGAAACTCTAAAGCTCTCAAGCAAATCCAGAAGGATCAAGATAGCCCTCTTCGTTCTTCTTCAAATCCTCCTTCAAGATCAAGCCCCGACGGTCCTTGAAGAAAGTGTTCATCGTTCATCAACTGTTTATTCTAAGATCAAGCCCTCACGGCCCTTTGGATCAATATCAACAAATTCGCACAACTGTTCATTCCTAGACCGAGCCTCGACGGCCTTTTGGATCAACAGCCCATCAACAAATCTACACCTTACGAAGATAGAATCAGAGGATCAAATTGTAAAAGAGATTGTAACCCCAAAATCAATACAAAATATATTTTGTACACATGTTCTTGTCTCAAGGAATTTTCGTGTTTACAAAGACATTATACAAACTGTATGTCTAAAATTCGACCGAAAATTTTTTCATAGATTCAACTTTGTAGTCCCAATCATTCTTCACAAATTTGCAAAGAAACAAAGAAATGAAAAGAGTAAAAAACCAATAGATCCTAGCATAATTTCACAACAAATCTTATTTACAAAGTCACATTTACAGAGTCACTGTAAACTAAATAGATCCCAACATAACCCATTGAAAATACTTAACAGAGGACTACAAATTTTACACATTTGACAGTGAATGATGCTTTTGATATTTGGGGTTGAGGTTTGTAATCCAGGAACCTATTTTACTACTAAATTCTCATTGTTTTATTTAGCGATATTATTTAACTAAGAGGGTAAGGGAGTGGACTAACATTCATAATGGGTTAGCAATAATGTGATTCAAATTCATATTTGGCGAAAATTGAATCTAAAACCTCTCATTTACAAGTGAAGAAAAATACTACTAAATCGTAGTATTAAGAAGCTATCTAATGCGGGGTTTATTTGTTTGGATGAAAAGACCCATAGGAATTATATTTCTCTTTCTTTCTTTTTTTTTTTTTTTTTTTACAAAGCTGCAGTGCTTTTTTGTTTGAGGGGCTCTTTAGTCTAACAAATGTTGGTGCCTTGAAACATCAATTGAACTTCTGGCATTCTATCAGTAGAAATATTATTTATTAATGGAGCGCTCTTTATCAAGAAAAAAATAACTAAAATGCTATTAAACCATTTTGTGCATAAATAAAAGAAAATATTAGAAAATAAAAATATAAGCATTAAAAAAATAAAGAAAAACTAAAGAAAATGACTAGAAAACTTTGAGTTTTAACGATAAGAACAAAATAAAGGGTAAAGTCAATATTGACTTTTTAGTGTAAAAATATGGTTTTTCATTAAAATGAATAATAATGGGAGCTTTTCGTTAAAGTTTCCAAAGTAATTTCATAAAAAAAATAAATAAATAAAATAAATAAAAAAAATAAATAAAAAATAAATTGCTGTTTTTTTTTTTTTTTTTTTTTTATCACTCATATCATCAAAGCATATGGAGTTCCTAATTTATAAAAATTAAAACCACATTTCTCTCCAATTTACACATGTGTTGGATCTATCTATTTTTTTTTTTCTAATAAAAAATGCCGTGGTTCACATATTACAAAATTATATACAATTTCTTCTTCTTCTTTTTTCTTCTAAGTATAGCAACTTAAAAAGTAAATTTAGTTGCACACACATAGTAAAGGATCAGAAACGGTTCGGTTTACAAACAAGAATGTTATATCATTCTCATAACCATGAAAATTGATGATATCCATAATCGTAAATTAAACATCGAAGACTATCCATAACCATACTGGTGGGTAATGGATTTCTCATTGCTTAAAACTATATCTATCTTCATCAATACAAAAAATATATTCATTCAGTTGACGCATTATAATTTAGTAGATATTAATTTCTTCATTAAACATTTGATGTATAAAATGATTCAATGAATGGATCTTGTGGTGACACACACCGATCCGAAATGCCCACTTGACTCTGAATCGAGCTATGCTGGCCGACATCTGGAAGGTGATGAAGCCATAAAGTGTAGTGTAGTGGAAAATATGAATAAATTTAAACCTAAAAGTGTCCAAATATAAGAGTGCGTTGTGAGTGGGAATGAACCCATTTCACACGTGATATTAGAGCATAAGTAAAGTACAATAGAGTGGATTGAGAATCATACCATCGAAGGTAAGCTATTAAAACCTGGAGGGGCGGAAAACAAGGGTGAGTGGGCCTGAAAATAAAGTTTTATAAAAACCTTTCTGAAAACATTGTCACCCTTCGCCGTAAAACAAGTATAGTTTCCAAAATATATTTACTACGTATAGTATAAAAATAGTTACCGTAGCCTGCAAAATCTCAAGAATTCATTACAGCACAATATCTCGCAACTAAGGGCAGGACATCCAAAATCACATAATCTCAACAGTAATATAAGTAAAATCAAGTGCTCATCAATCTATGCTAGGACACAAGTCGGAATCGCCTAATGCGACCTGTACAAGTGAATTGATGCTCATCAATCTATGCTAGCACACGAGTCAAAGTCGTCTAATGCGACCTGTATGACAGGACTAGGTGTAATCATAATATACGCTATAGTTCTACAATCACCTGAAGACTGGTGCTATTCATGGTCACCTACGAGTCGGAGTTGCCTAATGCAACTTGTACGACATGACTGACACCAACTTGGATCCAAGGTTAGCGTGCGGTGCAAAGGTGAACATACACGTGAAAGACTGGCCCTCGCCTTAGGCGAGCACTAACACCGGGGTGCAACAATGATAAGCAGACTACATAAATATAAGCATGCCACAATGATTCAATGGTTCTAATCAATATATCTGCATTCATAGATGTAGATATAATTATGGCATCAACGATTATAAGCATACCTGTGCATCCCATAGGATGTATCATATTTCATAAATTCTGTCATTTCGCTGATTCATATAAACTTTAGTCTAATCCAGGCGTACGTAATAAATTCTCTTTCAAATGCATACATGGAAACTATCAATCATATATATGTGTATGTGTGTGTGTGTGTAAATATATATATATATATATATATATATATATATATATATATATATTATAAAAAGAAAAAGATTCACTCACAAATCATGTCGTCGAGTCAAACCCACCTTGTAGCATCAAGAGTCCTTGTGATGCGCTTTGCCTAGAAACGATTAACGTAAATCTATAATGTACTAACAAATAAATGCATTTTTCGTGCAAAGTATAGCTAATAAAGGAACTATTCTAAAACGGTCGAATTTTGAAAAACGGAAGGCGGATTGGGTCTGGCACGTCAAGAAACCTAAGGAGGGACCTCGGGTTCTTCCATGTGCTACCACGCGCCTCCACAAAGTGGCTGCACAAGCAGCCACACGCCCCCACGCTCCTGCGAGTACTTATGTACTCACCTTCTTTGCGAGTTCCTGCCATTTTGTAGGTTTTTAGTCCAACTTCTAGAGCTTCTATCGAGCTCGATTCTCCACCAAAATCAATGTTTCGAAAGCCATTTTGAAGTTAGAAATGTAGAGAACAAAACCATACGAAAGTAAGGACAAGTTAAGGTCGGTGCTGGTAGAAAAAATAGCCTAAAAGTGGCCAAATGGCCACGGTCTAAGTTTTCCAGAATCTAAGATATTTCATCCCAACTTTGAAGGCTAATTTCTAGTTCGATACTTAACCAAACTCGATGATTCAAAAGTCATATTGAAGCTAGAAATATGGGGAATAAGTCCACACAAAGGTAAGGCCGAGTTATCGTCGACGTTGATCGAAAAATGCTCTGAAGGTAGCCAAATGGTCACAGGCCAAATTTTCCAGAAATCAGGGGAAGTCCTTCCCCGTGTGTAAGAATTCCTGGATTTTACGGAATGGAAAGGGGTATTTTTCGTATATTTTTGGTGTTAAAGGGTGTGCCACTTGGGGCCTATCCCTTTTTTGGTCTCCCCTACCCGGTCCTCCTTTCTTCCTTTTTCCTTTTGGACCCGTGGCTCATCTCCCCTCACAACTCTCTCATTCTCCTTCCTCTTTCCGTATCTCTCACCCCCGGACCTCTCTCTCCCCGTGCACTCCCTCTGTGATCTCTCCATTTCTTCTCAATTTTGTCACTCACACAAGTAACAACAACAACCCTAAACCAACACCACTGGACGTAGGAACCTCGGGAAAACCCAAGCAAACTTTTGTGGAACCCCAATAGTGACAGTGTCATTGTTCATCGTCTTCTCCGATGTGTTTCGTGTTTTTTCGACGTAGAAAATAGCTCGAAGTAACTTTTCCAAATTTTCACGTAAGCTTCGCCCCTTTCGAGGTGTTTTCCGGCCAAATCATAGTGAGTTTTCCATCGTGCAAGGTGCATATACTGCAGCGTTCAGCCTTCACTAGTCTATGTAGCTTTTTGACAGCGAAGTACTGTAAGTAGGACCCCTTCTAAAATGCATGTTTTAATAGTAGAAATGCATACATGAAAAGCATGATTTAATGAGCATGTTTTATGAAACGTTGTATGAGTAAATTGGATTTACCTTATATGATTATTATGCTTACTTAGAATATTTTGGAATACCATATTTTCTATCGAACCCATGTTCTTTGTAGGATATCTGATGGATGACGATTTATAGGAGCATATTTATGCTACTTAGTTATGTTATTTCCTTGTATTTAGTGAGTTAATTACTATTTATTTTAGTCTTTTAAGCTATTTTCGTATGTTTTTAGGTCCTAATGGCAAAAGGAGCAAGAAAGGGCATTTTGAGGCTAAATGGAGCAGTTTTGGGCATGGATTGGATAGCTTAACTATGGAGCAATGAGGATGGACGAAATTGAAGTCAAGAAGGGCTAGGAAAGGCTACAAATCTGGTGGATGAAGTCCTAATGCAAAGAAGATAAGGAAGTAGCAAGAAATAAGGAACCTTATCCAACCTTATCTTATCCTATCCTAACCAACCTTATCCTTTCCTAACTCTAACATTATCCTATCTTATCCTATCCAAATTAGGTTGTGCCTTGAATATAGCTATTTAGGAGGGATTAGATGTATATTTAAACACTCAGAACAAATTCTAGAACCTCATTCCTTTGTATGCCGCATAAACACCATTCCTTGTAGGTTTAGGAATTGCAATCCTTCCTCTACACCTATATCATATGTCCTTATCCCTTTAGGACCAAAAATCTGTTCTACAACATTCTTTCTAGAAACCTTATCTTATCCCTGCAAGTATGCCGCACCTATCCTTCTAGAAGGCCCTAAATCCATGTCGTGCACTACTTATCCCATTCCCCTTTGGTTTCTGCCTAGACTTAACCCTTTTCCCATGGAATTGTGCAATCCTTTTCCTTCACTAATTGTGCATAATTAGCCTATATATACAGTCTTATGCCACACCATTCAACCATCCACTCACTCATTCATTCATTCATACTTTCAGCCATCAAACACCACAATTCACCCTACACCACCCTAGTGCCGCAAGCAAGGAATGAAGGAGAGGAGGACTTGTGCAATCTGCCATCCAAGGGAGTGCCGTGCATACCATTGGAGTGTGGAGCGTTTTCTTGGTTCTTTCTATCCTTAGTCTTAGTTCAATGTTTAAATTTAATTATCTTTGTTTTGCGAATATGAGGAACTAATTTCTTTTTAGTTGGAGGTGAATTCGAAGCCATGATTATATGTTTTATACAAATTGATTACGTCCGGTTATTGTTTCTTAAGGCATGAATGTGATTTGCTTATCGAAGTTATTAAAACTGGTTTATGTATGTGGGTTGGGGGTTGACACTTAATTTGCATGCATGAATTTAATGCTAGAATATAAGGGGGTTTCACGTAATAGTTATTCACTTATATTCACGAGTAGTGGAGGTTGCTAGTCACAATTGCGTTAAGTGAATCCTTGGTATGAGTCTCATGCGTTTCATAGTGATGAATGCCTTGTCAATGCTTATGGTTTTCACAAAACTTAATGACTTTTGATATGTATCTTTGTTATGCGTTTCATATAAAGAACTTGAGAAAGATAATTTGGTTGTAATGCGTTTTTATTCAATTCAATGAAATAAGGAAAACTTGAGGGTTAGTTGTGCGATGCAACTAACTTGGGGCGTTGTCATTCATTATCTAAAGGAATAATAACTGGAAATTGGTTCGTATGCATATATCATGTGTGGAGAAGGACCCTCAACTAGCCTTTCACCCATTAATTTCACTTAAATTCGTTTTTCCAAAGTATTTTCTACAAAGTTTTCGTTTTAAGTCTTAAATTCGTCAAAAACAATCCCCCTTTCATTTACTCTTCATATTTAAGTCAAAACCTGTTTTCCTTGAGTCTTTTGAGTCAAGTCAAGTCCTATTTTCGTCCAAAACACTTGTTGAGTCTAAAATTGAGTCCTTTTGATTGTTGGTTGCTGTTTTAAGTGTCTAAAGTTAGTTTTAAGTGTATAGAGTCTAGTTTAGTGTTTTTTAGTCTTATTTGTATTGATTAGCATCCCTAGTTAATCCCTGGTCTAGAACGATCCCTACTTACATATCTACTACAATTGTCACAAATAGGGTTTAATTTGTGTGTCAAGTTAATTTTCATATCAAATTTTGCCGCCGTTGCCGGGGATTAGTAAGTTAATTTTCACATCAAATTTTGGTGCTGTTGTCGAGGATTAGCAAACTTGGTAATCCCTTTTTGTTTGTGTAGTGTCTTTTTAGTGTCTTTGTGTTTTCTTTTAAGTTTGTCGTGCCCTTTAGATTGGTTGCTGATTTGTTGTGTTCTTTATTTCAGGTACTAGTTTATGACTCGTCGTTCTCAACCTATTCGTATAAACATATTGGATTTTGACGACGATTTTGAACGAACTTTGTGAAGAAAGAGGAAGTAACCGGAGCCTAATCCACCTAGTTCAAGTTCAGATTCCGAATCTGAATTTGAAGAAGAAGAAAGCATGGCAGCGGACAATCGAACAATCAAAGAACTTTCGGCCTCGGGACTAGACAATGTTGTGCCTTTATGCATTCAATATCCTATAGCTGCCCAAGGCAAGACCGATGAGTTCGAATTGAAGTCTAGCTTGTTGCATCACATTCCCAAATACCATGGGCTATCCATGGAAGATCCCAACAAGCATCTTAAGGAGTTTGAAGTAGTATGTTCAAGCATGACACCCATCAATGTTGATGGGAACATTTTGAAGATGAAGGTCTTTCCATTCTCTCTTTTGGAAAAGGCTAAAGATTGGCTATACGAATTGGCACCCGGAACCGTCACTTCTTGGGAAAGCATGAAACGAGCATTCTTAGAGAAATTCTTCCCAACTTCGAGAGTGATTCTTTTGAGGAAGAAAATTAGTGGCATTCAACAAAATCAAGGGGAGTCTTTTCCAGCATATTATGAGCGTTTCAAAGCCCTTGTTGTATCTTGCCCACAACACCAAATGAAGTAAAAGCTTTTAATTCAATACTTTTACGAATGACTCCTTCTAAATGAGAGACAAATGCTAGATGCCTCGGCGGAAGGTGCTTTGGTTGACAAAACACCCGTAGCTGCCAAGGTTTTAATTGTAAATAAAGCCTTGAATGCACAACAATATGAAGGTGTTGGACAAAGAAACACCCCACGGCAGCAAGTGCATGAGGTAAGTTCCCAAACCGACATTCAATCTCAATTAGCTAATCTTACTTCTATTGTGTCTCAGATGGCCGAAGGAATGAGAATACAAGGACCAATTGTATGTGGCGTATGTTCTATCCAAGGACACCCTTCAGACAAGTGCCCTCAATTGATTGAGAATGGGGGATGGGAGAGTGCAAATGTCAATGGATTTCCAAGCCAAAATCAGCCAAGGAATGATCCATATTCCAACACATATAATCCGGGTTGGAGACATCACCCAAATTTCAAGTGGAGGGAGCCTCAACAACCTCCACAACAAGGAGGCTTTAGATAACAAACCCCAGGGTTCTACACCAAGCCATACGGCCCTAATCCAAACCAAGCACAACCTGCCCAAAATAATCAAGGTACGTCTTTGGACAATGATACACTTATTAAGTTACTAACCAATTTGTCTCAGGGGCAAGAGAATCAAAACAAAGCGATGCAAAACCAAGACAAAAGGGTGGACCACTTGGAAAAGCAAATTGGGCAGATTGCGGAGTTTGTAGGACAATTTCGAGACAAAGGCAAGCTCCCTAGCTCAACCATTGTCAATCCAAAGGGAGGGTTCGAATCTGCCAAGGTAATCACGTTGAGAAGTGGTAAGGAGGTTGGAACCACCCCAAAACCATCCAAAACAAGTCAAGAAGAGGACACTTTGCTGCAAGAAGAAGAGGAACCAAGCAAAGCCATGGCAAGGGTAGAAACATCCTTGCCGCAACCACCTAGGGACCCCAATGCATCCAATTCATCCAATTCGGCCAATAGAGGTAAGTTGGGTTCAAATTTGATTAAGTCTAACCCTATTCCACCCAATGTTCCTTTTCCTAGCAGATTTAAGCAATCAAAGAAAAAAGAGAATGAGAAGGACATTCTGGAAACCTTTAGGAAAGTTCAAGTCAATATCCCGCTCCTTAATGCAATCAAGCAAGTTCCTAAGTATGCGAAATTTTTGAAAGAGCTTTGCACAACAAGGAAAAGGATTTCAAACAAAGAGGTGGTCCAGGTAAGTGAGAATGTTTCGGCAGTGTTACAAAGAAAACTACCACCTTAATGAAAAGATCCGGGTAGTTTTACAATTCCTTGTGTTATTGGAAATACTAAATTTGAACATACTATGCTAGATTTAGGAGCTTCAATTAATGTCATGCCTTACTCAATTTATGCATCTATAAACTTGGGAGAACTTAAAAACGATGGTGTGATTATTCAATTGGCCGATCGTTCTAATACCTATCCAAAATGAGTTTTGGAAGATGTGTTAGTGCAGGTTAACAATTTGATCTTTCTGGCGGACTTTTACGTGCTTGACATGGAGGATTCAACCCATTTTACACCATTGCCGATCCTACTTGGGAGACCTTTCAAGAAAACAGCCTACACCAAGATCGATGTGTTCAAAGGAACTTTAACGATGGAATTGGATGGGGAAGTTATTGATTTCAATCTTTCTGAAACTATTAAATATCCTAAAGACGATCATTCTTATTTCTCTATTGATATACTTGAGTCATTGGCGCAGGACTTTCTTGACTTGTTGGACAAAGACCCACTTGAAACCACAATTGTCGAGGGAATGGGTATAGAACCAAATCTGGTTGTGCATGATGAGGAAGTTGGCGAGATGGTGGCCGCACTTGAATCATCGCCACAATATCAAAGTAAGCCCCCAAACCCAATTTCAATTCCTGTTTCTACTAACAAGTTGTTACCTTCAGTGATTCAGGCACCCGTTCTTGAACTTAAACCATTGCCAAGTCACTTGAAGTATGTCTATTTGGGAGACAAAGAAACGTTGCCCATCATTGTTTCTTCATCACTCATGGCAATGGAGGAGGCCAAATTGGTTCGAGTGTTGAAAGAGCACAAAACAGCCATAGGATGGACCTTGGCCGACATTAAGGGAATTAGCCCTACAACATGCATGCATCACATACTTCTAGAGGAGGGGGCTAAAACAACTCGAGAGGCTTAACGTCAACTCAACCCTCCAATGATGGAAGTTGTGAAGAAGAAGATTATCAAATTACTTGATTGTGGAGTGATTTATCCAATCTCGGATAGCCGTTAGGTTTCACCAATTCAAGTTGTGCCAAAGAAATCCAGAGTGACGGTGGTGAAGAATGCTGAGAATGAGCTTGTGCCAACATGTATCCAAACAGGTTGGAGAGTTTGCATTGATTATAGAAAGCTCAACACCACCACAAGGAATGACCACTTCCCTTTGCCTTTCATTGATCAAATACTTGAAAGGTTAGCCGGTCATTCTTTTTACTGTTTTCTTGATGGTTATTCGAGATATAATCAAATTATCATAGCTCCAGACGACCAAGAAAATACCACTTTCACGTGTCACTTTGGTACTTTTGCTTATCGTCGTATGCCATTCCGTTTATGCAATGCACCTACTACCTTTCAAAGATGCATGGTAAGTATATTTTCAGATTTTGGGGAGAAAATAATTGAAGTTTTCATGGATGATTTTAGTGTATTTGGTGATTCGTTTGACGATTGTTTACATAATCTCACTTTAATCTTAGAACGATGCATTGAAACTAACCTTGTTTTAAATTGGGAAAAATGTCATTTCATGGTAAAACAAGGCATAGTTTTAGGGCATATAATTTCGGCCAAAGGGATTGAGGTTGATAAATCAAAAATAGATCTTGTACGTTACTTACCCTCTCTTACTTCGGTTAGAGAGGTTCGTTCTTTTCTTGGACATGTAGGATTCTATAGGCGATTCATCAAAGATTTTTCAAAAATTTCCAACCCCCTTTGCCGACTTCTCCAAAAGGATATACCATTCAAGTTCGATGAGGAATGTGAGAAGGCCTTCAAACACCTCAAGGAAATGCTTACTTCGGCCCCCATCATTGTTCCACCAGATTGGAGCCTTCCTTTTGAGCTTATGTGCAATGCCTCGGATGCATTAGAAGCTATTTTAGGCCAAAGGAAGAACAAGCAGCCACATGTCATCTATTATGCATCCCGGACCTTGAATGATGCCCAATTGAACTACTCCACAATGGAAAAAGAACTTCTTGCTGTTATTTTTGCTTTAGATAAATTTCGTTCTTATTTCCTTGGTACTAAAGTTATAATTTACACTGATCATGCGACATTGAAGTACTTACTCACCAAGAAGGAAGCCAAACCAAGGCTTATTCGTTGGATGCTTCTACTTCAAGACTTCGATATCGAAATCCGGGACAAGAAAGGAAGTGAAAACGTGGTGGCTGACCACTTGAGCCGCTTGGTACATGAAAAAGAAGCCGTACCTATCCCAGAGACATTCCCAGACGAGCAGTTGATGTCCATCGAGGTAAGTGAGCCATGGTATGTCGATTTAGTGAATTATTTGGTGTCTAAATAAATTCCAAGCAACATAAATAAACACCAACGTGATAAACTTAAAAGTGAGGCTCGGTTTTATATGTGGGATGATCCTTATTTATGGAAATATTGCGCAGATCAAATCATTCGTAGGTGTGTGCATGAATCGGAGTTTAATTCAATTTTAACGTTTTGTCACACTTAAGCATGTGGAGGTCACTTTGGCACTCAAAGGACGGCACGTAAAGTACTTGAATGTGGTTTTTATTGGCCTACTATATTTAAGGATGCTAGAACTTTTTGCATAACATGTGATCGATGCCAAAGAACCGGAAATATAGGTCCAAAATACCAAATGCCGCAGACACCTATCCATGGTGTCGAAATTTTTGATGTTTGAGGTATTGATTTTATGGCTCCTTTTCCTTCATCAAATGGTTTCCTTTATATTTTACCTGCGGTTGATTATGTGTCGAAATGGGTGGAAGCAAAAGCCACCTATACTAATGATTCCAAAGTGGTTGCAGATTTTGTTAAAACTAACATATTTGCTAGATTTGGAATGCCAAGAGTTCTTATAAGTGATGGAGGGTCCCATTTTTGCAATCGAACCATTAAAGCTTTGCTCAAGAGATATAATGTCACACATAAGGTGGCAACACCTTATCATCCTCAAACAAATGGGCAAGCCGAGGTTTCTAATCGAGAAATCAAGCAAATTTTGGAGAAGACCGTTAGGCCAAACCGGAAGGATTGGAGCTTGTGTTTGAATGATGCATTGTGGGCATATCGTAGGGCCTACAAAACACCAATTGGAATGTCCCCATTTCGGCTCATTTATGGGAAACCATGTCATCTTCCCGTTGAATTGGAGCACAAAGCACATTGGGCTGTCAAAACGTTCAACATGGACATTGATGCTACTGGAATCCATAGGAAGCTTCAATTGAATAAGCTTGAGGAGATAAGGCATGAAGCATATGAGAACACGTTGATTTACAAGGAGAAGTCAAAGGTATTCCATGACAAGATGATTCGTAGCAAGACATTTGTTCTAGGGCAGAAAGTGCTACTCTTCAATTCCCACCTTCGCTTGTTTCCAGGTAAGTTATGTTCTAAATGGATTGGCCCGTTTGTTGCTATTAATGTATTTCCTTATGGTGCAATCCAAATTCAAAGCTTAAAGACCAGCCAAGAGTTCAAAGTGAACGGACATCGTTTGAAACCATACTATGAGAATTTTGAAGAGCATGTCGTGGATGATGCAAGCTTCCATGTCGTGGGACCCATTGAAGTTTAAGAGGAAAGATCGTCCGGCTAAAAGATGTTAAAGCAAGCGCTTCGTGGGAGGCAACCCATGAAAATAAAGAAGAACTAGGAATCTCCAACACTCCATAACCAGATTTGCGTTCCTAAACCCTACTCTTTATTGCTTTTACTTTGCCAGGATTGTCATGTTGTTAGTTGTGTTATTTGTTTGTTTGTGAGTCTATGCTTAAAACATTGAGGACAATGTTTGGTTTAAGTGTTGGGGGGGGGGGGTAAACAAGCTGTTTTTGCATGATTTTCATGGGATTTTATCACCTATCACTTCTAAAGTTGTTGTTCACTGTTTTTAAGTGTTTTTAGTGTGTTTTGAAGTGTTTTTATGTGTCTTAAACAGAAAATCCGAAAATTTGAAAGAAAAAAAATCGAAAAAGAGTGTTTTAAAAACCCAAAAAGAGTTGTTTTAGAGTCGTTTTTGTTTTTGTGTGTTTGTTTGTGTCTTAGGATACCTTCCAACACAATGATGAGGATTTTGTTTTTAATTGCATGACTATAAAAGAAAGTTACAAACATGGATGGAAGTTGGATATGTTCTTTGGTTTATGCTTGGTTATAGTTAACATTTACGAATTCACATGTAATCACAAAAGAAAAAATCAGTTTTTGTAACATGCTTGAAGGAAGAAACTCAAACTAACGCTACAACCCTGATAGACTTGAGCCTAAACGTTGTTTGGAGAGTTATTAATCTTGATTTCTTGTTTTCTAAGTCGTTGCATGATCTCATCATTCTTTGCTTGGTTACTACTTAGAATGCGTTTCATCACTATAGTCCCAAATACTAGAACTCATGCCCATTTCATTCAAAGCATAAAATTGATTAGCATAACAAATAATAAGATGAAGTTGTTTAGTTAAACCATAGCCAAAAAGCCCTACCCTTTTGCATATGTATTGTAGGTTTAAGCCCTTTGAGCCTTACTTTGCCTATTTCCTTTGTTAAACCACATAATTCTTAAAGGATAGTAAAGCATGACTTAGAGGGAATTCCTTTTGATAAAAAAATTGCAGAAAATCAAGTGTGGGGGAAGGATTTTTCGAGGGAGTCTAGGGGGATGGATGGTTCATGTGCCAAAAGAAGAGAGAAGCCGGAAAAAAACAAAAAACAAAAAACAAAAAAATAAATAAATAAATAAATAAATAAATAAATAAAAGAAGAAGAAAAAGAAAAGGAGTTGAAAATAAGTGAGAATGAACTCACAAGTGTTGAATGTTGAAGAAAGGGTCCAAAAAGTTTGAATATGGCCCTAAGTTTTGTGTGAATATTCCCTTGGTGTTCAAAGTTGGTTTTTGCATTCAAAAGTGAATTCTAAGTGTTTATTTCATTACTTTGCTTACTATTGCTTTAAGAACTTTTGTTTATTTTCCCTTTCTTTGTTAGCCAACACATCACCGTTACAAACCCTTTGACTTCAATTTTGATTGTTATGTGTTTCAATATGTGGAGTTTAAAATTGGTTTGAGCATATGGTATCTTTGGTTCTCGCGTCTAAAGTAGTGGCATTCCATTCATGAGATCATATACATGTTAATAATTCTAGAAATTGCCTTCTTTGTTATGACATATATGAGTATTAGTTTACATATTTACATCAATCTTCTCACATATACCTAGTGTAGGGAGTGTAGTCAGAAAATCTGTGTGAAAATAGAGAGTATATCCGGTGAGGAATTGAGGGATTCTCTAAGGCATGTTACTACATTCAAAATCATGTTTTAATTGATTAAATGGGAGCTAGTGTGTGGTAACTATGGTTAAGTATATGCTCGAGGGTAGGGACAACTAAAATCTATGTATGTGGTGTTCTTTAATGTGTCAGGTTCATTGGAAATCCCTGAGGTACATGTTGGAAGGTCTAGATTGTGTTTTGTTTGTTTTGTTTATTTCGTTTTGCTCGAGGACTAGCAAAAGCTAAGTGTGGGGGAATTTGATAGGAGCATATTTATGCTACTTAGTTATGTTATTTCCTTGTATTTAGTGAGTTAATTACTATTTATTTTAGTCTTTTAAGCTATTTTTGTATGTTTTTAGGTCCTAATGGCAAAAGGAGCAAGAAAGGGCATTTTGAGGCTAAATAGAGCAGTTTTGGGCATGGATTGGATAGCTTAACTATGGAGCAATGAGGATGGACGAAATTGAAGTCAAGAAGGGCTAGGAAAGCTACAAATATGGTGGATGAAGTCCTAATGCAAAGCAGATAAGGAAGTAGCAAGAAATAAGGAACCTTATCCAACCTTATCTTATCCTATCCTAACCAACCTTATCCTTTCCTAACTCTAACATTATCCTATCTTATCCTATCCAAATTAGGTTGTGCCTTGAATATAGCTATTTAGGAGGGATTAGAACATGTTTTCACACCCTTCTTTATAGTATAGATGATGGATGACTTTATACTATGAAGATGCTTTTGAAATATGTGTACCTATGTTTTAGAAAGACTACGTTCAATGGTTTTGTGCGTATCTAGTGGTCACCATTCTATGCATATAGAAGATGTTACTTATATTGCCTTCAAGCAGGCGTGTGTAGGGCACTGTTCTGTGCATATGGAAGATGATACTTATATTACCTTCGAACGGGCGTGTATAGGGCAATGTTTTGTGCATATGGAAGATGATACTTATATGGCCTTCGGGTGGGCATGTGTAGGGCACTGTGTCGTGCATATGGAAGATGATACTTATATTACGTTTGGGTAGGCGTGTGTAGGGCACTGTTCTATGCAAAAGAGAGAAACTGATACTGATACCGCTAGTTAGCACACTATATACAAGATATGTTTTATGGCATGCTAGGGTTTTCGGAAAATCTTTTACATATTATGTTATGAGTTTCATAAAACTTTGGGGGTTAGTATTTTGATAATTATTTCAGTATTTTATATATATCAACTTGGTCCACTCATATTTGTTTTGCGTCTCCTCAGGACTTAGAATCGAGGCGTACAATCCCGGCATCAAGACACTCTCGCATCGGCATCTTCGAGTCCTTTCGGTATAGGACCCATTCCTTTGCTCATTCAATTTTATATTGTTTCTTTTAGTATTTTAGTTAGTTGTATGCCTGAACGCGTTCCTGGATTGCATATTAATTACATTTAATTTTATAAGTCTTATTTATTTCTTGTTCTCAGCATTTGCATTCAATAAATGGTTTTCGTTACCCTTGGGTGTCGACCAGTACGTGCCTATCCTGGTGTTTGTAGAATATCAGGATCGGGGCATGTTAAAATAGTATCAGAGCATACTTAGGACTTTATTCTTCCATTTGGTAACCTTAATCCTTCTTGTATCCATAATCTTTAGTCCTTCTAAATCTTGTTCGTTTCTTATTAGAATCATGGATAATCCTGGTGGGAATGTGCCTCGACAACCTCGTTTTGGTCTTATGGGGGGATTTTACCAGTTAACCAATGCTTTAAAGAATGTTTTTCCCAGTAATAACAAGCTAAGCTGTAAACATATGGAAATAGCTCATAGTCACGAAGTTTCGGAACTAAGGGTAGTTGGAGTCTGTGAAGAAGTTGAAGATTGGCTGGAGAAAATAGAGGATACTTTAGAGGCCATGAAATGCCCAATGACTGAATAGGCAACTACCGCTGGCTATTTCCTTCAAGGAGAAGCGGGGCTTTGGTGGAAATGAATGAAGAGGTCACGTCCACCTAGTTCCTAGATAACTTAGGCCACCTTCAGGAGACTTTTCAATGCACACTTTGTGGTCCCTAGCTATCAGTTAAGGAAAAGGCAAGAGTTCCTAGAGTTTCGTCAGGGTGATCTGAGCATCATGGAGTTTGATAGTACTATCTGATGCCTGTAGAGACATCATGAGGGAACCTATGGGAATCGATAGGAGATGATGATTCAGGTGTTGATTACACTGAACCCGGACTATCGCAAGCTTATGGCCGCATAGAGGCATAGATCTTACGAAGAGATGATTGAGACATGCTTGAATATCGAATAGACAAGGTGGGACAGTATTATTTAAGATCAACCTCAAATTCAAAACAAGCCTCGAAGACAGAATCAAGTTCGGAATCAGAATCAAGGGGTTGAGGATTCCGATCTCAGAGTATGAGGGAACCAACTAGCTCTCCTAACCCCATTGGCCCTAGACATTCTAATTCATTCAAAAGATAGGGCCAGGGTTCAAGATGATTGAGTGACAGCTCAGGTAGTGAGTTAGTGAGGCAATCATTCAGCCACTTTACTACACTGATCGTGGCTTGCGCACATTGTGGTATGCGTCATCGGGGAAATTGAGCTATGAGTACCCGCACTTGTCACATATGTGGTGGTACGAGGCACTATGCTCGTGTTTGCCCTTCGGCGAACCCTTTTGAGAGTTATGCTTCTGGCTCAGGTTACAGTGGAGGTGACTATTTGACCACTCAAAATTATGGTAGGACTTAGAACTATGGCGGCAGTGGCAGTAGTAGTCAAAGTTATGGCCACAGTGGTAGCTACAGTACCCAGTTTTCTGCCCAACGACAGCCACATCAGCACGGAGCAGCTTCAGGAAGCTATAATCAGGGGAACATAACAGGCCGTAACAACCAGGGTTCCATAACTCATAGCGGCCGGAACAATGGTGCAGGACATTAGGTTCACGAGTGTACCAACTCCATGACTCAGCAGGAGGCTGAACAGGACCCCCTAGTCATTACTGGTACATTGCTCATTTGTGGTATTCTAGCTAGAGTTCTGATTGATTCGAGTGCCACATTTTCATTTGTATCTCCATCTTTTGCACGGAAAATAAACTCACAACCTACCCCACTTGGTTTTGATATGCTAGTACAAATGGCACTTAGAGATATTTTCTTGCACAATGGAAGTATAAGGATTGCCCAATGATAGTTGAAGGGGAACTCATGGAGATTAATTTAATTCCCTTCCAACTTGCAGGGTTCGATGTCATTTTGGGGATGGACTGGCTGTCCAGGAATTATGCCTATGTCGGTTATAAGGAAAAGTTTGTGACGTTCAATCGGCCTGGACGACCGTCAATCACATTTCAGGGTAAGCAATGAATCCTTCTTAACAGTATCATTTCTGCTATCTAGGCAACTAAATTGATGCAAAAAAGATGTGCAGGATGTTGGAAGTATGCCCACAAAGCCACTCATTTGATGTAATAGCTTTTTGGAATACTTGTTGTGTTAAACTTTTATATGTTTAATAGAGGGCAAAGCTTATTGTTAATCACTATTTATAGTATCTTGTGTTTAAGCAATAAGGGAATCCAAGGAATGTATTTGATCTAAGAGACAAGTGATTTAAGTTAGTTAAATTAACGAGACCTTTCTCTTATGTTCATTCCTAAAACGTTCCTAGCCATAGGATTGCCAATTGGGCATTGACAATCCGCTAAGGTTAGTATGTGTTATGTCGACTCAAGCGTGAGTATGAACTAGTCTCAAGTCATTTGGTGTTGGACACTAAGGCAAACACATAGGTGCTCGAAAGAGTAATCGAGTACACTGAACAACGATCAAACGAGAGTTCGAACATACATGTCATGTGAGAACTCAATAGTTGCAATATGCAAAGTAGTCCTTTGACCTGAGGCATCATTGATATCTAATGGTTAGGTCCTTGATCTTTGATTATGTCAACGGCATTCCATTGGAGTGTCCACGGCATTGTTGGGGTCAAGCTATCTAGTCATGTAGGCATATGAATGCACAACAAGGGATCTCTAACCTTCCATGATGGAAGGAGAATACTCTAAGATATGATTCGAGAGTCTTTGGCCAAAGCATATGAATATGACTAAGGAAGGTTGTTCTAAATCTTATTCAATTGAATCATATAGAGAAATATCACATTGGATAGTAGACATGAAACAAACTATCACTTAAACAATGTGATTAAGAGTATTGTATTAGAGAAGGACCGTATTGCATTGTAGTTGTAACTGGATAGGTTCTCCAACCACTTCTACTTAGCTTGGGTAACCATGACATGCTGCTAGGCGTCACCCATGGTTTGTGGAAGCCCTAAAGATTAGCAAACACTAATTTTAAGGGAGAATTGAAATGTGATTTCAATTCACAATCGATCGTTAAGAGTAACATCGCCCACTACCTCGCTAATTGGAACCTAATGGATCGTACACCGAGTAAGGATATAAGTGAAGAAATTATATGAAATGGATAAGCAATTAAATGGTTTAATTGAAGAATGGTCAAGATTAATTAAATAGTTAATTAAATATACGAAACGTTCGTATTGGGCGTTTAAGTTAGTTTTGGGCTTCGGGGCACAAAAACGTTTTGGTCCACAAGGCCCATTATGTTTAAGTTGTATGACAACTAAAACAAAATGGGCAATTAAGCCCAATAACAACATATTTTCGGCCATAAGGGTGGAGGGTAGTGAACTTGGCTTAATTGCAAGTTTGCCACTCCATTGTGAGGTGGTATAAAGACAACTTTATAGCCATTTCATCCTTAGGGTTTTTCTAATAGAATTTGGGTGAAACCTATTCTCTCATTTTTCTACATAGAGGCCGGCCACCTTAGGGGAAGAACATCTAGCAATCTTTCTTCCCTAAGTCATCCATTTCATCTTCACACAACATCTTTGGTGTGGAGACTTAGAGACACCAAACTTTTGGTGTTTTGGAGAACAAATCCTCAAATCCTCAAAGAAGAAAAAGGAGCACTAAAAGGGAGGAAATCACAAGGAAGATCCAAAGAGCAAGGAGGTGACTTGAAGGCCCTCCACTTGGGTGAATCCCTTGTGCAATCAAGGATGAGCTTCAAGGGTAAAGAATCTCTAAATTCTTATTCTCTTTAATATTGTTAAAGAGTCTTATGGTTCACCATATACTAGGCTTTGAAAGTCATGGGTTTTATGAATTGTTTTTGAATGCATGCCTACTTTAAAGTGTTATTAGTATGCCTATGTATTCAAATGTTCATGCATGTTCTTAGCTAGGACAAATTTTTTCCTTCAAGTGGTATCAGAGCCTAGGCCTAGTTTATGGTGGATCCTTTTGGGTTTTGTGATTTTTCATATTTTGTGATTTAAGTGTTGTAAATGTTACAAGCTTTGTTCTTGCTTTGAATATAAATTTTACTTGAAAATTTAGCATCTCAAATGTTGTAGATGTATTTCATTAAAGCATGAATAATGGAACTAAAAGTTGGTGCCAAGTGTTTTGGGATTTTCGGCCAAATCCAAAGGGTGATTTTTTGGGTTCATGTTAGGCTTGTTAAAATGGTTTTAAAGTGCTTTTTGGAACCCCTAAGTACCCTAGGATATTAACCCTCTTTTGAGTTGTGAAAATTTGAGTTTTTGGTGAAAGAAAACATCCATGGAGCTATTATGAGTTTTCATGTATGTTCTTCATATTTCTTGAAATTCTTATCAAGAACAAAAAGTTTTGAAGTTTTGATTCAAAAGTTTTATGTTTTACATAAAGTTTTGATTATTAGTTGATGGGTGATGATTATTGGTGAGAAATGATTAAATGGCTTTAATTATGTCAAAAATATATTTTTGAATATTAGTTGATGGATGATGATTGTTGGTAAGAAATGATTAAATGGTTTTAATTATATCAAAGATATATTTTCTTTTCAAACCATCCCCACCATCTTTAATCTCACCCACCAAAATCCACTTACAAAATTTTTTTTTTTCAAAAATCTCTATAACAACTATCCTTGGCCGGCCACCCCTCTAGTGGGGTGCATTTGTGCAATTAAATAAAGTTTTGATACTTTTGTGTATTTGTATTTTGGCCCAAAAGTTTGTGTTTTTGCAAAATGGCCCAAATAAAATGAGAACAAAAATTGTTTTGTCTCTTTAATGAGAATTGGATTTTCATTATATTTAGTTCCATTTAAATCAATTCTATGGATCCAAAAACCAATTGTTTAAAGTTGTTTTCTTAGTTAATTTAGTTAATTAAGAAAAGGGTGATTATGAACCAAAGGCCTCGATAATTGAGCTATGTGATTGGCCGATTTACATTATCAATGATTGGGTTTTAAGTAATGTAGATTTGAATGTAATTTGATTAATTCAAATTGTTGTAAAGGGCATAAGCCCATTATTTGTGTTGTAAAGGGCATAAGCCCATTATTTGTTTTGTAAAAGGGCATAAGCCCATTATTTGTTTTGTAAAAGGGCATAAGCCCTTCTTATTATTTCATGTATTCCTCTTTGTTTATATGTATGCAAATTGGAATAGTTGGGTCCAACGCCCAATAGGAAATAACGGTTTAATTGGATTAAACGCGTAACTAAAATCAACAACTATCTACCTTAAACCCAAGGTCCAACACAAGGCTCGTGTTGGATCAAATCAAACGGTTCATAATCATCCTAAAACCTAATATGACTATATAGTCCATATGAGGATGCAATGCGTTCGTTAGTAGTTCCATATAGTCTCGCTTGTTTCAACGAAACAGTGGGAGTATTATATGCTACTAAATCATATTAACTTGGACCAATAGTTATGATAGGGCCATGTTCTTTTAATATGATTAAAATGTTTTTGATGTAGCCCAAAACTACTCCCTCAATAAAATGGATATTAAGTTGATAAGCGAGAGATGCTTTGAACATCTCTTCGTAGGCCTTCCACCGTGGTGGGCTCCAATCGTTTGTGACTTGTACACCGGCTTCACCCTATCATGGGGGAGTACAAAGTGCATGCTTACACTCAGGAGGAGTCCATAAACATATGATGAGGTAAGTGTAGGCAACGAGGATAGCCAACATCGTATCATCGTGAGGTTATTCTTGAACCCCTACACGAACTAAGCATGGTGGGAATAACTTAACTAAGTGCAATGGTGCCAACATCGTATCATCGTGAGGCAACATTCTCTAGAGGCCAAATAAGATGGGTAATTACAAACGTTGTAAATGAGTAAAGCGTTATTCTCTCATCATTATTTTTGCTAACCAACATCGTATCATCGTGAGGTGGGCTTGGTAATGGTGAGTCTCCCATGCCCCGCTAAGAGTTCAATATAACTCTCGAATTCCATTGAGGGATATGGAGTTTGCCAAAAATAGTGGGTGGTACTATTTGATTCAAGACCCAATCAAGTAGTTAATCAACAATCTAATACGATTTCTGTTATGTTATGTAGTTAACGACATGCCTAAAATACTACCCACCATTATACTTGACAAAATGGCCTAAGACTTTTTCCTTGCATATCTCTCGGATGATTTCACTAAGTTTATTGTAAACTATAAAGTGAATAGATTCGATCATACTTTTAACGAGATGATTGACATGTGCTGTAAATTTGAAAAATGTTTCAAAAAGGACAGTGGGAGTGAGAATGCAAAAACAAGGAAGAGGTTACATAAGAAGAAGGCAAAGAAATCCAAAGGAACATGCTTTCATTGTGGAAAGGATGAACGTTGGAAGAAGAAATACAGGGTGCGCATTGCGAGCCTTATGACACGAACTTTTGAAGAGACTATTTCGGTCATAGAAAGTGCTTTTACAGTGAGCTCCAATTCCTGGATATTTGATTCAGGCGCTAGTCAACATATCTGTAATACGATGCAGGGACTAGTAGGGAGCAAGACACTACGCAATGGGGAGATGGTTGTGCGAGTTGGGAACGGCGCTAAAATCTCTGCAAAAGCAATAGGCACCTACATGCTTAACCTACCCTCTGGGGAAGTCCTGGAACTTAAAAATTGTTTATATTTTCCTTCATGTATAAAGAATTTGATTTCTATCTCTAAGCTTTTACGAGATGGGCACTCAGTATTGTTTGACAAAATGAGCTGCACTTTATACTTGAACGGTCGTATTATCTCTCATGGTAATATGATAGAGGGACTTTTTCACCTAGAGACGAATAGTGGGATGCACTGTATTGAAAGCGGGAATACCTCAAAACCCAAAAGGGCTAGAGAAGAAGTTAACCAAGAAAGGATGTGGCATCTTAAACTTGGACATGTGAACCTTGAAAAGATTCGCAAGATGTCGAAAGACGGATATGTCCGCCCATTAGGTAATGACCAGATGGGTACTTGTGAATGCTGTTTGAAAGGGAAGATGACCAAATCTCCATTCACTGGGAAAGGAGAGCGTGCCACTGAAATTCTAGGGTTAATCCACACTGACGTATGTGGACCTATGTCTACTACGTCGAGAGGAGGTTTCTCCTACTATATCACATTCACCGACGATCACTCTCGGTTTGGCTATGTGTATCTTATGAAGTACAAGTCAGAATCCTTTGAAAGGTTCAAAGAATTCAAGAATGAAGTTGAGAAGCAAACTGGGAAACAGATAAAAATCCTAAGATCAGATCGAGGGGGTGAATATCTGAGTAATGAATTCCTAGATTATCTCAAAGAGTGTGGAATAAAATCACAGTGGACTCCACCGGGAACTCCACAACTTAATGGAGTTTCTGAAAGGAGAAATCGAACCTTGATGAACATGGTTCGTTCTATGATGAGTTCCGCTGATCTGCCAGTAACATTCTGGGGATATGCTCTATATACAGCAGCTTACTTGCTTAATAGAGTACCTTCCAAATCAGTTTCACAAACGCCCTATGAGATATGGCATAGTAGAAAGCCAAGTCTTAATCACATTAAGATTTGGGGTTGTGAAGCATATGTCAAGAAGCTTGAAGCTACTAAGCTTGAAGCGAGATCAGAAAGGTGCTATTTTGTGGGATATCCTAGAGAAACTATGGGATATGAGTTCTACCATCCTGACGACCAGAAAGTCTTTGTCGCCAGAACTGCTAAGTTTCTAGAGGACGAATTTGTTCTCAAAGAAACTATAAGTAAAACGATGGAAATTAATGAGATTAATGATGAACCACAAACAAGCACACGACATGTTGACAACCCTGTTCCTGAACCCCTAGCTCCACGTAGATCTGAACGGGTCAATAAGCCACCTAGAAGGTATGGCTTAGACAATGACTTTGCGGAATTGCACCTTCTAGGTGACAATGACACAAAGGAAGACCCTAGAGACTACACTGAAGCAATGTCCGACATTGATTCAAAGAGATGGCAAGAGGCCATGAAATCCGAGATGGATTCCATGTATCAAAATCAAGTCTGGACTCTTGTAGACCCTCCAGAAGGTATAGTACCTGTTGGAAACAAATGGATCTTCAAGAGGAAAATAGGCGTTGATGGGAACGTGGAGACTTATAAGGCTAGACTAGTAGCCAAGGGTTACAGGCAAAGAGAAGGGATTGACTATGAAGAAACCTTTTCTCCTGTAGCCATGATTAAGTCCATTCGGATTTTGCTTGCTATAGCTGCGTACCATGATTATGAAATCTGGCAAATGGACGTGAAGACAGCCTTTCTGAACGGCTACCTAGAGGAAGAGCTTTATATGGCTCAACCCGAAGGTTTCGTGTCCAAGTCTGAAAAGACTAAGGTATGCAAGCTTCAAAGGTCCATTTATGGACTTAAGCAAGCCTCCAGGAGCTGGAACATTCGTTTTGATACTGAAATCAAATCGTTTGGTTTTACTCAAAACGAAGACGACAATTGTGTTTATCAAAAAGTCGTTGGGGAAGCAGTTGTATTCCTAGTGTTATATGTAGATGACATATTACTATTCGGGAATGACACTGCAGTACTTTCTTCTGTAAAAGTGTGGTTGTCCAAAACCTTCCACATGAAAGATTTAGGAGATGCGTCTTATGTACTTGGGATAAAGCTCTATCGTGATAGATCCAGAAAATTAATTGGATTATCCCAATCTATGTACATTGATAAGGTGCTAAGTAGGTTCCAGATGGAACAATCTAAGAAAGGTATTCTTCCTGTAGGACATGGAATTCATCTTTCTAAGTCCATGGGACCTAAGACTCCTGAAGAGATACGGCATATGAATATGATTCCTTATGCTTCCGCCATAGGAAGTCTTATGTATGCCATGATATGCACAAGGCCTGATATCGCATATGCTGTGAGCATTACTAGTCGATATCAATCTAACCCAGGATCAGAACACTGGGCAGCTGTCAAGACGGTCCTTAAGTACTTAAGAAGAACTAAGGACATGTTCCTCGTTTATGGAGGAGCGACAGAGTTGAGAGTGGAAGGCTATACAGACGCAGATTTCCAATCTGACGTCGATGATAGAAGTTCCAACTCCGGATATGTATTCACTCTGAATGGTGGGGCTGTCAGCTGGAAAAGCAAGAAACAAAGTGTAATTGCTGATTCCACGACAGAGGCTGAATATGTCGCTACAGCTGAAGCCGGCAAAGAAGCGTTCTGGATGAAGAAGTTCATCACTGAACTTGGAGTGGTTCCAACCATTACATCACCAGTAACTTTGTACTGTGATAATAGTGGGGCGATAGCTCAAGCCAAGGAACCCAGGGCACATCAAAAGAACAAGCATTTTGATAGGCGCTTTAATATCATTAGAAGATATGCTGCCGAGGGGAAAGTCAACATCCTCAAAGTTGCTTCAGCCGATAACGTAGCAGATCCACTAACGAAGCCAATGTCTCAAATCCAACTTGACCGTCATATGGAAAAGATGGGTATTAGATACATGGGAAGATGGCTTTGAGTGCAAGTGGGAGATTGTTGGAAGTATGCCCACAAAGCCACTCATTTGATGTAATAGCTTTTTGGAATACTTGTTGTGTTAAACTTTTATATGTTTAATAGAGGGCAAAGCTTATTGTTAATCACTATTTATAGTATCTTGTGTTTAAGCAATAAGGGAATCCAAGGAATGTATTTGATCTAAGAGACAAGTGATTTAAGTTAGTTAAATTAACGAGACCTTTCTCTTATGTTCATTCCTAAAACGTTCCTAGCCATAGGATTGCCAATTGGGCATTGACAATCCGCTAAGGTTAGTATGTGTTATGTCGACTCAAGCGTGAGTATGAACTAGTCTCAAGTCATTTGGTGTTGGACACTAAGGCAAACACATAGGTGCTCGAAAGAGTAATCGAGTACACTGAACAACGATCAAACGAGAGTTCGAACATACATGTCATGTGAGAACTCAATAGTTGCAATATGCAAAGTAGTCCTTTGACCTGAGGCATCATTGATATCTAATGGTTAGGTCCTTGATCTTTGATTATGTCAACGGCATTCCATTGGAGTGTCCACGGCATTGTTGGGGTCAAGCTATCTAGTCATGTAGGCATATGAATGCACAACAAGGGATCTCTAACCTTCCATGATGGAAGGAGAATACTCTAAGATATGATTCGAGAGTCTTTGGCCAAAGCATATGAATATGACTAAGGAAGGTTGTTCTAAATCTTATTCAATTGAATCATGTAGAGAAATATCACATTGGATAGTAGACATGAAACAAACTATCACTTAAACAATGTGATTAAGAGTATTGTATTAGAGAAGGACCGTATTGCATTGTAGTTGTAACTGGATAGGTTCTCCAACCACTTCTACTTAGCTTGGGTAACCATGACATGCTGCTAGGCGTCACCCATGGTTTGTGGAAGCCCTAAAGATTAGCAAACACTAATTTTAAGGGAGAATTGAAATGTGATTTCAATTCACAATCGATCGTTAAGAGTAACATCGCCCACTACCTCGCTAATTGGAACCTAATGGATCGTACACCGAGTAAGGATATAAGTGAAGAAATTATATGAAATGGATAAGCAATTAAATGGTTTAATTGAAGAATGGTCAAGATTAATTAAATAGTTAATTAAATATACGAAACGTTCGTATTGGGCGTTTAAGTTAGTTTTGGGCTTCGGGGCACAAAAACGTTTTGGTCCACAAGGCCCATTATGTTTAAGTTGTATGACAACTAAAACAAAATGGGCAATTAAGCCCAATAACAACATATTTTCGGCCATAAGGGTGGAGGGTAGTGAACTTGGCTTAATTGCAAGTTTGCCACTCCATTGTGAGGTGGTATAAAGACAACTTTATAGCCATTTCATCCTTAGGGTTTTTCTAATAGAATTTGGGTGAAACCTATTCTCTCATTTTTCTACATAGAGGCCGGCCACCTTAGGGGAAGAACATCTAGCAATCTTTCTTCCCTAAGTCATCCATTTCATCTTCACACAACATCTTTGGTGTGGAGACTTAGAGACACCAAACTTTTGGTGTTTTGGAGAACAAATCCTCAAATCCTCAAAGAAGAAAAAGGAGCACTAAAAGGGAGGAAATCACAAGGAAGATCCAAAGAGCAAGGAGGTGACTTGAAGGCCCTCCACTTGGGTGAATCCCTTGTGCAATCAAGGATGAGCTTCAAGGGTAAAGAATCTCTAAATTCTTATTCTCTTTAATATTGTTAAAGAGTCTTATGGTTCACCATATACTAGGCTTTGAAAGTCATGGGTTTTATGAATTGTTTTTGAATGCATGCCTACTTTAAAGTGTTATTAGTATGCCTATGTATTCAAATGTTCATGCATGTTCTTAGCTAGGACAAATTTTTTCCTTCACAGGATTCTTAGCCCACGTAGTTACGAGGGATGAACCTTCTTTGCGTCCTAAAGATGTGCCAGTGGTGAAGAAATTCATCGATGTGTTTCCCGATGATTTGTTAGGGTTACCACTTGCGAGGGAGATCGAATTCACCATCGATTTACTTCCAGGTACAAATTTTATTTCCTTAGCACCATATGGAATAACACCAGCAAAGTTGAGAGAGTTGAAGATTCAACTCCAGGAGTTAGTGGATAAGGCTTACATCCAACCCAACATGTCTCCCTAGGGTGCTCCTGCCTTGTTTATTAAAAAGAATGATGGGTCGATGAGACTTTGCATCGACTATAGACAATTGAATCGAGTGATGGTGAAGAACTGTTATCCTCTACCTCGGATCGATGACCTGTTCGACCAGTTGAAAGATGCATAGGTATTCTCTAAGATCTATCTTCGCTCAGGTTATCATCAATTACTGATCCGTGAAGAAGATGTGCCGAAGACTGCATTCCGCACTAGGTATGGACACTACAAGTTCCGTGTCATGCCTTTTGGGTTAACAAATGCACCTGCAACATTTATGGATTTGATGAACAGAGTCTTTAAACTGTATCTGGATTGGTTTATGATTGTGTTTATTGACGACATTCTAATTTATTCCAAAAGTGTTGCCGAGCACAAGAAACGTCTGAGGGTGGTGCTGGAAAGGCTAAGAAGCAATCAGTTGTATGCTAAATTAAGTAAATGTCAGTTTTGGTTGAACTAAATTAGTTTTCTCGGACATGTAGTGTCTGCTGAGGGAATTAGTATGGACCTTCAAAAGGCTTCAGCAATGTCTACTTGGGAGCAACTGAGAAACGTTACTGAAGTGAGAAGTTTTCTAGGTCTTGATGGCTATTACAAATGCTTTGTACAAGACATAGGAACAAGGACTACGATCCGACGTACAAGGCATTCCCATACCAGTGACATCGTGCCATCTTCTCTGCTTGACTACTCTTGTAATAGCACATTCCGCTTGTAATCTGATTTAGAATATGCTCTGAACATGCCATGCATTATTATTGTGAATTCATTGTTGGCAATTGAATATTATTTATGTCATATTCTTTTATATTGCTACAATTTAAGTGCATGTTCTCAATATTTGCATTCATAAATGGCTTGCTTCACCTTCGAGTGTCGGCTAGCACGTGACCATCTCGATGTCCATGGGACATCGGGATCGGGGCGTGTCACCATGTGTTTCCTGCTTTAAATCATCCCCCAAACACATTTTAAGGTTGGAAACAACACATGAGCTTCAAAATAAAAAGAATTTGATATTCTTAAGGCTTACTGTGGTCGAGGAAAGGTATGAACAATGATATAAGTCATTGTGCAGTTCGATTTTTCCATTTAGGTGTCCTAAGCAAAGTAGTTACGAAGGTAGTGGTCTTCCACAAGGCTGATGGCGATGATATGGTGATCCACCGCGAAAGTGGTGGTCTCGGCCTCAGATTTTACAGAAAGAGAGATATGGTAAAGACAAAGACTCATCGGAATTAAGGTGGTGGTTCGGTAGTGTAGGTCGCCGGAGAAGGTGGCAGGTGATGACTGGCTTTGGTGTATGGCCTTCTGGCCTCTCTACGTGTGCAGAGAAAAGGGAGAGTTTGAGAGGTAGAGAGCTCGAATGAGAGCTGAGAGAGAGATCAGAGTGTTTAAAAATAATGGAAGAAATGAGAGACACGTGGATAAGAAAGAGGAATGGGGTGTGGTCCAAAAGTTTGAAGGGACTAAGGCCATCTTCAACCGAAGAGTCCAGAAGGCTGAAAATAGCTCGAAAATCGACTCCAACCGAAGGCTAGGCCAAAGGGCTCGTGGGGCCCATTAGAGCAAAAAAGGCTAAAGGGCCAACCGACTGGCCCAACTCAGCTAGCCAGCCAGCCCTAGCTCGGGGCTACAATTTTCATTATTCTTGTCAGTTATATCCAACATGAATGGTAGGCCAAAATTTCAAATACAACGATTAGCTGATGTCAATTACAATTGGATTCAAATTTTTTTTTTTTTTTTTTTTTATGAATTTAAAAAATTCCCTTTTTTTTCCTATAAATACCTAAGTCATTCCTACACCATTTTTCACATAATTTTCATCATTTCATACTATCTCACTTCATTCTATTTCAATTTAAGTTGTAGTTTTTAAATTTAAATTGTTGTTTTTAAATTTAAGTTGTTGTAATTTTTAAATTTAAAGAATAAATTATGTTTGGCCCTATGACCTTGGGTTGGAGATGGAGGAAAATATGGCCCTATATTGTTCATTAAAATATTAATATCTTGGAAGGCTAGAGGTGGTTAGAGATGGCCTAAGGGATATTGAAAGAGAGAGGGTCCGAGATTTAGGGAGACACGTGAGAGGTGAAGAGATAGGGCATGGGCCCCACATGTCACACAAACAACAATACAAAATATCCCTAATCATGAAATTTCAAATTTTCCCTAGGTATTCGATGTTTCGTAAAATTTTATCTGTAACTCCGATTTTGATTCCACTTGCGCCTATGCGTTCGTAGTGACAAGCACTACGAGGATACGCTAAAAGAATGTTTCGTATGTTTCACTACACACTGGTCAATGAAAGTCAACATCCCCTACTTTTAAGGGCAATTTCGTCAATTCACACTTTTAAAATTTATAAAATCGTAGAATTAGGGATAGGCTGTCACATGTGGGGTATAAAAATTAAAGCATTGAATTTAAAATATTGACGATGTTGGCTGATTTTTTTTTTTTTTTTTATCTACCATAAGCACCATTTTCTCATTGATTTTGATTCAAAACTTTTGAACTTTTCCACAAAATGCCACTTTTGTATTCTCAAGTTAATGTGTTCGGTGAATAATGAGTACACAAATGCAAATAGCCCTTTACCACAGTTGTAAAGAAGAGTGTTGTCCTTGCACCATGATATGCGTACAAATCTCGTCCGCTCTCTAATCTAATAAATCTATCGTTGGACAAAAAAAAAAATAATAATGAATATAGAAATATATTTATATATATATAATTTATATTATTTTTCATTCTAGTCAGATTCAAATAGGATACGGATCAGGGATCCTATAATCACATCCAAAATCATAACTGAATAATATTCATGATTTTTTCTTATATCCAAAATATACCCACACTTCTCCGAATGGTTATTTTTGGTTATCGGGTTTAACGGTTAAAATTGTCATCCTAAGTGTGTTGTTGCAAATTAACCAATTAGATAGTTAATAGGCACCCATTAAGATCTATTTAGTTTAGTTACATCTTACTACGATTACCAATATTATCTTATTATTATGGTGAAATAAAATTAAACGGGATTTTTATCCATTAATAACCGAAGGGATTTGACCCAATGCTTGTTCGGATGAAGAGAGAAGCCAAACCAGCTGAAGGGAAAACAGAGGAGAAGTGAAGAAAGAAAATTGCCCTGCATATGAACCTTTTCTTTCTCTCTCCAAAATCAAAATTGAATTGGGTGCAAACAAAAACATGCAGACTCAATTGCATACTGTTTTGCTTCATCAATCTGCCCAATCAGGTTTATTGGGCTACGCTTTTTAGCCGTGTACAAGTCAAAAACTAACAAAGCGATAGAATCCCCTCCCCGGACTCACACCATGGAAGGTATCGTCGTTTCCTTTCTATCTCAGATCGCTTTTGAGATATGGGTTTTCTATTTTCTGATTGATTTATGTTAATTTCTGGTATTGCATTGTTTGTTTGTTCTCGGAATTTTGATTATTTTGTATGCATGGAGAGTTTGTTTTAATGGTAATGAGGGTAATCTGGGTTCTGATTACTGAGAAACTTTTACAAGTGAAGGAAAATGGCATTTTGATCATGGTGGTTTTTGTTTCCTACTGTATGAGTACAAATTACTTGGCCTAATAAAATTTTCATATATTTGCAGTGCTTTATGTTTCCCACATTTGGCTTTCGTCACGATTTTTTGGCTTAGGGTTATTAATTTTTCTAAGTTGTTTTCTGGATTACATTTAGTCTACCGGCACAGAAGCTATGGTGACGGCATTAGGCATCCAGGTGGGGAAATCTCAGGAAATGCTTGAATGTTTGTATAGATGATGTTCGTAATACTTGACTTGGGAGGTTTGTTGTGCTTTCTGAATTCTTCTGTAAATGATATGGTGTATGTTTAAGGTGTTGTCCTTTTTATATTTTTGAGTCAAATGTTATAGCGCTGGAATAACAAACCTCAAGTAATTGAATTTTCTATCAGTGTATTGGAAAATCTTCTTTGAAACAAGAAATTCTAATATGGATAAGTGAGGTAAATGTAGATTATTTGGGGGAGCTTCAATTGAGGGATTCCTCCCATAAGATTATTTGAGGGACACCATTGTAGGGCCCAGTCCGTGTTTTATTTTAATGATCTGAACTGTCTAGTTTTTAGGTCTTCCATCAAATGTCGTGCTTTCAAAAAATTAGTCAAATTTGAAACCATTTAACCACTTAATAAAATGGTTTTCATTTTAGTGTTTTCTTGAAATATTGTGCTTGTGTATTTTCTTCACTACAATTGGATGTCTTAGTGATTTTGAATTTGTCTATTTTTTGCAAGCATGATCATTGAATAATGAATAAAAAAACAATTTTGATGATTGAAATCAAAATCTGAAGCGGGCCTTATGATGTATCACAAAAGAGCTTAATCCGATCTAAAAAATGCTTGTGAAACAGGATAATGTTAGGAATGCCACTATGGCCTTCTTCCATGTACAAAATGTGTGGAAATTTTCTTGTGAAGGAGGATGCTGTTTGGCATGCTACCATGACCTGTACTTTTATGCAATTGGCACATTTGACTCATAGGTCCAGCTTGTGGAAAGGGACTTGGACGATACATAAGCTTCAATAATCCTTTATGAGCAAGCTTCAGTACTGTCTGTTTTAGAAATTAGAGTGCCCTCCGTAAGAGTCCCACTAGTGGTAGTGGAGATTAAGAAACTCTTCTGGAATTGCACATGACTACCATATTTTACTGAAGTTACGGGAATCTAATATACTTTTTAAGTCTGGAGCTGCTATACTTGTATGCTTGAATTTTAATATGCCGAAATATTTTGTTTAGTTGTTTGTATGTTTGTACAGTTTTAGTTTAAACATTGTTTAGTTCAAAAACAGAAATGCTTTCAAATGTTTTTGTGAGATTAACCATTGTAGGTGTGATCTTCGTTATCCAATATTGTTGTTGGATTTTGAAATAGGTAGTTGCATGGAAGATGCAGCTTTGCAATTATGATCCTCAATTTTCTTTTGGAATCTTACAGGGGATCTCTCCTAGTTTTCCAATTTGATCAGTGGGTGACTAGTTTTGGAAATTTATTTTGGATAGGCTTTGTTTAACCTGTTACCATATAGCGGATTCCTGCAACCTAGTAAGGAATTGCATAATATTCCCACCACTTTATATTTCTCTCAGAAGGTCCGTCATAGATGTGGCGGTTGTCTTATTATTTGTTGTCTCAAACAAGAAAGAAAGTCCATGGGAATAGGCACAATCATAATAATGTTAATGGAGAAACTTATTCTTGTGATTATCATTGCTAGAATAACTTTGTAAGAGTTCTCAGTTTCAGATTTGTAGTCTTTGATATTGTTGAATCAAGAAGCAACCATTCGTAGCTTGTTGCTTGTTTCTCACTCTCTCATTCTCTCATTTGATGTTGTTCATTAATAGTTTGTTATGTGTCTTACTTGTGCTGAGAGGAGAATTTGGGCTATTCAGGGTCAGTAGTTTTCTGTTGTATGTCCTTTTGTCTTTAATTGCTAGATAATTCAAAGCAACCGACCACTTTGTTCCTTGTAATTTCAATTGGAAAGCCTTGGGTGCCTACCAAAATCTAAAGTCACTTGGTTGGCTGGTAGTTCTTGGTGAGTCAGCACATGTATGCCAAAAGAGAAGGCAGTACTCTTCATTATCTCTTGGTGTGCACCAAGCAAAACGGTGGGGGAATCTTCTGACTATATCTTTCTTTTCTTGTTCCCCCACGGCACAAACCGATATTAGATTAATTCTGGCTTTTGGTTTGGAATGGGTGGTTCGTGGGAATTGCTACTATTGACTGTATGTGTTCATTATGGGGAAAGATTTCAAGAAGAAAAATGTCAGCCTGTGGCAATAGGCTGTTTTGGCTCTATTTGGGTGTTGTGGTAGGGACAGAACAGCAGAAGCCTTGATAATAGAAATGAAGAGTTGGCTTCACTGGTGACGTAATTGAATATCGTGCCAGGAGATCTTCTTGAAGAGACATTTCTCAAGGCTTTGGTGTTTTCTTTTCTAATTTGGTTCCGGGGAATGGAGAGATGATCTGTTTATGGAGGAAACAGATCTCTTATCTGTGCCCTATGTTTGTTTGTTTGTTTTTTTTTTCTTTTTTTTTTCATTAGAGTTCATTTTATTAAATAAAGAAAAAATGGGTTAGGTTGACTAGGAGGAAAGCATCTTTAGTTTCCTATTAAGTAGAGATACCATGAAAGGGTTTTTTTATTTTTTTTATAACACCAGAATTACAAGATTTCAAAGAACACAGCATATATTCTTAACAGAAGATATGGTCCTAACTTAGTGAAATGGTGAAGGATCTGTTTGACTGAACTCAAGTAAATAGGGATGAGGTTTTGTCAAGTCCCATCATATCCACGGATTGTTCACATGCCCTGACATTAGCCATATTTTTCTTTACCACCTTAATTTATAGTTGAACAAATGAAGCATTATATTCATACATAGAAGCTGATCCGGTAACAATTATGTCCTGATAGATGTATATTTATCTCAATTATTGATTTCATTTTGTGACTAACATATCGTCTTCCACTTTTGGTTGATATTTAGAATCAAATGAACTGCATTCTGAGGAGAATAAAAATTCCCAAGACAATAATAAGAAAAGAAAGCTCAAGACACCGGCCCAGCTTATGGCTTTGGAGAAATTTTATAATGGTAAGGATGCTTCTCTTCGCGTATTTTTTTATTCCTCAGTTTTGAGCCATCAAATTTCTCAAAGGAATGTTCTTTTTTACTTTTTCCAGAGCATAAATATCCTACGGAAGAAATGAAATCACAACTTGCAGAGCAGTTAAGATTGTCAGAAAAGCAGATATCTGGATGGTTTTGCCACAGAAGGTTAAAAGACAAAAGATTGTTGAGAGATGAAACACAAGCTAATGGACGGCAAGATCGTTCAAGTGTTGTCATTCAGGATCGAGCTAGTGGACTTGGGCAGGACTCTTGTGGCAGCACTAAACATGGAGAGCATAGGTTTGTTGATCCAAGGGAAGTTGAAAGTCGAAGGCTTTCTGGGCTTGATTTCACAGCTGCAGATATCCCCCGCGAGTATAGGAGTCACTATACAGAAAGAATTGGTGACATGGATAATACATCTTCAGAAAGTAGCTCATCTTTACAAGATAGGCTCTTGACTCGAAAGGAGGATCCGTATGATGTGGAAACTTCTAGATATCGAACACATACCAAGGGCATGGAAAACATGGGATATAAGCCCTCGGGGTTTTTGAAAGTAAAAGGTGAAGCAGAAAATACTGCTATTACAGCTGTTAAGAGGCAACTCGGGAGGCAATATTGGGAGGATGGTCCTCTATTAGGTGTAGAATTTGATTTGCTTCCTCCTGGTGCATTTGAATCCCCGATTATTGGTTCCAGCCACGGTACGTCATAATATACTCTGTTCATAGGAAAAAATTTCCTATTCCATGAAATAGTCATCTGAGAACAGCAAGCTTGCTAACTGTTTTTCTGATCTTGTTACTTAGCTTGTGTTGATGCTCTCATATTTTTCATCATATTTTCCTTGTGTGAATGATTACTGTGTAGTTTTTATTTCTTTTTACAATTTTAATCTGCTTTGTCCATAGGTGATGTAAATAAATATGAATATTGTCAATTTGAGTAATATCATTGAAACAAGATATTTAAGGTGTGTGACATTTAATTTTATTATGCTAGTTGTTCTATATGGAAGGCTCATGTTTATCTGCTGGCACTGGGCCTTGTTCAGTGAAGTAGCGTAGACATGGAATTCTTGAACTTGATGTAACCTTTAATTTAATCTAATGTTTTTATATAAGCTCATAAGATAAAATTTAGGCTTTTGAAACAGTGAAACACAAGTGCTTGAGTTTTTTTTCCTGTTTTTTTGCGTCTAATTTTAAAGCATGGGTAGTTGGGAGGAAAGTGGACAAATTGTAGGAAGAAGTGCAGTGAAGAAGGAATCCCCGTACTATAATAGTGTAGATACATAGAAGATGTAGTGAGTGGATTGAAATATTCTTAATTTAGTGCACCTTCTTTCTTTAAAATATGACCATCCAACTAATTTACCTTTAGTTGGTACACAACGTTTTTACCCTCTCTCTGTCTCCCTGTGAACTCCCCTACTCCTTTGGCTCAGTGTTTATCTTATTGCATCCTGTTTGTCTGATTTCTGCTGTGCATTCTCTGATGTGGCATATGGAACTGTTTCTTTACATTTGTTTCTCATGTTTGATTTGTCTTGATCTTGATAGTTATGATGATTAATGGATTGAAGAACTTCTGTTTCTTTTGCTTCTACTTTAACTCTTTATTTTTTTAACGTTGATAAGGACGGAATATTGTGGGGGGAAATTGATATCATGGACAATTATATTAACAAGGAACACAGTGGGAAGTTAAAAAAACAAGATATTGTTAATGAAAACACCCAGCTTCCTACTTTTATAAAGTAAAAAAATTAAAAGAATCAAGTTGCTATGTTGGCATTAGCACAACAGTCCTTTAACTGTAATTCTTGAACTATTAGATGTATACAATATTCTGAAGCGACAATATATTTTTTGAGCATGTTTATTAAAGAAGCTAAACATTGCTTCTCCTCTCTTTTATCTTGACGCTGTACTCTAGCAGTGTGTGATTAGCTTCCATTCAGATTCTTCAGTCTTTTAATATTAACTGTACTGTTTGTATACTTATATATTAGGTTCTTGCAGACTAGTCTTATACTTCTGTTTTGTTCATTGCTGCGCAGAACCATCCACTATTGGGAATACTGTCCTCCGTTCTCCTGACATTTCTGGAGTGAAAGGGCAACTAAGTCCAAGCACTGTAAGCGGACCTAATGCATTTTCGTTACTCTTTGACAGATCTGGTGTGGGAAAGGGTGTGACAACTTTGTGATGGGGCTAATTTATTTGTTTATTTTCAGTATATACCAATCACAAATTCACAGCAAGGAAAACTTAACAAGTCAATTGAACTTATGTGTTGCCAGTCGGCCAGCCACATTTTTTATGAACCATTTGCTCTCTTGAATCGTTGTCTTGGCATATAAGCAAATTGCAGTTCCATAAGTTGAAATTAGAATAGAAATTTTTGATTTAGCGCAACTTGCACCTCAATTTGTGTCCTTACTGGAAGCAAATAATTGGTTGTTAATACTTGGTTTCAAGGAAGCAAAATAAAACTCTTCTATTATGTCCTCTCCACTCCCCACCCGCCAAAGATAGCTGAAATGCTTTTTAAACTCTCTCTCTCTCTCGTCCCCCTTCCCTCCCTCCCTATTATGATACTCTTTCCATCTTCTAATGCTCTTGCAGAGATATGAAGTATACAACTCCAGGTTGAATTCCCAGCAGGAAAATCCTAGCATCATGCATGGGTTTGATCTTCAGGAGAAGAAATCGGGCAAGCAATTGAGACAAAAGTTGACTTATCTCAACGATACCAATTCTTCCCCTGGAAAAAATTCCTCCTTGGATATTTATGATAAACCTTCTGGAGGGATTTCTGCTTATAATAGCAATAAGAAAGATAGAATGAGATCTAAGGGTAACTATGGTAGGAAATTTACTAGTGAACAAACAGAGCCTTGCTTAGATGAGTATGATAAATTTATGAGCCCCAAGATTGTCCAAAGGAATGAGTACTTGAAGTCAAGGCCTTCAAGTTCTATGGTTGAGCATTCTGAGACCGTACCTTTTGACATATGTGCTCTATTATTCAACGACTCTCATGTCAAAACTACTTGCCTTGTGACTATTTTAATTGCTATGTGTTCCAGGAGGAGAAGTTTGACGGAGAATGTAAGGCCATGAAAGACTATCACAATCCACTTAGAAGAATGAATTCTACAGATGAAATGGCGGTGGGTATGAACTTTAGTGGGACAATGTTAATAGGGCTTGCATGGCATTGATACATAACTACATACAATTACTTATTTATGTATGGTGGTTCGTATTATGTTGACATCCTTTTTCCTTACTGATCAAAGGTTACAAAACAAGCCAGAGTTAATTTCCCTCAACGAGACTATGGAACAAATTCATTTGCTCAAATGCCACCTCGTAAAAATCAGATCAAAGGGTTAGTATGGCATCCTTCAATTGTGGATGTGCTTTTTTCTACGTTGAATGTGACCATCAATTTTTGTCCGTCTTTAAAATACAGGATAAAAATTTATATATATGTACTAGGGATTGTTTTCTCTTTTGACTGCTTAAGTTAAGCCTGCAAACACCACATTTTCCCCAGTCACTTTAATTAATGTCTGCATGTTAAATGTTTGGCAGCAATCTTACATGTCAGAGTTAATATTGCAGATGCAGTAGATGGCAAAATATTTTCTGATTTGCTTCACTTTATTGTTTCAGTTACAGTGGCATTTCCCTTTACCAGGATGACGTGCTATTATTTGTAGTAAATTCTATTTGCGGTAGTACTTTGATGAGGGGATTCTTCTTCATGTGGATTCTTGTATAATCTAAGCTCAGATTACGGATGGTGGGAATGCCATTAGAATGAAGCTGTCACTAATTGGGATCTTGATAATCCACTTAATCAAAGTTTTTACACGAATTTAGCTGCATGAGTTCGGAACAGTACCAATTCTGTCCTAGACGAAAATAATTTTTTATTTTATAATTTCATTTCATTTCGAGGATTAACTGAGTATTACTATATCTGTGTTCCCAATGTGGTATCATCAAGGATTAAACTTGTTTGTGACATAGATACATGTCTATCTGCTTTCAGACGGCATTGTTTCACTTTCAGAACTGCCATGGAGATGCCATCTAGCTTCAGTGAGGATGAAACTGCAGAAACCAATTCTTCTGTGGATTGAGATTCCCATAGCTGAAGGATGGAAAGCCAGAAGGGTTCACGAGGCCCTACGGATGTACAGTTGAAAGAGCTTGTATTCCATTTTAGCACTTGTCGTCAGCGGCAATCTGTTTTGGCCTTCCAGGGATCATTTGTTAATATGTGTAGAAAATAATTTTGTGTACTGCTTTAGTTGTTAGCGGTTTGTTTAGTAGAAGAAAGCTGATCAAACTCAAATTACTTTTTTGGTTGGTTAAATGATGGCATTGCTTTCAGCAACTATACTTGGCTTGCTTTACTTTACAGGAACAAAGGGATTGGCACTTGTTAATTGTTTCCAGTTCATCCATTATTGTGGACAATATGAGAGTTAATTCCATTTATTGTAATTCTTATAGCTTCAGAACTTTTTTGGGTTAAGTGTAGATAACTACCTAAACTTTTAAGGGTGATTCGACGTTGGTTTCAATATGCTATAACATTCTAAATAACTGCCTATACGTTGAGACATTTAGTAGGCCTAAAGCGTTTTAAGTGTTGACGTGGATGATACTTTGGAGTCGGTAATAACTTGACTAGTATCTTGCCAACAAGCCTTTACTCGTGCAGGTCCTTAAAAGCAATTCAGTTGAGTGATTATCATTAGCTAGAAGGACAATTACAAAGTTTTACTAACAAAAAAAAAAAAGGGACAAATACAACATGAGATTCTTTCATTAAATTCCTTGTCCTTCTCTCGCTTGGTTATGTACGGTTGAACAATGTCACAGGGGCAATGATGCCAACTATCTTAATGCATTGCAAAAGTCTTCATGTACTCCTCTTACCAGTTCGTTTGACCACAAGATGATGCCAACTGATGATTGATTTTCATAGATTCCAAAATCTTGTGGTTTCTTGAGTTTGGATAACTATGGGCTCACTCGTCAGATACTTGGGTGGTTATCAAACCTAAAGAATCTAGAGACGTTCTATCTAGGTGTTAATCAAATCACAGGGTCAATTCCAAGTTGGTTGGGGGCTCTTTCAAAACTCTTTTTTTGTGAATTTCCAAAACTGAAGGAATAACTTGTGAAAACAAGTTCATTTGAACAACATCTATGCATGCAATTAACAATTAAAGGTAGAATCATGCTTGTATGCACTCAAAAATAAAACTTTACCCATGAAATTCAAGGCCTAGTAGTTGTGGTGAACCAAGACTCAACTCAAATCTTAAAGAAAAGAGTTGAGAAACTTTTATACCTTTGAAGCACCTCTTTGCTTACCAAAGGATATTCACCCATGTGAGGGCCTTCTTTCCTTAGTCTCCTTGCTCCTTGCTCCTTGGCACCATGGATGTGGATGGAGGAACTTTGCTTCTTGGCTCCATGACTTCTTGGATATGGATGAAAGAATGGATTCTCCAAGTTCCCAAGAAAGGGAACCTCTAAGTTTCCACACCAAGGAAAGCATTAAGGAAGAGATGAGTGACCTAGGAAGAGATGGATGCTAGTCCATTCTTCCTAGGGTAGCCGGCCTCCTAAGAGAAGAGAGTTTTTTTGTGTTTTTCTCTTTTCTCTCTAGAAAACCCTTATGAGGGAATGGGTTATAATTTCCTTTCTATAGCCACTTACATTGAGTGGCATATTTAAAATTAAAACCAATTCTCCCTCACACTCTATATGGCTGGCCATGTGGGTTCGTTGGGCTTTCATGCCCTTTGTATTTTCAAGTTGTCATACAACTTGAGTTATTGTACTTGACATTCGAAGCCCATTGGGCCTTGAGGCTCAAAACTAACTCGAGGTCTAAAACAAACCTATTCGTTTGATTAATTAACATACTAATTAATCCTAGCCATAAATAATTAAACCATTTAATTGTCGTTACTCATCTCTGTTGTTTCTTCAATCTCTATCTTACACGATGTACAATCCATTAGGTTCCTTTTAGCAAGGCAGTGGATGATTAGAACTCTTCAAATCGATTGTGAAACTTACTTTTCAATTCTCCCTTTAGTGATTATACACCTTTAGGGCTTCCACAAACCATGAGTGGACACTTAGCAGTATGTCATGGCTACCCAAGCTAATCAGAAGAGGCAGAGAACCTATTCAGTTTGGGATTACAATGAAATACGGTCTTTCTCTAATACAATACTCTTGGGCACATTGTTTGATTTGATAGTTTATTCATGTCTACTATCCAATGTGATTCTCTTACTTATATGATTACCTTGAATATGATTTGGAACGAATTCCTAAATCTCATTCATACTCTGCCCAGAGATTCTTAATCATATCATAGAATATTCTCCCTTAAACGGTTTGAAGATTAGAGATCCCTTGTTGTGCAATCACTTGCCTCCATGGCTAAGTGGCTTAACCCCAACTATGCCGTGGACACCCTTTGGCGAAATGACTTTGACATAGTCAAAGATTAAGGACCTAACGATAAGACAACTATGATGCTATAGGTCAAAGGACTACTTTGCATTATCCCAACCATGAGTTTTCATGTGACATTAGTATGAGAACTCCTTGTTGATCACGTTCAATGGACTCATTCTCCATTGAGCACCTACATGATTGTCTTGGAGATCAATCACTCTCTCTAAGAGAAGACATAGCACGTACTAATTTTAACGGACTGTCAATGTCCAATGGCAATCCTATGATCAGGAATGTTTAGGATATGTATACGAAAGAGAATGGTCTCATGAATCTAACTTCTTTAGATCACATTCTCCCAATTACATATTCCTTAGACTTAATGTTTAAGCATATAACATTTATATGAGACGGCTTTAAACAATAATCATTGCTCTTTATATTAAAATAGATTAGTTTAACATGTGAAATGTCTATAAAGTATTATTATATGATTGGCTTTAGGGCACATTTCCAACAAAAACAACCACATTTTAGGTGAATTTCCAACATAACTTTGTAGATTGCCAATAATGGCGAATGCATATCTAGTGGACAATTATGAAATTGAACTTCCCCTCTTCAATGGTGTAATTGAAAATCCAAGTTTTATGCTTCATGGATCGTCCAGCTTTCCAGGTATGAAAGAGTTAGGGACAATAACATTAGTGGTAGTATACCTACTGAGATCGGCCAATTGCAGCTTATTCGTAAATCGTATTTTAATGGCAACTTCTTCTACAACGACATTCTAGACCAAATATTTAAAGTAAAATATTCAGAGATTTTGATTTTCTCCACAAGTCATTTGTTCGGAAAAATCTCCTCGTCCGTTGGAAGCCTTAATTTCTTGAATGATTTTGATGTCTCGTACAATAATATTCAAGGACAAATACTGACGGCACACAGCTCCAAAGCTTTAAAGCTTTTGCATTTGAGGGGAACCCAAAACTTTGTGGTGCTTCACTTCCAAATGAGTGCTAAGAAATTGATGTAGATAATATGAACAATGTCGATCAAGATACAGACAATGAATGCGATGAGATTCCTTGGTTTTATATTTTTGCAGCCAAAGGTTTTATTGTCGGATTTTGGGAGTTTGCGGTTCTTTAGTTCTTAACAAGATGCGGAGGTATGCGTATTTTCGGTTCCTAGATAATATACAAGCTTCGCTCTATGTGAACATGGCAATGTGTATGGCCAGGATGTAAAGAAGGATTGGAGACTAGATTGTACTTTTCATTATTTATTTTCAGTTTTAGTAAAGATATTTGGATACACAAAATTAACACACTTGTTGACACTCTCTAATAGAGGTGGATTCTATCGTTGTATGTGAACACACTTATATTAAAGATAGTTAATTTGTGTATCCAAATAGGATGACTCTTTTAGTTTTTATTTGTTTGTTTTCATCATGATGTAATCATGTAAGGTTTGTTTTAATATATATAATAGTACAATAAAACTATCCATACATACAAAATTAACATACTTGTTGAAGATATTTTTCTAGTACATATGAGATGTACTGTACCATAGTATGTGGGTCTCTCTTATACTAAAGAGTGCCAACGAAAATGTCCAAATCACATCATCAATGGTAATATATTCTTCAAAGTTCGACTTGCTGCAAGCCGAATGTCAAAGCTGATTGGTGATATTTTTTGTCATATGTCGAGAAGACACTTATTATATAATGACAACAATTAACATTGTGAAGCAGTTTTTATATGAATTTTGGAAATATACAAAATATTAAGCGGGAATATCATGCAAAAATCAAATGAACAAATAATTGAAAGTTAAACTTTGATACTTCAATTCGTTATTCTGAAAAATCGGTAGCTGGAAACCTTTATAGTGGAAGATGATGTTATTGGTTTGACATATGGCTTGATTTTACCAAAATGATTCGACTACAATGTATTGAAGTTGAAGGAAATTTTCATAGGAAAATACCCTAAAATTGGACAATTTCTTAATCTTGGGATAGAAATAGGACATTTCAAATATGTACACGTCATGCGCACGCGATGCACAACAATTATAGAAATAGGATTTTCCTTACTCCTTTAAATGATCAAATTGCCCTCGCATATAAATGAGTTAATTCTTCCCATGTTCTGATTCCTCTCCTCTCCTCTCTCCCTACGAAGTCTACACTCTCTTCTTCCCAACCTGCATTCAATTTCTTCATAAATTACTAAGCCTAACCCCCTTTCAATCTGCGATCTGGGTTTTAACGTGCAAGAGTTGTACTTGAGTTTGATAGCAGATAGCGATCTGTAAAGTTCAAACCCATTTCCAATTTCTGTGAATGCTCTGGAGTCTCTCTCTCTCTCTCTCCCTCTCTCTCTCTCTCTCTCTCTCTCTCTCTCTCTCTCAATTCAAAAATTCACAACCTGATTACACGGTACAACCAAACTGATTACAAACATACCCTTGAAAACCAAATAAATAAAACAGAAAAGCTTATTAGAAAAGACCATTGACTTCGTGAACAAACTTAAGAGTTTGTAATGGAAGAGGAAACACGACTCAGTCTAACAGAGAAATGCAGGCAAAACTACATTTAGGTTTGGATCTACCTTCACAAGTGGCGCTAACGTTAAACCTGTTAAACCTGCAGACAAAAGTAACTTAGTCATTTAATTTCTGATTGATGACCATTCCACCAAAACCTCAACCATGGCATCTAAAAATTGCAGAATATACTTTGCAAATTTTACTAGATTACTAAAATGCATTGCACTTATAACCGACATACAGACACTGTCGACATTCTAAATCCAAATCGTTATCCATTCACATTTTCTAAGTAGCCAAACACAAATTACACACTACTACGGAAGAAACAGTGAATTGGAAAATTGAGCTATCTATGAATTTGCTTACGCATTTGTTATCAAGAGTCTTGGAATATATACACTACATGTCTAGTTTCCTGTTAGTGGTGCAACAACCACAACCCGTGGTACTGATGTTGGGGATGCCTAGAGTCCATCAACGTAAAGAGTTGCAAGGCGCTACGAACATCTTGTTCTCTTCTGCAATTCAAACATAACCATGTTAAGCCAGGCATGTCCAAAGTTCATTAGAGTTCACTCTTTCACCACTGGTTGTTACCTAGAATCACTGCGAGGACAGAGTGCATCTATTTCATCTATAAAGATAACAGATGGCTTGCCTGACAATGTATGCGAGGAAGCCTTCGCAAAAATCTCCCCTCAAAATTCTCACTTTCTCCGGCATGTGCTTTGTGGACAGAATGTGGACTATAGAAAAATAAACGAAATTAAAACCATGACAACTTAATATCGTAAACATAGCTTATCATGAGTCAAGAACAACACTGCCATCATTTCATTTGTACCCATAAGATTAAGATTAATGTAAAGATTAAGGAATAATAGGGTAGTAGATGATGAGTTCTCTGAGAGTTCAGTGAGCTTCGTCCCCCTCCGTCGAAGCAGTGTACAGGACCCCTCCACTGCGATTCTCCTATGTTCGAGCCTCCTTTCACCACCGAAATCAAATCAAAACGACATTAAAACCCCCCCTCAAAAGACTCAGAATTTCAGCGGGCGTAGTCGCTCCTAGCGCACCTGTAGGGAATGAGGTGGACAGCTCTCTCCTCCTCCCTCTCTTGAAAATCAGAACTCACAAATCTGAACTCAACCAAGAAACCCAAAGCCCACGCTCTCGACTTCCTCGATTCCAAATTAGAAAAATGATGTAAAGTGATGCACTTAGCTGAGCGTTTTTAATACTTATACATGGGTATTTTATTAATTTTAGTTTTGTGCATAGTGTGCATGATTTGTGTATTGTCGGTTTGTCTTATTTCTGTCATAAGATTATAAAAATGTACCATTTTGGGTATTTCCCATTTTCATATTTATCGAAAAGAAAATACAGTAGAATTTCTATAATTTAATATCCTACAAATTAATAACTTCGATTAATATTTTGACGGTTCTCAACTTGAGGATAATGTGCTAAATTAATTATTTGCTATATTGATAAGATAATACATTATAAAAAAATTTATGTAGTTCTCACAGAATATATAAATTAATAATTTGTGGAAACATAGTATTTATGATGTGACTATAATACGTAGTGCTTCTGTTTTTTAGTGTTACCTGGATTATTTTTATTGTACTCACACAATGCTTTATGCATTTCATCCATCATTGTTGATTTATTTACACCTTTGAGATGAGTGACCGTTGTCGTATATGATGTGCAGTTTTAAAATGGCTATTGTTTATTTAAATAGAGCCTTTTGATTAGTTAAATGTTCTTAAAATGAAATAATGTAGAGTATTCGAACAATGTACCATCTATTTTTGAGAAAAATATGTAGATCTTCAGCAGATAAGGTAGAACAATTGATGAAGTCGATGACACAATGGGCGAATGCGAGTCTCAAATTTAAAGAAAGTATGCATTGGTAGTAAAACTCATAAAACCTCACTATGGTAAAACCTAATGGTAGGAGAAAAACCCATAGACTAAGAAGAAAAGTGAGAAGTATGCATAATGTCTAAAACAAATGTCAAACAAGACGAAAGTAATGAACTCAACGAAGTATGATCATCCCAGGATGGGTGCCTCATCAAAACCTCATTAGGTAGCAAAAATCCAGTGGGAAAAAAATGCTCCTAATCGTAGGAAAAAGAGTACATTAAGATCAAGTCAGTATGCTTCATGATACTCCTCCTGAGTTAGACATAACTTCTAAATACGAGAACTATAAGCGATTCAACTCAGATAGTTTATGCATACCAATTCATTGGATGAGCTTCTGAAAGGTAGTCTTGGGCAATGACTTAGTGAAGAGATCGGCCAGGTTGTTATGGGAATGGATTTGCTTGACTTCAATGTTCTGATGTTGTTGTTATTGGTAAGAATAAAAGAACTTCGGCACTATGTGCTTGGTGTTGTCTCCTTTGATGTATCCCTTCTTTAACTGCTCAATACATGCTGCATTGTCTTCAAAGATTGTCGTAGGAAGGTCAATGACGAGAAGTAAGACCACTAGTGCTTCGAATATGTTCCATAACTGCTTTCAACCAAAAACATTCTCGTGATGCTTCATGCAGGGTGAAAATCTCAACATGGTTTAAAGAAGTCGCAACTGCTTGGTAGACTTCCAAGATATAGCGGTGTCTCAAATGGTAAAGACATAGGCCATTTGAGAATGTGCCCTATGTGGGTAAGACAAATATCCAACATCTGCGTAACCAACAAGGCGGGAATAATCCGAGGACCCAGGGGGCGACAATTGTCGAAGATTCACGGGTATAGAACAAGTCCAAATCCGTCGTACCCTTGAGGTAGCAGAAAATGTCTTTAACATCATTCCAATGTTTACGTGTGGGCGTATTGTTGTATATAGCCAAAAGATTAACAGCAAAGGAAATGTTGGGTCCAGTGCATTACGCCAAGTACAATAAAGCCCCAATTGCACTTAGGTATGGAACTTCAGGTTCCAAAATCTCTTCATCATCCTCCTTTGGATGGAAGGGATCTCGTTTAGCATCTAGAGTCCGAATGACCATAAGCGTACTCGAAGGCTTCGCTTTATCCTTATTAAAAAGTTGCAACACCTTCTAGGTGTAGTTTGATTGATGTGCTCGACCTTCAAGCTGAGGTAGTATCGAGTTTTTCCAAGATCTTTCATCTCAAATTCCGATTTCAAGTGATCGACAATTTCCTCAAGCTCAGAGGGAGTTCTGATGAGGTTCATGTCGTCGACATAAACTACAACGATTGCAAATCCAGAATGTGACTTCTTTATGAACACGTATGGGCATAATTCATTGTTCACATAACCATGACTTGTCAAATATTTACTTAAACGGTTATACCACATCTGCCTGGATTGTTTCAATCCGTAGAGTGATCTCCTCAATCTAATAGAGAGAGTGTTCTGGAACTATTTGAACCAGTCAATGAAAGTCCTTTTGGAACTTTCATGTATATTTCTGTATTTAGATCCCCATAGAGATACGCGGTTACCACGTTCATAAGCTACATATTCAGTTTTTTGGAAACAACCAAACTGATTAGGAAGCGAAACGGTATAACATCCATTACGGGGGAATACATTTCCTTATAATCAATCCCAGGGCGCTGAGAGAAGCCTTGTGCTACGAGGCATGCTTTGTATCGCACTATTTCATTATTCTCATTATGCTTCCTCACGAAAACTCATTTATAGCCAATGGGTTTCACGCGTGGTGGTGTAGGAACAATAGGTCCAAACACCTTACGTTTCACAAGCAAATCGAGTTTGACCTGGATTGCTTGTTTCCAGTTTGACCAATCTGTTCTACGTTGGCATTCATCAACGGAACGTGGTTCAATGTCATCGTTAAGCATGATGTCAGTAGCTACTGTGTATGCAAATGCATCATTGACGATCATCTCATTCCGATTCCAAACCTTATCCAACACTGCATAGTGGACCAAAATCTCATGATTCTCGGGAGGCCAAGTTGTCTCGTCTAAGACATCGTCGTAATCTAGAATAACCTTATCGATAGTCGAATTCAAACTAGGGTCACTAGTTAGTGCCGGTTTCCTTTTCCAGGGTTGTGAATCCTTTGAACTAAGGGGTCTGGCATGCTTTAGGGTTGGAGCAGATGATTGGTTAACTGCTAATGTACCGGGCCACGGGAAGATGCTCCCCACCTTTGGGGACGATCCGGCCTTCCTAGGAAGGATGGTGACATACGCGGGGTACTTCTATTCGTGCAGGTGTATTTGCAGCGGGTATATGTGATCTTCTCACCTTAGCTAGATCAGTAAAAGCATCCGACATGCTCTGACCAATACTCTGAAGATCTATAATTTGACATACCTCAGTTCAAATTGAGCAGTGTGAGGATCTAAATGAGACATAGTAGGAGCATACCACAACAATTCATGGCATTTTGCAGAAACGTTAACATGCTTATCTCCCCTAACAATGGGAAAACTGTCTCATCAAAGTGACAATCCACAAAACGTACGGTAAAGAAATCTCCTGTCAAGAGTTCTAAATAACGAACAATTGATGGCGAATCATAACTAACATAGATTCCCATTTTTCTCTGAGGAACGATTTTGGTATATAGTGGTGGTGCTATTGGCATAGAAATTGAGCACCCAAACACACGTAAATGAGAGTCATTAGGCTTGTATCCAATAACCAACTATAACAGTGAATAAGGTTAGGTAGTGGTGGGCCACATGTGGACCAGTATAGCTCTGTGCAATATTGCATAGCCCTAGGCAGATACCGATAGTTTGGTTTGCATAACCAAAGTCCGAGCTATCAATTGAAGGCGCTTTATGAAAACTTCTGCCAGGGCGTTTTGGGTGTGAACATGGGGTACATGATGTTCCACATCAATCCCTACTGACATGCAATAATAGTCAAAAGTCTATGACGTAAATCTCCAGCGTTATCTAGTCAAATTAACTTGATCAGATAATCAGGGTGATCAGCCCTTAGCTTAATAATTTGTGCTAGGAGTTTCGCAAATACAGCATTGCATATGGACAACAGGCAAACATGCGACCATCGTGTCTATGCATCAACCAACACTATAAAATATCTAAATGGTCTGTATGTTGGTTGGATAGGTCCACACATATGCCCTTGAATCCTCTGAAGAAACTTAGGAGGGTCATGAATAATCTTTGTAATTGAGGGTTGAGTATTTAAATTCCCTAAAAAACATGCTTTGCATGGTGGGAATCCAACGTAGGGAGGTAAATGATGCCTATGTGATGATTTGAGGATACGACGCATCATGTCACATCTAGGATGTCCCATACGGTCATGCCAAAGCAGCAAAGTGTTCTGGAACTCAGGCACAAGGTCGGCCACATGCTAGGCTTCTATGCCGCGAATGGTTGTGATGTACAACCCACTCGGGAGACGTTCCAACTTCTTGTAAATACGTTTCTGGCCATATTCGTACAAAGTGATACAAAGAAATTCAGAACCATTATCATCAGTGGCTTCAATATGATATTGATTACCTCAAATATCTCTAAAACTCAGCAACGTTCTTCTGCAACGTGGAGAATAGAGGGCCTCTTTAATGGTTAAGCCAGTACCATTGGACAACATGATACGGGCCTTTTCATATTCTTTAATCAGGTTGGATGGGCCTAAGAAAGTTGTCAGATGTGCTTTTTTAGGTACAAAGTTAGTAAAATAGTGTCGCTCACGCAATATGGTGTGTGTGGTAGCACTATCAGCCAAACAACTAACCTTCCTACTAGACATATACCTTGAAATAAATTGATTAAATTGGTCACATGCATAAATATAATTCCATTCATTCAATTAATTAATTCAAGAAATAATATCCTTAGCATAACAATCCATAATTCAAAACAAATGAAAACCAAACAAATTATTCCAAATACGTAGAAAAATTGTTCAAAATTAAACCATAAACCTAGAAAAATAGGGGAAGGGTCCGGCCATTCCTAGTGGGTTCGGCCACTAGGGGTAAAACACCCTAAAACATGTCTAAAATTTATTCGTCCATAGGAGATGATGCCTCCTGAAAATCTAATATCTCCATGGATGTAGTAGCATATTTGGGATGATCCAAATGTGCAAAGCTAGACTCACGACGGGAATGATACTTGGCAATAGCCTCGAGGGTAGCTCGGCATACGTGTGACCAATGATCCCTTGATCCACAGCGGTAACACATGTCCATTTATGTGGAAGCCGATTGAACGGTAGCTTTTCTCTTGTTCTTGAAGTTTGGGGCCTTATGGGCAAGGGGTTGGTGTTGTTGGGTCACATTTCCTCCCTTAGTTGGGCATTGACTCTATGGACCTTGGGCTCGTGGTTGAGCTTACCGCCCATTGCCATGGCCACGACTATTCTTACGTCGTTTGTGGCTGCTATAATTGGTCGAATGCGCTTCAGGCGTGACGTTCGAGCCAGTTAGTTGAGCTTGATGATTCTTCATCAAAAGCTGGTTCTACTTTTTAGCGAGAAGTAAAACAAAGATCGAATCTGAAAATTTGGTGAACTTATATGCCTATATTGTTGCTGCAGGACAATATTGATGGCACGGAAGGTCGAATAGGTCTTCTTCAGGAGATCTAATTCGGTTAGTTCCACTTTATAGAACTTTAGTAGTGATCAGATTCTACAAACTTCAGAGTTGTATTCATTCACGGACTTAAAGTCTTAGAAGCGAAGATGCTGCCAGTCGTTTCTTGCTTCATGCAAGTAGATGTCTTCCTAGTGATCGAAACGGTCGGCTAGAGCAAGCTAGATGATGCGTGGGTGTCAATGAGGTACTCAGTCTACAGTGCATCATGGATTTGTATTCAAATGAAAATCATTCCAGTACCTTTCTGAGCTTCGTCGACAGGTTTGTCGTCGATAAGTACCTCAATGGTGGCTCTAACACCATTTGCAGTAAGATGGAGCTTCATGTCTTGAACCTACTTTAGGTAGTTTCTTCCAGATACTTCCAGAGCAGTGAAATCAAGCTTGTTTAAGTTCAACATGTCCCTAAAATGAAAGGTACAACAAAATGTGGTTAGTCATATGGTGATCTATAGATATACATCGTAGAACCTTCAAGTTCTATAGACATGTATTGGTTTAATTTATGCATGAAAGCTGCAGGTTTCATGTGGTAAATTTTGAATGAAAACTTCAGGTTTCAAAGGCACTAAACATGAAACTACAGGTTCAATTTAGTTTTGTGAACGATTAGTTCATAAAGGAGAGGTTCCTGCAAGAAACACAAAATGCAATATGCTGATTTAAGTATAGTGGATTTGAGTTGCTTAAGCAACTCAAGTGTGAGAGCATCGGGATTACGAAAGTATGTCAACGGTTCAAAGTATAAAAATAAATTATTGAATCGTTAATGTCTAAAAGTGATCTTCAGGTCAATAATTTTGGATTCATTATCAGATTAATGGACTACATGTCATTTTTAATTAATTCAATAGATTGGGACCAAACAGGGTTAATCGTGGAAGCAAAAATAATAATAACATTCGGGTTAAAATTATTTAAAATGCCAAAAATTAGCATTGGATTTGGAAAACTATAGCCCAAAAGGGTTTGGGCTTAGGTGTCGTGAGTAAGGTAAAGCCTTAGAGGTATATGGGTCTCGGGTTTGCCTGCATAGCAGCCCACATGTGATTGCAGGCCACGAGCCGAGGGACTGAGTAAGCCTAGTAGCAGTAGCTGCTGGCGTTTAGGCCTAGGGGTGGACATGGGGAGAGGCCCAGCAAAATCTGGTCGTGTGTGGGTCTATGAAGTTCAACCGAAGCTGGGTTCGGGTTGGGGTGAGCTAAGCCCAGCAGCCAAGGTTGTGGGCAAGCGAACCTGGGCGTAGGACAAAGCCCAGCAACCTAATGCTACTGGCAGTTTGGGCCAAGTACATTTGGAGAGGTCTAAGGAAGGCTGCAGGCTTCTGTTTGGAGGTGGGCTGGGCTTTAGGCCCGAGTTAAGCCGGCTGAAGGCTTGGTATGTCCGTGTGCTCGCAGCAAAGCCCAAAGGGCTCCTACCAGGGTCTAAACGTCAGAATGATGTCGTCCTGGTGGTGTGCTCGACGCGGCTGGGCTGCAGGCTAGCGCGGAGGATAATGGTGTTGCCATGGCAGTGGTGCGGCGTCTGTGCTGCACAATTTCCCAAATTTTTTTTTCCGACTTCTCTAGGGTTTGAAAAACCCTAACATGCTTCTAATTTATTTATATGCTTTGACTCACAAATTCCACATAACAATATAATTGCGTAATGCATGAAACATACATATATATATTGACAAATATATGAAACATATACAATATATATATATATAAGGAAAATATAAACATAGAGGGGTTCATGCATCATGGGGAATGTTTTCATGCTTTGTTGACGTTTCAAATATCTTCCTTTATTTTAAACGTACCTGATTGACAGAAAATAAATAAGAGCTTTTGAATTTTGTAGAAGATAGCCTCCACCTACGATCCGTATGTTCCTCAACTTCTTGCAAAAGTGTACTGATAACGTGTTGTATGTAACATCCCACATCGCCCAAGGGAGTCGATCCTCTAAGCCTTTTATGTATATTCTCATCTTTTCTTAGCACGAGGCATTTTGGGAGCTCACTGGCTTCGGAGTTCATCGGAACTTTGAAGTTAAGCGAGTTTGCGCGAGAGCAATCCCATGACGGGTGACCTATTGGGAAGTTCTCGTGTGAGTTCCTAGAAACAAAACCGTGAGGGCCTGGTCGGGGCCCGAAGTGGACAATATCGTGCTACGGTGGAGTCGAGCCTGGGATGTGGTAGGGGCCTGGGCCAAGATGTGACATTGTAGGCCTATTTAAATGAGCTATTCTAAGGGAATAGAGAGAGGGAGGCCGATGGTAGTGAGAGAGAGAAAAGTGAGATTTAATTTGTAAAACGAGAAACTAAATACAATGTGCAATATTTAAGAAAATAAGGAATACTTTGATAAATTAATAAATTTATTATTAATAATAATGGGAGGGGGAAAGGGTTCAAAACTATTGCAATAATTTAGGGGAAGAGGAGTTTCGAACCTAGGACACACGCGTAGAAACCGAACACCTTATCCACTAGGATATTAGACCACGGGCAAACTTTTCTAAACTAATTGATTTCTTTACTCACAAGGCTATTAATTTATAAAGGTTTAACTGTATAGTAGTAAATAAACTTGTTACAATTGGTCATGACAAAAGTTTCACGTGTATTTGATTTACTAATCTTCTTGTAAAAGTTTCTTTAAGGGTACGTGTGCATGATGAATTTAGCATAATGAGGAAAAAATAGATCACAAAAAATTAAATATGATGAATTAGAAACACATCACATGAGTATCCAACAAGGATTTGTAAATGACACCTTAAGTCTTTGTATGCTCATGTAGATGCATTTCAAATCCCTCCTATCTAACTTTTGTAATCCCCGAGCAAAACATAGAAAACAAAACAAGGACCTTCCAACAATTGCCTCAGAGATTTCCAATGAAACATGACATGTTAAAAATCACTACTTACATAGATTTTAGCCATCCTTACTCTTGAGCTTAGACTTAACTGCAGTAACCACTTACTAGCTCGCATTTAATCAATTAAAACAACATTTGAAAGTAGTAACATGCCACAGAGAATTCACTCAATTCCTCACCGAATTTACTCTCTATTTTCACGTAGATTGTTTTACTACACTCCCTATACTAAGTATATGTGAGAAGATTGATGAAAACATGTAGACTAGCACTAACATATGTTATAACAAAGAAGGCACCTTCTGGAATTATTAATACAAACATGTATAGGATCTCATGAATGGAATGCCACTACTTAGAAGTGAGAACCAGGGATTCCATATGCTCATGCCAATTTCAAACTCCACATATTGAAACACATAACAATCAAGATTAAAGTGATAAAATCAACACTTAGAATTCAACTTTTGATTGCAACACCCCCTATAAATACAAAGGGGAGATTCGTACAACTTTAAGGTCAGATTCACATTTTTGGACCCTTCTTCAACAACCAACACTTTTGAACTCATTCTCACTTCTTTTCAACCTTTTTTTTCTTTTCTCAACTTTTTTTTTCAACATTTTTCTTCTTCTTTCTTTGAAACATAAAACATAAACACTACTTCACTGGATTCAAAAGAACAAATTCTTCTCCCACACTTGTTTTTTTTGCAAATCGTAGACGAAAAGGAATTCCCAATAAGTCTTCACTATTCTTTAACAACAAGGGTATGGATATTCCTATAGTAAGCTAGGTAGGGATAATGCAGGCTAACAAAGTAAATAGGCTAAATATAAGGCTCAAAAGGGTTAAACTTGCAATGCATAAGCAAGGGATAAGATTTTTTGGCTCTGGTGGTAACTTGACACCTTCATCTTGTTATTTGTTATGCAATCAATTTTATGCTTTGAACGAAATAGGCATGAGTTCTAGTATTTGGAACTAAAATGATGAAAAAACATTCTAAGTAGCGACCAAGCAAAGAAATAAAAAGATCATGCAACGACTTTAGAAAACAAGAATATCACAAATTAATAACTCTCCAAATAAAGAATAGGCTCAAGTCTCACAGGGTTGTAGCATTAGTTTGAGTTTCTTCCTTCAAGCATGTTACAAAAACTGATTTTTTTTTTTTTCTTTTGTGATTACATGTGATTTTTCTCCAAATAAAGTATCCTCCACGAAATGCTCGTTAAAACTTCCATGCATTGGATCTATGAACAGAAGGGGATAGTGATCATTCCTAATTGTGGCGTTGAGCTTCCTAAAGTTAATGTAAACTTTCCCACCGGCTTGGATTCAATTGGGCACCTGAATTAAAGAAGGTAACAATCTATTAGTTGAAATGGACATTGGAATTGGAATAGGTGGCTCATTGATGTACTGCGACGTAGACTCAAAAGTAGCAGCACTGTCAACAATTTCAGAGGTGGTGCTCTCGGCCTTGGGTGCTTTGAGGACGATGGCTTGTCTTGTGTGATCCACTATAATTCCATTTTCAATGGTGGTTTTAATACATCTTTATTGGCCTGCCTTATATTTTCAATCACATTAATGGCAAAACGAACATCATTAGGATATAGTCAAAGTTCCCTAGGACACGTCAATCTTGGTTTGGGTTGTTTTCATGAAAGGTCTTCCAAGTAAGATTGGCAATGGCGTAGAGTGGGCTGAATCCTCCATCTCAAGCACATAAAAATACGTTGGAAAAATCAAATGGTCTTCTTGCACTAAAACATCTTCCAAAACTCCTTTCGGATATGCATTAGATTGATCAGCCAATTGAATAATGACACCATCATTTTTAAGCTCTCCTAGATTCATAGATGCATAAACGGAATATGGCATGACATTAATAGAAGCACCTAAATCTAGCATGGCATGTTCAGACCTTGTATTACCAATAACACAAGGGATAGTGAAACTACCTAGATCTTTGCATTTAGGTGGCAGCTTTCTTTGCAAAACTGCAGAGACATTTTCACTTACATGTACCACCTCCTTCTCTGGAATCCATTTTCTTGTTGTACAAAGCTTCTTAAAAAAATTAGCATATTTCGGAACTTGCTTATTGCATCGTGAAGTGGGATATTAACCTGTACCTTCCTGAAGGTTTCTAAGATGAATCTTTCACTCTCTTCTTTCTTGGATTGCATAAACTTGCGAGGAAAGGGTACATTTGGTGGAATATGGTTAGAAAGAATTGAATTTGGAACAACCTTATTTGAATTGGGTGGCATAGGGGCTTTAGAAAGTTGCGGCAAGGTTTGTTCATTCCCTGTCATGGCCTTGTCTTCCTCATCTTCTTTGGGCAGCAGCTGTTCGTCCTCTTTTTGGCTTTGTTTGGACATTTTTGGTTCAGTTCCAACCTCCTTACCACTTCTGAAAGTGATAGCCTTAGCGGTTTCAAAACCTCCCTTTGAATTGACAATGGTTAAACTAGGAAGTTTGCCTTGTTCTCTAAATTGTCCCATGAATTCTGCTATCTGTCCAATTCTTCCCTCCACTTCATATTTGGAAGATCTTTCCAGCCCAAATTGTAGGTGTTGGAAAACAGGCCATTCCTTGGTTGATTTTGGCCTTGGTAACCCACGACATTGGCATTTTCCCAATCCCCATTCTCTATTAATTGAGGACATTGATCAGTAAGAGGTCTTTGCATAGAGCACATACCACATGCAGCTACACTTTGCACTTTAGACCCTTTGACAACCTATGGTATAAGAGTAGTGAGATTAGCCATTTGAGATTGAAGTTCTGAAATAGCACTCACCTCATTGACTTGAATTAGGCATGCATATTCTCTTTCTCTAACTCCTTTATATTCTTATGCATTCAAGGCACGATTCGCTATTAAAATCTTCACAGCAACTTGGGTTTTGTCCACCAAAGCATCTCCAACTGAAGTATCAAGTATTTGTCTCTCAAGTGGAAGCAGTCATTCATAGAAATATTGAATTAAAAGCTCCTCATTCATTTCATGTTGTGGACAAGATGCAACTAAAGTCTTGAAACGCTCATAATACGCTGAAAATGATTCTCCTGGGCCTTATTGAATTCCATTAATTCTCTTCCTCAAAAGAATGAATCTTGAAGTAGGGAAGAATTTCTCTAAGAATGCTTTCTTCATGCTTTGCCAAGAAGTGACGGTTTCAGGTGCTAATTCAAAAAACCAATCTTTAACCTTTTCTAAAAGAGCGAATGGAAAGGCCTTCATGTTTAAAATATTCCCATCCACATAAATAAGTGTCATGCTCAAGCACACTACTTCAAATTCCTTGAGATGCTTGTTCGGATCTTCCATGGATAGCCCATGGTACTTGGGAATGTGATGCATCAAACTAGACTTCAATTCAAACTCATCGGTTTTACTTTGAATGTAGGATATTGAATGCAAATGGAAACGTCATTCTCCAATCCTAAGGCTGAAAGTTCCTTAATTGTTCGATTGTCAAAACCTTGTCTTGATCCTCTTTCGGTTCCATTTCAGTTTCAATTTCAAATTTTAATTCCGAACTAGAGCTAGGTGGATCGAATTCTGGCTGCTTCCTCTTCTTTATCAAAGTTCGTTCAAATTCGTCGTCAAAGTCTAATATATTCTCACCAGTAGGTTGAGTACTCCAAGTCATAATCTAGTACCTAAAACAAAAGAAAACAAAACAAGATCAGAAACAAAAGAAAAGAAACAAACAGCAACAAAGGGAAAGATCAATTTTGCTAACCCTCAGCAACGATGCAAAAATTTGATGTGGTAAAAACTAACACACTAATTAAACCCTTGAATTATGCAATCATAGTACGAGTAAGTAAGGATCGTTCTATTCCAAGGATTGGAAGGGATACTAATCAACACAAATTAAACTTATAAAACTAAGTTAAACTAACAACAAAATAGTGACTAGAGGGATTTTGGACGAATTTAACTAAAACAAAAGTAAATAGCAGCAAGAAAATTAAATTGTGAATGAAATACGAATGACATGATAGCTAAAGGATTCTTCTCCACACATGAAACATATGCATACAAATCGATTTCCATTTATTCTTCCTATAAACCATGAATGACAATGCCCCAAATTAACTGTGAACAATACTAATTAACTCTCGGATTTTCCTAAGTTCATTGAATTAGGCACAGCGATGCAACCAAATTATTATTCTCAAGTTCCCTAACTATGAAAAATATGATAGAGATACATCTCGAAGATCATTAAGTTTTGTGAAAATCATAAGCATTGACAAAGCATTTGTAACTATAAAAAGCATGATACTCCTACCAAGAATTTACTTAACTCAATCATGACTAGTGACTTTTACTACTTACAAATATAAGTTCATATTGATTAGGTGAAATTCCCTTATATTCTAGCATCAAATCCTTGCATGCAAACTAAGCGGGCCCTCTTAATAGACATACAAGAATAAATTCTCTATAAACAAGATAAACAAATCGCATTCATATTTTATGAAACAATAACTAGATGGAATCAATTTATATAAAATAGACGATCATGGCTTTGAATTCATCTCCAACTAAGAAGAAACTTAGTTACACATGTTCATCATAACTAAAAAGAAATTGAAAACAAACATTGAAACTTAAAGCAAAGATAGAAAGAACTCTGAAAATTCCAACAACTTTAGTGGATGAATGGTAGGCAAGGCATACTTCTAAAACATTGCATAATACTGCATACATATAGGGCATGGCTGAATCCAAGGAGGAGAGGGATTAGGCATTTTGAATTATTTTAGGACTCGAAGAAACAGTTAGAGAGTGTTGGAATGTGATTAGGATTCTTCCTTAAAGCTGGAGATAAGATAAGATAGGATAAGATAATGTTTTACTCCAACTAGGATTCTTCTTCCTTGTTTAATTCCTTGTCTTCCAAGCCTCAACTTTAGTTTCTCCAAATTTTAGCACATGTTTAACACCTTTTAAACACCAAAAACATCCAGCCCATATGTTATCCACGCATGCTATCCAATCCAGGTCCAAAACTACTCCAAATTGCTCCATTTGATCTCTAATTGTTTACTTTACCAACTGGACCTATAATAAAACGAAAATAACTTAAATTACGATAATAAATGGAAATTAACTAAGTAAATGCAAAGAAATAAGATAACAAAGTCGCATAAATATGCTCCTATCAAATTCCTTTTGATTTTAATTATGAACATGCCTAACTAATTCTCTTTTGCTAGGGTTAGGTCACGAGCCTTAAGCAAGAAAATGTAGTTTCTTTTCAATTTGCTTATGATAATATGCATGCAAGTTTTGAATTATTAATCACCAGTTTAAACTATCTAAGTGTCTTGATGATTTGCAACCATTAGGATATATAGAAAAGTAATTTGAAGCAATTTTGGTTAGAGGACGGTCCCTGATATTGCTGAAGGCTTCTTGTGGTTAATTTGGGCAAGTTCACTTAGGATGAATACCACACCTTAAGGGTTACATGGTTTTTCAGAGGTTTTCACAAAACTTAGTGAGTCATGCATGTTTAGATTTGATCTGAATGCCACAGACGGATTGCATGTTTGATACACGCTTTATGTTGAGGGTCCAAGTAAGCATATATTAGGAAAACCTAACCTTCAAAATATGCATGTATAGGTCATAAGTAATTGGGAGAATTGCGTAGGATTGTTAAGGTGACAGAGAAACCCTAGTGCTCAATTAGATTTCTAAAACAAAAATTGTTTGTTTCTCTTTCTTTTAATATTGCAAATTTTTGTACTCTTTTTAATTATATTCGATTTTAGTAAATTAGGTCATAAAATCAATCTTCCTGAAACTTTTCTTTTAAATAATTAATTGAGATTTGGTTTAATACGAATTATTTAATAATTTTTGTGGAGAACGACCTTATTAGAGCCATCTATACTACAATATCCTTGTTACACTTGCAAGTATTATAGGTATTTTTAACCTTTTTGCATGTGTGGTAAAAATCCTTTCTGTCACATCTTTTCTTTTCTAGCATGCCGTATAAACCACTAAATAGTATTAAAATGAGACTAACGTAATAGTTAAATTTAGTATTGAACTCGCAATTTACACGAGTCAAAATGAAATTGGGTTCTCAATTAAATGATTATGGAACAAGTTGGAGCTGGAAATTGGAGTGGTAGTGGGATTGGAATTGGAGTTAGAAGCGGGAGTGCTTGTGGTAGTGCTCCAGCTCCAAGTTGTGAGACTTGTCCACCTTCACCACTTAAGCCTAGAAGACCATTGAAGTGTGCTGAAAGGTTGGCCATTTCTTCTACATTAGTGCGATTCCTTTCAATGAAGAACTTGCATTCCTTTAGAAACCCCAATGGGATGAATCTTTTGTTTTCTTGCATAACGTATACGCTACTAAATAGTATTGAACTCATAGTTTACACAACTCGAATTCAAAACGTTACACTTACATTCCTTTTTACCCCCTCAACTTTGGGTGCAATTGCAACCTCATACAACATCTCTAAAACATTTCAATCACTTACATTACTTATCATTTTATTTCAATATTATACAACCGTTAGAACATTTGTTAAGTTTATAGTTAAGTGATGACTTGGCATATATAGGACCTAGATTTGTGTTAACGTGGCTACCAACTAGCAGCAAAACAACATTTTAATCATTAGTTAAGTTTAGTAGTTTCCATGTGCGACCCTTTTTATGAGTCATGACCTACTGACTCTAGTGAATTTAGCAATAAGAAATATTGCTCCTATATATGTGCAGGCCCATTACTGCAAGCAATATCTAAGTTTAAAAAAAAAAAAAATGGCCCATGACCTCCTCCTCGTCTTCTTATTCTCTTGCATTATATCTACAACAAATATTCATGTAAGTAACCACCTCTCTTCTGGCATTCGCCCTTACACTATCTTCTCCTCCCGGAAATTGGAGTAGTGATGTTGATTGTTGCCATTGGAACGACATCACTTGTAATCAAGAGGGTTGGGTCACCCATTTGATCTTAACCTCGAAAGGGCTCAAATGAGGTATGTTTGTCTCATCACTTGGAAATCTCACAAATCTCAACCACTTAAACCTTTCCCACAATTCACTTTATGGCGCACTTGAAACTAAATTCTTCTCGTCCTTGAATCGCCTCGAGATCCTTGATTTGAGCTATAACTTTCTTTATGGGGAGATACCATTTTCTCTACCATCCAAAATTATCCAGACAGTAGATTTGTCAAGCAATCACTTCCATGGTGTAATTCCATCTTCTTTCTTCCAACAAGCTAGGAATTTGACTAGTTTCAATGTTAGCAACAACACCTTCTCCAGGCATATCCCTTCCTTTATTTGTCTCTGATCCTCTCCTTCCATAAGAGTATTGGATTTTTCCTCCAATGAATTTAGTGGCAACATTTCTTGTGGGCTTGTGGGGGGGGGGGGGGTGTTCCAAACTTCAAATTGTTCATGCCAGTCACAAGTCAAGATCACTTCTAGAAGATATCTATAACGCTACCAAACTTGAGGAACTTGTACTACCTTTCAATTCACTAAATAGAGCCATTAGTAAAAGAATTGCCAACCTTACTCACCTCATAATCCTTGATCTCTAAATTAATCGTTTGAGTGGTGTGATCCCCCTCAATATTGGTAAGCTCTCCAAGTTGAAATTTATGAATTTTAGTTTCAACACCTTAGAAGGTAGTTTGCCTCCATCTTTGATGAATTGCACAAACCTCCTAGAAATACATTTAGGATTTAACTACTTGGAAGGAGATCTCTCCACACCTAATTTTTCCAAAGTCAGCCACCTTAGTAAATTTGACCTAATGGGGAATAATTTCACTAGTAACTTGCCAGTAAGCCTTTACTCATGCAGGTCCCTAAAAGAAATTTGATTGATTGAAAATCATTACCTAGAAGAACAAATACAATCTAAGATTCTTTCATTGAAATCCTTGTCCTTCCTCTCGCTTGGTAGTGTACGATTAACCAATGTCACAGGGGCAATGAAGATATTAATGTGTTGCAAAAGGCTTCACATACTCCTCCTTGGCTGTTACTTTAACGTCGAGGCAATGCCAACTAATGATGACTTGGTTATTTTCATAGATTCCAAAATCATTGTGTCTTGAGTTTGGCTATGTCTAGGCTCACTGGTCAGATACCTGGTTGGTTATCAAACCAAAAGAATCTAGAGATGTTGTATTTGGGTGTTAATCAAATCACAGGTTCAATTCCAAGTTGGTTGGGGACTCTTCCAAAACTCTTTTATGTGGATATCCAAAACAACCAAATTTCAGGTGAAATTCCAAAACAACTTTATAGATTACCAATGTCAATGTTGAATGCATCTCGAGTAGAAAATTATGAATTTGAACTTCCCATCTTCGGTTGCATCATTGAAAATCCATATTTTATGCCTCGTACGCTATCTTTCTATCAAGGAATAATAGACCTAGCGGCCAATAACATTGGTGGTAGTATGCCTACTGAGATCGACCAATTGAAGCTTCTTAGTGAGTTGCATCTTAACATCAACAATTTCTCCGACGATATTCAAGACCAAATATCTAACCTAAATTGCTTAGAGATTTTAAATCTCTCCATGAATCATTTGTCTGGAAAAATCCCCTTGTCCATAACGAGCCTTAGTTACTTGAACAATTTTGTGTCTCATACAATAATCTTAAAGGACAAATGCCGAAGGGCTCGCAACTCCAGAGCTTAGATGCTTTTGAGGTACTCTACTTTGTGGTGCTCTACTTTCAAATAAGTGTAGAGAAATTGACAAGGATAACAAGAACAACGTCAACCAAGATGGGGACAATGATCGCGATGAGCTTCCCTAGTTTTATATTTTTGCAGCCCTAGGTTTTATTATCTAATTTTGGGGAATTCGCGGTTCTTTAATTCTTAAGGAGACATGAAGGCATGTGTATTTTTGGTTCCTAGATAATGTACAAGATTCGCTCTATGTGAAGAAGGAAATGTGCATCGCCAAGATGAAAAGAAGGAATAGGGACTAGATTTTGTGTTTTACTATATATTTTTTAGTTTCAATAAAACTATTTGGATACAAAATTTAAATATTTGTTGACACACTCTCTCATAGAGGGTTTGTCACTGTATGTAAACCATACCTATATTAAAGTGTTAATCAGTAACTGTGTAAAGTTCGTGTACAGAAATAGTTTCACTATTTCAATTTTTATTTATCATAGTTATTTGTATGTTTTCATTTTGATGTAATCTTTTTTCTTATATTGTAGTATAATAAACCTATTTGGTCAAACAAAATTTAGCACATTCCCTTCATACCCTTGTTCCAAATTAGTCATTTTAGTGATTGAAACATCAGTACTTCTTTCTTTCTGAGCATCTCAATCCCAAAAAAATGTTTCATTAAACACATCTCTGGAAATAATAACTTTCCCATATTCTGCAGTGAACAGCTTGTAGCCTTTCTCACAGCTTCCATATCCCAAAAATATGCATCTTAAGCTTGCCACATCAAGTTTTTGTCTCTGTTGGTTTGATACATGAGAGTAACACAGTGAAACAAACACCCACAAATGTCTGATACCCACTTCCTCCAACTATAGGCTTCAAAGGGTGTCTTCTTATCTAAAGCCTTTGTTGGACACCTATTTAAGATGTACACATGCAATATTAATTGCTTCAACCCAAAACTCAAAATGGTATCTTCTTTTCTAACATCATACACTTAACCATTTCAACTATTGTTCTATTTTTCCTCTATGCCACACCATTTTGTTGTGGTGAGTATGCAACTGTAAGTTGTCTTTCCATTCCCATGTCTTCACATAACATATTAAACTCCATAGAAGTGTAATCTCCACCTCTATCACTTCTTAGCGTTTTCAACTTGTAACCACTCTGCAATTCAACAGTAGCAATGAATTTCTTGAATACACTGAATACCTCTGACTTGTATCTCAAGAAATAGATCTAACACATCCTAGTACAATCATCTATAAAGGTGAGAAAGTATTTATTCCCAGCCTTTATAGTTGTTTGCATAGGCCCACATACATCAATATGTACTAGTTCAAGAGGAGTGGTGGCCTTACTTGTTGATTATTGATGGTCGATTTTATACTATATATTTTACCATATTCTTAATATGTTTTGGTATTTATTTTGGTGAAATTTTGATACTTTTTTTTTATATTTTCAACGCAGGACATTTGACTTCCTCTTAAGCAAAAAATGATCAAACGGATGAATTTTGGAGTGATTCTAATTGGAAGATGTTCGTGAGTCTCTCAGCTTATTCGTTTCAAAGTTTCAGATTTTTCTACCAAGTGATTAATTTATGGCGAAAAAATAAAGTAGCAATACGCAGTGTAGCCAAAGTGACTTTTTTAGCTTAATTGTGATTTTTGGAGCACAGGATGGCTTTTTTGGGTTTGAGGCCTTCTGGAGAAGTGTTCAGATTATTCCAAGCTTCAAAATGAACTATCACGGGCCAGATTTGGAGGAGATTTGGGTCCAAAATGGGCTGGACAGATTCTAGGCAAATTATCCTAATCAATTTTAGGGGTGGTTCAGTATAGGATCCCGAATAAAAAATGGCATCAAGAATCCCAAACTTAAAATTTTTGGTACGGAAATTTGAAGACCAATCCTAAACCAAAATTTTGGTATTCCCAATTTCAAGATTCCCGAAATGTTTTCGGTATTTCGGGATGGATTGGGATTGGATTTTCGGTTTTGGGCTTTTGGGTTTTTGGGTTGAAATTTGAGATTTTTGGCTATGGGAAAAAAATTGGTGCTTTTGTCATAAAATTTTGTTTCCCAATTTCATATCAATTGAAATTTAGGCTTTTTATCTCATACCAATTTGAAATTTCATACCAATTGAAATACCAATTCATTCATACTAAGTCAAATTAATGTTCAAAAGTTCCAAACTATTTAACTTCATACTTCTGTTTCCAATAAAGTTTACTGTCAAACTACTTAAATTCAACATTCAACATTCATGCAACCAAAATAAATAAATATATATATAAATTTTCAATTAGGTTCGGGATTCCTAAATCATTGAATATGTAATCGCGATTCCCATACTGAAAGGTTCGAGATCAATTCGGTATGGATCTTAAAAAATTTGGTATTAGCTATCACATCCCGACCCAGGCCTCCACCACATCCCAAGCTCGACTCCACCGTAGCACAATATTGTTCGCTTTGGGCCCCGACCATGCCCTCACGGTTTTGTTTCTGGGAACTCATACGAGAACTTCCTACTAGGTCACCCATCCTAGGAACGCTCTCGCCTGAACTCGCTTAACTTCGAATTTCCGATGGAACCCGAAGCCAGTGAGCTCCCAAAAGGCCTCGTGCTAGGTAGAGATGGGAATATACGTATAAAGCTTACATGATCCACTCCCCTGGACAATGTGGGATGTTACAATCCACCCCCCTTAGGGGCCCGACGTCCTCGTCGGCACACTTCCGGCCAGAGATTAGCTTTGATACCAAATTGTCACATCCCCGCCCAAGCCCCCACCATATCCCAGGCTCGACTTCACCGTAGCATAATATTGTCCGCCTTGGGCCCCAACCATGCCCTTACAGCTTTGTTTCTGGGAACTCACACGAGAACTTCCCAGTGGACCACCCATCTTGGGAATGCTCTTGCCCGAACTCGCTGAACTTCGAAGTTCCGATGGAACCCGAAGCCAATGAGCTCCCAAAAGGCCTTGTGCTAGGTAGAGATGAGAATATACAAATAAGGATTATAGGATCTACTCCTTTGGACGATGTGGGATGTTACATTAGCGGTTTGGGAATTTTCGGTATGGGATCGTGATTTTTTTGGTTTGGTTTGTGATTTTTAGGAAAAAAAAATTCTAGCCCTAATCAATTTAGGATTATGTTTCCTAATTTATTTCAATTTATTTGGTTTCATAGTTTTATTCTAACACCTTTTCTAAGTAGGATTTAATTATAAGCAGTATAAATAAGGCCTTTGGCCGGGCATTGTTTCTTCTTCTCTATGCGATATTTGGGAAAGGCATTTGGCCAAAGCTCGGAGATTTTTATACTTTTACATTGAAGGTGTTTTCGATCTTTTTCTATTTCAATAAAATTCCTTTTGAGTTTAATTATGAATATACGTAACTAATCTCTTTTGCTAGGTTGAGGTCACGAGCCTTAGCAAAAATATGTATTTTCTTTTCAATACTTATTATATTATGCATGTAGGTTTATTAATCACCGGTATAAACTATTTAAGTGTCTTGATGATTCACGACCATTAGGATATTTAGAAAAGTAATTTAATGCAATTTTAGTCGGAGGTCCGTCCCTAAAATTGACGAAGGCTTTTTGCAGTTAATATGTGCAAGTTCACTTAGGATGAATAACACGTCATGATTGTTGCATGGTTATCAAAGGGTTTTCACAAAACTTAATGAGTCTTGCATGTTTAGATTTGATTTGAATACCACAGACGGATTGCATGTTTGATATACATTCTAGATTGGAGGTCCAAGTAGAACATAAATTAGGAAATCCTAACCTTCAAAATATGCATTATAGATCATAAGTAATTGGGAGAACTACATAGGATTGTTAAGGTAACAGCGGAACCCTAGTGCTTTTATAGCTTGATTTCCAAAAGCTGTTTCTTTTCCTTTTCTTTAATATTGCAGATTTTTCTTATCTTTTTAATTAAATTTGTTTTTATTAATTTATGTCATAAATCAATCTTTCCAAAATTTTGCTTTAAATAATTAATTGAGATTTGGTTTATTGCAAATTGTTTAATAATCCATGTGGAGAATGACCTCTAGAACCATCTATACTACTACAACCTTGTTACTCTTGCAAGTATTTTAGGTGTTTTAAATCCTTTTGCGCGTGTGGTAAAAATTTCATTGCTTCTCTTGGAAATGTATCTCTGCATTGTTTACCAAATGCACAACCTTCACATACTTCTTTTGTGTGTTTAATTTCTAGTAATCCCAACACCATTTCTTGCTCCTGCAGCAATTTCAGACTGTCCATGTTTTAATGCCCTAGTTTTCTATGCCATATCAGAGTAGATTGACACACACTTGCTTTTAAAGCAATATGCATTCTTGGTTGAAGCTTTAAGGGAAAACTCATATTTCCTCTCACTAATACTTTGGCAACCATATTTAAGAGAAAGCAATCATCATATATCTCAAACTTGTTATCATCAAATATCAGAAAATACCCATGTTCCATCATTTGGCCCACACTGAGTAAATTTTCTTTCAATCTAGGTACAAGCATAATCTCCTTGATGTATCTTTTTCCCATTTTGGTTTTCCCTGTGACATCAATAAGTTACACTGTGCCCATCTCTACTTTGGCAATAGTAATTCTATCAATATCCACCAATAAGCCATATGATTACTACACTTACTATATATGTACCGCACATTTTGAATAGTTTCCACAGTTGCTGCATTGCATACATAGAACATAGTAGGTGTGTCAACTACCTGATTGGCATACTTGAGATGCTACACTGTCTTCTTGTTGTTGTAGTCCTTGGCAATGTGAACGATCTTGTCACATCGCATTTAGGTTTTCCCTTGAACCAGCATTCCCCAAAATGTAATTTGTCACAAAACTTGCAGAGATTCTTAGCACCATCAGTACCAATAGCTTTCTTTCTTGCTTGATAAGTAGGCTTATATCGACCGAAAAAAAAAAAAAAAGTTAGGCTTATTATTCCACTTCTGGCCTTTTGTTTTCCTATTCTTCTGGTACTTAATATTTTGATTCCCAGTGAACTTAGCTTGTTTAGGTCTAACACTGAGACTAGCAAAAGCCTTTTCAGTCTTATTATCAATGTGCCTCTTATGCCTGTGTTCATAGCCTTTCAATGATGCTACAACCTCATGCATTTCAATAGTATCTAAATCCTTTGAATGCTCAATCACATAACATATTGAATCATATGAAGTTAGCAAATTAATTACCAATTTTTGCATAACTCTCTCCTTAGATAGCTTTTCATTTGCCTCATAAGATCAAGCAGTTTAGTGAGATATGAATATAGAGATTCATCATCTCTCATACGAGTCTCAAACCTTGCAATTTCACACTTCATACCTATTTTTCTCCTCTATATTCTTGTTGAAGAATATCCCATGCTCCCTTTTTTGAAGTTTCTTTGAGAAATTCTACGAAAAATCTCATCAGCAACAACTCCTTGAATTAGACCCAATGCTTTTGCATCCTTCATGAGCCTTTCCTCCATCATCAACTTCTCTGTGCTACTCGTTCCTTCTACTTCCTTTTTCTTTGGTTCCGATCCTTCTTCCTTCTCCAGTTCTGGATCATCAAACCGTTTCTTCACAAACTCCCAGAGTCCAAGGGACTTCAAAATGTTTTTCATCCTTATGCTCCAAAACTCATAATTTTCACCATTGAATATTGGTGCCCTCAACTCACTACTTCCAGATCCTGCCACGTTAGACACAGATTAGACGAAAAACTCTAGCTCAGCTTCGAGTAATCTTTTCGAGATTTTCAAATAAGGAAATGCATAGATTCAACGCCCAAATTTTAGACGGATGAGCCTAGCTCTGAGGCCATGTTAGAGGAGGTTGATTTTAATGAGTTTGATTCAGTGAGTGATTGAATCACGAAGGTTTCCTATGCACTGAAAATGGAGAAATTAAAAAAAGCTCAAGGAGGAAGGAGAATGTTGCAATTGAATTCATTCATTTCACACCACTTCACAAAAGGAATATTACCATTGTTATGTAGCTAGGAGAAAGGAGCGCTTCTCTATATGGTAGGAAATTGATTATTAACGTCCCAATCCGATGAAGCATAATATTGAAAGTTATAACAAGATTGTTCAAATGGTTCGAGTCTATACACTATTTGATGGGTTAGATGATATGCTCAATAAAATTTGAAGCAATGTCCTCCGCACTGATCATCTTCCCTTTGTTGAAAAGACCTTTGCTTATTTTTGTCGAGATGCTATACAACACGTTGTAATGAATAGTCCTTATGGGACTGTATATGTATATATTATGTAAATATATGAGCAAAATGCAACGACATTAAAACTCATGATTGCTTAACAAATAACAGATCCAGGATACATGAAAAAGGGGCAAAATTTAAAATTTGAAGTCACATAATGTAGAAAACCAATTTGGTTTCAACCAATTGTTTATGATTGATTTATTCAATAAGGTGTACAACTCAAACTTATATACACAAGTATATGCTAAACTAGGTAATTACACGTTGACTTACAAACCAAGAAACTAAATAATATAGAGATACTTTCCTATAGGACCAAATCTTTATCCCTGATTGTCGCAATCTTTAACACTCCCCCTCAAGTTGGAGTGTATGTTGATTACACTCAACTTGCTAAGAAGACTTTCAAACTGAGAGGTACTCAATGCTTGGGTGAATAAATCTGCCAATTGTTGTAGAGTTCGTACATGGGCAGTTTTGACAATACCTCCTTGTATCTTTTCTCGAACCAAATGGCAATCAATTTCGATATGTTTCCTCCGCTCATGGAACACAGGGTTGGATGCAATATGAAGTGCAGCTTGATTATCACAAAACAAAGTAACAAGTTTCGGATGATGAACATGTAGATCATTTAGCACATACCTCAACCAAGTTATCTCACAACATGTAGATGTCATGGCTCTATATTCTGCCTCCGTTGTTGATCTTGCTACTATGGTTTGCTTCTTTGTTCTCCAAGATATAAGTGAGTCTCCAAGCATGATGCAATAGCCCGAGACTGACCTTCTTGTATCTTTTCATTTTGCCCAATTAACGTCGCAATATGTTTTCAATTGAAGCGAGCTTGTGGAGTAGAGCATGATACCTTGCCCTAGCGTCCCTTTTATGTACCTCGAAACTTGATATGTTGCATCTAAATGCGGCAGCCTAGGCTTGTCCATAAATTGACTCAAAACATGGACAGAATAAACAAGGTCTGGCCCAGTAACTGTCAAATAAATTAGACGACCAATGAGTCTTCAATATGTGGATGGATCTTCCAACAACTCACCATCTGTCTGCCAGAGTGCCAAGTTTTGATCTATAGGAAAGCAAGCTGATTTTGCTCCAAGAAAACCAGTGTCCTCCAATATTTCCAAAGCATACTTTCGTTGTGACAATGATATACCTTGAGATGATCTTGCAACTTCAATGCCCAGAAAATATTTTAACTTTCCTAGATCCTTGAGTTTGAATTTGCTAGCCAAAAATTCTTTTGTCTTCTCAATAAACGACAAATCATTACCTGCCAATATCACATCATCCACATACACAAGAATAGTAGTAAGACTTGTGCCTTTGGATCGGACTAACAAAGAATAGTCTGCTTTAGACTGTCGATAACCTACAGCCTTGAGTACAGAAAAAGTTTAAGGAACCACTGTCTCGAAGCCTGTTTAAGTCCATAAAGAGATTTCTGAAGTTTGCATACTTGTGTCTTTCCCTTTCGTCCGTATCCTGGTGAGAGTCGCATGTAAACATCTTTAAGTAAGTCACCATGGAGGAAGGCATTATTGACATCGAGTTGATACAAATGCCAACCCCGAGTAGTGGCAACACCAAGTAGTAAACGAACCGTGACCGACTTAGCAACATGAGCAAATGTTTCTTTGTAATTAAGACCTTCAACTTGCGTATACCCCTTGGCAACCAAGCGTGCCTTGTAGCGTTCCACAGAACCATCTAGATTAAGTTTTATTTTATAGACCCATTTGCATCCGATGGGTTTCTTCCCGAGAATGAGATGTTGTAGAGTCTAGGTGTTGTTGGCTTCAAGAGCAGAAACCTCATCTCTCATGGCTTGGCACCATTTAAGATCCTAAATAGCCTGCAAGTAACTTTGGGGTTCTTTGGCAATGGAAAGAGAGGTGGTAAAAGCACGGTGAATGGGAGACAAGCGATCATATGATAGGAATTGAGAAAGAGGGTGAAAAGTACTACTTTTGTGTGATCCAACGTTAGAAATCGATGATTGGTTGGGACAAGAAGGCAACTTGACACCGACATGAAATTGTTGTAGGTATGGAGGTGAACAAGTGGCTCATGTGGAAGAGCGACTGGATGTTTGTGCAGGCATAGGTGTTGTGTTGTCAAGTGTGGGAAGAGGTTGTAGAGAGTTGTCAATGTTTGGCGAGGCAGGTGGAGGCATTGGAGCAGGTTCGGGGATGGTATTTTCGTGAAGTGAAGAGGGAGTATGATGGTCTTTTATGGTGGTAGTTATGAGTGGATTAGGTGGCGGATCAAAAGAATGATTAACCAGGGTAGGTAGGTATGAGAATGTTTGTTGTGTGTTTGTATCAAAGTATGATGCGAAAGGTTGGGTAAAAGGAAATGTATTTTCACAAAAGAGCACATCACAGGAGACTAAAGTTTTTCGTGTGTTGAGATCATAAACTTTGTACACTTTCTTGCCATATGGATAACCAATAAATATGCATGGTATAGACCTAGCATCAAATTTGGATGGATGGTGTACGTGTGTGGATGCAAAGCAGATGCAGCCAAAAACTTTCAAGTGTGAATATTTAGGTGGTTTGTGAAACAAAAGTTCATAAGGTGTTTTACCATGCAAGACGAAAATGGGTGTACAATTGATGAGATAGGCCGCCGTGAGGATGGCTTCTCCCTAGAAATTAGTGAGCAATTTAGCTTGAATGAGTAATGCCCTAGCAATGTTGAGGAGGTGACGGTTTTTGCGTTCAGCCACCCCATTTGTTGGGGCGAGCAACACACGTTGTTTCATGAAAAATGCCCTTGGTTGAGTAGAATTCAGCGAGATTAAATTATGGGCCATTGTCACTCCTAATTGTCTTCACTTTAAGAGAAAACTGATTTTTAACAAGATTGATAAAATTGGTCAAATAATGACGTGTGTCAGATTTGTGCTTCATTAAGTAAATTTAAGAGCAACGAGTGTAATCATTAACGATTGTGAGGAAATATTGTGCTCCAATGAGTGAAGCAACATGAAACGCCCCCCCCCCCCCCCCAAAAAAAAAAATCCATATGTAAAAGCTCAAAAGGCATAATAGTTGAAATTTCACTTAATGGAAACTGAGATCTCGTTTGTTTGGCTAGAGGACACACAAAACAATTATTGGAAACACAAGAACTAATATCATTATTAAAGAGTGAAGTATGTCAAAGGGCTTGGTCAGAAAGGTGGCCTAAGCGTTGATGCCAAAGGTGTGGTGATGTTTTCTTGACAACATGACAGGTTGATAAGGTGGGTTTTCGGTTGGTGTCATCCAAAAAATATAAGCCTTCTTGTTTAGTTCCCGTCCCAATCATCTTCCCCAAAGGAAGGTCCTGAATCACACAAACATAACTTAGAAAAATGGTGATACACAAGGACTGATAAGCAAGTTTACTGATGAAGATTAGATTGAGTTGGAATGTTGGGACGCAAAAGACATCATGTAAGGCAAAATTTGTGGAAAATTGCATGGTTCCTATATGTGTCACAGCGGCATAAGAACCATCTGGCAGTTTTACTGTCTTATTTTTAACAGGCACAAAAGAGGTCAACAAAGTATGTGAGGTAATTATGTGGTCTGTGGCACCGCTATCTAGGATCCATAACAACTGCTGACCATGAGCAGTGAAAGAAAATGCTTTACCTAAAAGATCATTTAGAGATGAATTTTTACCAACATTGTTTGCCTTGGCTTTGTTGTTGTTGAGCTTGGTCATGATCTGCTTGCACTGGTCAAGCGTGAATGGAAAAGAGGTTGTCAATTCTTGCCTTTCAAGGTTAATTGAAACATTGTTACCTCTTGGTCTCTCCTACTTAGAATGGCTCCTTTGTTGCTCCAGATCTGCCCTTTTTAGTTTCCAACAATAATCTATCGTATGACCTTTCCAGCCTCAATAATCACATTTTAAATGGTCACGACAATCTTCAGTGGTGTGATTGTTCTTGTTGTAGCGACCACACTTCATATCAATACTCTTCTTGCTAAAGTCGGGTTCTTTTGCAGCAAAAACAATAGCCCCTAAACCGGTGCTTTTCCTGCAGTGGTGTTGTGCTACTTATCATGGCGTAGCACAAGGGAATATACCTTGTTGACAGGGGGAAGTGGATCCATCAATAGAATTTGATCCTTCACTGCACTAAAGGTTTCATTAAGTCCCATGAGAAACTTAATTGCCTTTTGATTTTGCTGAAATGTCAACGCATGTTGCAAAGTGTTGTAGTTGCAATCTGGTAGGTTGATCGCAACATCTCTTTCATCCCACAGTGCCTTGAGTTTGGTGAAGTAAGAACTCACAGTTATTGTTCCTTGGACACAATCATGAATTGCGCTTTCAATATGATACAGTTGCATATTGTTCATCTGGGAAAAATGTTCTTTCAAGTCTTCCCAAACTTGATACGCATGATCATAGTAAATAACACTCGATTAAATTTCTGGTGATATTGAATTCACCAACCATGTTTTAACCAAGCTGTTACATCAATCCCATTGATGCAAGTCTAGAAAGTTTCATCAACCAAACTTAACTTGTTTTTGGCTTTCAATGCACCGATCATCGCCCTGCTCCATGTGTTGTAGTTGTTTGGAGTGAGCAGTTAAGAAACGAGCATCATCCTCGGCTGATTAGAATAATGCAGGTAATAAGAATGGTTAACATCATGTGGTTGCCTCCATTGAACCAGAGGGCTTGAGTTTGTCGTTGTTCTCTGCCATGGTGGGCGGCTAGGGTTTGATATTTTCTTCGGTCCCAAGATTATTGCTCTGGTACCATGTAGAAAACCAATTTGGTTTCAACCAAATGTATTTGATTGATTTATTCAATAAGGTGTACAACTCAAACTTATATACACAAGTATATGCTAAACTAGGTAATTACACATTGACTTACAAACCAAGAAACTAAATAATACAGAGATTCTTTCTTATAGGACCAAATCCTTATCCCTGATTGTTGCAATCTTTAACACATAAAGAAAACCAAATGTGTGTTTCTTCTTCTCCATTGAAAGATAGTTGGGAATAAACCAACATTATGAGTTTTGAGTTTTGAGTCCATCCCACAAAAGGTTGTAAAGAACATAAATAACTTAGTTTAACTAAACAGATAGACCTAGTTGTTATGGCACACTTATCAAGCAGAAACTTGTGGTTCTCAACCCTTCTCTACCTCGGTCTGCTCCCTCTTACCTTCCTCAAAGAAGATAATAGTAACCAAGTACTAGAAACCGTTGGAAAAATAGGGTCTAATTGCTATATTAAATCACATAAAAATCAAGAAATAATTCATGCAATTATATATATCACAATAATGCATGGAGCAGAGAGGGCATTGAGGGTGTGCAAAAGGTGCAATGGCACAAGGCCCCGAATTTTTTAGAGGCCCAAAAAAAATTTACCCTCCTATATATTACATATGTATATTAATCCAGACTTGTCTTATGATGAGGAGCCAATGCCTATTTTGGATTGGAAAGATAAGATTCTAAGAAATAAAACCATGCGCCTAGTGCAGGTTTTGTGGAGAAATCACTCAATGGAAAAAGCTACTTGGGAGACAGAGGACCGAATGAGAGATATGTATCCAAGGTTGTTTTATGATTATTAGTGGTTTGTAATTATTGTTTGAATTTCGAGGATGAAATTTTCTTAAAGGGGGGAGGTTGTCACAGCCCATCCCGAATTATTTTTATCGATGGCGTGAAAAGACTAAATTGCCATTGGACGTTAGTTGGTGTTGTGGGTGATATGTTTTGGTTGTGGTCCAATGCATGTTAAGTCCTAATTGTTTGGACCCAATTAAAACTAAACTTTTTCCTAGTTTGTGGTTGGTTGTTTTGTTGCCAACTAGGATCACACACCCTCACACACACCTATACCCTTACTTGTTGACCTTTCTCTCTCCTCCCTCTGTCGGTTTTCATCCATTATCCGTACAATTGTACGGTCAACTAGTGAACCAATCAATTCAGGCACAGATTGAGGTTTTGGAAGCCATCTTCGTGTTCCTTGTGAGCTTAGGAACACATCCATACTATTTTTAGAACGTGAATCTTTCGAAAACCCGAGAACCCAGAAATCCCACATTTTGAGCACTGTTCATGTGATCGTGGAATTTTGAATGAGTTTTAAGGTTCTAGGAAGCTTTAGGACGTCTTCACGAAGCTCGAGGGGTAATTTTGAAGTGATTTGGACGTCAGGAAGCTCGAGTTCATCGAGTTGCAGACGTTGCCGGAGTGTTCGAGGTTTCTACGGCGAGATCCTATGGATTTCAAGGCTTGAAAGTGGTAAGAATGTGTTCTACTCACTCTAAGCTTCATTTTGAGACAAATTTCATGAATTTTGGTTAAGAAATGAGTGAGAAATGAAGGTTTGAATATTTTCCAAAAACCAGCGATCGCAGCGACATCGGTGACAGTCTTCGGCGAACCAAGGAAAACGAAGGAGAATATTCTATCAAGTTTGACAGAATATTCTAACGACGTCAGGTAACGCTGTTAACTTTTGTTAAGGTTTTAACGGAATATTCCTAACTGTCGTTAACTGTTTCGTTAGGGTTGGCCGCGCGTGTGTCTAGCCGTGCCTTGGCCGGCACATGGGTGGTTAGAAATTTTTTCTAAAAATATGGGGATGTTCGTGGTGTTGAGTAGATCACGTTGGTGTATTCAAACACCTCATTTGAGCATTGTATGAAAAGTTATTAGCTAGTTTTGGTTATATGCTTTAAATAACGTTTATTTAGTTATTTCGCATATAGGTGAGACCTATCCAGAGGACGAGCGCCATCAATCAAGGCCCGGGGGCTATGACCCTTCGACATACCAGTGAGTGGGCTTTTGGTTTTCCGTATATACCTATATACTTGAGATTTTTCCCAGAAAATGAATTTGAATGATTATACGTTTTGAAATGCCATGCAAAATATCTGCCTATTTTATTTATGCATTAGTAGTTGCATATTTATGATTGGTGATGCGGACGCACAAGTAAGTGCCAAGTAAGTTCATAAATTAAAGATATGAGATTGCTTTAGTTATGCGAGATATGATGTGATGCATTGAGAACTCACAAACTTGCACCCCGGTGTTAGTGTTCCCGCCCAGAGTTAGGGCACAGTCCTTCACGTGATGTTCACCTTCGGCACCATATGCTCACCTTGGATCCAAGTTAGGTGCACAGGCTTGTCATATATACCATTATAGGTGGTTCCGACTCATAGGTGACCCGCGATCATTCGCACAGTCTTCACGTAATCGTAACACTAGAGTATATTTATTTTACACCTAATCTTGTCGTACATACCACTTTAGGTGGTTCCGACTTGTGTGTAGGTTTTGATATGATTGAGATTGGTTATGAGCTATAGACTCAGCCGTGCAGGTCACGTTAGGTGGATCCAACTAATATGATATCTGGCATTGATATATTTTAACTGGATTACTTATGGCATTTCATTGAGATACTTTGGCATGGTATGTTATATTTTATGAGAAATTATACAGGTTTTACAGTAGGGGTTAGAACTTTTGAGAAATGAAATGAATTTGAAAAGCTTTGTTTTTGCCCACTCACACTTTCTGTTTTGCGTCCCTCCAGGTTTTAGGTAGAAGTGCTTTGGTGGCTCACGGGGATTTCGACGGTGGTTCTGACAGAACATCACAAATGTAGGATCACCTTTGGGTGTTGTATAATTAGTATTTATCCAATCAGACTGCACTTAGGCTATTTAGGCTCTGATTGTGTATTTCACACTTAATCTCGCACTAGCACCTTATTTTAGCTAGTACTTTTAGTAGTTTGGTTTTTATTCACTCGTATTTCTCTATATCATTATTGCTTACGCACTGTGCACATGGTTACATCACTCTCATGTGACGGGCAGCACGCCCTGATTTAGGTCGGGGTGTGTCAGAGGGCCTTTTTATTAAATTCGCACAAGGCCCCCAAAATGTCAGAGATTGTCCTGGCATGGAGTAACCAATGTTAAATGAACACGATATAATGGATTAGAAAAACTTAGAAAATATGGTCAAGGCAAGTGTTGGACACTTTGTTCTTAAGACAAGTTTACGCCCCACTATGGTGTTCATTGTTGATCGGCGCATATCTCCCAAGATACAACGACCACGTCTTTGTAATAGTAGCACTCCAAATCACAAGGCTCCATGAACCACGATTGTATTGAAAACTCTCTCATATAGAATCTATGAGACTCTCTAATATTTAATGAACTCTATGTATGATTATGTAAACAACGAAAAGTTCTTTTGGTGATTATAGGGGGTTTTCCTATTTATAGAATGTGAGATATCTCTTTGGAAAGCATGTGACTATTCATGAAGAGTCAAAAGTGTAACACTTCATTTAAGTAGATATATCTTTCTACTAAAAGGCTTCACATTTCCATTCAATTAATAAATTTAATATAATAATATTATTATTAAATTTTCCAAGAGAAACAACACAACTGACACAGCATCAGGAACAGCCCAAAGCCAATAGGTAGTACTCGACTTTTTCCTCTTCAGGATGTCTTCTGGTAGTGCGTCTGAACCTTTTGCTCGATATCTGTTCCTCAGATTATTATCCTTTTATGCCCTTGCCTTTGCCGGGGTAGGAGCTTCAACCTTTTCAATTACCTTTTCTGGTTCTGCAGCCTCAGCAACAGGTTCTATTGGTTCCTCGGAATTGGTCTCGGGTGAAGAAGATGACTTCTTCTTCGCCTTCTTTTCACGCTCCAGAAGCAAGTCAAATTCGCAACTCGTGTCAATTTCTAACGCCAACCAGATTAATATAGATGAAGTAATAAAAAGAAATAAATTGAAATGAATAAATAGTTAGCTTGAAACGATGCGCAAGTGCGATAAGATGCGAAGTGAAATGTGTTGGTTCAACTTCTGGATATAGCTGAATATTCAATGGTTTCATGCCATAGAGTTTAAAGATAATTGAAATGAGTAAACAGATGGCTACTTTATGTACCCACAAGAGCAAAAATATAGTTTCATTTGTTTTGTGTTGTTTTGTTAGTTCGAATTCTTTAACTGTATCTAGATTCAGATTTGCACTAATAAGGTCCTGCATTTGGTGTAATTTTCTCAGCCCACTTGGGATTCACAACTGATCGTCGACAAAGAGGATCTCTTAATAATTGTATAAATAATACAACTACGAATGGGCAATGGTTATGGTGGGCGGGTAACTGCGGTTATTTACTCATAACCGTTTATGTTCATATCAGCATAATTGTTTACCTGTTGAATAATTGCATAAACGGTTATACTCATACCCATAACTGTTTATAAACGGTTAACCATACCCATAACCATGTACTCATTTTACCATAACCGTTTACCCATTTAACCATAATCATACCCGTTTACCCATTTTTGAATCCGTTTATTCTTTTTTTTATCCATTTATCCATTTTTCACCCGTCTATATGTTTTTTTTAACAACTTGAAAATTACAAAATGATATATCATCATATCAACTATCAAGATGGCAAGTTGCAGATATTGATAGCGCATACAAACATGGTGACCAGTTGTGTATTTTAATTGATTAATTATATTATGTAATTTGTATTAATATATATATATATATACATATGTATGTATGTTATATTTGCACTTTGCAGGAAAGAGTTCATGGCCAAAGCCTACACCAAGAACCTGTACCTAGAATTTTAGCATACCCAAAATTTGACACAGAACCAAACTGAAAGCTGCAGAACCAAATGCGAGAGATGGGAAACAAATTGTCCCCAAATAGTCAGTCAAATTTTGTAATCCAAAATCAAGAAATTAAATAGATAAATGGATACCCGTTATAATCACGGGTAATACCCATAACCGTCTATTTAAATTTCATGGATAAACGGTTATACCCATAACTGTAACCGTGAATTTTAAATAAACGGATAACTGCGTTACCCAAACCCATGAATATTTTGCTTATCCCTAAATACAACAAAGAACGCACAATTCTAATTTCCAACAATGTAAGGAAAATGAAAAATATGCACCGTTGAACGTACAAAAGCGAGCTAAGCTTCAAAGCCACGTATGCTTGCTTTTTGGAAGAAAACCTCTGGCTTTTGGGCTACAAAAATGGTACCTCGAGACTCGTTTGGACCTAACACCATCCGTAAGCTACATTTACACGATTTTGCAAACGATTAGTGCATATTATAAAATGATACAATTCTGCAACACGCAATTTTCAGGAATTCATTGAAACATAAAAGGCTCAAAAAGATACGAGTAAAAATAGAATAACTTGTCACCTTGTGTTCCCAAGAGCTTTCATCTCTTTAAGTATTTACTTTTCCTCGGACAATGGAATGCTCTCATGTTGCATATAATACTGCAACCCTTGCATCTGTTTCCAACAGTTTGTAATAGTTGAAATATGAGTGTATTTGCAGAAATAGGTTCTTAATGTTTAATTGGTTTTCTAATTTTCGGTTTTAATCTCAGCTGTTGAATCATAGTCCAAGTGTGCTATTGTGATGTATTTCCTTTAAGTTATGAATTATGACACTTGTAACTATCTATTAAGGTAGATTACATGGATGGCTAGGATGAGTTCTTGTTGTATGTAGTAACAGAAGGTGGTTATAATATGCCTCCACAAGTCGCCCATCTTGCCGCATTCAAAAGCTTTGCAGGTAAGATCATAAACTTATCAAAATCGTCATAATATGTTAGCAACTATATCTTTGCCAACAACAAACATCTTGACAATTTGGGACCAAACTCCATAATTGGCACGGTTGAGTTTGATGTCAATTGACACAACGGATGTGTCGTGAAGAACAATTTGCATTACTACTTGAGGAATTCGAAGTGGTAGTAGTAGAAGTAGTAGTGGTAAAATCAGATAGGGTGGAATTGGTAGAATTCGTGGTTAGTGGTGATTCCACCATGGAAGGGCGGCAGGTTTTCCTTGAAGGTGTTCTATTTTTTCATTTTAAAACAAAAAAAAGGAACAAGCAAAGCAGAAAACCTAGAATCTCTGCTCTGATACTGTGCTAATTTTGGTTTAATTCTTCTGATTGCATTCTATCACAAAGGAGCAGATATGTATAATACAGCTGCGACTTACAAGGCAACAATAAGTAATAAGACCTACCCTAATTACTGAGAATCAAATGGGTAACAAATCCAGCTTATTACACATATAGTCAATTCAATCACCAGAGAAAAACTTGCATGGGGCTCAACTTGCCACTAAATTTTGCTGAATAGCACTACAAACCATTCAAAATTTGCCATGAGGTAAGCTTAAGCGGAATTTTTTACCATGTATTTATTTTTAAATCATTATAATTAATTTTCTTCCTAATTAATATACACCGTTAAGTTCATCTAATGACCCATGATTTTTCCTCTTTTCTTCCCACTCTTTTTTCCCTATCAGATTTTCCCTTCTTCCCCGACCAGGTTTCTTGTTTTTCTTCCCAATAAATCTGTAGAAAAATATTAAGAAAGAAAAGTAATCAATATTAGACTTGACCCAGTAATGGTTCCGACTAGGTCTGGCAATTCCTGACACGACCCAATAACCCGACACGACACGACACGAAATTAACAGGCGTTCGGGTCGACACGATAACGAATCGGGTCGTTATCGTGTAACTCGATAAGCACCTGTTAAGATAACGGGTTGATTCGGGTATACACGTGGGTAACACAATACACGATAAGCAGAATATTATTTTTATAATTTTATAACCCTAAAAAAATACTGTAATAATTATATATATTAATTTAACAATTTTATACCCCTAAAAACTATAATATATATATATATATATTTATATTAAATATACTATAATAATTATACCCCCAAAATATTAACTATCTATAATAATTATATATATATATACATATTAAATTTTGAATTAAATTTTATAAAAACTATAATAATTATTAATTAATATGCATTCATTGATTTGATTCCATAATTGATAATTCCATTCCATTCCCTGCAGGCTGCAATGTCGCTCTTTTTGAAGAAAAATGGAGGGAAAATGAAAGTGATAAGAAAAGTTGAAAAAAAACAAAAAAGAGAGGGAATTAGGGAAAGATGGGTAGGCACCGTAGGCTGTCAAAGGGAAAAGTGAAAATTATAACAAAAGTTGAAAAGGAAACAAAAAAGAGAGGGAAAAATGAAAATTAATAGAAGTGGTGAGATTTTTTTTTTTTTTTTTTTTTAAGTTATTAACTTTTTATCACATATATGACATATCTCACTATTTTTATAATGACTCACGTGATGTACTACTCCGTATACCAATCAATTATATGTACAAAATAAATAGATTTAAATCTACTTAATAAATAAATATATATATATACACACACCATTGAACTTGATGGGATACGAATTCTCCGAAACTAATTTCAACGATCCCAACCGTCAAACTTGTTTGTATATGCTTCGAGATCACATCAGCAAAAAATTGCAAAAAACAAACATTCAGATATCAAGTAACGAGACAAAGCTTTTCAACAGTTATAAACGAAAAATCACAATTTAACGGTTATTTTAACTTCGATTTTGATGATTTTTTACAGCTACACTCATTAACCCTATATGAATACAATGAATGAATTTGATCTTCAATTTAAAATATTTACACAAGTGGATACCACAAATCTTATGTTATACTTGATGAAAGTATAAATAAACTTTAAGTGTTAGTCAATCTATTGTTTTTATGGGATACGAATTCTCCGAAACTAATTTCAACGATCTCAACCGTCAAACTTGTTTGTATATGCTTTGAGATCACATCAGCAAAAAATCACAAAAAACAAACATTCAGATATCAAGTAACGGGACAAAGTTTTTTCAACAGTTGTAAACGAAAAATCACGATTTAACGGTTATTTTAACTCCGATTTTGATGTTTTTTTACGGCTACACTCCTTGACCCTATATGAATACAATGAATAAATTCGATCTTCAATTTAAAATATTTACACAAGTGAATACCACAAAATCTTATGTTATATTTAATGAAAGTATAAATAAACTCTTAGTGTTAGTCAATTTATCGTTTTGATGGGATACAAATTATCTGAAACTAATTTCAACAATCCCAACCGTCAAACTTGTTTGTATATGCTTCGAGATCACATCAGCAAAAAATCACAAAAAACAAACATTCAAAGATCAAGTAGCAGGACAAAGCTTTTCGACGGTTATAAACGAAAAATCACGATTTAACGGTTATTTTAACTCCGATTTTGATGATTTTTTACAACTACACTCCTTGACCCTATATGAATACAACGAATGAATTTGATCTTCAATTTAAAATATTTACTCTAGTGGATACCACAAAATCTTATATTATACTTAATAATAGTATAAATAAACTCTAAGTGTTAGTCAATCTATCGTTTTGATGGGACACAAATTCTCCGAAACTAATTTCAACGATCATAACTGTTAAAGTTGTTTGTATATACTTCGAGATCACATCAGCAAAAAATCACAAAAAAAAAAACATTCAGAGATTAAGTAACGGGACAAAAATGTTCCACGGTTATAAACAAAAAATCACGATTTAACGGTTATTTTAACTCCGATTTTGATGTTTTTTTACAGCTACACTCTTTGACCCTATATAAATATAATGAATGAACTCGATCTTCAATTTAAAATATTTACACTAGTGGTATGTTATACTTAATTAAAGTATAAATAAAATCTAAGTGTTAGTGAATCTATTGTTTTGATAGGATACGCATTCTATGAAACTAGTTTCAACGATCCAACCGTCAAACATGTTTGTATATGCTTCGAGATCGCATACATCAAAAATTTCAAAAAACAAACATTCAGAGATCAAGTAACGGGCCAAAACTTTTCAACGGTTATCAACGAAAAATCATGATTTAACGGTTATTTTAACTCCGATTTTGATGATTTTTTACAACTACACTCCTTGACCCTATATGAATACAATGAATGAATTCGATCTTCAATTTAAAATATTTACACAAGTGGATACCACAAAATCTTATGTTATGTTTAATAAAGTATAAATAAACTCTAAGTATTAGTGAATCTATTGTTTTGATTGGATACGCATTCTACAAAACTAGTTTCAACGATCCAACCGTCAAACATGTTTGTATATGCTTCGAGATCGCATATGCCAAAAATTTCAAAAAACAAACATTCAGAGATCAAGTAACGGGACAAAACTTTTCGACGGTTATCACCCAAAAATCACAATTAACGGTTATTTTAACTCCGATTTCAATGATTTTTTACAGCTACACTCCTTGACCCTATATGAATATCATGAATGAACTCGATCTTCAATTTAAAATATTTAAACTAGTGGATACCACAAAATCTTATATTATACTTAATGAAAGTATGAATAAACTTTTAAGTGTTAGTAAATTTATCATTTTAATGGGATACACATTCTACGAAACTAATTTCAACGATCCGACCGTCAAACATGTTTGTATATACTTCGAGATCACATAAACCAAAAATTGAAAAAACAAATATTCAAATATCAAGTAACGGGACAAAAGTTTTCGACGGTTATCATTGAAAAATCATGATTTAACGGATATTTTAACTCCGATTTTGATGATTTTTTACAACCACACTCATTGACCCTATGTGAATACAATGAATGAATTCGATCTTCAATTTAAAATATTTACACTAGTGGATACTATAAAATCTTATGTTATACTTAATGAAAGTATAAATAAACTCTTAAGTGTTAGTGAATCTATCATTTTGATGGGATACACATTCTACAAAATTAATTTTAACGATCCAACCGTCAAAGTTGTTTGTATATGCTTCAAGATCGTATACGCTAAAAATCGCAAAAAAGAAACATTCAGAGATAAAGTAAAGGGACAAAACCTTTCGACGGTTATCAATGAAAAATCACGATTTAACGGTTATTTTAACTCCGATTTTGATGATTTTTTTACAGCTACACTCCTTGACCCTATACAAATACAATGACTAAACTCGATCTTCAATTTAAAATATTTACACAAGTGGATATCACAAATCTTATGTTATGCTTAATGAAAGTATGAATAAATTCTTAAGTGTTAGTGAATCTATTGTTTTGATGGGATTTGCATTCTATGAAACTAGTTTCAACGATCCAACCGTCAAACATGTTTTTATATACTTTGAGATCGCATATGCCAAAAATTTCAAAAAACAAACATTCAAAGATCAAGTAATGAGACAAAACTTTTCGACGGTTATCAACAAAAAATCATGATTTAACGGTTATTTTAACTCCGATTTTGATGATTTTTTACAGCTACAGTCCTTGACCCTATATGAATACAATGAATGAATTCGATCTTCAATTTAAAATATTTACCCTAGTAGATACCACAAAATCTTATGTTATACTTAATTAAAGTATAAATAAACTCCAAGTGTTAGTGAATCTATCGTTTTGATGGGATACGCATTCTATGAAAATAATTTCAATGATCCAATCATCAAACTTGTTTGTATATGCTTCAAGATCGCATACGCCAAAAATCGCAAAAACCAAACATTTAGAGATGAATTCGATCTTCAATTTAAAATATTTACACTATTGATACCACAAAATCTTATGTCATGATGATCGATGAAAATTGAGGATTTTGTAAAAGGAATAACATGCAAGCTCTGAGTTCCATTGGCAAGGTTTAAACTTTTGAGAAAGGCTTCACAACCTTGAAACCAAAAACTTTTTCATTTTGCATATCCTTGCAAATTTAATATTTTGTAATAGATTAGTAGTGTATGAATGTTTGTTTATTAGGCTTTTATTTTCAAGTGTAGATGTAGTAGTTAAACGACAAATGTGTTTTAATGTTTTGAAGTAATATTTATGTGGCAATGGGTGGTGTATGCAAATTTAAGAAAAAAAAAATTTTTTCTTAACGGGTCATAGCGGGTCATAACAGGTCGGGTCACTTTACCTGTTGGGTAAAGTGACCCGACCTGTTAAGGACCCGTTAAGATAACATGTGTGACACGACACGACCCGTTAAGATAACATGTGTTACATGAAAACGACACGAACACGACAGACACGACCCGTTTGCCAGACCTAGTTCCGACCTTGCCAGCAACTCTCAGTCTTAACAATGTACCAAATTTTCCCCACCACTTAAATCGTCATTCGTTCATGGAAAATTTGAGGGCAAGATGTGACTGATGGATTAATGGATTGGGCATTACAATGACGTCTGTGTTGGTTCATGACAGAGAACCCAGAAGCTAACAAACTTTCATCCAAATGTTGCTCTCACACAGCTTTTTTTCAAAAATGAACTCTGAGTTGGACTTTTTTGTTTTCATTTCATGTGGTTTAATTTTTTCTCCAGATTCTTATGAAGAAAGGAAGTGGTGAAGAACGGTAGAGGCAATTAGGGAAGAAAAAAATAGAGGGAGGAGAAAAATGAACCATTAGATGAATCTCATGGTGTGTATATTAATTAGTAGAAAATTTAATTATGAGATTTATAAATATAAGAAAAAAGATAAAATATTACATTTTAAACTTACCACATGACGAGTTTTAAGTGAATTATATTGCTACTCAGCAAAATCCAGTGACAAACTGAGCCCTATACAAATTTTTCTCCAATCACCCAACTCATGCCAACAAAAACTTCTTGAACAAAACATGATGAGAAACATTCTTGGCGATGCGAAAACATTTATTTTAGTACACTTGACAAACATTGTGCATAACATGAACTTTCTAAACTTATGCTCTAAGGCATCGTCTCTGACTTCATGCATATGCTGTGCTGGCCTTGTTATCTGATCCATTTTTATTTTTCACATTCCTGCATTTGGCAAAATCATTAACCTGAACTCTACAATCTATATAATCGCACCAAGAAAGCTGGTTCCCTTTTCTCTTGGACCACTTTTGGCTTTTAGGTTCATAGATCGTCAATAAAGTTGAAAAGGCATGACGAAACACATGCTTTGCAACACTGACATAATGAGGGATGCCTCCCCCACACTAGTACAAAAACACACTGGCATCCCCCACACTAGTACAAAAACACACTTGTGCGACGAAGCATATTACGTCGCTCAAAAACGTTTCGTGCGATTTTGACAAAGAAGTGTCACACAATGACGTTTTACAAGATGGGCCATTAGGGGACAAAACTTTCTGTCGTGCAAAATGTTTTAGCGCGACGAAGGTACATATTCGTCGCACAATGTTTGGAAAAAAGACGGTAAAGTCCTAGTTCGTTGCGGGTCTTCAGATCCTGACTAAGACCCTTGATCAGACGCTCGGCCGTTGTCATGGCAAGGTTGTTTGGGGGATGGTGAAGGCGTGGGTTCGTGATTGTAGTCCATGATGAGAAGATGAGAATGATCTTATGGGCCTTCAAGCTGTCCAGCCTCCAAATCCTAATGCCAACACCTGATCCTACTCCACCTTTGACCTCCCAGCCGCTTTGCCCAGCTGATACCTAGTAGCGTGATGCATCAAACCCGAACAACTATTTATTGTAGTGTTTTTTTATTTATTTTTTATTTATTATTATTTGGGCAACTTGTATGTACATTTTCATATATTTTATAATTAAATACTTTTTCTTAGTTTATTAATTATTGTTTATAATTTAATTAAAATATTTATAAAAATTAAATAAAAAAATATATTGTCAAAAAATAAAATAACAATAACAACAACTTTGCGTGATGACAATAACCTGCGTCGTGCAACAATCTTTGCGCAACAATGAGATTAAGCTACATTGTGCAAAAAAATTTACGCGACGCAGGTTATTGTCATTGCGCAAAGTTATTTTGCGAGACATATCTTACGTTGTCGTCACACAAACCCTTCTTTCACGACCTTTGCGCGACGGACTCCGTGCGACGAAGGTTTTGTCATGCTAATTCTCAGGCAATGTTTTTTATCTTTCCACGACGAACTGTGCTTCGTCGTGCAAACTGTTATTTGTAGTAGTGCCACGGTGGTAAAACATTGACTTGTTGTGCTAACCTAGCAATTGTTTCTTATTTGTAGGGCTATATATGGTAGGGTTATGTGGTAAGGAATGTTAGATCATGGAATAGATGGATAAGAAATCATCGATCCCCCTATGAGACTAGAAAAGGTTTGGAGTTTGGACCACTGCCTGGAAGAAAGCTAGGGACCATGCATAATTTCTGACTTGTGCTTATACGTACATAAGCCGCTTTTGTTAAAAGTGAACCTTCTTCCATGGTGTTGGTCAATCAAAGGGAAAGCCAACTGCTCTTGTCAAGGGCATTATGCATGAACGTTTGTTAAGGACACATGCATTGTAATAATTTGCCTATAAACAAGTAATATCGTCTAGCAAACTTCATTTTTGCCTATTCTAAATCCCTAATCATGTATATATATGTCATTGTCATACGTATAATATACACGTTGCCAAGTAAATATCTGACATACGTATTATTTTGCAAAACTATTAATCTCTCAACATATAGAATTAACTTAACGAGGCGTCCAACTTGATTGTCAGACAGCATATATACTTTGAAAAAAAAATATTTTTTATTTATAATATCATATGGTAAAGTAGATATAAGTTTCAATTTTTCTTATATAACACAATAATTAAGAGAAAAGATAAACACACATCTTTTTTTTTTTTTCTCTTACATACAGGTGTTTAGTTATGGGGAAATTTGGAAAAGTTACAATATTTTAGAACCCGTATAGAATTATAGCTATCATTTTAATGTTAGGAAAACTAATGAAAAGGGTTTGAAAAGTTTTAGTTCTAATTAAAAATCATGTTATAAGTTTTGTTTAATGATTAGTACAAGGCTAGTCCAACTAAAAATGGCCCAACTATAATAAATTATGATTTGTCGATTTTACCTCTAACATTTTTAGGTTGAGTTCCAGATTTTCGTCGTTAATGGAGATCATCGTTGTTTTGCAAACATTCTTCTTTTTCTTTGAAACAAAAATATAGATCGTCATGCTATTTAATTTATATTTTGTATTATTTCATTGAAATGTGATCGTCGTTATTATTCATAGTGTATTCGAGATACTGTTTTTCAATTTTTCTTCATCAATGGAGTTCATCATTTGTTTCTCCAGAAAATAAATTTGAGATCTGCATGTTATTTAATAATAACGATGGGTCACTGTTTCTGGACTGTAAAAATAAACTGTTTCTGGATTTTAAGTAACACTGTTTCTGGAATCTAAGTCACTATTTCTGGAATTTAAGTTACTGTTTCTTAAATCAAGTCACTGTTTCTGGATCCAAATGAAATAGACATACTGTTTCTTAAATGTAAGTTAGAAAAGAAATAGTGAAATTCACTGTATTTGGATTCAAAGCAAAATAAGCATCATATTTCTTAAATATAATCAACTGATTCATAAAAGAAAAGAAACAGTTAATGGTTAAAACATAAACTGTTTCTGAAATCTAAGTCACTGTTTCTGGAATTTAACTCACTGTTTCTGGATTTTGGTTTTTTTCTTTCCACATACAGTGTTTGTTTTGTCTGTGCACAAACAAACACCGTATCTGATTTTTTTTCCAGAAACAGTGTTATATTTTGGGTTCTCCAGAAACCGTTTTACGTTTTGGTTTTTTTTTTTTCTAGATACTTTTTCATCAGTTTCTGCTATTAAACTTCTTTGAACTTGTTTCAGCGGCTTTGTTTCAATTAATGCTTCATTTTTCAACTTTGATTTGGTTGTTTTTAAAATGGGGGAATTCGATTTGATAGGAAGACATGGAGTTATTATGACGGTTTCGTGTTAGATTGATGTTTCTGACAATTAATAAAAAAAGAGTACAACAAGGTGGATTTAAATAGAAGACCTTGTAACATCTGCAGGTCAAAGACAAGCAATCCCGCAGCCTTTATCCTTTTACAACAAACACATACCAAGCAGACACTAAATTAAGCAAAGGTTTTCGACATTTCACAACAGTACCAAAAATTAATGTCTACAACAAGGCTGGTATTTCAGCAAACAATTTACAGGCAGACTCTCGGACACAAACAAAACACTCACAAGGTAATCAAAATCACTACAATTCAACACCCGATTTCACCGGATCCAATTTCCGATCCCTGTCTTCTTGTTGTCGTTGTTGTTCTTGGCGGGGTTATGGCAGCGCAGTGCTTGGGGACACTTAGTTTTGGAAGGTTTTTTATTAAACTTTGAGCTCTTTTGGTTAAATAACATTTCGGGATGGTTTTTGGTTAAATATTTGTTGACCTAAGCCCTTTTCATTAAAACCCTCTTTATTTTATCCTTATTGTTAAAATTCAAAACTTTTAACCATTTTTATTAGTTTTCTTATAATTAACTCGCTTTTTACCATTCGTTTCTTACACTTTTTCTCTTGGAGAAAAAAAGAAGAAAGATAAAAATCCACCTCTCTCCCTCTGGGTTAAAGCTGTTTCTCTGCCCTCCTCTTCAACTCATAACGAAAAAAATCAGATCATACTCACCTGCATTTTCTCACCTTTTCCCTCACTTTCTCCTCCCCTAGATTCTCTCTCTCACTCAATCTCTCGAGTCAGCGACTCGGTGACTCGCCAATTTACCGCGTCCCCAGTTCCAGGAATCACTGAATTCTCGCCTCATTTCTCTCTCAGCTTCGTTAGGCACCGGACGACGGAGCTTGTGGACTGCACTGGAAGACGCGAAGACTCCAACACTCCGAGAGCGTTGGTTTCTATGCGGACTGAGGGAGTTGGATTGAAGTTGGACTGAAATTGGCGACGATGGTGGATTTGAGTGTCGGTGGAGATTGGCGGCTGTTTGGGGGAGAAGATATGGGGTTCCACTTGGAGGCTGAGTTCAGAGTCTGTGAATGGCGGTGTTTGGTTACGAGAGTGGTTGAGTCCCGGATTGGGGTTTAGAATCTAGACTTGTTTAGGGTTTTTGAGGAGGAGAAGAAATGTCGCGGACCGATAGAATGGGTTCGGATCTTAGCAGGACCGGTCCCGTCGAAAGAGACATCGAGCAGGTATTGTTATTTATTGGGGTTTCGATTTTTTTTTTTTTTTTTTTTTTTTGGGTTTAATTTGATTTTCTGCTGTTTAATGGTGTTGCTGCTAATGTTGAATGCTTTGAGTATAAACTAATTAGGAGGTGTTATTTGATCCAAAATTGAGTGTTTATCTCGTTGTTTGAGATGCTATATTGGTGGTGGTGATGATGGCGATGATGATTTGCGAGTTTTGTTCAATGTGATCAAGTGGCAATGAGTTGCTTATTGCATGAAATGATTTTTTGAATGAGACTGTAACTCGTGGGATGTGAAGCGGCTGCAGCTCGTGGAATTTAGAGTACTACATTTAGATTAAGCCATGGAGTTTAGTGTTTGCTTACGTTGATAGTTGGGGGTCACATTATTGAAATTCACTACTTTTTCCACTGTTTTTTGCGATATGAGTTTGGGGGTTGGGTAGTTGAAGCGAATACATTTGATTGCTCTAAGTTTAGGGATGACAGTTGTTAAGGGTTTACGTATGAGTTTAGCAATTGAGTTGCAGTTACCTTATACAAACAAAAGCAAAAGACCAATCAAATTGATCATTGTTGTATCACATACAACGGATTTACTCTATTTAAATCATGGGACCAAAACGGGTTTGATTTTACTGTATTAGAGGTGGAGGATGGGGGCAATATAATTCAAATTTTCTTTGATGAAAATTAAAAAATTAGAAAAGAAGAAGAAAGGGGGTTAGTGGAATAGGATATTTCTTTGATGATAGTCTGGGGCAATAATTGAATAATGACGGAAATGAATTTTTTGTAACATTTGAAAATAGGAACTTGTTTTCTCATTCCCGTCCTCCCTTGCCGATAGGTTTCTCTTCTTTCTATCAACACTTCAGATTGGTGCTTAGGAATATTGCATTCATAACATTGCAGAGCATCTCTTCCCAGGATTAATACAAGTATAGGTTCAATTGTTATGAGTGGTTATGTCATCTTTCACTTAATTCAGTTTGATCTTCATTGGTTGAATTAAGTGTGCTGATCCTTCAAAGGAATTGTATACTAAATGATAGCAAAACTCAATATGAATTCTTAAAGGGAATTGTATCTACGATGCATGGACATGGTGGTATCCCCTCGTATCCCCGTGTGGAGTCCCCTCGTATCCCCATGTCGTGTCGTATTCCCTTGTGGTCATACATCAATTCTTGTTAATTTGACATATCCCCATGTCATGTCGTATCCCAGTGTCTGTATCCGTGTCCATGCATGGTAGAATTGTATATTAGAACTCAGTTTGAATGCTAGCTCCTATGGATTTATGCACTTCTTTCTTTAAAATGTCTTTCTCCTCTTCGTAATTTTAGTAGGCTTAATGAATAAGTAATTTGTTATCCTTTCCTATACATTACTGTTATTCTTTTCTTAATATTTTCTTTTCATACACGAAATTGCTGAATATGCTTAAGTTAGAGTCTTGACTGTTTCTTACTACAGGCTATTACTGCTCTAAAGAAAGGGGCATACTTGCTCAAGTATGGAAGAAGGGGGAAGCCTAAGTTTTGTCCATTTCGTCTTTCCAATGTAAGTTTGTTCCTGAATTTTCTGATTTGCTGTTATAATATTGTGTTTGGGTCTGCCTTCTTATCTATGTTGTTCTTTTCCTTTCCTTGCAAGAGTACCATATGTATCCCTTTTTTTCATCCATTCTCATGTTGGAAGCCATCCTTAAACATAGAAGGATTTAATTACATGATCATATTCAGCACCTACATGAGGCAGAATAAAATGGTGTTAAAACTAATTAAGTACGCCTACTCAGATCTTCTGCAACAGTTTCATCCAATTCCCGTATCAACAATCTTATATGATATATATCTTGAGGCATCTAATTGTAGCTAAAAGCTTTGTGCTCTTCAATACAGTAGTTTCGTAAGACTGTCATACATAATTTTTCCTGTTAATATATATAATTCATCATTGGTTGTTGCTTTCAGGATGAATCCGTTCTAATCTGGTTCTCTGGGAAAGAGGAAAAGCACCTTAAGCTAAGCCACGTGTCTAGAATTATTTCTGGGCAACGGACTGTAAGTGTCTTAACTGTGAAGATGCATCATCTATATATCTTACTCACATGTACAAATTTTTTGACAATGTGGTTGCATGACTACATCAGTCAATGATCTTTTATTGAAAGAAAAATTGGTATGCTTTTAATGTGTGATTAAGTTGTAACTTTTTTTAAACCCAAAAACCACTGGTTATGTGAAAAAGCTGGATATTTTGACCATATTTAGCCATGGGTTATCTGTTTATTTTTTATTTTCTGTTTTCCATCTTTATACATGTACCACTGCATGTGTAGTACTAGTATATAACATGTGCCATTCTGGATCATAAGAAGCCTTGAATTTCCCTACTCTTGTGCCATTTCTCTTGTTATTCCTCCTTCCTCCTTGAATTTATTAATCTTAAGGATGATTTTTTTTTAAGGATTTGTTTGTTTGATAATGATTCTGGCGATTTCTCATTATAACCCTCATATCTCATTGATTGTGCTTTTGTGCTTGCGTATGTTTCTGTGTTTTAATTTTATCAGAGCTCCATATCTTTATGCATCTGCAGCAACATGATGCTAAGGTCTGAATAAAAATTAAAAGATAAGACTACTGATCAAACATGGCCCTATTTCTTCCAGCCAATCTTTCAAAGGTATCCACGGCCTGAGAAGGAGTACCAGTCATTTTCTTTAATATATAATGACAGGTCACTAGATTTGGTAAGGTTCAATCTACTCTCTTTGATTGCTATCGTCTTTTGTTCTATCCTTTGGTCATACTGTCATAGTAGAATGGTTTTGATATTGTTTTAAAGTGTATGTATTCAGTGATCTGATTCTTCTGTACTAGATTTGCAAAGATAAAGATGAAGCTGAGGTTTGGTTTAGTGGCTTAAAAGCATTGATATCCCGCAGCCATCATCGAAAATGGAGAACGGAGTCAAGGAGTGATGGAATTCCATCTGAAGCAAATAGTCCTAGAACATACACTCGGAGAAGCTCCCCTCTAAATTCTCCATTTGGTAGTAATGATAGCTTACAGAAGGTATGTCTTCTTCTTCCTGTGTATGGGAAAGGGATCCTCCCCAACTCCCTTCCACCAAGTCCACCAAGGCCACAAATCTGGGCCTTTGAAATTTGATCCAACGGCTACAAACAGGGGCCCACTTTAAAAGTTATAATAACTTTAGCCAATGGATCAAATTTCAAAGGCCCGGATTTGTGGCCTTCGTGGACTTGGTGGAAGGGATCCGGAGAGGATCCCCTTCCCTTTGTATGCTCTTCTTCACTTGCGTCCAAAATGTAAATTAAATTCTTTTATTTTATTCCATTCAGGATAGTGCAGATCACCTTCGCCTTCATAGTCCGTATGAAAGTCCTCCTAAAAATGGTCTGGATAAGGCACTTTCAGATGTGATACTGTATGCTGTTCCTCCCAAGGGTTTCTTCCCTTCAGATTCGGCCAGTGCTTCCGTACATTCTGTGTCATCTGGGGGCTCAGACAGTGTACATGGGCAGATGAAGGCAATGGGAATGGATGCTGTTAGAGTTAGTCTATCCAGTGCTGTTAGCTCATCAAGCCAAGGTTCTGGTCATGATGATGGTGATGCCTTGGGAGATGTTTTCATGTGGGGAGAGGGCACAGGAGATGGTGTTGTGGGTGGTGGTTCTCATAGAGTTGGAAGCTGTCTTGGTGCAAAAATGGATTCTTTGTTGCCCAAAGCCTTAGAATCTAAAGTCGTACTTGACGTCCAAAACATTGCATGTGGTGGTAGGCATGCTGCTTTAGTAACGAAGCAAGGGGAGATTTTCTCTTGGGGAGAGGAATCGGGGGGCAGGCTTGGGCATGGTGTGGATGTTGACGTTTTGCAACCAAAGCTCATTGATGCACTTAGTAATATCAACATTGAGCTTGTTGCTTGTGGTGAGTACCATACTTGTGCTGTTACGCTTTCTGGTGATCTGTACACATGGGGTGATGGAACTTACAATTTCGGTCTACTTGGACATGGAAATGAAGTGAGCCATTGGGTCCCCAAAAGAGTAAATGGACCCTTGGAGGCTATACATGTCTCATCCATATCTTGTGGACCCTGGCACACAGCCGTAGTAACTTCTGCTGGGCAGTTGTTTACTTTTGGTGATGGCACATTTGGTGTTCTTGGCCATGGTGATCGGAAAAGTGTTTCAATTCCCAGGGAAGTGGAATCCCTGAAGGGCCTTCGCACTGTGCGAGCAGCTTGTGGTGTTTGGCATACTGCTGCAGTTGTAGAAGTCATGGTTGGGAATTCAAGTGCCAGCAACTGTTCATTAGGAAAGCTGTTCACTTGGGGAGATGGTGATAAGGGTAGGCTGGGGCATGGTGACAAGGAAGCAAAACTTGTGCCTACCTGTGTTGCCGCTCTGGTTGAATCCAATTTTTGTCGAGTTGCTTGTGGACATAGTATGACAGTTGCTCGTACAACATCTGGTCATGTCTACACAATGGGAAGTCCTGTTTATGGCCAGTTAGGAAATCCTCAAGCTGATGGAAAGCTTCCAACTCGAGTTGAGGGAAAGCTCTCCAAGAGTTTTGTGGAAGAGATTGCTTGTGGTGCCTATCATGTTGCAGTTTTAACTTCAAGAACTGAAGTGTATACTTGGGGAAAAGGAGCAAATGGTCGTTTAGGTCATGGGAATATAGATGATCGAAATTCCCCAACATTAGTTGAAGCTCTGAAAGATAAGCAAGTCAAAAGTATTGCTTGTGGTGCTAATTTTACTGCAGTTATATGCCTTCATAAATGGGTTTCAGGAGTTGATCAGTCAATGTGTTCGGGTTGCCGGCTTCCATTTAATTTTAAAAGAAAACGCCATAATTGTTATAATTGTGGGCTTGTGTTTTGTCATTCTTGCAGCAGTAAGAAATCACTCAAAGCTTCCATGGCACCAAATCCTAGCAAACCTTATCGTGTCTGTGATAATTGTTTTAATAAACTGAGAAAAGCTGCTGAAACTGATACTTCATTACGGACATCTATAAGCAGAAGAGGAAGTATCAATCAGGGGTCAAATGAGGTTATTGATAAAGATGATAAGTTGGACTCCAGATCTCGTGTGCAACTTGCCAGGTTTTCTTCAATGGAATCTCTGAAGCATGTGGAAACCCGTTCATCAAAGAAAAATAAGAAACTAGAATTTAACAGCAGTCGAGTCTCACCTGTTCCAAATGGAGGATCACAGTGGGGAGCTCTTAATATTTCTAAACCTTTTAATCCAGTATTTGGGTCATCCAAGAAGTTTTTCTCAGCCTCTGTTCCTGGATCAAGAATTGTTTCTCGAGCTACATCCCCAATTTCAAGGCGCCCCAGCCCACCTCGTTCTACAACACCAACTCCAACTCTGGGAGGACTCACATCGCCAAAGATTGTTGTAGATGACGCTAAAAGGACAAATGAAGGCCTCAGACAGGAGGTTATCAAACTAAGATCACAGGTATCAACTACTTATCTTTTTAATTTTCAACAAGTGTTGGTGCACAGCTCTCTTGTAAGTCAGCTGCTGGTGAAAATTGACTTTGTTTACTTGATTCTCTTTTTCTCCTTTCACCAGTTTTTATTTTGATGAAATAAGTAATTGTGTAGTGGCCTATTTGTGGAAATTAAACTCCGACAACTCAATTTCAACTTTTTTCATTTTGGAATTAATATAACTATTGGCAAGAATTTTAAAAAATTACAAGTCTGGATCTTTAATAATTTAACATGGTAATATTTCACATATAGAAATCAAAATCCCTCTCCCCTCCAACATGAGAAATTTTCTTTAAACTAGAAAACGAAATATGCCTTTTCATCAAACTATATCCAAATAAAAATTCAATTACCGAGTATTTCAAATGAATTAAGGTCACAACTGGTGATAATTTTTTATTGATCAACAGGTAGTTGAAGATGAATTTTGTTATTCTCAAATGTGGAGCAGACAATGTGGCATGAGTTTTCGTTTTTAAGTGACTGAGCAATTAACAGTAAGAAATATAGCACAAAGAGAGAGCAAAAGAATGAAATTAAATTAATCAGTGTTACTTTTTACTTGGTGGAAAGTTAACTGTTTTTTGAGACAATTGAAAAGAATCATAGATAATTAATAAGAAACATACCAAGAGAAAAAACAAAGGGAGGAAAAAAACCAAAAATTGAAACAATCATGTTATTCTTTTTCTATTTATAGAAATGTGACCTTTGTGTTGGGCTATCGATGCCCTTCAAATTTACTTTCCAAGACCAAACATATTCATATTACACTTGTTCAGTTTTCTCCTTGAGCGTTTTGTCTGACTACTATTATCTCTAAGGTTGAAAGTCTTACTCAAAAAGCCCAAATACAAGAGGTTGAGCTAGAACGAACAACTAAACAGCTGAAGGAAGCAATAGCAATTGCAGGTGCGGAGACTGCAAAATGCAAAGCAGCAAAGGAAGTGATCCAGTCACTTACTGCCCAAGTAAGAATACGATAGATGTTTACATTCTTGGTACAATACTTATTGTTATTTTTAACCATTGTTTCAAATGTAGTTTGTTAGTTAGATTGATTATTGATTTTTCTTTATGTTATAAGTTCTGCTATCTATCGAAAATGTATCTAGGTGTACGTAAGAGTTATTTTTCACCAGAAACAGTGAAGAAATAGATTCTCGTTTGATTCTGGTTTTCATTTGACATGTGTTGACTGCTTGCTTAGTATATTTGATAGAGATCAACTTTTTCTATTCCACAATAAATGTGTATGACATATTGAACTACATGGAATGGTAACTATAAATTATTTATAGTGCCATGCGCTAAAGAGATTTTCCTGAGTCAGTTCTGGTGATCTATTCAATTGGTCGGGCACAAATAGATCCTTACTGTATACTGTCACTTGTGCTCTTATAGGCCAAGTCTAGCTGATGGTTAATTTTGTGTTTTGTATATGTTGACCAGTTGAAGGACATGGCTGAAAGGCTGCCTGTTGGAGCAGTACGGAATATCAAATCACCCTCTCTAGCTTCTTCCTTGGGTTCTGATCCTTCCAACGAAGTTCCTATTCCTTTGACTGACCGATTGAATGGTCAATTAACATTCCAAGAACCAGACTCCAATGGACCAAACAGTCAGTTGTTTTCTAATGGGTCCAACACCACCAGTAACCGCAATTCAGGTCACAACAAACAAGGACATCTAGATGTGGCAACCAGAAATGGGACCAAAATTAAAGAAAACGAATCTCATCATGAAACTGAATGGGTTGAGCAAGATGAGCCTGGTGTATATATCACACTTACTTCCCTACCGGGAGGCGCCAAGGATCTCAAGCGAGTTCGTTTCAGGTATATTGTACTTACCTACATAACAATATGTGCGTAGATGTGTTTTTACCTTTTTGATAATAGCGTGTATTAGTGTATATATGGGACAATGTTCTCTTGCCAGACTGATAACATACCTATTAATCTAGACTACGGGGGGGTGTATTCAATTGAGAATTTGAGGGACTTTAATAGATTTATAAATCCATGGATTTTAATTGATTTGTAGAGATTCCATATAAAATTTTGATTCAATTCCCTCGAAATCTCATGGGGAGAGGTGACATTTGTGGATGCTTAAAATACACTACGAAATCTCTCCAATTCCCTCTAATTCCTCAACTTTCTCAAATTCTTTAAAATCAATTTCTAATTGAATACACCTGAAATGTTATAAACTTCCTTAAAATCTTAATTGAATACACCCAAATTTCTAGGGATTTTAATAAACTATCTTAAAATTCTAATTGAATACACCTTCAGAGAATCACTTAAAATTCTAATTAAACTATCTTAATTGAATACACTGTCTGGAAGAGAACATTTCGTTCATACAAATATAATATATATATATATATATATATATAGAGAGAGAGAGAGAGAGAGAGAGAGAGAGAGAGAGAGAGAGAGAGAGAGAGAGTAAATTGTATAGAAGTTTACCATATCAGTATATTCATACAGTAATTCAAATTTATATCACTGGTGAATGCAGTCGGAAGCGATTTAGTGAGAAACAAGCAGAACAGTGGTGGGCAGAGAACCGAGCAAGAGTATATGAAATATACAATGTGCGCACGGTAGACAAGTCTAGTGTAGGCATTGGGAGCGAGGACTTGGCTCACTGACATGTGGGAACAGTCATCTGTACATGGAAACGATATTTTTGTTTCAGGTTCAAGCTTGGGTTACCAAGGTCTGATTCGTTAATTAGCGTTGGCTTTGATTCTTATAAAGGTTTGAAGAAGCAGAGGTTTGGTATAGGGGTTTGATTGCGTTTTTACTTTTCCCATTTTTCTCTAATTTTGTTGTATTCTAATTTTTCCCTATGTTCCTTGTGTGGGGGTTTGAGGGTGAGAAATGTAAATTCCTATTAGGTTGCTGGCGCTTGTGGAAAGCAGCTGCGGTGTAAACTCCATAAGCGATTGCATCTGCAAAAAATTTTTCAAGTCTTTTCCGCAATGGTTCATAAATGTGTTTATATTCGAGGCATTGCGTATGCGCGTTTTGTACATGATATAACCAGCTCTGTGTTACCATATGATGTGCACATAATTCATCACATTACAGTGTTGTGTATTGGAACAAAGGAACAGTTGTAGAATTGGTCCTCTTGGCTGGGGAGACCTCTTGAATTGCTGAGTTTTTGAAAGTGGATGCATGGTTTACTAGTCGATATGTGACACAATGGCTCTTTACAATTTCAACAAAAAATCGCCTACTTGCATCTGGAGTATTCTATACTAGGGGTGCAACGCGGCACATTGGATGGTCAAAGCAAACCTAACCCAACTTTCACAATTCGAGTTTGGATTGGGTTTGGTTTCATGAGGGTTTTGTAGGGTCTGAGTTTTAATTGGGTTCGGGTTTACCCAACTCTTTCGAGTTTCATCTTATAATACTTTATTTTGCATAGTTTTTCAAATTTTAAGCCAAACAATGTCAATACTAGGTAAAATTTCATTTACATTTCACTACCCACACAGAAAGTTAAGCCAAACAATGTCAATACTAGTTAATTCTAGAGAGAATTATCGATATACTCAGATATTAAATAATCAAGTTAACTAATAGTTTTCTAATAAGAAATTCTCATGCAACACACAAAGTCAATAATTTACAGTTATAAGTTAAATCATACATGCACTAAACTTACGGTAGAATATGAAGAAACAAATGTTACTCCCTTTGGATGTTTTCATGAGAATTTAACTTATAACTGTAACTTTATAGGTAAATCATATTATTGCAACTGTAAATTTATAGGTAATTTAATTCAACTACCCTTGGATGTTTTCATGAGAATTTAACTTATAAATGTAAATTTATAGGTAAATCATATTATTGCAACTGTAAATTTATAGGTAATTTAATTCAACTACCTTTGGATGTTTTCAAATCTAACCATTGAATTTGAATCAATTATTGCAACTGAGTAGCTCACCCCAAAAAAAGGGTTAAAAGAGGGGCTACATTAGGCCATCATGATGCCTTTTTGGTCAAATGATGGCCTGGTAGGCTCCGTAAAATAATAATAAATAAAGCTCTAAATCTTTAATAAAATAAAATAAATAACCAACAGTTCGTGCATCACAGTGTGTGGAGAAGGCAAAAGGGGACACCTACAAAAGAAGAAGATTAACTGTGAATCCCTAAGACACTAGTGTGGTACAGGCCAAAAGTTCTTTGAGGGTCAAATTAGTATAAAGATCATAGAAAAGCAGTAGGCAAGAGAGCGATTATGAGAGCAAAGAATGTGTTACCATGTTGAGCCATAAAGAGATATTTATACTAGTTGGGAGAAAGTCTTTTTAGGATAGTGAATATGTTTAAGCTAAGAGAATCCTAGAGGATATAGATATTCTTTCCCTGTAGATTGTGATTACTTGAGACGCGATAATGAGAGCAAAGAATGTGTTACCATGTTGAGCCACAAAGAGACATATTTATACTAGTTGGGAGAGAGTCTTTTTAGGATAGTGAATCTATTTAAGCCAAGAGAATCTTAGCGGATATAGATATTATTTCCCTGTAGATTGTGATTACTTGAGACATAAGTCAATCCATAGATTGTAGGAATCTCCAAGATATAAGAAACTAACTTGATCCCTAGTCAGATCAGATTCCATGTCTTTCAAAGCAATTGTGTTCATTTTTGACAAGACTTGCGGGCCTTATCTACCATTCCAAAAACAAGGTATGGTGACACCCCTGATCGTTCATATAGTCAACCCAATAAGAGTCGGCTAGTCCATAACTGAATATAAAGAGCCCTTATATTCCGATCCGCCTTACTCTGACTCAAAAAAATTCATGGTACCATACTCTATACAGGTGCTGGAGGGCCCTGAAGGGAAGCTATGATGGAAAACTACATTTAGTGAATGTTTGGAATTACAACCATAATCCATTGTCGTCCAGCGGTTAGGATATCTGGCTTTCACCCAGGAGACCCGGGTTCGATTCCCGGCAATGGAATCTTTTTAACTTTTAAATTTAAATGTCAAGCCCTTATTCCTGTCCAGCTCCATATCAATCAACCTTCTGATATCCTTTTTTAGTAAGGCTTGCTTGAGGGAGATGGCTGAGGAAAATAGCTGCTTCACACGGGTGGCTACCGCCGCCGCTGACAGTGGTGCCATTGGTATTCCTTTAAAACACCCTTCACAAATCATCTTCAGAACCCTTACTTATATGTTCTGTATTTTGTTTTTCTCTGTTGATATTCTTGGGTTTGAAATATGCTCACATTCTTTTTGTGTAGAAAGGAAGTGTATCCCAATCTATTCTGTTAATTTTCCGTGTCGTCCTAATGGATGTTCAGATGGTAGGCTCTTGTCAAATGACTTTGTTTTTTTATGTTTTCACAAATCTCTGATGAATCCTGCACACCGTCTTGCTCGTTTTCTGCCGTGTTATTCTCCTACCCTGTTGTGTTTTCTAATGTCTAAAGTTACTTCCTTTTTGGTAAACACCGTCGAGTTGAGCTCATATTACCATGAAATATTTACAGAGTTTATCCTAAAACCGAGTGAAAAGGACAGCTTAATCACGTTACCAATTATCAGCCCTTACTTCCTCCTTGGTAACTAGTTTGTTGTATATCGTTCTGTACAAATATCAGGCTACCTTACTCCGGATAGGGAATGTAGCTTTGACGTTAGAAATATACACGTAATTTTCTGTTGACATATATCATTTTACTTTCTTTGACATTTTTTGTTAAATCTGATGATTCATCACTATCTTAGTCCCCATATATTTGTCGCGGGACCATATCATCATAAGAATTCTACGAATATGTCCAGTTTCGGAGTATGGAACGTATGGGGCTTTAAGGTTTAAGGTACATTCTCCGTTCTCAATTCTCATGCTGAAATTCAACTCAAGAGTTCTAGTCGTTTTTATCTGTTGTCTTTCTAAATACAAATCCCACATGTTATGTTCATGGTTTTTCATTTCGAGCAGTTTTTGCTACCATGACTAATGTCTAAAAAATGACTGAGAATACGAGTCTTATGACCCAGAGAAAAGGACGAGGGTTGATGAAGGGTTACTAATCCCAACATATATAGCCTAATTTTGATCCCATTTTGGATTGCTGTTCTGGAATATGAGATTACTTTAGAGAAATTTATTTGTCAAATTTGCTGTCATCCTGGTGAATGTGTAGATGAAGGGCATTTTTATAACCCATTCATGGCTTGTCAATTTTCTAGTTCGGCGGTAACATGTCTTTTGTACTATAATCTGCACTATATTCAACTGATATGTGGAACTGATATAGATATAATGTTTACCAATTTGATCAAGTAAAACCTAGAAGCAGTAGATCGAACTGAAAGAACACAAAAAAATACATACGTTTCATCTACTAGACATCCCACAATGACTAATATTTTGCTTCATCTTCAAATAGGGACTGTTTTAACTTGAGAGTTACTAGATTATTAATCGTGGGAGATCGTTTTTAAATCATTTTGCTTGTAGAAAAATTTTAGAGCATTTCCGTCCTTCATTAAATGGCAACTAAGGTGGAATTATTAAACTGAATATTATTTGTAAGATTGCTTGAGAAATATGGGTTGACATATGTTCCATTTTGCTGTATAACTATGTTACCAGTTCATATTTAAAAGTTTGATTGAGGTGATTTGCACTATTTTAGTTGATCATATTTATGTGTTCAGGTGCAGAGTTTGGCATATATGAGGTGGGTTTAAGGTACATGAATGGCACTCAATGGTTTAAGGCTGTAAGGTTTAAGGAGTATCTTGGGCCAAACTTTAACTTGTGAGTTTTCGGTCAGCATTCTTCTACATTCTTATCACCTTTTCTCTACTACACCTTGAATGGACACGACAAAACTATTATGTATCTTCAAAACGTGTAGTAGTTCCACGTCTCTGAAGCAAGGAAAGCTTATCCACCAAAAAACGCTCACTCTAGGCTTACAGAATGACCCTGCTCTCTGCAAAAGCCTCATAGACTTGTACTTCTCTTGCCGTTTTTATGACTCCGATTCAATGAAAACCATCCAGTATTTCCTTGTGGAATGGCCTCATGACAGCTAATACCAAGAACTTCATGTTCAGTGAAGCTCTTGACCTCTTTGGCAGTTTACCGCGCTATCCTCATCTTTGTCCTCATAGTTGCACTTATCCAAGTGTCCTTAAGGCCTATGGTGCACTGGGGGAAGTTGGTTCAAGATTGATCCATAGCTAGACTCTCGCTTCCAGTCGTTGGCCTTTTTGATCTCATCTATATTCTGATCGAGGTTGATAAAGATTGCTTTCGTATCAGATATTGCTATTGCCAGCTCTCTCGTATGGTGTGCATGTATGCTAAATGTAACATTTTTGAGTGTGCAATACGGTTTTTGATGAAATGCCCAAGAGAGATGTGGCATGTTGGAATACTGTAATTTCTTGTTATTAACAAGATGGGCAAGCTCATAAGGCAATAGACTTGTTTGAAAAGATGAGGAACTTTGGATTTATGCCTAATTCAATAACGCTTACAAATGTTATTTCGTCGTGTGCAAGACTTTTAGATTTAGAGAGAGGCATGGAGATTCACAAGGGGTTGATAAAAAATAGATTGATTTTGGATTCCGTTGTTTGTTCTACTGTTGTGGATATGTATGGAAAATGCGGATGTTTAGATATGGCAAAAGAGGTTTTTGAGCAGATCTCAATAAAGAATGTAATTTCTTGGAACTCTATGATCACAACATACAATGTAACAGGCGACAGTAGATCTTGTATCCAACTTTTTAGAAGGATGAATGATGAAGGAACGAGTCCTGCTTTAACTGCTTTCAGTAGCATACTGTTGGCAAGTTCAAGGTCAGCCCAACCACATCATATAAAATTGATACATGGGTTTATTATAAGAAACAATATAGGGACCGATATCTACATTTACAGCTCGCTTCTGGATCTCTACTTCATGTGTGGAAGTGTCTCATCAGCTGAGAATGTCTTTGAAAGGATGCCTAAGACAAACGCAGTTTCTTGGAATGTTATGATTTCTGGATATGTGAAAATGGGTGATTATTTTGGGGGCTCCAGCCATGTATGATGACATGAAAGAAGCTGGTGTAAGGCCAAATGCCATCACAGGAACTAGTATCTTATCGGCTTGTTCGCAATTTGCAGCACTGGAAAAGGGTAAGCAGATTCACAGGACTCTCATTGATAGTGAGTTAGAAACCAACGAAATAATGATGGCCTTATGGGAGCTCTCCTTGATTTGTATGCTAAATGCGGTGTGGTGGATGAAGCACCAAGGACAAGATGTATGGAACTTTGCTTCTGAATTTTTCTCAGATTTGGTACCGGTCTATGTCAAAAGTTGATGCGATACTACACTGCTGGAACAAGGAACTTTGTAGGTTGTATTAAGATGAGTGGCCAACGATTGTCTTCAAGTATATTTTGCACCTTCGTGCAAAAAAGATAGAGGATTATCATAGCAAATTTGGGCACTTGAAGAATTTGGAGTCGCGGAGGTTGCCTAAAACATTGGACACTTGAGATCAAGGTTCTAAAAGACGCTAAGCGCTAGTCGGACGGTGGGCTGCGGCTTTGAGCCTAGGAGGACTAGACGGATTTAAGTAAATCTATTATGCTTCATGTAAATAAGTGTTTGTTTATATTTTAAATATATATAATTTCATCAAAAACTACAAAATAGAATAACATACATATTATTAAATATTGGAACATAATGAAAATAGGGGAAATAAGGATATAATGTGTGTTCATTTAAGTATACAACAAGTCTCTTACAATTTATTAAAAAAAATAAAATGCAAGATGAAAGTTATCTATTTTTTGTCCAAGTGAGTCGTGACCTAAGTGGGTCTAGGCGGGCTAGGTAGGTGCCTAGGCAGTCTAAGCGGACGCCTCAGTAGGTCTAGGCGTCCTTTCTTAATTTTCAAATGCCTAGGCATTGATCGGGGCGGTGGCCAGCCGCCTAGCGCCTAGGCCGCGCTAAGTGGGGATTTTTAGAGCAGTGCGTGAGATGAATGTGAAGCCCTCGGTGGATAAATTTTTTGTTCATTTGTCACAATACATCAAAGATATCATCACAACAATAATGACATGTTTACGTACCATAGAATGATAATACAAGTTGTGTGTGTCATGCGTTTACTAACACGAGATGAAAAAGTAAGTGAAAAAGTAAGTGGGTTCCACATTGAAGATATAGATTTCATATCCAATCTCAACCATGTATCATTCTAACGGAGAAGTTTATCTCATATCTGAACAAATCATTCAAATCGGAAATTGCCATATCATTCATATCGCAACAAAGCTATTATGAATTAGTGATTATTGGAAGATGAAAGTCAACCAAGGCAATTAAGGCTTAGTAGTAGGGAAACGTAGGAGTTTATTCTCCATGTCTTGTCATGCCTCCTTATTGTCAAGGAATTTAAGGAAGGCAAGATTTTTGTGTCTCCAACCTCGCCTTTATACTGTAACCCGGCTTCTTGTTCTTCACATAGAAAAACTATATACAAAACCTTTAAATTACAACAAAAAGCAACCTGGTATTAGAGTAGGAACCATAATCTGCCTACTTCTTCATTTTTTTGTTGTTTGTGTTGCTTTCTTATCTTGCTAGGGTATCCAAGACCTTTTTGCTAAAATGGCAGAAGAAATCCTTCAGTTTTAGATAGAGAAAGGTCATCAGTTCTTTCACCTCCAAATTTATCTAAGGTTGATGTTAATCCCAACCAACGCTTGAGTTCAGTGCTACTAAATGAATTCAACTATTTACTTGGTCAAGAGAGATTACTCTTGCTCTCGGTGGGCATTCAAAACTTGGCTATATCAATGGCAGCATCAAAGAATTTGATGTTTCTTCTCCTAACTATGAAGTTTGGCTATGCAAAGACCAGTTGATCATGTCATGGCTTCTTAATTATATGGAAAGAAAAATTGCTAAAATCTTCAACTTTTCAAAATCCTCTCATTTTATTTGGCAGTCTATTAAGGAAATGTATGGTAATCAAAATAATGTTGCTCGACTGTTCCAACTAAAACGGGATATTGCTTGGCTTCAACAAGAAGGTAAGCCTTTCGTTCAACTCTTAGGTAGCATGAAGAACATGTGGAATGAACTAGAGGTTACTCGTCCACACACCATTGATGCTGCTGTATGGCTGAAAAGAACTAAGGAAGACAAAATCTTCCAGCTCTTGGCGAGTCTCAATTCTGAATATGAAGACCTTAGAAGTCATATTTTCATGAACTCTGAGTTACCCTCGTTTGCAGCTGTCTGTGCAACAATCTAGCGAGAGGAAGCTTGCAGGGAAGTCATGAATATGGAGACTAAAGGTCAATATCGCTAAGGCTAGGGTGTATGTGTCCAATCAAAGACAACATGCATGAAGAGAAAGTGTACAAAGGCAAACGATCAAACTTGAAGTGTCTTCGTTGCAATAAGCCTGGCCATGTGATTAAAAGGTGGTGGATACTACATCCAGAACTAAAGCCTAAGTTCATGAAGGAGAATACCAGAAACTCACAGAGAAGGTTCCAAAGTTCCATCTATAAGGCTAATCACACTACCTTCACACCTACTGAGGGTCTAGCTAATTTCACGGCAAATCCAACTAATCTCATTAATGAGTTTGCTACATTTCTTCAAAAAAAGGCAAAAGGATGTTGAAAGCAATGGAGAAACCAACCCTAGGGCTGAAAGTTCAATTGCACTACTTGGGAAGTTTGCTGGATTCCTAGCTGAAACTGAGTACCCCTCATAAGATAATGTACCAGATATTTTAAATGCTTTTCTCAACAGCCCTGAATGTAATTTTTATGCATGATCTTTGGGTTATAGATTCGGTTACCACACATCATATGACAAACAAAGTTACAAACCTATATGATTTTGAGAAAATGACCAAACCTTCCAAAGTCTCTCTTGCAAATGGTAAGGGTGCATCTGTTGACGGGAAAAGGAAAATCAAACTATGGCCTTGTATGTCCCTTCCTTTTTATTTCAGTTATTGTCACTTGGGAAACTCACAAATTCCATAAACTGTATTGTTATTTTTCACCTCACTAGGTCATTTTTTTCAGGATTTAATCACCAAGAAGATTGGTGAAGGTTTTTACTTGAATGGGTTATATTACCTATCAAAGGACTTTCAAATTCCCAAGGGACTAAAAGCAGAGTCAAATTTTGTTCAAGATCACCACCTATGGCATCAATGGTTGGCTCATCCTTCTGAGCTTGTTTTGTCCAAAATTTTCCCTAGTCTAAGGGCAAACATGTCTAAGTGTGACATTTGCCACTTGTCCAAATGTACTATGTTACCTTTTAACTCTTCCACAACTAGGACTGCCAAGCCTGTTGAACTAGTTCACTCTGATGTTTGGGGACCCATCCTTGAATCTTTTGATGGCTATAGGTACTTTGTAACCTTTGTTGATGACTTTACTAGAGTCACTTGGTTGTATCTTTTGAAATTTAAAAGTGAAGTTATGGAAATGTTCAAAAACTTTCACAATCTTGTCAAGACTCAATTCTCATCTCAAATTCAAACCTTAAGATCTGATAATGGCACTGAATATATGTCCCATGTTATGACACAATACCTGAGTAATTATTGAATCATTCATCATGCTGGCACTCCTAAAAAAATGGGCTGGCCGAGAAGAAAAATAGAGATTTACTTGAGAAAACAAGGGCATTATGTTTCAAATGAATGTTCCTAAAAAATTTTGGTCACAAGGTGTTCTCACTACTACATACCTTATTAATCGATTGCCAAGTAAATTATTGAAGTTTAAATCTCCTATGGAAGGACTAAAAGGAAAGCCACTTGGCTTGTCACACTTGAAAGTGTTTGGAGCCACTTGTTTTGTTCATGTTCAGTTTATCCATCGTGACAAACTTGATCCAAGAGCTGAAAAATGCATATTCATCGGATACTCTTCTACCACCAAAGGGTGTGTGTTATAACCCCAAGTTTAAGAGGGTTGCCATGACAAGAGATGTATACTTTGATGAAGGAACTTCATACTACCAAAAGGTTAGAGATGGTTCCAGTCATTGGGAGCTCTTTCAAGATCTATTTGAAGATGTCTGAAATAGTATTGGTGCTCCATAAAATGACATCGACAATGTATCCAATCCTAATGCTGAGGAATCAAAAGATATGACTTATTCAAGTGAAGAGATCATCATCAGCGAGCCTGCTAGTTTAGCCCCAGCACACAGGTATCCTACTCGTGAGCATCATCGTCCAAAAAGACTGCAAGAATATGTTACTTACATTGCAAGGCATCCAATTGCCAACTCCATTACTTATCACAGAATGTCACCCTTACATTTTACGTTCCTCAGTACAATTTCCAGTCATTATGAACCCCAAAACTTTCAGGTAGCCACTCTTCAACATGTGTGGAGAAAGGCAATGAAGGAAGAGATGCAAACCCTTGATGGAAACCAAACTTAGAGCATTATTGAATTGCCAAAGGGAAAATGGGCTATCGACAGTAGATAGATCTATAAAACCAAATTCCATTTAGATGACTCCATTGAAAGACATAAGGCAAGGTTAGCTGCTTGTGGCTTCACTCAAACCTTTGGAGTGGATTACAAAGAAACCTTTGCACCCGCTGCAAAATATGAACACAATTAAAGTTTTATTATCCATAGCAGTCAATTATGAATGGTCCCTGTACCAAATGGATGTGAAGAATGTTTTTTTTTGCATGGTGAACTAGAGGAAGAAGTTTACATGAGGTCATATCCAGGTCACCCCTCAAGCCTGCCATCCTAATTTGGTATGTAAACTTCATAAAGCCATATATGGATTGAAACAATCCCCTCATGCATGGTATGCTAAGCTCAGTTTTGTCCTTGAAGCTGTTGGATTCAAGAGGAGTAATGCTAACTCTTCTCTATTTGTTCATAATGGATCACTTGGGAAACTTGTTCTTATATATGTTGATGATCTCATCATCATTGGGGATAATATAAATGAGATTACAAGTCTCAAACATTCACTTTGACAAAAGTTTGCCATCAACGACATAGGAGTGTTAAAATACTTTCTAAGTATCGAGATAGCCACTTCCCAAAAGGGACTGTTTCTCAACCACCGCAAATATGTGCTTAATTTGCTACAAGAGGCTAAAATGAGTGATTCTAAACCTAGTCGTACTCCTCTGGACAACAAGCTGAAACTAGACATAGTGGATGAACCTTTTAGCAACATCACTCACTATCAAAGGCTTGTAGGTAAGTTCATCTATCTAACCACCACAAGACCTAACATCACCTATGCAGTTAGCATAGTCAGCCAGTTTATGCACGCACCTACTTTGGCACATTTGAATATAGTTAAAAGGATCTTACATTACCTTAAATGGTCCACTGGGTGTGGTACTTTCAGGAGCAAAAATGCTCACACGCATATTATGGAATGCTGATTGAGCTGGTAATGCTATTGATCGTCGATCTACCATTGGTTATTGTACCTTCGTTGGAGGCAATCTTGTCACTTGGAAAAGCAAAAAACAAAATGTCATTACTCGCTCTAGCGCTGAAGCAGAATATAGAGCTAGGATATCCACTGCATGTGAGCTCATCTGGTTAAAAGGTTTGTTTTCTGACTTAGGGTTTTCTATTCATCAACCAATGTCTTTATTTTGTGACAATCAAGCTGCCATGCATATCACCTATAATCCTGGATTCCATGAGAGAATTAAGCATATTAAAATGGATTGCCACTACGTTCGAGCACAGGTCCAATCTCAAATCATTGAAACACACTTCACTTGCAGCCATGAACAACTTGTGGATATCTTCACCAAGGCTCTACCTGTTGGAAATGTGCCCTAAAACCAATCATATGATGATACTTTACGGACATTTCACAAAGTTAAACTAATGTAGTTTAAATGTAAAGGGCAAAGATTATTGTTTGAGCCGTCTCATATAAATGTTATATGCTTAAACGATAAGTCCAAGGAATATGTGATTGGAATAATGCGATCTAAAGAAGTTAGCTTCATGAGACCATTCTTTCGTTGACACATCCTAAACGTTCCTGATCATAGGATTGTCAATTGGGCATTGACAGTCCGTTAAGATCAGTACGTGCTATGTCTTCTCTCAGGGAGAGTGACTAGTCTCGAGTCATTGGTGTGTGTGACATCAAGACAAGTACGTAGGTGCTCAATAGAGAATGAGTTCACTGAACACGATCAACGAAGAGTTCTCATATTCATGTCACATGAGAACTCATGGTTGGGATAATGCAAATTAGTCTTTTAACCTGAGGCATCACAGTTGTCTTGTGGTTAGGTCCTTAATTTTTGATTATGTCAAAGTCACTCCATCAGGAGGGTGTCCACGGCATCGTTGGGGTTAAGCCACTTAGCCATGGAGGCAAGTGAATGCGCAACAAGGGATCTCTAACCTTCAAACTGTTTGAGGGAGAATACTCTATGATATGATTAAGAATCTTCGGCCAAAGTATGAATGAGATTTAGGAATGTGTTCCAAATCACATTCAAGGTAATCATATAAAGCACAAGACTCACATTGGATAGTAGACATGAATAAACTATCAAACCAAACAATGTGGTCAAGAGTATTGTATTAGAGAAAGACCGTATTGCATTTGTAATCCTAAAACTGAATAGGTTCTCCACCTCGTCTGATTAGCTTGGGTAACCATGACATGCTGCTAGGCGTCAACCATGGTTTGTGGAAGCCCTAAAAGTGTATTATCACTAACGGGAGAATTGAAAGTAAGTTTCAATTCACAATCGATTAGAAAGAGTTTTAATCGCCCACTGCCTCGCTAAAAGGAACCTAATGGATCGTTCACCGAGTAAGGTAGAGTTTGAAGAAACAACGGAGATGAGTAAGAATAATTAAATGGTTTAATTATTTATCTAAGGCTAGGATTAATTAATATGTTAATTAATCAAACGAATAAGTTCGTTAAAAACCTCGGGTTAGTTTTGGGCCGCAAGGCCCAATGGGATTTGAATGTCAAGCCCATTAACTCAAGTTGTATGACAACTTGAATAAACAAAGGGCTTGAAAGCCCAATAAACCCTATAGGCTGGCCATGTTAGAAGAATAGGGCTTTTGGTCCATTAGGTCACTTATTTGAAGGGACTATATAAAGGACTTTATAGCCTAAAATTCATTAAGGGTTGTTTTTGGGGAAAGGATGAGTACACAAGCTCTCATTTCTCTTTAAAATTTCGGCCACCTTGGAGGGATCATCTAGCAATCAAACTCCTCCAAGGTCACTCATTTCTTCTTCATTATGCCTTGGTGATGAATCATTAGAGGTTCTCAATTTTGGGAACTTTGGAGAAACCTTTTTCATCCATCCAAATCCATAGATCTAAGATGCAAGGAATGAAGGCCCTCTCTTTGGGTGATTAGCCTTTGTTTAAATACAAAGAGGAATCTACAAAGGTATATATTTCAACTCACTTTGTTTTGAGTTGATTATTGATTCACCATTTTACTAGGCTTTGAACATTCATGGGTAATGTTTTGTTTTTAAGTGCATGCTAGCATGATTCCGCCTTTAATTTGTTAATTGCATGCTAATGATGTTGCTTAAATGAACATGTCATCTTCCAAAATAATCCTTCACTACCCACATCTCAGTTTCATCTATTACTTTCCAAGCTCTGATTAATCAATCCCCTTGATCCAGCTTGAGGGGGAGTACTCGAAGATGAAAGTCAACCAAGGCAATTAAGGCTAAGTAGTAGGGGAAAGTGTAGTGCAGTTGTCTCTTCTAGGTTAGTTGGCATTAATTAAGGAGTTTATTCTCCACGTCTTGTCATGTCTCCTTATTGTCGAGGAATTTAAGGAAGGCAAGACTTTTGTGTCTCCAACATTGCCTTTATATTGTAACCAGGCCTCTTGTTCTTCACACAGAAAAATATATACAAAACCTTCAAATTACAACAAAAATCAATAGTGATGAATCAAAGCTGATAGAAAGTAACAGATCATGGAAAAATGATATTGGAAGTGCAATTGACATGAAGGAGCAAAAAAAAAAAAAAAAAAAAAAAATATTAGAACTTAAATTTGTGCATGGTTCATATTAGATCACCATAAGGAAATATTCACCACGAAAGAAGAATTTGAGCGAAGAGAAAGGTAAAAGGAGGGGGAGGGGATAAGCGAAGGCACTCTACCTTCTTCCCTTCCACTAGCAACTATGGTCACTACTATAAATTTTAAGTAAAAGAACAAGTAATGTTTATCAACATAGTAAATTTCTTTTTTTAACTGTGAGGAAATAGAGTTTTTTATTTTATTTAGAATCATGTGTCAACTCTATGTCCGTTGGATTAAAAGTTTTAATGAGACAAGCAGACTGAGTGGAGAAAAAGATGGTTAGTACAAGATCTAGTTGTAGCATGGAACTTGCATGCTTTGAACGAAAGCTTGCATCCATGTTTTTGTAGTGGAGAATCTATTTGCAAAAGTGTAGAATTATGACTCCTTGTAGTGATGTGTGAAAATATCATAATATATATAGGGATATATCAATCTCTATCGAGGTGGGAATCCTACACTATTTACAATTGGAAATTACATGCCTATAATACATGCTATAATTATGGAGAAGATTCTCGTTTAATTAATGATATTCTAAAATCCCCTTCAAACTGAACTAGCTTGGTCGGAAAAGTTTGAAACAAAGAAGGGCATGATGAGACTGATGAAGAGCTTTAGTGAGGAGATCAATCGGTTGATCAGTAGAGGGAATATAACAAACACGATGACTACCACGAGCAGCCTTTCCACGGACAAAGTGATAATCAAGTTCAATGTGATGCGTGTGTGCATGATGAACAAGATTAGCAACAAGATAGGTAGCACTCAAATGATCACAATGTAGTAAAATAGGTGTAGTCAAGCAAACGCCAAGCTTACCAAGAAGAAAGTAAACCCAAGTAGAAAGTAAACCCAAGTAGGCTCCAACGCACACACATGAGCAAATGAGCGATACTCAAACTCAGCACTAGAGCAGGACATATTGGGTTGTTTTTTGGAGCACTTGATATAAGATTAGAAACCTAATAAATAAGATAGCTAGTAGTAGAGCACATAGTATTCAGACAACTTGCCTAATCAGCATCTGAATAGGCAGATAAAGAAGTAGAAGAACTGTACGGACCCATATGAATGCCAAAATCTAAAGTACCTTTAACATAGCGAAGAATCCATTTAGCAGCGTTCTTGTGATTATTACGAAGAGCACTCATATATTGAGCAATCGTGTTGACAACAAAGGAAATATTGGGACAAGTAAGGGTGAGAAACTGCAGAGAGCCAACTAACTCACAAAAAAAAAAAAAAAACAGTGGGTGAAGCAAGCAAAGAGCCATATGTAGCAATAAGTGCAACCTTTATAGCAAGTGGAGTTGAGGCCGAGGTTACAAGAAACCATATCAAATTTTGTACTTAGTGTAAGATTCCTACCTCATGTTTCGAAAAACTTAATCTTTTGATTAAATGAGAATGTGTGGGATGTGTGGATGCTTAGAAAATTAAATGTTACACTTTTCTATTTTATTTTATTAATGTGTTGGAATATGCTTAAACCTATTAAATGATGGTTTGTTTGGTTTGGTTTCGATGTATGGTTTAGTTTCATGTATTGGTCAAATTCAAACCAAACTGAATCATTGAGTGCTAATTGGTTCGGTTATAATTTTTATGTCAAATTGAAGTACCCCACACTTACTGGTATATGTGTGTTATTTATTGTGTGGGGTCCCTTTTTGTGTGTAAATATAGCTATATATTTACATTATAGAGTGGAGGATTTGAGCTAAGATAAACAATAGACTAGAGTGATAACGTTGGGTTAGAGAGATAATTGTTAGAGTGAGGGGAGTTTTTATAATAGTGGCATCATGTTGGTTGCTACTTGGCCCATCGTTGAGGAGACTAAATTTGTAGGTAAAATTTGGTAAACTAAAAAACATAAAAGTTAATGATTGAATTAATACTTAAGTGTATAAACGTGCTCATTTTCTATTGGTGACAATAATTTAGTTTGTAAATTTTATCTACAAATTTAGGTTCTTTATTATTACTGTTTCTCCTTTGTACTTGGTGAAAGTTTAGAAACGAGTACGCATAGTTAGTATATAAAACATGTCTAATTCACTGATCAATAATCCGTTGTCGTCCAGCGGTTAGGATATCTGGCTTTCACCCAGGAGACCCGGGTTCGATTCCCGGCAACGGAACTTTTTAATTTCATTTACTTTTCTTTTTAATTTTTTAAAAAAAAAAATTGTGCTTTTAGTAGGTTATCAGAAAGACAAGAACATTAAACATCGGACGGACGCCGAGTCCAACTCCAACTCACGGAAGCCTTTCCATAAACCCAAAAGCCCTGCTTCTCCGTCTGCTTCTGCTTCTGCTTCTGCTTCTGCGTTCGTGTGTGTGCTTTCCAAGCAAACTTGTGCCCCACTCCTTTACTCTCTCTCCACTTCCCCTATTTATTATTTCTTCGCCCACTTCCTCTGCATATCAGTTGAGAGAGAGATGGCTAAGGAAAACAGCTGCTTGACTCGCGTGGCCACCGGCGCTGCAATTGGCGGAGCTATCGGCGGTGCCGTCGGTATTTCTCTAAAACCCACTTTCTAAATTTTGCTTTAAAACCCTTGTTTTTGTTCTTTTCGCTTTCTTCTGTTGCTTATCTTGGGTTGTTGTGGAATCATCCTTTGATGTTCTTATTTAATCTGGGTTTTTGAGATTTTGTTTGTTCGAATACTTTGCGATCTTTTAAATGCATGTTGTTTGGTTTGTTTTGATGGGCATCTGGAAATCAAAGCTTTAGGTATTCCAAACTTGTAAATTGGGGTTTATTTGTTTCTGTCACTTTGTTTTGGATTTTCAGTGAGTAGGTTAACTTGAATTATGCCCACATTGTTATCGTGTAGCGAGGAAGTATAGATCATTGGATTTTGTTAAGTTTCCGCAATGTCTTGATGCATATGTAGATGGTAGGCCCTTGTTGAAGGACTTTGTTCTCATGTTTTATGATGATCTTGATTCCAATTACTGTATAAATTTCCGTTCAGATTATTGCCACTCAACGGGGATCTGAAAAAGGAATGGGAAACGTCGACGTATTATAGCAAACTTTAGCTGGCCTGAAATTGGCAAAAGCTGATCACCTATTTCTCTTCTTGACTTTTCACAAATCTCTGAAGAATCCCTCACTTGTTACTGAAAGAAATGTTTTCCTCGTTTTCTCTCAAGTACTTCTCCAGGCCTGTCTTGTTTTCTAATGCTAATAGTACACTCCCTTCTTGTGCTGATAGACATCCCGACCAACCCTTTCTCGGGCAGTATTTACAAAGCTAATCACGTTATCTGTCATCAGTTTTCACTTCCACCTTGGTAACTAGTTTGTTGTATAACATGCACTTCTTCTACGGTACAAGTAGTATGTGATATTGACATGTTATGTAAGTTTAACATTTGTAGAAAGTGAAAACCTAGAACAAGTAAGAGACAAGTAAAATCATACATTTGTTCTGGATGTTACAAATCCCGTCACTGCCCTACTCCACATGTGTAGGGATTATAGCTTAGACATTAGATGAATATAACATTTTGCTTCCTCTGAAAAACGTGTCTTTTGTTAAATCTGATGATTCATTACTACCTTAGTCCACATACTTCTTTCGGCACCATAATAATATAAGAGTGGTGGATTATATAGTCTGGAACATGATCTTTTACAATAAATTTGTCAGCTAGCTTGAGAAAAAATGGATGTTTGCTTTACCTTGCCTAATCATAATTTATCGAATATGTCCAGGTTCGGTGTATGGGACATACGAGGCTTTAAGGTTTAAGGTACGTCCTCAGATCTAGTCTCTAGTTAGTTTCATCGTTTTAAATACAAATTCAACAATTTGTTGGCTGGCAGGGGGTGGGTTTAACTTTGAAATCAATTAAACTACCATTCTCAACTTTGCGGACTTTCTGAAGCCACAAACACCAAACGAGAAAATGGAGTGACCTTCAGGAAAAATATTGGCTGTATTTTGAGTGATGGTCATGCTAGTGTCATAAGATGAATGAAAACTTCGAATGGTACATTTGTGATGATTCAATTTACATTAGATGGTCAAGTTTTCTAAATGGGTCTCTGTTGAGAAACATAAAAATTTACAATCCCACCGTTCGTCAATATGTGATGAGACTTTGTATCATTGCAATTGTTTTTCACATGTTAAAGTATCAAACAATGCTATTCTCTAAAGAGTCTTCCATGCTTGCATTTAATTTTTTTGTCATAATGATGCTTGCAGGTGCCAGGATTTCTGAAGATCAGGCACATTGGACAAAGAACAGTGTCGAGTGCCGCTCTCTTTGGTCTTTTCTTAGGTGCCGGGAGCTTGATACATTGTGGGAAGTCATATTAAGCTCTTTCCTGCCTTAGATGAAGTAATTTGTTCTGTTTACATAGTTTTGCTTTTGAACATGAAGCTAGATGCTGCGCAGAAGGTGTGTCGTGGCTAATAGTTGTTTCTTCAAAGTCAGTAGTTCTGTTCTGTTGTTTCTGCCTTTAACGTTATATCGAAATTGTTTTTGATTTCTGTATCTCAACGATTATTCATAATTGTCCTACGGCGATGCAGACAATTGGATTATCTTAACCGGTTACTTTGTGTGTTAGCTGACTGTAGAAATTTTGGCCTCTCATCGATACGTTCTTTCAATAAAACAAGATAAAAAGAAACTCGCAGAAAACTCCAACACTATGTCTAGTCAGGTAGTAAATCAAGGAGCCATATCGAAGCAAGAGAGCATTGTACCAGCTTCTTTTTCTTTTGGGTAAAAAGAAACTGTCAACAAAACTACTAGTACAATACATTAAGAGACTCCATACTGAAAAAGAATAATCCCTAAATTATGGAGATACCAAAGTGCATAAAGTAAGCCCAAAATCCAACTCTCCCCACACATTATCCACCTACCCTCTAACATCGTAAAAAGTCCTATTTCTTTCCCATCTCAACCGACCATCTTCATTACGATCTCTCTAATAGATATGAGATTCACATACCCACCTAAATTAGAGAGATTGTATACAACACGAGCAGTAGAGATGGTAATTATAGAGCAACGGTCAATTTTGACTGAAACTATTTTTCTTAGAAACTATATTTTAGGCATGTGGGTAATGCACAACCTCATTCACGTAATGTTTTCTTTTTCCTTTTTTTTTTGTCTAAGAATTTTCTTTTTATTAAAAGGCAACCTCATTGATGTAATAATCTTACTATTAAATGTTCAGAATCCTACATTAATATTAGTAAAATACAAATATGAATATAGGTATGAAGGGTTTTTTGACATTTAGTGTAACATCCCACATCGTTCAAAGGAGTGGATCCTTTAAGCCTTATATGTATATTTTCATCTCTACCTAGCACGAGGCCTTTTGGGAGCTCACTGTTTCGGGTTCTGTAGGAACTCCGAAGTTAAGCGAGTTTGTGCGAGAGCAATCCCATGATAGGTGACCCACTGGGAAGTCCTCGTGTGAGTTCCCAGAAACAAAACCGTGAAGGCGTGATCGGGGCCCAAAACGGACAATATCGTGATACAGTGGAGTCGAGCCCGGGATGTGGTGGGGGCCTGGGCCGGGATGTGATATTTAGTATGAACTGTATAATAACATCGGCATGTAAACGAAATTGTTTTGTTAAACCTATAACATTTAGCCCTTCATGACTAGAGATTAAGCTGGAATAGAGCAATACCATATTCAGACATTTTAATAAACATAGTGTGCAACTCGGCCAAGAAACCAAAACCAATAAGGAAAAACGGCCACCAATTAAGGTAATCTGGGCAGTTGAAATTTGATCTATAGCTGAAGTTATTATAACTTTTAAAGTGAGCCCCTGTTCCTTGATTTGATGGATTAGGAGGAAGGGATCATGTTGACTTTAAAAATTACAAAACCTACGTGGCACGCAGGCCGAGTAACTAATAAGCTAATTACGTTATTCGGTTGAATGCGGGGCGTGCCAACTCGTCGGCCAAGCTTGGCCGAGGAGTAAAATTTGTTGATGTTGCTGTGAGCGCGTTGCTGACTTCTTTATCTTGCGATTGTGGTCGAGGAAGGAACAAGTCTCGGCCTTTGGATTCTCGAGCCTAAAGACAAGGCTGCTAATTCTGCGAAGTTCACGAATCATCGGCTCCAGATTCGATCACAGTGATTATATTCGTGAGAGTATAAGCACATCGAATCGACACCAGACTATATGGACACAAGTACTCAAGGGAGATGTATGTCTTCATGGTAAATGTGGTTCGGCCGTCAGAATGCCGAACTCTGAAATTCACTTGTGAGTATCCAATCATAAAATCACTCGGCGTTCAATGTGCCGAATGTCGTAATTCGTAACACCTTACTTCGCCGAGAAGGCTAATAAGATGACCTCTGCCAATAAGGATTCAGAAACCCTTCTCGACCAAGACTTGGATAGATAACCAGTTGGCCTCGACACAGTGCTGTTTATCCAAACTGAAGGTGCTCCTCGATCGGCTGATTCTACGGCAACAGTGCTGTTTATCCAAACTGAAGATGTTCGCCGGTTGCCCTGTTTATCCAAGTTGGAGGTGTGTTGGCGGAAAAAGAAAATAAAAATTCTCAAGATGTTTGAGAGGTTTACGCAGGGCAATTATGTGTTGAATTGGCGACCCTGAAATATTGCACGATGTCTTGTATTTATAGGGACGAGTATGCGCTGGTTGATAAGCTGATAAAGACTCCCAAGCTATTAAAACTCTTCCACTGACTTGATCCTCGGATAAGCCTTACTACTCCCAGGACTCTGAACTTAGTTAAAAATGCAACCAAATTCGATCCTTGTGTTTAGTCTTATCACATCGAATCCCAAAATAATCTGCAGGCTTGGATTTGAACAAATAACGTTCATCTAAACAACCGCCAATTATATATATATATATATATATATATATATATAGTTTGCGCCTTTCACTGTTTCACATGGCATGCAGACTATACGGCAACCACCAATTATACACACACACACACACACACACACACACATATATATATATATATATATATATATTTGATAGCCTTTCACACGACATATAGGCCAAGTCCATCATCAATCCAATTCATCTGACAACATCCATAAACAACCTAGCCTACTTAGGTCTACTATCTCACCATTATCCAAGCCTTGCATATCCCATGCTATGCCACGTGATCAGAATCAAAGCCAAGTTGCTTTAATCCACACGGTACACTACTAACAAATCCAAATTAAATCGAACTGTTCTGCCTGCTTCATTATCTGACGCCGTGCATATCCCAATAGTCCACCATCATTCAAATTAATTGGGATTTAGACAAATATTAGGTTTAAATAATTTAATATATTACTAAGAGATAATATCATGATTAAAATCATAATATTATTTCTCAATAATAATTGAAAATTATTTCAACCATTTTGTCCTTCAATGGTCTAAAATTTAGCTCATTCAACGGCCTCAATTGCTCGGGCCGATAATGTAAAATCGGGTCCAAACATTGCCCCCCAGTTTCCTTGAGCTTCGGCTCGTAAGCCGAATGGTTAAGGAAATTAGTCATCAAATATCCTTCCTCGGCGAGGCTTAAAAATAAACAGGCCTCATGCCTAGCTCGACAATTTGCTGAGTATCTGTCATTGACCAACCACCTTGGCTAGCATGTGTATGGACACAACTAATAAAAGTGGCTGAGGAACAACATCATGGCCGAGGACATTAGGGGGTCTTATAGTGGCTGAGGAACATGCAGTTGGCTATATATGCTTGATGGGCATATATATTACTTGGAAAGTATACCTCAACGAGTTGGCCGAGCTCGACCTTTAATAAAAACTTTTGTCTCTTCCCCAATGGTATTCTGACATAACTTGGAAGCAAATCATGATTCCCCTCCTGCAACCGTATGGCTATAGGGTGAAGCCTTCTGCCATTTTTGTCCAGAAATCACATCACACTCTGAAGCAAGCTATATATAAAACCCCATGGAAATATTTGAACCACGTGAAGGCCTACCATCTAATAAAGGTGGCCTTTTCCAAATGGCTTTGTTAAAACCAAGACTTATATATATATATGGGTCACGATAGTACCATATTTGAGTCACATCAAATCTTTTTGCTTCACCAAACCAGTGCCCACCTTTCAACTATTATAAAATAAAGGGAAAGTGGAACCATGTCAGGGAAAATGGAATCATGAAATCCACTTTTTAAAATTTTCTCGGCCTTCTCGACCTACCCTCGACTTCGGCCTAATGGTTTGTCTTGGCCGAATCCTTATGCATAATCACATGCATCGGCCTGCGAACGACTGCACACTGCACCAAGCTTGCTTTTTTTTTTTTTTTTTTTTTTTCGGCCAAAAGCTTCCATCTTCCATTCCTTCGGCAATGACATTTTTGTACGAGGTACGAAATACAGATCGATCGTTGCCCCCTATTTTCTTATGCACCATCGGCTCAAATAACCAGATGGTTAAGAAAATAATTTATTCATCCTTTCTCCCTTTTTTATTTTTATTTTTTATTTTTTTAGATGAAAATAAAAGTGGCCATATCATAATCAGGAGGAGGCCAACGATGCTTTATCCCAAGCCGAGATCTTTTTATATCAAAATTTTCACTTTGAGTTTTTTCAAGGCCAAATAAAGTAACTCCTCCAAATGTATTTGGCGTGACGAAATATTTTTTATCAGCCGCTGAATGTGTTGAACAATCATTATGCCCCCCAGGCATAATTACTTCGTTAATTTTGGCCTTTAACTCAAATAACTGAGCCGAACATGATTGCTCCATATCGGCTTTATCGCCAATAACCATATCGATTGTCATGGTTTTGGCACCTAAGACCATGTCTTCAATTACCATATCAATTGATGTGGTTTTTTCTTTTGAAGCCGTGTATCAACCTTGTTCGTCATTGGAACGCTCCTCTGACGAATCACTTTCTAAGTCAATTTTTGGCTCAAAGACTTAAACATTTTCTTCTAGGCCTACCACACTTTCAGTCTCGACCAAAAAAATAGGTGGCCTTTGTTCTTCAGCCAAATTAACAATTTTTTTAGGCTGAATGTTGGTTGTGGCCGGAGCGAAAAATTGCCCCCCGACCTTTTGATCTAACCATTCTTCAAATGGAATTGATTTGAACCCAAAAGGCGTTTTCTTATCGAGCCACTCATAATATCGAGCTTTATCTTCATTTAACCATTGATCTTGTAAGCTGTGATGAACCTTCACCTTTATCATTTGAGAGAAAGATTTCTCTCTTTCTTTATTTGCTTCGACAATCCGGCCGAGGTGTTTTTGTTGCTCGACAATTTCCTCGAATAGGCGTCGAATCTCATCCTGATAATGATCTTGATATATCATGTGAACTTTGTAGTTTTAGCACTGGGTCCCACTGGGTGTGCCAAAATGTTGACTCTAAAAATTACAAAACCTACGTGGCGCGCAGGCCGAGTAACTAATAAGCTAACTACGTCCTTCGGTTGAATGCGGGGCGTGCCAACTCGTCGGCTGAGCTCGGCCAAGGAGTAAAATTTGTTGATGTTGCGTTGAGCGCGTTGCTGACTTCTTTATCTTGCCATTGCGGCTGAGGAAGGAACAAGTCTCGACCTTTGGATTCTCGAGCCTGAAGACAAGGCTGCTAATTCTGCGAAGTTCACGAATTGTCAGCGCCGGATTCGGTCATAGTGATTATATTTGTGAGAGTATAAGCACGTCAAATCTACACCAGACTATATGGACACAAGTACTCAAAGGAGATGTACGTCTTGATGGTAAATGTGGTTCGGCTGTCATAATGCTGAACTCTGAAACTTACTTGTGAGTATCCAATCATAAAATCACTTGGCGTTCAATGTGCCGAATGTCGTAACTCGTAACACCTTACTTCGTCGAGAAGGTTAATAAGATGACCTCTGCTAATAAGGATTCGGAAACCCTTCTCGATCGAGACTTGGATAGATAACCAGTCAGCCTTGACGCAGTGCTGTTTATCCAAACTGAAGGTGCTCCTCGGTCGGCTAATTCTACGGCAACAATGCTGTTTATCCAAACTGAAGATGTTCGCTGGTTGCCTTCACAGTGTTGTTTATCCAAACTGAAGGTGTGTTGGCAGAAAAAGAAAATAAAAATTCTCAAGATGTTTGAGAGGTTTGCGCAAGGCAATTGTGTGTTGAATTGGCGACCCTGAAATATTGCACAGCATCTTGTATTTATAGGGACAAGTACGCGCTGGTTGATAAGCTGATAAAGACTCCCAAGCTATTAAAACTCTTCCACTGACTGAATCCTCGGATAAGCCTTACTAAGTATACGACAACCACCAATTTTTTATTTATATATATATACATATATATATATATATATATATATATATATTTGATAGCCTTTCACATGGCATATAGGCCAAGTCCATCATCAATCCAATTCATCTGACAACATCCATAAACAACCTAGCCTACTTAGGTCTCCTATCTCACCATTATCCAAGCCTCGCATATCCCATGCTATGCCACATGATCAGAATCCAAGCCAAGTTGCTCTAATCCACACGGTACACTGCTAACAAATCCAAATTAAATTGGACTGCTCTGCCTGCTTCATTATCTGACGCCGTGCATATCCCAATAGTCCACCATCATTCAAATTAGTTGGGATTTAGACAAATATTAGGTTTAAATAATTTAATATATTACTAAGAGATAATATCATGATTAAAATCACAATATTATTTCTCAATAATAATTGAAATTTATTTCAACCATTTTGTCCTTCAATGGTCTAAAATTTTACTCATTCAACGGCCTCGATTGCTCGGGTTGATAGTGTAAAATCCGGTCCAAACAGATCCAGAGAGGATCCCTTTCCGTTGATTTATAAGTAAAAAAAAAATAAAGGTTCGAAATATGACATATTGTTGGGTCCAGAATAATTTAAGCCTAGCTTGATTTTTGGTTTGAATTTAGCCCAAAGATATATTTTCTCACAGGGCTTATTTTAGCCCAATGATTGGTATGAGTGGGTTAGATTCTAATTGGTTCGGTTCAAAGTTTTGCGATGTTTGTTCGGTTTAGTTGTTTTCCGGTTTAGTTTTGGTTTTATTTTTATTTTTTAAACAATACAGTCTTGTCACACGGATCCTTTAAATCTTACGTCTATAAGTTCATGTCAAAACCTGCATGTTTCATATAGAAAACCACAATTAAGCATCACTACCTAACACCCGCAAGACTGCAATAGTAGATGGAAGCAGAATACTCTGATTACAACAAATCTTCTGTTCATAACGGTTTACATGGAAAGGGATCCTCTCCAGATCCCTTCCACTAATCTTCCTTATCAAACAATTAAAATTTGATCCAACGGCTACAAACAGAGATTCACTCTAAAAGTTATAATAATATTAGCCGTTGGATCAATTTCAAGGATTCAGATTGTTTGATGAAGAGGATAAGGTAGAAGGGATCCGCAGATGATCCCTTTCCGGTTTACATTCGTCGGTTCCACAGAAATTCCTTCAATATTATGACATAAAAGAAACTAAGGATACTATCTTGTTGGTTACTTGCTAAGTTACTGTACTGACTTTACCATGAGAGACTTGTAAAAGGACTCCATGCAGTAGTCAGTGACCAATGATGATTATTGTAGTCAGTGACCAATTATGATTATTGTGGACCTTGAGTTTTTGTAATTTTGTATATGATTTTCATAATTAATAATACACACACACACACACACACACACACACCAGTTTAGTCTGGTTCGGTTCGATTTCTAGATCATCAAAATCGAAACCGAACCAACCAATTTCGGTTCAGTTTGATTTGTGTTTTAGTTCGATTTTTTTTTTTTGCTTCGATTTGGTATTCGGTTTAGTTTCTTTCTGTTTTCGATTTTTTGAACCACCTCTAATGGTTGGAGATGGTTAGGAGGAAGGTGGGGGGGCGAGGTTTCAAGCTTATATTTTAAGTTTTATTCTATGGATTGGAAATGGTCTAAGATGCGGTCTTCTCACAATCTTGTTGGATCAAATTGAATGGTTGACATTAAAACTCCCCTAATTATTTTTTTAAGAAAATGTTTTTTTTAATTAATAGTTTTCTACTTATGCTAGAGAGATTATCTACTTGATTTATATTTAGTAAACCATGTGATGTGGTAGTTGATGGTTAGACTCTTTTTTTAGATCATTAAAAAAAGAATCCAACCATCAACTATCACATCATGTGGTCTAAAAAATATGATTTTCCTTGAATTTTCCCTGATAAAATTGATAAATTGGGTTTAATAGCCTTGGCCAAAAATCACCAATAAAAAAGCCATGCGCCAAAAATATGTGGCATATAAATGGATCCCACAAGGTTTTTTTTTTTTTTAATTTTTTAATTTTTATATATTTTATCATAAATGGTCCCTTAAATTGTCCCACACCATCATGATGATCCCTAAAATTGAAAATCGATCAATTTAATCCTAAAACAGATGTCTCAAATCGTGGTCATTCCGTTGTAATTCTGTCAAATATTTTGTTACAAGTCAAACTAAATAAATTAGAAATAGGTTTAATAATTTAATAATTAATTAAAAAAGTTGTCAACCCAGAAACTTGGCTCCGCAGTCACCTCTGATCCCAACCCATACTCCTTTGCCTCCATCTATGGTAGCCTATGCATCTTTTCTTTGAAAAAAAAAAAAATTCTCAAGACAACCATTTTTTACACCTTTCGACAACCTTCATCAAATTGGAGTAGGATCGAGACCACCTTTTATTGGGCGCTCCCTGGATCTTGGTGACGTGACGAACGACGAGCTCTGCCTTAAAATAATCTCATTGTGCAAAAAGATGTTTTGACAACTTTTTTAATTAGTTATGAAACCCACATCATCATATTTTTGACATAATTGTGACAGAATGACCACATTGATTTGTGACGCCTATTTTCATGGACTATGTTTATCGATTTTCAATTTCAGGGACCATATTGATGTTGTAGGTCTCAATTTTAGGGACCATTTGTGATGAAACTCTTACATCATATCGGCCCCATTTATGTGTCACATTAGCATATAACAAAAATTTTGACAGAATTGAGATGGAAGGTCCACTTGATTTACGACACCTATTTTCAGGGACTACATTGATTGATTTTCAATTTCAGGTACTATTTGTGATGTACACCTGTTTTGCTGATATAATTTGCAAAATTTTTTCCAGCAAAAGCAAGTGGAGGAAAATGATTTTTGATACTTGCTTGATTCTAAGTATCTGGGGGTTTTGTTCTCTAAAAGGCTATAAATCCCCTTGCTTATAGAATTAAAGAAAGTTAAAAAGTTGAAATGTTATTTTCCCACCAACTATTATTCCTAAAATAACATCTAATATATATCTAAATTCTTTTTTAATTTTTCCAAGGAATAAATATTAGAATGCTGATTAGCCCAGCCGAGCCTCCACTCACCGCCAAGGCCTCACTTCTCGATTTTTATTCCTGTTAGAATTTCAAAATCCTGCCACTTCCTAGATCTCTAGCTTATTGCAACTCTCTTTCCTTCCCTCTCTCAAAGCCCCAAGGCAACCCCTTTCAAGTGACAAAGCCACATAGACGCAAGGAGGTGTGGCCACACCTCCAATTGTTGGAAATCGACCCTAAGAGGGAAAATTCACCCCTCTAAACCTGTACGAAAGGTGTTCAATGAAATGCTTGAATGAAGGTCTGTTGTCTGCAGGCTCTGGCGGAGACAGTTAAGAACTACAATAGTCCTAGGCCTACCCTGACTTGAAAAAATAAAATTAGTATTACACTTATTTCTATTTCTATTGCTTTGCAACCATTCTAAATAATTAAAACAAATTCAATCATTATTTATTTTTAATCCAACAGATCTCATCCAAAAATTAAGTATATATTTTGAATGGTCATTTATCACAAAGGGTGGTGTTATCTACATACCCTTTTTTACCTTCCGCATACCCCCTGTTAATTTATGTTATTTGATCTTCTTCAATTCATTCGATCGGATGACTGAAAATTAAGAGAGGTGTGTGAAAGGTAAAAAGAGGTGTGTGGATAACACCACCTTATTACAAATGAATAACATTTAAATTAAAATCCATCATTCACTTTTAATTAAAAAAATCGTCTTTGACTTATGCACTGGCAGAGTTATTCCCTATTTTTCTCGAATTTCATATATTTAGTCATTCCAAATCTCAAATTTATTGAATAAAGGACAAGAATGTTTGTAATACTCTAATATTCTCTATAAAACATTTGTTTCTATTCTATCCCACCTCTTACTTGAGTTTTAGGGTTTGCAAAAGTTTTAGTAATTCTGGGTTTAACAATTCTTTCAATAGTAGTATAGATGACATCGTGCAATGGTTTCAAAATATGAAATTCGCCAAGAATAATTTTAATTAGATAAAATTATCTATGCATATGTTAGTTTTGACTACTTAATTATTTGGATATATATTATGATGTTTTGCATTAGTAATTTTATAACTCCTATTCGTGTTTTCTTCTTCTATACTTGTGTGAGGCCCCCCTCCTCACAAAAACTCTTAGCTCAGCTACTGTGTCCAGGGGACCACTAGTCTGCTGTCTACAATTCCCTGCTTTGAAATTAAAGGTCTCATCTCTTCTCCCTGTCTGAGTGTTGGCTCTTCGTCTTCCTCATATTTCAGGGATAGCTAGCTTCGGTTTGGAATTGGATGGTCAAATGTTTTAGAAATGGCCGTTACCGCCGTGGTTAGAAACCCTTTTTTGTGCGTCATAATTAAGGTAGGCCTTGGGGGGCCTTGGGCAACTCCTCAAGTCGGCCCAATTTTCTGTCTCCTTTTTCGTTTTTCTTGTTGTTTAATATTTATATTGAACGACATGCATTTTGGTGCTGTGATTACCCCTCGATTTCCATTTTATTTGGGTTATCTTTTCATTTTGTCAAATTGGTCATTGTGGGTGTGTTTTTTTGTTTTTCTTTAACAAACGATATTATGACATGAAACAGGGTGTGGGCTTAACCTCACAATGAATTAGCAATAATATGGTTCAAATTTCCTTTTGATGAGAATCGAACCTAAGATCTCTCATTTACAAGTGAAGAGGAATTGTGGACCATAATACTAAATGACTATTGAGTTTTTTGTTAGAGCATCAGTAAAGCTACGTTATGAATTTAATTACAATATTTATGACATAATTTTAACCATGTTAGCCAAAGTTGTGTGTGCAAAGTTGCACCTTAAATCAGCATTGTCTACTTTTTAGTCATCCTTTTAAGGCCAACTTTTTAAAAAAGTAATAATTTGAAATCTTTTAGTCATTTAGTGATTATTCAGTAAATAGATAAGCCATGAATGCATATTATTTAGTTAAGAACTGTAATTTTGACAATGTTAATCAAAGGCTTAAATGAATATATTACTTAGTACTCACATCATTGATGTACATTTGATAGAAGCATATTCATGCGACTTAAATGGCTTGTTCTCGTGCATTTACGTTATGTTTCTCTAGTTATTTTAGTCCTTTATGCTTCTTTTGTGTGTTTTCAGGTTCTAAGGGCTTAGGGAGCAAGAAAGTGCATTTTGAGGCTATTTGGGGCACTTTTGGGCAAGGATTGGATAGCTTAATCATGGAGCAAAGAGGATGGACGAAATTGAAGCCTTGTATGCTCTTTGGGGACATCAAACAAAGGGCCTAGCCCAATCAAACAAATCCTTTGAGCCATGGAAAACCTCTAGCCCAATCAAACATATTATGCCATGCAAACCAACCTATTTTAGGCCATTTCTATGTACTTAAACCCTAGCCCTTTAAACTAGCCCTATTATCACTTATCACTTTCATTCACTTATCACTCACCACATATCATTCATTTATCACTTAACATATCATTCACTTATCACTTATCATACTCATAATCATCTACACATTTCAACCATTTAAACATATGCATTTCAACTCACATGCACATGCACCACTAATCCCTTCACTTTCATGCCATCATTTCTTCCCCCCCCAATGCCGTGCACTCCTTGAGCATTTCCAGTTTTTCCCCTTCTCTTTGTATTCACAAGTCACATGCATTCACTTCATCATTACACCACCACTCATTCTTTAAATCCACATGCACATTTAATCATTCATTCAAGCCCCCTTGTGCCATGTTTCCCCCTTTGTTCCCACCCATCACATGCATCATCATCAAACAAACACTCAATGCCGTGCACTCCCACTTCATCATTCCAGCTTTCCAACTTAATTCACATGCATTCCATCCTTTAATATCCAACCCACATGCACTTTAATCATTCAATTACCCCATTCACACACCTTTTCTTCAAAACTAACCCGTGCATTCCCTTGTATTTCCACAATCTTAATCAGCCAACACATGCACAAATCCATCCATGCCGTGGGTTCCCTTTGCTCCCCTTGTGCAATTCCAGTTTTCACATGTGTCCTAGCTGTTTTTCCATCATTCCTCCACACAAATGCTTAAACAAACAGCCATATGTTCCCTCCACTACCCCTATAAATACCCTAGCATTCATTCATTCATGCATATCTCATTTTTCATACAAAACACACAACACAAACACTTCCCCTTCCATTTCTGTGCAGTTTTTCTCCTCCATTGCAGCCACTATCCAACCACTTCCCATCCCTCCAAAACACTTCATACCATCACACAACCTATCCTTAAACCTTGTGCTACAACAATGAGGAAGAGAAGAGTGCCTAAACGTTCATACAATTCAAGTTTGAGTTGTTGGAATGTTTAGGTGTTTCTTTGATTTCAAAGTTATGAGGAACTAAACCCTTTTTGGCTAGGGGTGATTTCAATACCATGATTATTTATGTGATATGAATTGATGAATTCCGGTTATGAACTCTTGATTCGTGAATGCAATTGGCTTAACTATTTGATGATTAACTTATTTGTGTTTGTTGATTGAGGGTCGACACTTAATTAGCATGCATGAATATGTGGCTAAAGTTTAAGAAGGTTTCACATAATCGTTACTAACTTATACTTGAAAGTAGTGAAGGTCGCTTGTCACGATCGCGTTAAGTTTAATTCTTAGCATGAGTAACATGATGTCATAGTTGCAAATGCTTTGTCAATGCTTATGGTTTTCATTATTCTTAATGATCTTCGATTGTATCTCTATTATGATGACATGTAGGGAACTTTTGAGAATGTTTTGGGTTGTCGAATGATGCCATCCAATCCAATAATATAAGGAAAATCTGAGGGTTAACTAGTGATGTCACGGTTAATTTGGGGCATTGTCGTTCATATTTCAATGAAGGAATAACTGGAAATTGATTCATATGCATAAATATCATGTGTGGAGAAAGAACCTCTAGCTAATTCACCAACCATCTTGTTTCACAACACTTGTTTACAATCTGTCCATTTTTGCATTTTGTTTGTTTATTTCAACTTCGTCAAAACTAAAACCCCCTTTTTTATTTCCTTGTTCCCAAGTGTCTTAAATCTGTTTTAATTTAGTTTTTATGTTTTTAAGTCAATTTAGAAGGTTTTAGCAAGCCCTCCTAATCCCCGGTCTAGAACGATCCCTACTTATACTTATACTACAATTGTCAAACGAGGGTTTAATTTGTGTGCGTATAAATCTCGCATCAACATTCTACCAAAAACTATTACATTTAACTTTTTCTAAGAATACCACATTTATTCCCAAGCTACCCTAAAACACCAACACACCACATCACCAACTCGCGCGACCAACACCATGTCGCAACTGACACCAGCCACCATCACCCACAACAGATTGCTTACTATGACACACTCATAATTGCCTAATTGCATTCACGGATATAGACTACAAATTCATTATTCATCAAGGTTCTAAAAGAAGTTAGACGCTAGTCGGACGGTAGACTGGGGTCTAGTGTCTAGGTGGCTAGACACTAGACCCCAGCCTATGCGAACTAGGCGGATTTAAGTAATTTTATCATATATTGTATAAATAAGTGTCTATTTATACTTAAAAAAAAAACACATAATTGTATTGAGATACATAAATTGATAACTAAAATGACATATAGATTATAAGGTATTGAACATATTGAAAATATGAGGAGCAAACATATAATGAGCGTTCATTCAAGTATTCAATATGTTTCTTACATTTTATTGACAAAATAAAATGCAAAAAAATTATTAATTTTTTATGCAAGTAAGAGTCGCGACCTAGGCAGGTCCTAAGCGGGTTTAAGTACTGGTTTGGTACTGAGGTTCTTTTATAAAAAGTGGGTATAAAAAAAAGCTAAGCTCAAAAAGGTGTTTGGTAAACACTTAAAAACAACTTATTTTCACAGTTTTAGGTGAAAAAAAGCTGAAAACGTGAAGCAGCAAAAATGAGCTTACTCTCAAAGCATAGCAGAAGCAGTTTTTTTTTTTTTCAAAGCACAACAATACTAAACTAGTCCTAAGTGAGCTAGGTGGAGGGGTATGTTTGGATGAAGATTTTCTAAGTTCCAAGGGAATGATGCCAAGTTATTAAGGAATGTACTACAAAATATGAACGACATTGTAACTTTCTTGTATTGATAAATTATGAACGACTTTAATATTGTTTAGTATCTAAAAAGATTTAGTTATCTACATTTTTTAAAAGACTTTTTGCCCTTTCAATTTTGCCCCTTCCCCAACAATTTGTGGCTTCATTGCCCTTCCCTCCCTTCTAAATCCCAGGACCAAACCTCATGCTGTATTTCCAAAATTGTATCCTTATGCCCCATTCCCAAATTTGTGACAACCCAATCCCACCCTTCCATGCCCAATTCCTTCTTCTTGTCTCCCATTTCTTTGCTCAAATTTTTAAATAATTATGTTTTTAGTAAAATGTTTTGAACAACTATTATCTATGACTACACTAAAGGAAAAAAAAAATGAATAATACATTTTTTTTGCCAAAGAAGAAAATATTTATTTGAAGTAATTGAGATAGTTGCAGTGTGATAGTGGACATTGAAGATAATTTTTCCTCTTTTTTTTTGGCTTTGGTCCTTAATATCACTTTACAAGAGGATAAAATTAATAGAAATTTTTTATTAAAAAGTGGGAAGACAATGGAATGGTTGATCAGCCCTCAAATATATTTAGTATTAGCCTTTATTATTTTTATTTTTTTTTGACAAAATTGGCCTTGAGATAAGTACCACAGATAGATGAAGCGTTTTATAAAACATTTTAGAGGTAAACTTTTGAAAACTTGTAGTTTGATGCAATATCTGAAAGACATTAAAATACACTGACAAGAGAAATGTTAAGAAGACTCTCTCAAAGTGAGACTTTCTATAGACACTATATCACCTCATAGTTTAATATCAATTCCTGTGCTAAATTATAAAACATTATTCCAAAAACATGAGGTGACAAAGAATTTATGAAGAGTATCACTTTTGAGAGAGTTTCCTTATCATTTCTCATACTAACAATCCAATTAGGAATTAATTCAACTTCATTACTCCTTTGAGGTTCACTGTGTACGTGGACATGATAAATTAATTCATTGCTTTGGAATTCTTCATTTCTGCAATGTATTGTTCCAATCCTGTAGTCGACTATAAATCAATAACACATCAATGAAATATAAACAATGTATTGATACCAATGAAATATTAATTTACATTGACGAGTTGTAATTACTTGCGGCGTAAGCTAATTCCTAGATTGTAGGAACTCCAAGACTTATAGGATCTGGTTGTGTCCATATTTGGATCAGATCGCATATCTTGCAGAACAAGCATGGTCATCCAGCGAAGTCACTTGACTCCGCCTAGTGCCCCGGAGTAGAGTGATGGTGGCACCGCTACTCCGTCTGATATAGCTCTGCTTGAGCTAGTGAGTCCATTACATAACTTTTAAGGTAACTATATTTAGATTAGTCTTACTCCTGCCTTAGAATATCATGGTCCCATAATTGCCCCTGACTATTTGTCTGAGAGGTAATCTATTCCCCTTGAGGATGGATTATTATCCAAAGACCATGCCTTTTTCGAGTAAGTAAGCTTGGATTTTCTCCGAAAGACTATTCCAACTTACTCCGAAAGCCGTGGTGGTTGATTCGAATACAGTTACCTCAGAAGTTCGGTTATGCACTCACCAGCTTTGGGCAAAGCTGTGTCAAATGGAGTAGTGGTGACACCATCACCCTATTTCGAGGTAATAGGTGGAGTCGCTCTGGAAGACCATACTTAATCCACAAGACACACGAGCTGATCTGGATATAGACTCAATTAGATCCTATAAGTCTTGAAGTTCCTACAATCTAAAATTTACGTGTGCTGCAAGTAATCAACTCCTAATCGGGTGCAATATCTACTTCTAGATATCCTCTAGGATTCCCCTGGCTTAGAATGAGGATTCTACCTTAAAAACATCTATTTTTGGTAACACAATCTAAACACTTGAATTCTCTTGCCCATTGCTTGAGTTTAAAATCATTCACTAACTTGATCATTGAAAAGCCTTGGCTAGCACCATTACTATACATTTTCCATCACTGCTGTGACACATATAAACATTCTAAAACAACCAACTATGGCCACAACAAAATAATAATTCATTCCCCTACAAACTTAACACATCTTGTATAGAAAATGAGTCGCCATAAATTACTTTCAAAACAGTTTTATGGGTCATTAAACATATATTCATAAAAATGTATAAAAAATGATGGTTACTTTGTTTGGATGGGATTAAATTAAGCACAAGGACACCATCTTCATTTGCCTCGGTAACATTACCGACAACGGTGCTCTATGTGGCTAGTGTGTGTTCTTTGTGTTCGGTCGGGCAAGACCTTGACAAATAGAGACCAATCCAAAGTTGTTTTAAATATTACACTACTACTATATTATGAGGCAAAGCGTAAAGTGATAATTAATTTTGTTACGTACCTCTAGAGGTGGACAATTCTTTTAGCCGTCGGTGCGATTTTGATATTGACTTCGCTTCTCTTTTGTACTTGTTTTTTATGCCACTTTTCTTTCCACTTGAATTGGATTGAGAACTTATCTCTCTCTCTTCACTCTCTTTTCATTCTCAAATAGGCCATTATGTGCCGAACAAGGAACTCCCCAAAACTCAATCTCTTTGCAACTGCATTTAGCATAACCCGTGATTGTATCAACCATCAAACTTTTCATATTTGCCACCCCGGTAGGCTTCTTCAGTACTTTGTAAACTGCTAAAAATCACACTATTCAAGGACTCGATTAAAATGAATCAGGAATTCAATCCAAGAATGCTTCTTATGCACATATTGCTTGAAAAATGAATGACAACTCTTTGCACGTTGATTGCTCAACATTCTGACTTAAAAAACATGCTTACAAAATGAAAGAGCCCAATTTACAAGCAAGTCATATTTTGGAATCAAATTCACTCGCCTCCGTGTGTGGGAGTTGAGCACAAATTCGAGTAGAACTGAGCAACCTGCAAAACCATAAAACAACCACGAGCAAGCCTTGGACCCCCGGGGGGGGGGTGGGGTTGGTGCTGGCCAAAGGCTTTTTTGACAGTCAAGATAGTGAATGATTTTAGACTCAAGCAGGGGGCAACAAAATTAAAGTGTATAGATTACGTTATCATATATGAACCTTAGGTGGGTGTATTTATAATATGGGAGAGAGAAAGAGACCTTTTTTGGATAGAAACCTCATTCTAAGCCAGCAGAATCCTAAAGGATATCTAGTAAGTAGATATTGCATCCTTTTAAGAGTTATGATGCGACTTCTGTCTCTAAAGTGACCACGTTTTCAGTCTTGAATGAGTTACCTTGAACTCCATGCTTCAGACCCCACTATGATGATGCATTGTGTCTATTGCGTGTGCACGAAAAAGGAGAAATCTCATTCGATAATAGTTAGGTTTATTAATCTAGAGATGAACCGGCCCGTATTCAACGGTATAATTTGACTTAAATATTAGACTACCACGACCTTCACTCTCTTCCCAAATTCCGAAATCTCATTTAAATAGACATCCGCCGTTGTTAGTCTTCTTGTATTCAAACAAAATCATGGCAGCCAATTCTTCTACTCACACTGCTGTTCACACTAGTCTTAACACTTCTCATGAGCCTCTTATGGCTAGAGTTCATAGTATAAGGGAAGAAGAAGTCTTCTGTGCAAGTCGTAGACATCTTCATAACAACTGTCGAGTTTGGTGGGAAGATTATAACAATGTAGCGAGCGACCTTCCTAATTCTAAGTATACCAACCATCCTTATACCAAAATCCACCCATGCTATCTTGATTCGGGACTAAAGTTTCTGTAAAGTCTAGTTTTAAGTGTCTGGCTTTCTTTGTCAAATATTGTATTTGTGTACCACATGCTCAATTTAGTTTTAGACTACATTCTCTAATTATGGGACACCGCTACTGGGATTAAACGTTCAAGGATGTGGTTCACCTCACTTCAAAGGTTTGTTCATGCATGTGCATCTCATATCTCTATTTGTGTTGCATTCTGTCTAATTTAATTATCTAGTCAGTTTTGCACGCCGACTTCTAGTTGTCTAGGCACACAAAGTAAGACAGCCCGCATGGGCTGACTGACATCTTTCTGCTAGTAGTCAGTTTTTGGCCATTGATCTGTCTAGATCTCTTTTGCAACCGACAAGTGTCCTTAAGACAAGTTGGCTGATGAAAAATCTAATTTTCTTGGGTATATTTGTTTTATAGGGTTTCAATTTTGAACTGGGGGGGGGGGATGTTTAGAAATTTTTTTTTTTTTTTTTGAGAAAGAGAGAGAGAGAGAGAGAGAGAGAGAGAGAGTTGCCTTAAAGGTTTTGAGCTTGCATCTTCTCCATTTATGAAACCCTAACTGCCAAACCTCCTTCATGCATTAAACACCCAATCATTGTATATCAGGGTTGCATTGTTTTAAGGTTTGGCATGAAAGTCTTGGGATGGTTTTCAAGCTTTGAATCCTATTTTAGACCAAATTTTTGGATTCAAGTTAGATTCTTCCTTCAACTGTTTGAATGGAGAATCTGATTAGTCATTTGAGTCCAGATTTTATATGCATATCATAAAATCATATCATATCATTGATCGGGTTGTCTAGGGATTGAGCTTGTGTGATCTTTATATGAACCTTTGTTTATACTAGTGGATTGGACTCAGTGGAGAGTCCCTGATTTTTTAATGCAGAGGTGGGTTTTTCCAGCAAAATATACCTTGTGTTCAAGTTATTTTTACGGTGTCTCACATCCCACATACACATACCTGATACATATATCTTTTGAACATTTAAATGGCATGTGCTCACTGTCATGCTCACTTGACACATAAATAACTTGCAACGAACTACAGCCTTGCTGATTAGGATAGTTTTTGGGAATTGAAATTGGTATTTGAGTCTTCGATTTATTAACTAACAAATCTATCGTAGTTGAGTAACAGGCTTGACTAGTCAGTTCATCAGATTATAATTTTTATATACAGGATATTTCACTTGGTACCAATTTTAATTGGTATAAGAGTCTTGCTCTAGATATATGTATAGTGATCTCTAGGATTTGCTGGCATTTAGTGGAATCTTACCATGGACCGTGATCGTGTCAGTGGCTTGTGTAATACACCTCCATTCTTTGATGGTACAAATTATGCTCCTTGGAACGAGAAGTTTTGGATATTCCTCGAAGCTCAAGATTTTATAGTTGTTGATTATCTCACTCTTGAGTGGAAGACTCCATCGAGGTTAGTCAAGGGAGAGTATGTGATTAAGCCAAAAGATAAATGGACTCAAGGAGAAATTACTTCGGCCATGGCTAATAGGAAAGCAAAAAATGCTATTGTTTATGCCATTTCGCCTAATTAGTTTGCTCATGTTCGATATTGCACAACTGCCAAGCAAGCTTGGGACAAACTTTGAATTCTTCATGAGGGTGATAAACAAGTGAGAGATTTAAAGCTCCAAATGACCCTTTCGAAATTTGAGCATTTGAGAATGCTCGAGTCAGAAACTTTCTTGGTCTTCTATGAGAAAGTTGAAATGCTAACAAATGAAGCTTTTTGGGGTTAGGGAAACCTACTGATGAAACAACTGTTGTTCAAAAGATTTTGAGCTGCTTGCCCAAGAGATTTCAAGTAAAGAGGTTGCCATTCAATAGTTTCAGGACCTAAATCAGATCAGGCTTCGAAAAATGGTTAGGAAACTCAATACTTATGAGATGGAGCTTGACATGGATGAAAGTGACTCCAAGAAGAGAAAAGAAGTAGCCCTTAAAAGTGTTGAGAACTGCAAGGGTGTTAGCGATGTGTGTAGACATGCCTCATAAGATGATCTTGCCCTATTCGTCAAACAATTCAGAAGAATTCACAAAAACAAAAGAAATGATTCTAAATGGTTTAGTGAGTCATTAAACAGTAGGGAAAAATAATCTACTTGAGTTAAGCATAAAGGTGAAAAAGATGACTTATGATGGATTGTGCATTAAATATGATAGACTCTTTGATGAGACTTGCTCTACAAAAGTGGAGAAAATTGAACTAACTATGTTGAGTTATAGAAGGAAAAAAAAAAATCTCTTCGTCTAGTAAGAATTGAATTGGATGAAAATATTGGTTATCTTGAGGCCCATGTTGAGGAGCTAAATAAGAAGGTTCGTAATTGCAATAACAAAGTTGAAGATAATGATGTCATCACTACTCTTGAAGCTCATGTTAAAAACTTGCTAGAATCTCAGGAAAACTTAACGAATCAAATTCATATGTTGAATGCAAATACTGTGATGTAGCATGAGGTTAACAGGAAATGGCTACTTGAACTGAATGAGGCAAATGATAAAGTTATTCGCCTTACTATTGGGGTTGAAAAAATTGACGAGATGGTAAGTATTGGGAAACTACACGGTGAAAAAAGTGGTCTTGATTTTGTGGAAAATGGCTCAAGTTCTATCCCTACCAAAACAACTTTTGTGAGAGAATCTAGGCCTGTATCTCAAAATGTCAAACCATGTCTAAAGGCAAGATCTATTCCTACGTGTCATCACTGTGGTGAAGTTGGGCACATTCGTCCAAAATGTAGAAAATTGTACTGTAGAAAGACCAATTTATTAAAGAATCAGGTGGATTGTCTGGTCATCGAAGTCAACAGAATTGCTCAACTTGTTCATTCTTCTTTATTTGGAAATATTAACCAAAGTTCGAAGTGGGTATATAAGGACTCAAACAGGTGCCTTGTTCTAAATGCTCTATCTGCTACTAAACCAAATGTGTGATATCTTGATAATGGCTTTCTTATCTCTTGCTCCTTTTATTGGCGGTGGTGTTGTGTTTGTGGTGTAGACAAGTCTCAAATCACAGGGAAATGTTAAGATCCTTGGATTACCTAAGCTTGAAAATGTTAGCTATGTTGATAGGTTGAAGTCAAATCTCATCAGCGTTAGCCAGTTGTGTGATGATATGGCTGATGAAGTGTGTTTCTCAAAAGAGGGTGTCGAATTGTGGATGAACACAGAAAAAACTTTCTTGTACTTTCTAGATTTGAAGACAATTGCTACATTCTTGATGTCTCTAAAGTTGCTGAATACTCCATGTGCCACGAAGCTATTGATGAAACAAGTGTGTTGTGGCATAAGAGACTTAGGCATATGAACTTCAAAGACCTCAAAAAGTTGTCCAAATGAGGTTGTAAGAGGGCTACTACCTCATTTTGTTTCTGGCTCATATGTTTGTAGATCATGTCAATTGGGAAAGCAATCTAGGATGGTATGCAAGAAAGTGATTGACGTTGGAACAACTAAGCCTCTTCAATTGATTTATATAAATCTTATTGAACCAATTCAAACCTTATCTCTTGATGGCAAGACGTAGATCTTGGTAATTGGGGATGACTACTCTAGATTCACTTGGGTATGCTTTTTAAGGGAAAAATCTGATACCTTTCAATAATTCCTCACTGTGTACAAAGTAATGTTGAATGAATATATATCTAGCCATCCTACTTTAGTTAGAATTAGAACTGATCATGGAATTGAATTTGAGAATGTTCACTTTAATGATTTCTGTTCAACCAAAGGCCTCAAGCATGAGGTTTTTGCTCTAATCACCCCTTAACAAAATTGTGTAGTGGAAAGGAAAAATTGTGTTTTGATAGAGATGACTAAGGTGCTACTTAATAGTAAAAACCTGGCAAAACACTTTTGGGCCGAGGCCATGAACACTGCTTGCTACATCTCAAATCGAGTGTTTCTCAAACCTGGCACTAATGTGACACATTATGAACTCTGAAGGGAGAAGCTAATGGTGAAGTGTTTCAAAGTCTTTGGGAATGTGTGCTACATTATACATGATCGAGAGCATCTTGCAAAGTTTGATACTAAGAGTGATAAAGGAATCTTCTAGGGGTACTCCAACATAAGTCGGGCTTATAAGGTTTAGAATCTGAGAACAAAAACCATCATGGAGTCCATAAATGTCAAGATTGATAACATTGATGTCCCTCCTTCCTTGACAACTGAAAATGATGATGTGTTATTTCCCTCTTCTAAGGATAACGGTGATGTTTCTGGTGAGTCAAGTGTGGTGTCAGAAAGTGACAATGAGAGTGAATCAAGCACTGATCAAGATTCTCATGTCTTATTCAAGGACAAACCAAAGTGAAACAAAGTATGCTAAGAACTTGGTGAAGAAGTTTGGCCTTGAGGGTTCAAAAGTTGCTAGATCTCCAATAAGCACATGTGCCAAAATTCACAAAGACTAAAGTGGCAAGGATCTTAATCAGACTCTGTATAGAAGCATGATTGGAAGTTTACTCTACCTGACTGCTAGTCGACCACACATCACATTTACTGTTGGGGTATGCGCACGGTTTCAAAGTTGTCCCAAGGAGTCTCACTTACAAGCAGTTAAGAGGATTATTAAGTATGTGTGTGGCACCATTGATTATGGACTTCAATATACACATGACACTAACACCAAATTGGTTGGATACAGTGATGTTGATTGGGCTGGGTGCATTGATAATCGAAAAAGTACCTATGTGGGAGCTTTCTATGTTGGGATCAATTTGGTAACTTGGCACAACAAGAAGTAAAACTGTGTCTCCTTGTCTCCAGCTGAGGTTGAATATGTTGCTGCTGGAAGCTGTTGCACTCAATAAATGTGGATGAAGCAAATGCTCACTGACTATGGTATCTCTCAATCCACCTTCCTTGTTTATTGTGACAATATGAGTGCTATTGATATTTCCAAGAACCCTATCCAACATTCAAGAACCAAAAGTATTGATATAAGGCATCATTTCATTAGAAATCTTATGGAAGGTAAAATTCTTACCTTAACCTTTGTGCCAACTGAAAAACAGCTAGCTGACATATTCACTAAAGTCCTAGATAATCGAAGGTATGAAGATCTTGGACGGTCTATTGGTCTTTGTGATATGATTTGAATAGGTTGTATAGCCTTGCTTCCAAGAGTTGAATATTTTGTCTAATCACTATGCATGTTTTTGTATGGTCAGTTATCTCATCAGATAACCTCATTTTGCTCTTTGTATGCATCTCTTATCTGTCATACATTATTAGTAATATATGAATTAGCCTTGGATAATCCGTCATTGTGATGTCAAAGGTTCTCCCAATTCTCTTAGATTGGGCTCTGAAAAATCATTTTTTCCATTCATCCAAATCTAATGATGTTTTTGAATTTAATGTTGCTTTTGTCCTAAATGACTGGCAGTGACTTGACTTACTCTATAATCTAGACCATGTACCAATTCTTTTCTTTTTGTCCTCTCCCCAAATCAAAACAAAAATTCAAATGGGAAAGTGTCTTGTGAAACGGGTGTCTTCAAAGGAAAGTATATATTATCAAATGGGAAAATCCCTTCATTTTGGCTCTCCATGCAATGTCAAGTGTAGTGCTTCAAGATCACCATCCATAGGTCATGTATCAAATTCTCTTAAATTATCAATGGTGATTCATCAAAATTTCACCTTCGTTCAAATGACCTTGACATTTCTCAAATTGGTGGCTCACTCAAAGTTCTACACCAAAGTTGGCTTTTCCTTCAAGGCTTATGTCTTGCTTTTTGCAAGTCTTATCCATTGTCCATATGATGTAGGAAGTGTTGTCTCTTAAGGTCAATGAATTATTAAAAGCTTAGTTAACTTTGAAAATGCTTTTGAGATTAAATGCTTTGTTCTATGATTTCAAGATGGTTGTCACCAATCATAACCCCTTACCTTCACACATCATAGTTGCATCATGAGCAAGTGTTCAACTCTATATTATTGTATTTGTATGTCCTTGAAGAATTGTCTTTTAAGAATTACATTGCATATTGTTTTGTTGAACACTTGTCATATCAATATCTCTTGGAAGCATCGATATTCAAACTACTTTCTATTATCCCTTTCATGGTTTGTGTTTCAGCTATAGTTTATTGGTGCAAAGATACTATCATCTTAATGAGTTGCCTTCGATTGTTTAGGTACATTTGTCTATGCCTTTGCTTAAATTTATGTTTCAATGGTCATCTCTTCTTTCTATTGAGTCACTTTCCCTCATCAGATAAATAAAGTTATAATTTAGAATTATGGGGGAGTGTATTTTCGTGAAGTGAATCAATTTTGGGGGAGTTAATTCACAACGCATGCATCATTTTGTGCTTATTTGTTGCTACACTTTGCTTGGGCTTATCCATATGATTTATTGCAAATTCTTTATCCGCTATGCTCTTATTGTCCTTATCCTGCGTATTTGCAACAAATTTGACTATTTTATGCGTTTTTTCACCTTGTCTTTGTCTTGCCATGACAAAATGGGGGAGAAAAATTTCGTTATTTTTCATACCTTGCAAGCCTTTTCTTACCCATGATAAATTTCACTTGTTTTTGTCAAGAGTTGTTCATATGCATGATTCATTCCTTGGCTCTTCTCTTGAGTGTGGGTAAGTGAAATTAGTTCTAGGTTTGGGGTATTTTGTCAAAGAAAGCCAAAGGGGGAGATTGTAAAGTCTAGTTTTAAGTGTTTGGCTTTCCATGTCAAATATTGTATTTGTGTACCACATGCTCAATTTAGTTTTAGACTACATTCTCTAATTATGAGATGCTGCAACTTGGATTAAACGCTCAAGGACATGGCTCACCTCACTTCAAAGGTTTGTTCATGCATGTGCATCTCATATCTCTATTTGTGTTGCATTCTGTTTAGTTTAATTGTCTAGTCAGTTTTGCAAACTGACTTCCAGCTGTCTAGGCACACAAATTAAGATAGCCCACATGGGCTGACCGACACCTTTCTGCTGGTAGTCAGTTTCTGGCCATTGATCTGCCTAGATCTCTTTTGCAGCCGACAAGTGATGTGTATTTAAACTAACCTAAATAATAGATTAATTTAAACCAAATTAAACTCGCAAGCACACGAATCAATTGTAATATATGCAAATACGAGGTCGATCCCACAAGGATTGCTTTTAATACCAATTCAACCAGCTGATTACGTGAAACTTAACTAAACGAACAAAAGATAGACTGAATTGAATAATTGAGTAATTGATTAACACTAAAATTTACAAGCAAAAGAAAAGACAATTAATTAAAATCACACATGACACAAGAAAACCTAAGGTTATGAATTCACCGATACAATCCTATTTTACTTTTCCTAGAGCTAACTACTATCCAATTACCATGCCAATGTTAAAGGTTGTTCTTTCTAAGGTATGAATCAATCCGTGGTCAGGCATCAACTCTTGTATCTCTACATGATAATTATATCCTATTGGTTAGGCATACAAATAAACATATAAAAACTCATTAAGCGTAGAAGAATCATGCCAACCAAGTAGGACTAGCTTGATAGTGGTCATCCTCATGATGCGAAATATATAAGCACACAAATTAAAACCCTCTTTTGACAATTGTAGTATATGTATAAGTAGGGATTGTTCTAAACCAGGGATTAGGAGGGATTGCTAAATCACTTGAAAACTGACTCAAAAACGTAAAACAAAGGTTAAAACACTAAACTAGACTCAAAGAATGCAAAACTAAACACTAAAACACTAAAACAAACCAAAAGACTCAAAACAGCAACAAAACACTCAAAACTGCCTTAAAAACACAATCTGGGTAGTTTTGAACACCTAACACTAATTGGACGAATTTGGGTTATAACTTGAATCAAAACACTTAGAAACACAAACTAAGACACTTTCTAACTAAATTGAAACACTAAAGTAAAGGGGGATTTAGTTTTGACGAAATTAAAACAAAGAAAACAGATTGTAATGAAAACAGATTGTAAAAACGAATTTGATGAAAATATGGATGGAATGCTAGCTAGAAGGTTCTTCTCCACACATGTCACACTTGCATACAAAATGATTTTCAGTTGGTCTTTCGACTAATCATGAAACTCAACACCCCGGGTTAATTAGGTCCGCTTAAATTAACCTTCAAGTTCTCCTTAAGTTAATGAATTGGATGGGACAGCGCATACAACAATTCAAAACATTCTCCAAAAGTCCTTTACGTGAAAAGCACAATAAAGATACAATCAAAGATCATTAAGCAACATGAAAACTATAAGTGTTGACGAGGCATTCGTTACTATGATGAGCATGAAACTAGTGCCAAGAATTCATTTAACGCGATCGTTTATAAGCGACCTCCACTACTTGTGACTATAAGTTTGTAACTATTAGGTGAAACTCCCTTATATTCTAGCATCATATTCATGCATGAAAACTAAGCGTGCACTCTCAATAAACATACACGAATAAGTTATCAATCAAGCAGTTAAACAAATTGAATCCACAACTCATGAAATTCCAACTGAAGGTAATCAATTTATATTGCAAGCATATACATGGTTTTGAATCACCCCCTAGCTAACTAGGGGTTTAGCCTCTCATGTTCATAACAAAACAAAGGAAAAGAGAATTCATCATTGAAAATAAAAGATAGATTACACCTAAAAACGTTCCAACAGTCCAACTTGAATGCATAAACTTCCAAGGCTTCGTCTTCCTTCTCATTCTCCTTGCTAAGTCACGGCACAAACTACTAGGGTGGTTTAGTGGATGATTTTCTGGGTTTTAGATGGGTTTATGGAGGTATGGTGGTGCGGCAAGGCTTAGTGGTGGTGTAGGGAGGTTTGGATGGAGGTTTTGAAGTAGAGGAATGGTGAGAAGTTGAATGGAATACTGCGGCAAGGGATGGGATTTTCTGTGAATGGAGGCAGGTTGTGTGGAAGGGAGATTGGATGGTAAAGGGTTGCGACCAAGGGTGGAAGGTGGCTGCAATGGTGTGTAAGTGTATGGAGGGGTAGAATGATGGTTGGAATGGATGGAAGGTTGCAGATTGAAGGTGGAAGAAGGATGGTGGCTGCGGCAAAGAGGTGGAATGATGAATGAATGATCTAGGGTGCGGCTAAAGTCCAAATATATAAAGGGTTTTCAAAAATTAAAACCCTAGCTTATTTTGGTTAACTAAAATTAAGTCAAAGGCTTCTAGAATTAGGAAATCAAATCAGAAATTAAAAGGAAATTGGCTAAATATGCGGCTAGGGTTTTTATTTGAAAGGGGAATGTGTTTAAGTGCAGAAAAATAGGAAGTGAGGACCCCCCTTGCACGGCAAGGGATGGGGAGAAAGGGAAAGGTGCGGCAAAGGTCCCTAAGGGGTCTAGGGCCTTTGTTTTGCGTCCTAAAGTGCATACAAGGCCTTCAAAGTGGCTGGAAAATAAGGATTTTTAAGATTAGGAAAGGTTACCAAAATGGGAAACCTTGGCTTAACTTTCCTACTTCAAGTAGGAATCCTTGTTGGAGTAGGAATCCTTGTTCTTCTAGGAATCCTCATGTGAGTAGGAATCCATCTTCAATTAGGAATTCATATTTCTTCAAGTCTTCAACTCATTCATTCCTCTTTTGCTCCAAAAGACTCCAATTTGCATCTTCTTGCACACTTTGGCTTTATAATCTGAAAACACACAAAAGTGACTTTAAACACTAAAATAACTAAGGAAACACAACATAAATGCACGAGAACAAGCCAATTAAGTCGCATAAATATGCTCCTGTCACCTCACTAGTTTGTCTACTCTTCTTAATCTTAGTTCCAAAATTCCTAAAGGTGATCAGTCATTAGAAACTCAAACCTAGAATAAAATACCCACAAAGATTAAGAATATAACATGGCATATAATCGGATAATAATTAACAAAGTACTTCGCAAATATTGATGTCATGGCTTCATCATAAACCTTAGAAAATAACTTAGTTACATATAGAAATAAAAATAAAAGAAAGATAGAACCCGAAGTCCATGGCAAAGCACGTCCCTAAGCTCTTCTTCACAAATTGCGGAGATGGTGAATTACCGTATGGTGTGAGCTGATATGGGTTATGCGGGGGCGTATTCTCGAGAGCTTAGGGCACTTTATTTATACTAGAAAAACCCTAAAAGATCTGGGAGAAACTCTCCTAAAATAAAACAAACTCCTAAACAATTAATGACACAAACTAGGAAAGATTCCGCCATGGCTTGGGAAACACAACATCTGACTTTCATGCCAGTTTTGGGGTGGATTTATATTCTAGAAAATTATGTAAAAATATGGGAAAAGTAGCTTTATCTCTTATCTTTCCAATCATATATTGCACATCACTTGGAAAAATCGGGAAAGCCTCCAAATCTTCATTCTCCCACAGCTGTGCAGTTCTGACGGGAAAACAAGTTTTGCGGGATTGATTTGTGATACTGGAATGAATGGCTTGATGGAAAATTATGAAATTCGGATACAACAATCTTCAGCTTCTCATCTTCCTTCTCCAATTAGACTTGAATCAAAACTCCTCCAGAAAGTCGAATTATCACCAAAAACGTTCTGCATGCGCAGATTGGTTGAAATTAAGGAAAGGAAAGTAATAAGGCTCTTTTAAGATCAATTCCTTAACAAAACATAGGCATAATTAACATGAAAATATGATAAATAATGCAACTATCAAATACCCCCAAACTTAGCTTTTGCTAGTCCTTGAGCAAAACAAAAATAAAAGACAACGAGAAAAACAAAATAGACCTTCCATAAATTAGACTCAATGCAATCTAGAGACGATCACCAAACTTAAAAGAATTAAACACCTTGCAAAATAGAATTAACAAAACCTTACACAACATTCTCAAGTGTAATGAATGACATTTGCTACTACTTCAAGTACTTCAAGTATGAGCTTACACAACTTCCAATAAATTATTTGCTTCACATCTTTGTTGAGAGCTTACTTCATCATTTGCTACTACTTCAAGTACTTCAAGTATGGATGAGAACATAGTCATTATACTTACTACAGTACCAAAGTGTGAACCCGAACGTGTTTTGCCAAAACGTTGCAAAGTAGTCTCGTGATTTTTGCCTTTCCCACTTGTAAACTCACCATTGTTTAGTGCTTTAATAACTACAATAGATTGTTTCTCTCAAAGAATATCACAATGCTTCGATGAAGCTCCAACAACATTTACCAAAATAACAACTATACTGAAAAGTGACTCAATTTGGATGTTGTTCTTTGCCACAACTACAAGAGCTAATTGAAGTTGATGTGCAAAACAATGAATATAATAAGTACAACCATTGTCTTTCATCATAAGAGCTTTAAGATCATTGAACTCACCTTGCATATTGCTGGCCCCATTAACATGATCAATTTATGTCTAGAAAATACGTCATCAATGGTTTCCTTGAGTGAAAGAGTAGCAGTACTAGTAACTTGCTCAATGTCAATAAAATGCTAAACAACTTGCTCATTCTTGTCCACATAATGCAATACAATAGCCATTTGTTCCTTTGTTGATATGTCACGAGATTCATCAATCAAAATAAAGAATAATGAAGTACCAATATCTTTAATAATAGGCCTTGATGGTCTCAGTTGCACAAGCATTTACAATGTCTTTTTGAATATCTAGGGATGTCAATATGGGATTCTTCAGAGCATTTGTCAAAGTAATGGCTTTAACTTTCTTATTGTGGTTAGCAAGAAACTGTAGAAGCTCAAGAAAGTTTCCATGGTTGCTTGAATGTTCATATTCATCATTACCACAAAATGCAAGCCCTTGTCTCAGAAGAAATCGACAACAATCAATTAATGCATTCAACCGAGCTCTATATTGAATTCAAGCTTCATCATGAGTTTTAGAGAAAAAGATTGGATATGTTGCTTTTGACTCCTTAAAGCTTCAAAATTACTCCATGCTTTATTGTGTGCTTTATTGACGCCTCCATTATGAGTTAGAAGTAGCAATACAAACAAAAGGCACATCTTTTTCTACATTGTATTCCAACTAAGTAGGAAAATCATCAAACCAAGCATGGTTAAATCATCTTTGTGTGTCTCCATATTTCTTGTAAGGGAAATTATGGGTTTTAGGTTGTTAAGGACCAACTAGCATTTAAGCTCTTCATACGTGATCTCGAATATTATCATTGTAATCCAAAATTTGAATTCGCTTACCAGGATTTGATGGAAGATTTGAGAAAATAAATTATGTCCCTATCTTGTCCTCGACTATCTTTATATTTTTCTCAATAACGGGGGATGGTGGTGGCTGATATATTTTTAAAAAACCTCTCCATGATGTTCCAATCTGCAAAGTGAGTCATATTGATACCAATAACATATAAGGCTCATACGTAATTTGTAGAATTTATAGAATAAAAATCTCAAAATTAGAAAGCTAAATTTTAAATTAGAATGCCAAAAGCGAATTAATAAAGTAAATCCATATAATAAAATACCTTGTGTAGTTATGCAGTAAAGCTTTTGCGTCGAATTTTGATAATCTGAATGTTTATGAAACTCAAATTCAATTGAGTTTTGGTTGAAAAGGGAGGAAATAGGGAAAGATTATGGAGAGGTCAACGTGATGAATTTTGTGGGGATTAGAGTCTAGAGAACTAGGGTTATGAAACAGGGGAGTAACCGAGCAATAATTAAATTACTTTTTAATTTAAATTTAATGACGTGGGGGTGGGTCATTGGGGATGTAAAAGGTGAAGGTCATTGGGGATGCAAAAATTGTCTTCCCAATTTTTTAATTGTAATTTAATTAATATTGGTCATAGGAAATTGGAATGCATAATGAGTCATTAACATAAATTATTAATGACAATTTTTTAAATAAAAAATTCTTAGTAAGGGCATCCACCCTTAGTTCTACTGTAGCCCCATTCCTGCCCATTGTCTGCTTATCATTGCTATGCTTATTACGGTTTGAGCCTCCTAAGCTGCTAACCATTCCAGACTGATTGGGCTAAAATAGGCTCCTCTAAAAGTGTAACTTTGAACTTTTTTAAGACTTGTATTCCTGCAAAGTTTTCAAGTTTAGGTGTTGTTTTCAATGTTTTCAAAGTTTGGGCCCTATTCCAAAGTTGGGGCGTTGGGAGATGAGTTCTCTGTGGACTTGTATTCGTGCAGATGATGGCGTTGCGATTGGGTCTGGAAAGGGCTAGCTACATATTCTGGGAAGGGAATCAAAATGTGTGTAGTTTATGTGGTGCTTTGCTTCATTTTAAGTCACTTGGACAGGCTTGCAAGGGGTATAATCTTCTCTTGCAGGGGTTCTTCCTCTCAGCATAGGTTCTTCAGTTTCTAAGTTGTTGGACCTTTCGCTACTTGGCGCTACTATCAAGTAGTGAGGCAAGATCCTATCTTCAAATGGAACCGTCCCATAGCATGTAGTCATCCCCAACCAAGGATAGCTTTGTAAGGGGATAGGCTATCCATCACATTGAAAATCATCAGATGTTCAGATGGTTTTGTTTGAACCATGAGACGTATCATTCCCAAGGTGCTAAGTGGGGTTCCATTAAGAGTTTGGATAGTAGACCTTCTTGAGTTAATTCTCTCTAGGATATCCATCCTTATAGTTGCTCCCCTAAAAAGGATATTGACTTTTGAACCGCTATTAATATGGATTCTACCGACCCTGGCATCTGAGATTTGTAGCCCGATGACGAGAGTTCCATTAGAGGGTGGATAAACAATTTTTTGCCTAATGAAGGGATTCTTTATCCAAGGTTTTCCCGGGATCATCTTCTCCCATTCTGCGCTCTTTTGAAGTACTCATGTCTTCCTTTTATGCGATTAATGCTTAAAAGAAACTTCTTGTCTATATGTCGGGGAGATAATGGCCTTAGAATCTTCTGCAGTTTTGTCGGATACGTTGTTAGAACAATTTTTTGGGTCAATTGTTCTGAGTATGGATCTATCATTCTTAGGGAAGCACAAACAGCGAAACTTGCAAATTGGGCTGAGGGTGCCTTCTACAGTTTTCATTCTTTCACTCAGCCCAACGAACCTCGACCTTTGTTTGATTTATAGATTCCTTTTAAGATCTTTTATTGACTTGCGTATCTTCAGTACGTCATCACAAACTTGATCGATGAATGAGGCTTATTCTCCATTCGAGTCTATGGCTTTACCACGAGCGATCTTCTAGGCATTGCTTACATGGGGTAGAGTAATCTAGACGAAAGGAATATGAGTTATTTTTCAATGAAAGCCCCAATTGTTGGAACTAAATTTGTGTACCTCCGTGTGAAGGGATTGAGCACAACTTCGAATAATCCTGAGCAACTTGCAAAACAGTAAAACGACCATAAGAAAGTTTTGGATCAGATGACTAGGTGTGCCAGCCAAAAGCTCTCCGAGGGTCAAGTTATTGGATGATTTTTAGACTCAAGCAGTAGGCAAGAGAATTGAAGTGTATAGATTGCGTTACCTTAGATGAACCCTAGGTGGGTGTATTTATACCGTGGGAGAGATACCTTTTTAGGATAGAATCCTCGTTCTAAGGTGAAAGAATCTAAGAGGATATATATTATCTAGTTAGTAGATATTGTATCCTCTTAGAAGTTGTGATTACTTGCAACGCACGACTATCTGTGGATTGTAAGGACTCCAAGACTTGTAGAACCTGATTGTATCCATATCCAGATCTGATTGCGTGTCTTACGAAACAAACATAATCATCTAGTGGAGTTACTATGACCTCACCTAATGTCCTAGAGTAGAGTGATGGTGGCACCCTACTCTGTCTTATGTAGCTCCACTCAGAGCTAGTGAGTCCATGATTGGACTTTTAAGGTAACATCATTAGGATTAGACTTACTCTGGCCCTAAAAAAATCATAGTCTCACATAATTCATGTCCTCAGGCCACGTTTTATCAACCAATTCATGTTGTTCTACCAATGTCTTCCACCTTGCCTCAAATTCTTTTTTGGTTTCGAGATCCCATATGCACCCATGCAAACCCTTGAAAATGCCCAACCATTGTTATTGAATTTGTTAATAATAAGCCATATGCAGTACTGATAAAAGGTGGTTCTAAATTTGTTGTCAATCGCCTTTGCTATGCCTCCATCTTGACTTGTAATTATGACTTTGGACGGCTCACTCAGCATGGCTTTAAGAATTTCTTCAAACAGCCACTCAAAGCTTAGTTTTTTTCATTTTTTCAAGAATGCACAACTCAATATCGTGGCTTGGCCATGATTATTAACTTCTAACAAAGGAGCAAACATCATGTCATACACATTGGTGTTGAAAGTGATGTCGAACACAATCACATCACCAAAATGGCCATAACCACATCTTAACTTAGCATCTTCCCAAAAGAAATTGCCAAAGTGGTCCGCCTTCTTCAATACTCCATCTTGTTTATTATGGAAATATTTGTCTGCGCACATTGTTCAATCATAGCTTTTTTGCCTCCAAAACTCAATGATGTGATCTAAATAAATGTGAGGCACTTGACATATGGTGGTTGTGTCATTCGTTGAAAACTATTACAACAAACTTTTTCACAACCAATTCCCTATTTAGTGAAGTTTGGCCTTGCACTCAGTTCTAGCATCTCCCCTCCTACCTTTCCGATTGGGTTTAGGATTAGCATCCACCCTCTTTTTTCCTTGTTTGCAAGATACAAATTGTTTCCTTACCCAACAACTACCGTCACTAGACCTTTTACTACTCTGCTCCTGAATCTTAAACTTCGCTGCAAGTGCATAAGTGTTGAAAAATGTATACCCTTTATCTAACAAATCAAACTCTATTTTCAATTTCGGTTTCAACTCATCGTCTACCATTGGAAAACTATTCCAACCCTCGCTGCACTAGATTGATCCCCAACACCAGATTGATCCTTTACATCTACCCCCTCTCTTTCCACGACAATTTCTTCTATTTCTAACTCATCCTCAATCGAGTTACACTTCAATGTCTACCTGCTACAAATCTACACAACTTATCAAAACCCAGCACAAGTTTTGCACCTATATGTCTAAAATCCAATTTCACAATTTCAACTAATCCACTGGTAACCACCATCCATTATGGATTCAAATCCCAGAATTATAAAAACCAAACTGCAATGGAAATGGATTATAACAGAGGTTTTGGATTTCTTCACAGAGTCACCTTCACAATTTGGGTTTCTTCAGATGTTCTGGATGAACTACCCTTGTCAACTCTAATCAAAGAACATCTTCAATCCACATGAAATCGAGCGCTCACACCCTTCACCACCTCCCTTTCTCTACCTCTCTTTCTCAGCAAAGACAACCCTATCTCTCCCTCTCTTTCCTAGTGAGGAAAACCCTAATCTCCCTCTCGTCCAATTTCTTATTGGTGACACGTCATATGGTTTGCAAATTTGGTATAAAAGTAAAAAGATTTATCTAGCATCACTTATTAAACAATCCATCAATCTCAAGGATTCACTATTTTAAAATTCTTCTAAATCTTTTCCTCTTTCTCATAATCAAATCAATTCAACAACAACAACAACCAAGCCTTATTCCGCTAAGTGGGGTCGTTTGTATGAATTTACCTCCAAATGAAAAGTTCAAGTCTACTGAGTACCCTAGTTGCAACTGTGTTCAATATTAGTTAAAGGTATTTGATTTCTACTCATTCAAATTCTGTTTAATTTAACCACCACAAGGTGATTCAGTGATTAGGGACGAATTTCAGGCATGTATTCCACATGACATGTTCTAGGTTAGATTCTTGGTGTTAGTGAATCACACGATTCTGCTCAGGAGGCAGCTAAAATGTCTCAATAATTTTCCCAGCCCTGGAAATAGTAGAATGTCGCGACGAAACCACCAACTAGTCCCTTTAAAAAAAAAATAAAAAAACAAATTTTGTTTAAATTGTTTTTTCGCTGCTGGTATTTATTTTTTTTATTTTTTTCCTAGTTGTATTGGTGATTTGCTACCTGGAGTTATTGGTTTTTTTTTGCTTATTACTATAGTAGACTAATTGTAGTTTTCTTTTATCAAAAAGATTAATTGTAGTTATTAGTGTAAGATCATTTAAGTTTGATTACAATTAATTAAGAGTAATGCTAGGGAGACTAAATTTGTAGACTTATTTTGCAAACTAAATAATGTGTCACCAATAAGAAATGAGAACATTTATCAACGTTTAAGTAATAATCCAATTATCAACTTACATGTCATTTAGTTTATAAAATTTAGTCTTCCTAGCATTACTCATTAATTAAACCAAACACGACATGATGTGTTATTGGAGTTTTTCTCCTAATTTGTAATGCTTTATTTTTGGATTGTAGTCATACAAATAATCTAATTAGATTTTCTTAGTTCGTAGTCATAGCGAGGGCATTTATGAGGGTTTGGCTTCCTCCAATTGATTTGAGTGTGAAGGAGTAGGGTTTTTTCTTTTTTTTTCTTTTTTTTTTCTTTTTTTTTTTTTAACTTTTTGATTCATTTATTTTATTTTATTTTGTTTTTAACAAACGATTGTATTTACACTAAGGGGAGGGGATGGGCTAAACCTCAAAATGGCTAACAATAATGTGGTTCAAATTCACATTTGGTGAGAATCAAACCTAAAACCTCTCACATACAAGTGAATAGCAATACCACTAGACCATATGGAGAAGGAGTAGGTTGAAAAAACAAATTATGAATGAAATTAATTAGGTTTTTTTTAGAAATAAAATTGTCTAACTAATATGTCATTAAAGAGGAATTTCGCCATGGGCCTCAGGAAACTTTGGACAGATCCTGCCTAGACGTTAGGGATATTATAATCACTTTAGACCATCTCTAAAGGAACTGTCAAATTATAAGAGTTAAATTATAAGAGTCAAATTATAAGAGTTAAATTATGAATTGTCAAATGTTATTTTTTATTTATTTAAATATAGTTTTAAATTGACACACCCCGATCCAGAAAGTCCACTTGGACCCTGAATCGAGCTATGCTGGCCGACACCTGGAAGGTGATGAAACCATAAAATGTGATAGAGTGTAGAAAAATGTGAATAATTTGAACCTAAAAATTTTAAATACCAGAGCATGTTGTGAGCAGGAGCGAACGCATTTCACACATGATGTTAGAGCATAAGTAAGGTACAGGAGTGTGGGTAAGAATCATACCCTTAGAAGTATCCATCAATACTAAGATTCGCCACAGATCCTTGTTACATACAAACTCAGCAACTAAAACCTGGAGGGCACCAAATAGAGAGTGTGAGTGAGCAATAAAACCAAGCTTCCCAAAGTTATTACCTCTCTAAAAGTAATGCCTCTCAATGTAAAACCCGTATCGTTTTCCATAAGACAATACAACATATATACATATATCCAAACCATACTCAAAAATGACCAAAACCACGGTTTGCCATCAACTCCACCATGCATTAATAAGTAGGCCAAAATGAACTTAATCAATACAAAATGATATATCAGTCAGAGTCATCTAATATGACATGTACTACTTATCCATATCTCATCAATCATGGCTAGCATATAAGTCGGAGTCACCTATAGTGACCTGTACGACTTATCCATATCTCATCAATCATGGCTAGCATATAAGTCAGAGTCACCTCTTGTAACCTGTACGACTTATCCATATCGTCGTTATCCATATCTCATCAATCATGGCTAGCATATAAGTTGGAGTCACCTATAATGACCTGTACGACTTATCCATATCTCATCAATCATGCTAGCCAATAGCTCAATAAATATCACACGAGTCGGAACCACCTAAAGTGGTCTGTACGACAAGACTAGGTGTAAATAAATACGCTCAAGTGCTACGATCACATGAAGACTGTGCGAATAATTGCGGGTCACCTACGAGTCGGGACCACCTAAAGTGGTCTGTACGATAGGACTGTGCACCTACCTTGGATCCAAGGTGAGCGTAAGGTGCGGGAGGTGAACATCACGTGAAGGACTGTACCTTGGCCACGGGCAGGAGCACTAACACCAGGGTGCAGGTTTATGAGCTATAATATATCTCAACATAATCATACTCACTACCATCACCAACATCAACATGTACTCACCTGAAGCTTACCTGGGCGTCCGCAGCGTCATATAGCACTTCAAAGCATTCACAATAGTTAGGTTCAGGTAATATCCATATGAATATGCCATGATGCAATCTAAACCCAAACATTTCATGATATTCCCAAAATATATAATATGGCGTAACATGTACAATCAATAACACCCTACTCCCAAACTATTTACTTTTGAGAGTAATCATTAGTGCTAAGCCCAATTAGACCCTAGTTACATTAACTATCATTACTTACCTTTCCTTACTTCAATTTCTTGATTCTTCACGCATTGATTTATGATCAACATTAATCACCAAATCATAAAGCTAAATCTCACACTTCCTACCAGTGTCCCTCACATTGCTCAATTCATTAAACAAGGCTATTGTCTCAATGATTTAATCTCATTTATTATATGGCTGCATCTAACGTCTGGTTAGACTGTCTACCTACCCTAAACAGGGATCAAGCCATTCGTAGTTCAAAATGATTAATTGTAGGTAACAAGCATAGATTACTATAGAAGTGCTTGTGGAACTATCAATTATATGCCTATGAAAGAAAAAGGTCCACTCACCTGGAGTCCACGCTATGATTATCTTGCACGCACATCAAGACATCACGATCTATCGTCGCCTGTGACCAATTATCAAATCACGTCTCAAAGTTTTTACCGATAGAATACATAATTTACATAAAACATATCCTTAAGGACCTTCAAGAATAATTTGAGACCCATTGACCCTCAAAGTTTATACAACCCTGTATAACTCGATTTGGAAGATCCACATATCAGATTTCCAATCCGTAACTTCCAAAGATCCACATTATGCTTCTAGAATAACATATTAAAATTTTATTACGATCCAACGGTTGGATCATCGCCAATTCCCAAAACTGATTAGCGATTAACGTTTTATTTTATGAATTTACAAATCCAATTCGGAATGATCTGTACGTCGAATTCCCAATCTGTAAGTTCTTACATTCTTCAAATATTATGTACTACAATGTAACAAAGTTTGGTGACGATCCAACGGTTGGATCGTCGATTCACATAAATACCTATTAACATATCGTAGAGAATTTAGGTTCCAACGATCAACCTACATCATTCAAATATCAGGACTAAATTCAAGACATTCAACATAGCCTAAAAATAGCATTGGTGGTCCACTGGCCACGTGCCGTCGTGGGTGGCGGTCGGCCGCCCCGACTCGCTGGAAAATCCAACTATTTCCAAAACTTCTCAAACTTCACAAAAATAAAGATCTCAGTGAGTGGAGCAACTTTCATACCTGCCATGAAGTCCAAAAGTGGACAGAAGATGGTCAATTTTTCCCACAAAGCCAGCGGGTGCCTAAAACTTCCCGACATCGATTCGTCGTCTACAGTGGTCCAACGAGGTCAAAGTTGGTTGGGTTTTGCTCCTGATTTTCATCAACTTTCGTGGCCTCCAACCGCCACATAGCATGGTTAATCAAGGTGGTTCTTGGGTAAGTTTTGTAGAGGGGAATAAGAGCTTTAAGATGGTGGTGGTGGCGTCAAAAAACTCTATCGGAGTTGGCCGAAATCGGCCTTGGAAGATAGATGGTCGTGGAGGTGTATGGACGGAAACCCACGGGAAAAGCTCCCAGGTTTTTTTTTTTTTCTGATTTCTCGCTGGTCCTCCATTCCTTTCAATTTGATTGGTCCCTTTTCCTCTTTACTAAAGGCTGATTAGTTAGTCTTCCCACAAGGTGGGAGTTCAAATAATTTAACTACCTTTAAATAACCAACTTCAAACGTCCGTAATTATACCGTTATAATTCGGATTTGCAAACGGCTTTCACCTATGCGTTCGTAGTGACAAGTACTACGAGGATATGCTAAAAGAATAAGTCCTATGTCACTCTAACCGATGATCAATGGAAGTCAAAGTCTTTGCCTCTAGGGCATTTTCATAAATTCACGCTTCTAAAATTAATAAAAATGTAAAATTTGGGACGGGTTGTCACATAAATAATTGTAATTATTAAAAAACAAAATTGAAACAAAACTTTTATTGGTTAAAATATTAATGGAATAAGGGATCCACCATTAAAATAAATATAAAATAAATTTGACATTGATGTCAAATTTGACTCCTAATAAAAAAGCCTTCAAATCCAATCAATAAATAATAATTCAGTTGGATAGATTTTTGATGTCAAATATGCATAGTGAAATTCTACCCTGGATTTTGACATCTCATTTGAAGATGCTCTTAAGTGTCAAATTAATATCCATTTAGCTAATACAAAGAAATCAAATACAATTCTAGAATTAAACCTTTAATATCATATATTCTTCTTGTAATTGTAAGATCATCTAAGTTTGATTTACATTTAATTACCCAACACGATGACCATGTCTTTATATAGTGGTATTATAAGCAATCGATAGCGAACTTAAAGGAGAGCAATGGCAACCTATCGTCCAACATGGTGCTAACATCATGGTGCTCGAAAATTGTCAGTCGATCCACAAAACAACTTAATAATTTCATTCACTATAACTTTCCAAACCAACAACTTGAAGAAAGTAAATTTTATTGAATGCTAACTATATATAGCACATAAGAGTAAAATAGCCTGCTCTTGCCAATCACCGAAGTTAATTATGGGCTAGTTTGGCATTGCTGTAATAAAAAGAAAAAAGAAAAAAAACTGCTTTTGCTTTTCTACGATTTCTACTGTTATTGACAATAGTTTTTAAAAAATACCTTTTTTTTTTAACCAAACACATCTAATGTTCCTGATTTTTTAATAAGCTGGTTTTTATAAAAGTACTAAAATCCCAAACCAGGCCTATATTAACTTCCCAAAAGGAAGTTAAACTCATAATTATATATTAACTTCTAGTAAAAAAAAGTATTTTCATTTTATGTTACAATGTAGTCATTTAGTTCTACGGTCTAGGTTCATTTCCACTTATAAATAAGAAGTCTAAGAGTTGAATATTAAAAATGACGAATTCGCATTTAATTTCCTCTTCCGTACAATCAAGCAGTTGATCGTACCCGCTAAATAGTATAGATGCCAAGAGTTATATAATAATATATGGTATGGTCGAGTAGCTACACATGCATATGCCTTCACCATACGCGCTAAATAGTACAGATGCCCTGAGTTATTATTATTATATAATAATATATGGTAGCCATTGATCAATAGTTATACAAGGCGATCGGGGATCCCTACAAAAGATAGCTTTCAGAAGCCCAATGCTTAAACTCAAATTGCTGGATGAACTCATCAGATGAACTACTACAGGAAAGAAGACAAATTCGACCGAAGACCCTAAAGACCGTTACAAGACAACTCGACCGGGAAGTAGTATATCTTATAAGATAAAATTAGGTTGCAAGGTATTCGTCCTAATTGAATAAAAGCTATATCTTACATAAAAGAAGGAAACCATATTCGTAGACTTGGTCGAGTCACTACACATGCATATGTCTTCATTAGTCATTCATTACGTTCAAAAAGATTGCAAAATTAAATACAGACTAATGCCATGCAGCCTAGGCTTGTCAGCTTGTGGTGAATGCATGCAAATAGGATGAATATGGGACCCGAAACTAGCCATATTCAAGTTTGAAATGGTCCAAATGGTCGAGCTACACGTGCATTTGTCGTAGTTATGTTGACAAAGTTTGTGTTGGAACTAAATTTGCGCATCTTTGTGAGCGGTGGTCGAGTATAAGTAAGTTGCAAAACAGTAAAATAATTGTGCCTAGGACTGGAGGAGTGTGTCGGCTAAAGGTTCTCCAACGGTCAAGTTAGGGAATGATTTTAGACTCAAGCAGTGTGTAAGAAAATTGAAGTGTTTAGATTACGTTACCCTAGATGAACCCTAGATGTGGGTGAGGGAAGAAAAAAATAATAAAAACTTGTTTATGCGAAATTATTTTAATGACCATTTTTTTCTTGATATTTGCTTACAGTTATGTATAAAACAATATAATAGTGATTTCATTAGTCCTTGGTTAACAAATAGGGTTCTATAATATGTAGTTTAGATAAAATAATAATTTAACAAGCCCATTGGAATGAAAATTTTCTTGACATCAATTTCAAATTATCACTTCAACCTTCAAATAAACAGTTTTATTTCTGGGAACTTTCTGAGAACTCACACGAGAACTTCCAAGTGGGTCACTCATCTTGGGATTGCTTCCTCACGAACTCGCTTAACTTTGGAGTTCCGATGGAACCCGAAGCCAGGGAGCTTCCAAAAGGCCTCATGCTAGGTAGATATGAGAATATACATATAAGGCTTGCAAGATTCTCACCCCTGAATGATGTGGGATCTTACATCCTATCGAATACTATTTTAAGTTTACACACATTCCTAGAACACTACTATTTATGACATAAAAGAACCTGTGTTTGTTCAAAATTCTAAAAGAATCCACAAAGTCTGTATCTAAACTCTGCCTGCATCCCTTAAATTGAAAATAAAGAAGTCACGGTTAGCAGCTACTTTGTAATTTGACCCTAAAAAATCAAAGATAAATCGAATAATCAAATATTTCACCGACGAATGCATTATGTTCGTATGGAGAAGCTATGAGCTACAAATGCATTATCTTCGTATGGAGAAGCTTGGAAAATTAAATATATACCATGCTTGAGCTACAAATGCATTATCTTCGTATGGAGAAGCTTGGAAAATTAAATATATACCATGCTTGTCAGGATGTGGTTGATAGTTGCCTCTCGTTATCTTGGACATTAGTAGGTGAGAGCCAGCAATTAAATATATACCATGCTTGTCAGGATGTGGTTGCTAGTTGCCTCTCGTAATATCTTGGACATTAGTAGGTGAGAGCGCAGCAACTAAATATTGCTTTTCTATGGCTGTGTTTCCTTTCCATACAGTTGATATTTTCACTGGAGAGAGTATAAAATAATGATTATTTTTATTTGAAAAAAAAAAAAAAAAGTGATGATAGTACATATTTTATAAAACTAAATGATGTGATACTTGATATTTAGATTTAAATTATTAAAGAAAGAATTTAACTATCAATAGCTGCATCATTAATTTGGTTTACAAAATATGGTCTAACAATATAATTTTCTTGGCATATTTAAAAAAAAAATTGAGTGGACGATAGGTACGCATTAATATTGTATTATTCTTCACTCGCAAGTCAAAATTATTAGTTTCGACCATTTGTGTTGAGTTCAATATTTAGTAAGTGGCTAGCTCATTATAGTCTAATTCAATCATCCCTCAATTTCGGATAAATTACTTCTCTTCCATACAACTAGAACATCGTTGGAATATAGAAAAAAAAACAGAAAGCCATTTTCTCATTAACCCTCAAATAGGGTAGGCTGATATGAATGTATGTTATGTTGTACATAATATACATGTCTATGCATTCTAGCAGCCATGGTTTAAAGGTACTTATTTTGGGAAGGGGATCCACTTCGGATTTCTTCCTTCTAATCCACCAAATTAGGAAATTCGTGTCGTTAAAATTTGATCCAAAAGCTGAAGTTATTATAACTTTTAAAGTAGACCCTTGTTTGTAGCCATTTGATCAAATTTCAACGGCATGGATTCCCTAATTGAGGGGCAAAGTAGCATATTTGATGTGTATTTTTGAGTTTCAAAATGTCCAAAATAAACACTTGTTTGAGTCCGTAAATACTGAAAACAATTCACATACACTCCAACAAAAAATTGTGTAATCCTCTTAGTAAGAGAGGTAAGATCTGAAGAAGATGAAATGGTTTGAGGCCTTTCACTTGTGCGCGGTGTTTTTTTTGCATTTTATGGCTGGATTTTAGTTAAGAAATGAGGTTATTAAATTGTTGAGCTTTCAATTCCTGTCATGTCAAGGTACTAAGATTTTGAAGTGGTTCTTAAACGTGGAACATTAAAAACAAAATATGGATTTTGTCCACCTAATAATAGTAAAATAATGATTTGTAGGTTTATTTAGAGAAAACTCAACTATATTTCATTAATCGGTCATCATTTCTCGAAAACGATTACAATTACGAACATATAGAAATATATTAATACTGTATTACCACAATTGGAAACAAAACTACTTGGACGAAAAACAAAACAAAAAAACCACTTGCAAACGGTGGGCGGAGCAAGGGACATGGGCAACCGGTAGGCGGAGCTACATTACGACACAAGCTTCTGGGACTTAGTCGGAGGTTGAGGTTTCACATCTGTTGGCACCATTTCACCATTGAACACCTTTCTTTGCTTCTGGGACTCAGTTGGAGTTTTCACATCTGTTGCCCATCCAACCGCTTGTAAAACTTTGATTACATACCAAGTTAAGTCAATCTGCCACCATTCCAAACCCTGTCGTGCTGAGTAGTCGAATGCATGGTGATTGTTGTGCCACCCTTCTCCAAGTGTAACCATTGCCAACCACCTAAAACAGTTAAATAAAAACATGTAATTAACTTCCAAATTTATCAAAGAGTACTTACATATATGTGGTAGTACGAGAGGGAAGAAAATAAAGTGAAAATTTATACCAATTGTTCCTGGACAAATCTCCGGTGTTGTATACTTGTTTCCCCCACATGTGGCCAGCAGAATTTACTAGCAATGTTACGTGCAGAACAGTTACTATCCTCACTCCCTGCAATCACAAAAGGGACTTAAGTTTCATAATACAATGATCTTGCTGTTTATCTTTGCTAGGCTGAAAAAATTTAGGGTCGGGCACTTGGACCACATCATTCATGAAGAAGAAAAAGAAATTAAAGAAGAAGAACAAATGGAGGAAGTATCTATTAAGCCCGAATTTTAGTCAAAATCTCAAGTTTAAACTCCATCCAAAAGTTGCAAGTGAGGTTTATACGGGTGCAAAAATGTCTATGAAATGAACTTTTTGACCGAGAAACAAATTTTTTGCAAGTGAGGTTTATATATATGACCACATAGAAACTGTGCAATTTTTTCAAAGCTAAACTTAGGAGGAAGCAATTAATAATTTATCTCACCAGTCCCCAAACCAGGAAGGGAAGGCCACCAAAGGCATATAATAAACTTCCAGGTAGAACAACTGAATGTATAACATAAGTATGGTGAAGAAACCTATAGAAGGCCTGCCTTTTCAAATCTTGAACGTTCTTTAGTCCCCCGTACTGCAAAATTTCCAATGTTAATTTAATAGTTCGACGACATATGCTTGTAGGATATGTGTATATATAGTTGTGTATGTTGTTTTCGAACGCCCCAAAATAGTAGTTCAGGACTCATTCATCTGTAATCTTTGTAGTTTTCCATTTATTTACTAAGTATGGGTTATTTCACTTTAGGGTTGGTATCGCAAAGATTCCAAAGAGCGTGCAGGGCAAGACAGTAACAATCATGCAGTGTTTGAGTGAACTATACTATACTTATATGTTTTCAAAATTAGTTTTATGATATGCTTTGATTTCATGCCCTTTTTTAGAAGATGCAAATGTTTTGTGTGTTGATGGTGATGCGATTTATAATCTTGAGAACCTCCCCTTAGAATGTTTTGATATTATGAAATACTTTATGCGATATTATGATTTGAGAAATTATCCATGGAATGTTTTCATATGATTTATCCGCTCATTATGTATGCTTACATGGTGTTAATAATATTGTTCAGGACCAACTTACATGTATGTTCACATGCATCATTACGTTCACATTGGATCCATTGTATATGCTAACCTTTATAGTTTGCATTTGGCAACTAGAACTCGTATGCGATGTGCTAAGCGCCAACTTCACATGTATAGTACTAGAATGTAGATATATACACCCAACATGTTCACGTTAGAATATTTGTGAATGAGCTCGTACGTTTGCATTATTTGGTGTTCATACCATATATGTTTTGTTGATGATTTGTGATTTACCTGCTCACGTGAAATATTAGTTTTTCACTAATGCCATGGTATTTTAGTATTTATTACGGTTTCACAGTGAGATATTTTGAAATTGTGACTTCTACCTGTTTCTCGAAATAACTGTTTCTGCAGCATTAATGCTTGGCTTTCCATACTAGCTATGTAGTATGTTTTCGATTATTATACGAGTTTTTATAGGGACGGGTTAGTATGTTTCATAAATCTTTTGCCCACTCACTTTTACTTTTTTTCCCCTCCAAGATTAGTAGGCTTTGGAGCTCTCGATGTCGTTGGCTGATGGTATAATCCTCCCTCATCATGTAGGGATTAATTTCAATAATTGTTTCTTAACATCTTCAGATATATTACATTGTATACTTTCGCTATATATATTTAGATGCTCTGGCTTCCATTACATACATTTATTTAATGGTTCATTACGTTGAATGGACGCACTACTAAATATCTAGGTCAGAGTGCGCCAATTTGGTACCATAGCTTAGATTTTTGAATCTGATTTTATGATTCCTAATTTAGGAGCTTAGAATCTAGACTGACTTGTGACAATCACTTTTTTCTCACGGGCAAAACACGAATGTTTTAAGACTCCGGGGAAGCAGTTGATGCGCAAATGTCAGCAGTGAAAGCTAAGTGACAATAATCATTCCAGTTGTTTTAACCACTTCCTATTTCAGTCTGGAAGTGGAGGATGTCACCATGAACTTCATGTACAAGTTACTTCGCCCAAGTGAAGTTTGCATCTGCTTTGGGTGATCATCGACCGACTCAAATATACTCATAATCGTTTGGCAGAATTCTTAATTAGAGAAATTGTCGACTACATAGAGTCCCACCACTATTATTCCAGACGAAAACTTACTTGTAAATCATTTTGTTCCCTTAAAATTCATATTTATGGGGCCAAATTTCAGGCGATGCAGCTCAAAGTTATCTTATGTGAAATCCAATTTTTTAACTTGTGAATTACCAACTCTCTAATTACTTTCCTTGATTAAACGGTGCTTCTTTCTTTTAACTTTACGTCTAAGTAATCACAATCATGTCTTACATCGAAAAGTTTTATAATTAATAAAAATACGTTCTCCAAATTCAAAATAAAAATAGAGCAACAGTTTACTTATACTATTTCTTATACCACATATTTAATACTACATAGTGAGACAAGTGATGTGTAATGGTCATGTTAGTTGATTTGTTTTATTACATATGTTTTGAATGCATGATATAACAGATCATATGGCACAATTTGAACACAGAAAAGAGTTAACCAGCTGCACATTTATAATAAATGAATAGTGGTGATTTCTCCCGTGTAATCTGATGGCCAGTAAATAAAACGAATTATTAATTTTATTTGAGAACGAGCAGATATTATTTAAAGTTACAGCTTAGGTGGTTGTCAAAAGCAAGCTTATTGATTTACATTTACCAGCTCTTACTCCATCTGACATATAATAAAATTTCTCCAAGCGGTTGGTTTGGTAATAATAAGAGCTTCAGCTGGGTTTGTATTACGTTCGGCCTATAGAGTCCTATTTTTCCATTTTCTGACCTCTTGTACTCGAATTGAATTTCCTCTATAGCTAGCAGCTGCAAGTATGGTTTGGACCGTGACATTTAAATTAGCAGGTAAACTTCTAACTGTGAAATTTCATCAAAAATGCAAAACCCTAAGAACATGCTTAGAGATTTTTTATGGGAAATTTACAATAAGTAAACCCTAATAGTATCACCTACCATGACCTGGCGATACAGCTACGTATTAAATTATTTATTTCACTATAAGTAAAGAGGCCAAGTTATGGCCAACTTACCCATTCCACAATCACCCGTCCCATGCAAGTGCAATACACGTCCTTAAAAAACGAAGCCAATCCATAAAATTACAAGAAAAATCCATAGAATTAGAAGCTGAGGGGAACGCCCTTAATAACATGGGTCTTTTGAAGATTTGGGTCACCCTTCTTATGACTCCTTGTGCAAATTTTTGGGGGAGGAAATGGAATCTGCTTGACATTGTCACAGCTGGTATGTTTCTGAGTGTGCATGTTCTTTGTTTGTTTGCACCGTTTTACTTCACTTGGACAGCATTTTGGGTGGCGCTTGTGCTTGCGTACGTCACTGGTTTCGGAGTCACTCTTTCTTACCATAGAAACCTTGCTCATCGGAGTTTTAGGCTCCCAAAACTGCTTGAGTACTCGTTTGCCTATTGTGGGGTTCTCTCAGTTCAGGTACGTATGTCAAAACATCTCATAGCAATATCAACATTTTTCAACTTTGTTATTTTTCTGTTCTTTCTTCTTTCCATATATGTTTTAGGGACTATTTTTACTAGGATCTGCATTAGGTTAATGAGAAAAAGCTGCGTTTGATGTGTTTTCATTTGCAGGGTAGCCCGATTGAGTGGGTGAGCACACACCGGTACCATCACCAATTTACCGATACAGAGAAAGACGCTCACAGCCCACTTAAGGGATTTTGGTATAGTCACATGGGTTGGATTCTAGACAGCCGTTCTCGGTTTGGAAGAGTAAGCCACACACTTTCTCTCTCAGACTCGATAAGTTCCTCACTTTTTGTTTAATTGAATTTTTTTTTTGGTACAAATACTTACTAATATTTGTTTTGTTAAATTTTCAGTACGGAGGTCTTCGGAATGTTGAAGACATGAAGAAGCAGCCATTCTATGTGTTTCTTCATCACACTTTCCTTCTACATTCATTTCTTCTTGGATGTATACTATATTACATCGGTGGATTTCCCTTCGTGGTTTGGCCAATGGTGAGAGAGCTAGATTTCTAAATTTCCTTCTTTTTTTTTCCTTCTTTGAGCATATATGTGTATAGCTACAGAGCTAGCCCTCACAAGTTTGAATAATAAGTTCCTTATGATTTCAGGGCGTGAGGATGGTGATTATTTTCCATAGCACTTTGTTTGTAAATTCGGCTGGCCACATTTGGGGAAATCAGCCATGGAACACCGGCGATCTCTCTAAAAACCTTTGGTATATATTATATTCATAGTTGAGATATAAATATTTATTTGAAAATTTGATATTATATACAAAGACGTACAAGGATTTATTTATTTAAAATCTTGAACTTCTTTAGGTGGTTGGGGTTGGTTGCACTTGGAGAAGGATGGCACAATAACCACCATGCTTTTGAATACTCAGCTCGACAAGGCCTCGAATGGTGGCAGATTGACGTGACTTGGTACCTCATAAAATTTCTTGAGGCTCTAGGGTTGGCAACAGATGTGAAAACACCATCCGAGGCTCATAAGCAACGTATGAAGGCTAAATCCATGGCTGCTCAAGAATAGGTGGAGTCCTTGCTTGCTGGCTAGCTTAAACTTGTATTTGCTTTTTTAATTTATAATAAGATGTTATTATTGTTCATGCATGGTCATGGTGCCGACCTAGCTTCTTGTTGAAAATGGTTTGCTCTACTTTTAACCAAGCCATTTATCACAAATTTGAGGGATTATCTTTCATGAATCTTGTTTTAGAGGATGAATCTCGGATATGTAATCAATTGGTTTGAATTAAAAGCAACTACGAAACAAGAGGATTAGTTCATGTCCATGTTAGTTGTATGTGGTCATGCATAATAACTTTCAGTCTTTTTCTATCATAACTGTGTTCCTACATTTTCTTTAAAACTAATGTTCAGCCTTTCTTTATCCCACTCAACATTTTGGTATAAATGGTGGTTGGAGCATTAAATATGTAAGAGTTAATCAGTTCATAGTCTACAAAACAGTGGCGACTTGCAAATGGCGTTTTAAGGTAGTGACAAAAGACAATCATATTTATACATTTTGGTGTGGATTTGATCTCTACCGATTCTTTCCCCTAACAACTAACTTTTTAACCCACTAACGCTATCATTCTACTCAAAATAAAATTGTGACTATGCATTTTTGTATTTATATTAAATAAACATCTTAAGGTTAAATAGGAACCAAAAAATTCATTTTGAAAAGGAAAACCATTAGGGTTATCCCACTAATAGCGTCCAAGTTGGAATGGTAATTCTGATTGAGATAGTAAAACTTCCAAATTCGAACCCAAAAGTTCTGAAATCGAACTTTATTTTTTGAAAAATTGGAATGCATTTAAGAATTCCTATAATATAGAATTTCTGATCCGAATTTATCCAAAGTGTTCCCACCTTATCCCGACAAAAAAAGTTCCGACATACTCCCGTATAGTTATTTACTCTAATTATGCAGTTTGCAATCAACTTTTATATATTTTTTTGTTGAAATAAATGCTTTATGTTTTTATACATCTTGTTCATTCTGTTTATAGTAAAAATATACTTATACAGTGGCAAAACCACATAAGCGCAAGCAGGTGTGGCCCCACTTCCGATCATCGAAAATCCACATGAAGAGCGAGGAATTCATCCCTCTGAACCTCCATAGAAGGTGTTTGAAATGCCCGAATGAAGGCATGTTGATGCTCTCAGCTACTGCGTGCGGCCCCTTTCATTTTTAAACCCAAGCCGAAACAACGAGGGCCCCTGTTTCTATGTGCCCTTTTTTCTTTTTTTAGTTATTTTTGTTTGATTGTTAATTTCATTTTCATAGTTATGTTTAAGAAAAGTTGGTTAATCCAACAGAAGTGCTAACTAGAGGCGTTGCTGCGGTTGTTCTCTAATAATTATGAGGTCCCGGGTTCGAATTTGTCTTATGCTTTTTTCTTTTTATTTTTTACTAATTTTTGTTTGATTGTTAATTTCTTTTACCTTTGATTATAATTACTAAAATTTGGCTAATTCATCAAGAAGGTTAACTAGAGGCGCATATTTTTTATATCCATTCCAATTCAAATTTAACTTTCAACAAAATAATGTATGTATGTCTTTACCAATTTAATTTGGCAAACACAGAGATTATTCAGAAAATGAGATCACTTTCACACAACTGCAAAAATTGGAACTTTCACTTCTACCAAATCTACAAGGCTTTTGCTCAGAAAATTGCATTGTTAAAGTCCTGTGGTTAGACACTTTAGACGTCAAGTATTGTTCGGTTGACTAGTATTTTTACCATATGACAATCTTCTTTTCTTTATGACCACTTTTACTATGTAACTTCGTTTTTCTATATATGACGAACTTATTATCCGACAAAGAAAAATACTTATTCAAATTATTAAAAATTCAAATACCTAAGAAAAAAAATCACATGAAAAACATTAATTTTTTTGTGTGTATTGTAAGTTTGTGGGCCCTATTTTTATTTTTGCCCAGGGCCTCCAAAGTGTTTAGACTGGTCCTGCGAGTAGCTACACATGCATATATCTTCATTAGTCATTCATTACATTCAAAAAGTTTGCAAAATTAAATACAGAGTAATGCTATGAAAGCTTGGCAAACGGGTCGTGTCTGTCGTGTTCGTGTCGTTTTCGTGTAACACCTGTTATCTTAACTGGTCGTGTCGTGTCACACCCGTTATCTTAACGGGTCCTTAACAGGTCGGGTCACTTTACCCAACAGGTAAAGTGACCCGACCCGTTATGACCTGCTATGACCTGTTAAGAAAAATGTTTTTTTTTCCTTAAATTTGCACATATCACACATTACCACATAAATATTACTTCAAAACATTAAAACACATTTGTCGTTTAAGTTCTACATCTACACTTGAAAATAAGAGCCTAATAAACAAACATCCATACACTACTAATCTATTAAAAAATATTAAATGTGCAAGGATATGCAAAATGAAAAAGTTTTTGTTTTCAAGGTTGTGAAGCCTTTCTCAAAAGTTTAAACCTTGTCAATGGAACTCAGAGCTTGCATGTTATTCCTTTTACAAAATCCTCAATTTTCATCAATCATCATGACATAAGATTTTGTGGTATCAATAGTGTAAATATTTTAAATTGAAAATCGAATTCATCTCTGAATGTTTGGTTTTTGCGATTTTTGGCGTATGCGATTTGAAGCGTATACAAACAAGTTTGATGGTTGGATCATTGAAATTATTTTCGTAGAATGCGTATCCCATCAAAACGATAGATTCACTAACACTTGGAGTTTATTTATACTTTCATTAAGTATAATATAAGATTTTGTGGTATCTACTAGGGTAAATATTTTAAATTGAAGATCGAATTCATTCATTGTATTCAGGGTCAAGGACTGTAGCTGTAAAAAATCATCAAAATCGGAGTTAAAATAATCGTTAAATCGTGATTTTTAGTTGATAACCGTCGAAAAGTTGTGTCCCATTACTTGATCTCTGAATGTTTGTTTTTTGAAAGTTTTGGCGTATGCGATCTCGAAGTATATACAAACATGTTTGACGGTTGGATCGTTGAAACTAGTTTCATAGAATGTGTATCCCATCAAAGCAATAGATTCACTAACACTTAAGAATTTATTCATACTTTCATTAAGCATAACATAAGATTTTGTGGTATCCACTTGTGTAAATATTTTAAATTGAAGATCAAGTTTAGTCATTGTATTTGTATAGGGTCAAGGAGTGTAGCTGTAAAAAAATCATCAAAATCGGAGTTAAAATAACCGTTAAATCGTGATTTTTCATTGATAACCGTCGAAAGGTTTTGTCCCTTTACTCGATCTCTGAATGTTTCTTTTTTGCGATTTTTAGCGTATACGATCTTGAAGCATATACAAACAACTTTGTCGGTTGGATCGTTGAAATTAATTTTGTAGAATGCGTATCCCATCAAAATGATAGATTCACTAACACTTAAGAGTTTATTTATACTTTCATTAAGTATAACATAAGATTTTATAGTATTCATTAGTGTAAATATTTTAAATTGAAGATCGAATTCATTCATTGTATTCACATAGGGTCAAGGAGTATGGCTGTAAAAAATCATCAAAATCGGAGTTAAAATAACCGTTAAATCGTGATTTTTAGTTTATAACCGTCGAAAAGCTTTGTCTTGTTACTTGATCTCTAAATGTTTATTTTTTGTGATTTTTTGCTGATGTGATCTCGAAGCATATACAATCAACTTTGACGGTTGGATCGTTGAAATTAATTTTGTAGAATGCGTATCCCATCAAAATGATAGATTCACTAACACTTACGAGTTTATTTATACTTTCATTAAGTATAACATAAGATTTTGTGGTATCCACTAGTGTAAATATTTTAAATTGAAGATCGAGTTCATTCATTATATTCATATAGGGTCAAGGAGTGTAGCTGTAAAAAATCATCAAAATTGGAGTTAAAATAACCGTTAAATCGTGATTTTTCGTTTATAACCGTGGAAAAGTTTTGTCCCGTTACTTGATCTCTGAATGTTTGTTTTTCGCGATTTTTTGCTGATGTGATCTCGAAGCATATACAAACAAGTTTAATGGTTATGATCGTTGAAATTAGTTTTGGAGAATTTGTATCCTATCAAAACGATAGATTGACCAACACTTAGAGTTTATTTATAATTTCATTAAGTATAATATAAGATTTTGTGGTATCCACTTGTGTAAATATTTTAAATTGAAGATCGAATTCATTCATTGTATTCATATAGGGTCAAGGAGTGTAGTTGCAAAAAATCATCAAAATCGGAGTTAAAATAACTGTTAAATCGTGATTTTTCGTTTATAACCGTCGAAAAGCTTTGTCTTGTTACTTGATCTCTGAATGTTTATTTTTTGTGATTTTTTGCTGATGTGATCTCGAAGCATATACAAACAAGTTTGGCGGTTGGGATTGTTGAAATTAGTTTCGGATAATTCGTATCCCATCAAAACGATAGATTGACTAACACTTAAAGTTTATTTATACTTTCATTAAGTATAACATAAGATTTTGTGGTATTCACTTGTGTAAATATTTTAAATTGAAGATCAAATTTATTCATTGTATTCATATAGGGTCAAGGAGTGTAGCTGTAAAAAATCATCAAAATCGGAGTTAGAATAACCGTTAAATCGTGATTTTTTGTTTATAACCGTCAAAAAGCTTTGTCCCGTTACTTGATCTTTGAATGTTTGTTTTTTTGTGATTTTTTGCTGATGTGATCTCAAAGCATATACAAACAAGTTTGACAGTTGGGATCGTTGAAATTAGTTTCGGAGAATTCGTATCCCATAAAAACAATAGATTAACTAACACTTAAGAGTTTATTTATACTTTCATCAAGTATAACATAAGATTTTGTGGTATCCACTTGTGTAAATATTTTAAATTGAAGATCAAATTCATTCATTGTATTCATACAGGGTCAATGAGTGTAGCTGTAAACAATCATCAAAATTGAAGTGAAAATAACCGTTAAATAGTGATTTTTCGTTTATAACCGTCGAAAAGTTTTGTCCCGTTACTTGATATCTGAATGTTTGTTTTTTGCGATTTTTTGCTGATGTGATCTTGAAACATATACAAACAAGTTTGACGGTTGGGATCGTTGAAATTAGTTTCAGAGAATTCGTATCCCATCAAGTTCAATGGTGTGTGTGTATATATACATATATATATATATATATATATATTTATTAAGTAGATTTAAATCTATTTATTTTGTATGTATAATTGATTGGTATACGGAGTATTACTTCACGTGAGTCATTAGAAAAATAGTGAGATATGTCATATATGTGATAAAAAGTTAATAACTTAAAATAAAAAAATAAAAAAAAAATCTCACCACTTCTATTAATTTTCATTTTTCCCTCTCTTTTTTGTATCCTTTTCAACTTTCCTTATAATTTTGACTTTTTCCTCCGACAACCTATAGTGCCTACCCATCTTTCCCTAATTCCCTATCTTTTTTCTTTCATTTTCAACTTTTCTTATCACTTTCATTTTCCCTCCCTTTTTCTTCAAAAAGGGCGTCACTGCAGGGAATGGAATGGAATTATCAATTCTGGAATCAAATCAATGAATGCATATTAATTAATAATTATTATAGTTTTTATAAAATTTAATTCAAAATTTAATATATATATATATATATATAATTATTATAGATAGTTAATATTTTGGGGGTATAATTATTATAGTTAATTTAATATATATATATATATATATTTATATATATATATATATGTATATATTTATTATAGTTTTTAGGGGTATAAAATTGTTAAATTAATATATATAATTATTACAGTATTTTTTTAGGGTTATAAAATTATAAAAATAATATTCTGCTTATTGTGTATCGTGTTACCCACGTGTATACCCGAATCAATCCGTTATCTTAACAGGTGTTTATTGGGTTACCTGATAACACTTGATTCGTTATCGTGTCGACCCAAACACCTGTTAATTTCGTGTCGTGTCGTGTCTGGTTATCAGGTCGTGTCAGGAATTGCCAGGCCTAATGCTATGCAGCCTAGGCTTGTCAGCTTGTACTGAATGCATGCAAATAGGATGAATAACCATGTTCAAGTTTGAAATGGTCGAGATGGTCGAGCCACACGTGCATTTGTCGTAGTTACGTTGACAAAGTTTGCGTTGGAACTGAATTTGCACACCTCTGTGAGTAGTGGTCAAGTATAACACTACTACAAAAGTACCTAGTAGTGTCACGAAAAGATTTTTGATGTCGGTTAGTCCCCTTAATCCGTCAAGAAAAAGGAAAGCTACATAAAATAAAAAAAGGATAGTAGTGTCGGATAAAAGTAACATTGAAACTCACGTCGGATACAGGCGACACCACTTAACTATTTGATAAATAAATTAGTGTTGGGCCCAACCGACACCACTTAACTATTTAATAAATACATTAAACAACTATATTGTCGCCCATAACCGACACTACAAACCATTAATAAAAAAAATAAAAAGTTTGTCTCGATTTCTAACTGATAATAATTAAAAAAAAAAAATTTAAAAGTTCATTAATTATACAATTTGTAAGAAACATATATTCATATCCATAAAAGTTCATTAATTATGTTTATAATCTTTTACTAATTATACAATTTGTAAGAAAAAAGAAAAATATACCTACATTCGACTTGCTTTACATCTTTCTTAATAAAGCGCCAATCCTTTGTCAAAGAAAAAATATACAATTTGGGATTCCATAGCTCTAAGTTCTCTGTTGAGGCATTGCTCCTTGTTAATAACAAAAGAACCATTTATGATGCATATTTACAAAAACAAAGCCTACATAAAATGACACACGTTGACCAAAATCAAGGCGTGTTGGCCATCACGTGAGGGTGACGTGGCCATGTGCGCATTGCGGAAATGATAATGATATAAAGAAATGTGAATAACTAAGAACCAAGCTAACCAATTTACACTAAGCAAATAAAGGTGCAATCCCGATATTTAAGTGTGGTTACACAATAATCAGAGCATAGGTAGCCAACGTGCAGTCCAGCAAGACAAGTACTAATTATACAACACTAGAGGTGATCCTACATTAATGATAATTTGTTAGATCCGCCATCAATTCCTTGTAAGCCACCAACAAGCACTCCTACTTAAAATCTGGAGGGGCGCAAAACAAAAAGTGTGAATGGGCAAAAACAAAGCTTTTCAAAACCATTTCACTTGTCAAGGGTAGTAATCCCTCGTCGTAAAATCTGTATAATTTCCCAGAAAATAGAATACATACGTATATCAAAACCATGCTTGGAATAGCAAAGTCCACATATATGCCATGTCAAATATCTCAACATAAAATATGTAAGCCAAGTAATATAAATCAATGCAAATGATATGTCAACTGAAGTCACTTAATATGACCTGTACGGCTGAATCTATAGCTCATCCATCTAGCCGGAGTCACTTAATATGACCTGTACGGCTCAACCAATAGCTCAACAAGTATGCCTGCACACGAGTCGGAACCACCTAAAGTGGTATGTACGACAGGACTGGGTGTAAATAAATACGCTTAAGTGCTATGATCACGTGAAGACTACGCCCTGCATTTAGTAGTTGCACATATTTATGTTTAATGTTGCAAAGCTCAGGTAAGTGCCAGGTGAGTTTATAGATTGTGGATGCGAGTTCGCGCAAAAACAATCCCATGATGGGTGACCCATTGGGAAGTTCTTGTGTGAGTTCCCCAAAACAAAACCATGAGGGTGTGGTCGGGGCCCAAAGCTGACAATATCGTGCTACAGTGGAGTCGAGTCAGGGATGTGGTGGGGGCCCGGGCCGGGATGTGACATAAAAGCTCTAAACAAAGACCAATTTTCAATTTATGCATAATATTTGATAAGGTATCTCAAGTGAAGATTCAAAATACAAACTCGATTTAATAACATAATCAAAATTTAAAACACAAACTGAACGCAATACAAATAATTTAAAACATGCTGCTTTTGGAATGTTGCTTCTCGAATTGTTCATCCATGGTGATTGAAGCGAGAAGGAGAAGGGGAGAAGAGAATGAGAAGGAAAGAAGGAGGAGAGGAAAGGGGGAAGGGAGAAGGTAGCGGTGCAAGGAAGGGAGGGAGGGGTTTTATTCTGGAAAATTTGTATTACTGTCGGTTAAAACTGACAGCAAGCTTTTTTTTTTTTTAAAAAAAAATATTAAACTATTACTGTTGGATATAACTAACGGCACTAAGAATGGCGGCAAAAGTCCCCCCCACCCCCCCCCCCCCAACAAAAATTCCCTCCCAAAATTTTAAATTTCCCCTCAAAATTTTGTTAGGATTTAAAAATTCCCTCAAAATTTTAATCTTTTGACACACCTCGACCAAAATCAAGGCGTGCTGGCCATCACGTGAGGGTGACGTAACCATGTGTGCAGTGCGAAAGCAAAGCATATAAGAATACGAATAAATAAAAACCAAGCTAACTAAGTTACACAAAATAAGTATAAGTCCAAGTAGCGATAATTAAGTGTGAATACACTATAGTCAGAGCATAGGTAACCAAAGTGCAGTCCAGCACGACGAATACTAATTATACAATACCAAAGGTGGTTCTACATTAATGATAATCTGTTAGAACTGCCATCAATTCCTCGAGCCAACAACAAGCACTCCTACCTAAAACCTGAAGGGGTGCAAAACAGAAAATGTGAGTGGGCAAAAACAAAGCTTTTCAAAACCATTTCACTTATCAAAGGTAATAACCCCTCGTTGTAAAACCTGTATAATTTCCCGAAAAATAGAATACATACGTATATCAAAACCATGCTCGGAATAGCAAAATCCACATATATGCCATGTCAAATATGTCGGCATAAATATGTAAGCCAAGTGATATAAATCAATGCAAATGATATATCAGCTGGAGTCACTTAATATGACCTATACGGCTTAATCTATGGCTCATCCATCTAGCCGGAGTCACTTAATCTGACCCATACAGCTCAACCAATAGCTCAACAAATATGCCTGCACATGAGTCGGAACCACCTAAAGTGGTATGTATGACAGGATTGGGTGTAAATAAATACGCTCAAGTGCTACAATTATGTGAAGACTGCGAATGATCACGGGTCACCTGCGAGTCAAAACCACCTATAGTGGTCTGTACGACAGGACTGTGCACCTAACTTAGATCCAAGGTGAGCATATGGTACGGGAGGTGAACATCACGTGAAGGACTGTGCCCTAACCACGGACGGGAGCACTAACACTACGGTGTAGGTTATGAGCTATAGATACATCTCAGCATAATCATGCAACTCACATCCACAATCTATAAACTCACCTGGAACTTACCTAAGGGTTCGTAGCGTCAAACATAAATATGTGCAACTACTAAATGCATATTCTAAATATAAAACATTTGGCATGACATTTTAAAACACAAGTCCATTTAAACACGCTTTCAGGGAAAATACCAAGCATACATACATACATACATACATACATACATACATACATACATATATATATATATATATATATATATATATATATATATATACTGAAAACCAAAAGCCCACTCACTGATATGTGGCAGGGTTGTAACCTCCGAGCCTTGCCTGACTATGCTCGTCCTTTGGAAACGTCTCACCTATATGTGAAACAACTATTTTAACGTTATTTTAAGCACATAACCAAAATTAGGTAACAAGTTCTCATACGTTGCTCAATTACGGTATTTGAATATACCTCGTGGCCTACTCGACACCACGAACATGCCTATATTTTTAGAAAAATTTCTCAACATCCCACGCGCCCTCACGCGCCGACCAAGGCACGCCCACACGCGCTGCCCACGCACAGGCACGTGCCTGGCACACTGACGGATTCCTTAACGACATTAGGGAATATTCCATTAAATAATGGAATATACCGTTATTTTTATCTGACGCCGTTAGCATATTCCATCAACTTTGACGACATATTCTCCCCCTTCTTCATTGAATAGCCGGACTCCGGCGCCGGCCACCACTGCTATCACCGGCTTCTGAAAAAATTTCAAACCTTAATAACTTACTCAATTCTCAAAAAAAATTCATAAAATTGGTACCAATGTGAAGCTCAGGACAAAAAGAACATATCCTTACCACTTTTAGGTCCTAAACCAACGGAATTTGGTCGGAAAAATCTTGATGGTCCGGCCACCCCTGCAACTTGACGAACTCAAGTGTCCTGACGTCCAAAACCTTCCAAAATTCTTCTATGAGCTTTGCGAAGAAGTATTAAGAGTCCCTAGGACCCTAAAACTCAACGAAACATCCGCGATCATGACGGAGTAACAGTGCACCTTGTAGGAGCTCCCTGGTTCTTGAGTTTCCGAAGTCTTCACGTCTAACCAAAGTTATAGTTCGACTCCTGAGCTTGAAAGGAGCACAAAGATAAGATCCACAACCTTGATATGTGAGTGATGAAGTGGTTTGAGAGAGTGACCGTACGGGTTTTACGGAAAATGGAAGAAAATTTGAGAGGGAGAGAGAGAGGTCAATCGGTGTGTGTGTGTGTGTGTGGTCCACGTTTGGCCAACCAAACAAAATAAACAAAAAAAATATTAAGTTCTAATTTGATCCAACTACTTAGGAAGAAAATGAATTAGCCCAAATCCTAAGCTCATTCACACAACACACTCAACGTTCAAGGGCATAAAAGTCATTTCCACGCTATCGAGGACAAAATATATTATAATTTGGGACGGGTTGTCACATTTTCCCCCCAAAATTCCCTCCCAAAATTATAAATATTATTTATTTGCATTTTCTCATAACAATTCAAGTGACAAAATCAATTAATTTGACTAAATATTTATTGATTTAACATAAATACTACAAATTTATCTAATTCCTTAAATTAAAATTTTTAAATAAATAAACTTTTGTATTATACAATTTAAAAATTAAGGAATTAGTGATAGAAACCTGAATTATGGAAGAATTCTGTCGTCGATCAATTCTTTATGTACTCAACTAACTCAAATAAAATCCCTACAAAATTAAATTGTAAAAATAAATAAATAAATAAATAAACATAAGAGGAGAAAATGAAAATAATAGAAGAAGACATGGGGCAGGATATATATAGAACACCAACCTATTGGCTACAACTGACATGAAGTTTTAAAATATTTATAAATAATTATTAATGTCGGCTAGAAGCGATAGCATTCTCTTTATAACTGACATTAACTTTATGTTGGCTGAAAGCGACATGATTCTTTTTTTATACAACACCACCATTTAAAAAGATTAAAAACTATGTCGGTTATAAGCGACATTAACAGTCTATGTCAGTTATAAGCGACATAGACAATTTATGTCGGTTATAACTGACAGTAATTCCGACACCATGTAAAGTGGCTTTCGGAAATGTCTTATCCGCCACTATATTATACAAAATTGACACCAACCTTCAACACAATAAGTCACTTTTGTAGTAGTGTAAGTTGCAAAACAATAAAGCAATTGTGCCTAGGACTGGGGGAGTGTGTTGGCCAAAGGTTCTTCAACAGTCAAGTTAGGGAATGATTTAGACTCAAGCAATGGGTAAGAAAATTGAAGTGTTTAGATTACGTTACCCTTGATGAACCCCACATGTGGGTGAGGAAGAAAAAAATAATAAAAGCTTGTTTATGCAAAATTATTTTAATGACCATTTTTTTCCTGATATTTGCTTACAATTATGTATAAAACGATATAATAGTGATTTCATTAGTCTTTGGTTGACAAATAGGGTTCTATAATATTTAGTTTAGATAAAATAATAATTTAACACGCCCATTGGAATGAAAGAAATTTTGACATCAATTTCAAATTATCACGTCAACCTTCAAATAAAATTTTGAGAATTCATATTTGACATCTCTATAAGAGTATTAAGAGATGCTTTTAGATCCTATCGAATACTATTTTAAGTTTACACACACATTTGCCTTTGCTTCCATACTCGAAACCTGACCCTTCTCATTCTTTCTGTTATCTTCCTCAATTCTCAGTCTTACAATGAGATCCTCAAGGGTCATCTCCTTGCGTTTGTGCTTGAGATAATTCTTGAACTCCTTCCAAAAAGGTTGCAATTTCTCTATAAAAGATGCCACCTAAAAAGACTCATTGATCACCATCCCTTCAACATGAATGTCATGGATGATTTTTTGGAGATCTTCAATTTTAGAGACAACGGACTTGGAATCTACCATCTTGTAGTCTAAAAATTTGCCCACGACAAATTTCTTGGAACTAGCATCCTCTATTTTATATTTTTTCTCAAGTGATTCCCAAAGTTCCTGGGCTGTTTTGCACACCACATAGATGTCATACAACGAATCATCTATTGCATTGAGAATATAATTTCTGCAGAGGAAATCATTATGATTCCAGGCATCCATAGTCGTCAAAGTTTTGACAGAGAATATATTATCTCCTTCTGCACTAGGCACAGTTTCATGATAACATTAGCTAGATTCAGAGTTGTCAAATAAAACAGCATTTTTTGCTGCCATCTTTTGAAGTCTCCGCCCTTAAATTTCTTAAACTTTTTAGAATGAGGTTTAGTTCCTGATTGTTCCTTAGTGTTCGAAGATAATTGTTGGACAACAATTCAGAAATAAATAAAAATAACAGAACTTGAAATACTAAATTCCTTATTAACGACAAATACTTGCTATACAGAATGAAATAATAGAAATAAATGTAAGAATTAAAATGCTACTAACTTGATTGAATCACAGATAAAGGCTAGTGCATAAGCTATGTCCTTCGAACAGTATTTTCGTTCCACTCTTGTGCTTGTGGTTCTACGATGTTTGCTCGACAGGATACAACTATCTAAATCTACAACCTGCACTGGATTATAGAATTATGGCGAATTGTTTTTGTGTGTTTACTCTCTGAAAGTTTTGTACGGAAGAGAAAGAGGAAGAAGAGATGAAAAGATTGGAAACTACACAACTCTTTCTAAGAGCTGTGTCTCTTAATCAAAATTGTCGATGCAAATTTCCGCCTTCTTCAGTTTTGACGAAAATGCACCTGGAAAACAATCAACACCTTTGATCAAGGACCTAAGCCTCACGAGCCCACAAGGTTTTGGGGGGGGGGGGGGGGGTTAGGTCAACAGATCTCCGATAATAGGGTTTTTTTAGGGTTGGGGGGGGGGGTTTTTTAGGGTTGCAAAAGCCCTGAAAATTTGGTAGAATATGTGGTATTTATGGGGATAGGGTCATCCATAGTGTTTATGGAGAGATATTCTCTAAATATTCCCAAGATATTAAATAGGAAATAATATCTTGAGATAATAGTGTAATTATCTGTAATTTATTTAAATTAGGATTACTTACTCGATTGGAGTCAATCTTCAAATGGGAAATGTACTAAAGATAGGATTTGGGTAATTAATCATTATCTTTAATTCCTTGCCAAGGGAAGGTGAGATGTGGGCAGTCGTATTCAACTGCTGAGACCTCCATGGATGTGAGTTGCATGTGGGAGCATCTGAGAAGCCTGCCCATTTATTGAGGGCAATCTTGTATTTCTTGAATAAAAGTCCACGTGTCGCCTCTAGAATTTTTGGGATTATTTTAGGCTCCACAAATGCCCCCATATCTACTGTGCTGCATGCAGGAAAAAAGTAGTAAGTGTAGGAATCCCAAGCTACTTAGGCTTGTAGAGTTGTTTCCTAATTTGAACTTCATCTTCTTTCTTGATTTGGAGATAGACTTCTTCTAGGAAAAGGAAAATAATTACCCCTAATACCTATTTAATTCTACCTTAAGCAGGGGATTAAAAAAATTTGGAGAGCAATTTTATTCCAACAAGGAAGAGATGCCGAAGGAAATTTTTATTCCCCCTCCCCTAGCGTTTTTCTTTTCTTGCCCTTCCAAAGAGTTGTCTCTCGTTGTAGTTCTTATTTTCCGTGCTACACCAAGGTAAGAAAAAATTGAATTTTCTTCTTCTTGAATTTTTTTGGAGCCTTGGGACTTGAAAAATTGGGTTGGTGGGTGCCAAGAAGGTGTGAGTGGCATGGCAAGGATGCCATGGGGCTGTAGGTGGTGCGGCAAGAGGGTCGGCTCAGCTTGGCTGAGGTGTTTGCGGCGCTGGGAGCTAAAAGGTTGGCTCGGGCCAAACCTTGAGACCTATTGGGTATGGGCCCGTGCAGTAGAGAGGTGAAAGAAAGGAAGAGTCCAGCTTGGGCCGGTTCTCGGTCTTTGGTGGCCTGGGTTGCATTACCCGACCTTGTTTCTTGGGGCGTCTAGCGTGCAAGCGGAAAGGGAAAAGAAAGGGTGGGCTTCCCCCGTATTGGGTCGACCTGTATGCAAAAGAGAGATGTCTGTAAGGCCTGAGGCCTCGCTAGGCTGCTTGGCATGCAAGGAAGAGCATGAGGGCCGTGAAGCTTGGCGCGGGGGCGTTGGGCTTACGGTCCTCCCTTTTTTTAATTTTTTTATTCTTTTCTCGCGAGCTACCTTCTAAATATTTTTCCTTGTACTTTTTGTAGAGACTTTCAGATGTCTTCCTTCGACCGCAAAAGTGACGAATATCCTTCACCTTTTGTATCGTCAAGGTGGTTCTTTCGGCAAGGTGGGCTATTTCAAAGCTGCGCATGTCAAGATTAATTTCGACGAGCTGTTTCGGGATTTTCTTGAGGCGTAAAGCATGCGATTTTGTCAGGGGTTCGCATCAAGCAGATGAAAGATGACAACAACCATGAATTATACGGGGAAGGCTCTATTGCTAGGAAGAGGGCCATCAAATTCCATTTGTACTACTTTGTGTTGGGATTTACTTTTCCCATGCCACATCTTTTCCAGGAGGTGATCTGCTCCACGAAATGCGCACTTGCTCATTGTTCCCCAAATGTAGTTCGTGCGATGGTGGGATTCTTGAACTTAAGCAGGTTATTTGATCTTAGCTTAACCATAAATGAGTTTTGGTACTTCTTTGAGATCGGCCACAAAGAAGGTATGGGGCAGCTAAGGTCTTGCCATAAGTTGCTTGATGTTTTCTAGCAAAGGTGATCATAGACACCTTAGAGGTGAGTGGAGAATGGGAGTTTGACTTTTATCCCGAGCTGCGTATCCCGACTACCTTTATTAGTGGTAAGTGAACTGCTTCATTCTTATCCTGCTTGAATTTTTTTTTAGCGGCTCCATGACTTCAATTTATTGATTGTCTTTCTAACTTTGTGTATATTTGAAGTTTGGCTTAACTCAAAGGACTTCGGCAGATATGAAGAAAGTGCACGTCACCCTGGGCATTCTTGCTGAGTATCGTGAGTGGCGCTGGCTGCTCAGCCCTTTTCGTAGGGAGAAAGGTGGCCTGCCTCAGAAGGAAGAGATAAAGCGGATAAAGGATGAGGTGTTGGCTTGCCTGATCACTATTGTAGAGTCTACTGCTAATGATGGTAGAAAGAAGATGTATTTCTCACCTGCTTGTGAGCCTTTGGCTGAGAAGAAGCCAATGACTTTTTCTGCTGCTCCTAGGAGTTCATCTGCTGCCGAGAAGCTTGTCATTGATCTAACTTCCCCCAAGGGGGTGAAGACTGTTGAGCCTAAGCTTGTGAAACCTGCTACTTCAAAGGTGACCGCATCCATTGTTGAGAAACTTGCCCAACGGAAGGGTTCTGTGATGCCTCCGGTGTCCAGGTTTGTATCAAAGCGTTTATCGGGAGTTAAGTTTGGATCAGCTTCTAAGAGGTTCATCTCTACGAAGAGCGGGAAGGTGGATTCTACTGCTAAGGTGGTGCCTGGGCCTGTTCCTCATTCTGCCGTGACTGACTCGTCTATTGAGAAGGGGAAATCTGCTCGCATGGGCAGTTGTGAGAGATACATAGAGTCTAAGGCTGGAGAGTTTCCTGAGGTTTGTATGCTACTGAAGGCTAACATGCTTAAGGACGTCGATGAATGCACCAAGTTTGTTGACGGTGTTGGGAAAGTTGTCATCCACTCAGACTCATTTGTGAAACATCTTACTTACTTGAGGAGGTCCTTCCTAATTGCTACAACATTTAAGACTTTGATCTTGGTAACTGAGTATATGCGCATTGATCAGGATGTTGTCAAGTGGGCTAAGGAGGCTGAAGTGGCATTGGTGACTTAGCTTCGCTCAGTTGCTGAAAAGATCGAGAAGCTCGAATCTGAACTTGCCGTTTTGAAGGGGTCTAATGTCTCCCCCACCCCCCAATTTCTTGTCATGTTTCTTTGGTGGTCGAGGACCTTAAGCGTGTCAATTCGAAGCTACAATTTACTTGCTTTGCCAAGGACGAGGAACTTATCTTCATGCATGCTGAAATGTCCCATCTCAAGAAGGTTGCCAGTAAGCTTAAGTCCAAGGAGGTGGATCTGCATGGTACGATGTCTGCTAGCGAAAACCTAAAAAATGAACTAGATGAGCAGTAAGGTGCTCACACTGGGCTTGTTGAGGAGAATGTGTAGCTGAAGAATGAGAAAGCTGGTCACGAAATGGCGTTTGCTTATTATCAGGCCGATTTCTACAAGCTTGCCTATGTATACCATCTTCAGAGTTGCTCGTTGGATTATGAGTTTTCGAGAAGGACTTCGAGACTTTTTCCATTTCTCCAGTTAATCTACTTGATTTCTCTTTTGAGGTTGCCTTTGGTGGAGCAGCTGAGGGTTAAGCAGTCCAGGCAATGGTGGCTGAGGATGAGCTGATGAAAGTTTTAGCTGCTGGGAGCGGTGCGGCTGTTGAAGGTGTAGCAGTCAAGGAACTAGTGGCTACGCAGATAGCCAAGGAGTAGTCTTTTTACTTAGACTTAGGAATTTTCTTCTTTTCCTTTTTGTTCTACTTTATTTGAGCTTTGCTGGCCTTCGAGCTGGTTTATCAATTTGCTAGAAATTTAATAAACAGGTTTCCTTGTTTTTCTTTAATCCTTTTGTTTCACCATGTTTTTATAAAAGCTTTATCCTAGGACGTTCGGCTGGGTGAGCTGCCTCAATGAAGCAGCCGATCCCACATTGTCACTTAGGTTTTAGCTTTATCTTCGGGGCTTTTAGAGCTTTACCTGCAAGAAGAAAAATGCGAGATTTTTAACTTATAGAGCCATCAACCGGACTCATGCTTCTGTAGGAAAAAGGTGAGTTCGCGTAGCTACTATAGTTGTGAATCTCGACTTTGGATGGCTTCATGAGCTTTAGCCCTTTTGGGGCGCATTGCGAAATTTTTAACCTATAGGCCAACGATCGAAGTCGTGTTTCACGTAGAAAGCAAAGGAGTTTGCGTGGCCACTATGGTTGTATTCTGGCTTATTAGTGGCTTCTTGAGCTTTGGCCTTCCCGGGGCATGTTGCGAGATTTTTAACTTATAGAGCCGTCAGCCGGACTCATGCTTCTCATAGGAAGTAGAGAAGGTCCGCATAGCTATTATAGTAGTGCCACTCGACTTTAGTGGCTTCTTGAGCCTCGGCCCTCCCGGGGCATGTTACGAGATTTTTAACTTATAGAGTCGTCAATTGAACTCATGCTTCTCGTAGGAAGCAGATGAGGCCCACGTAGCTGCTATAGTTGTACCTCAGCTTTGTCCTAACAAAACATAAACTGTAGATTGTCAGCTAGAAGGACTGCTTTTAAGTAAGTAGATGAGTCCCCGTAGTCACAATAGGCGTAAGTCTCAGCTTACTTGGGCTGCCAGCCATCGGGTAGTCGGCCGGGCGTCTTACTTACAGAAGCAGACTATTGGAAATGTGCCCTAAAGCCAATCATTTGATGTTACTTTATTGGAAATGTGCTCCCTTAATTTCATGAGTGAGGAAAACTTCTCAGTTGGGGACTTGAAAAATCCAAGTCACAGAGTAGTTGCGCAACTTTTGAGTACCAAGGTGTAGTGGTATATGGTAGAAGTCCCCCAAGTCTCCGAGTGAGGATAGTTGCTGAGGGAAGTGTCTTGGTATTGGCCAGGTTATCAAAGTAACGAAGCTTTGTTTTTGTGTCACACCTTCCTTAGAAAATAAGACCCAAGGTCTTATCCCTTTGCCCGTGTCTTCTTCTCCATTTCCCTTGCTTTTTCTCATTCTTTCACTGTTCATTTTTTTACTTTCTGCTACTTTTTTCTACTATTAGCTTTTCTTTTGTCTTGTCTTTCCCTTCTTTGGTGGAATTGCTTTTCATTTCCACTAACAAACTGAGTTGCTGCAGAGTCATGTTGAAGGAAATGTGGATGAGGTCCCTGCTCTGACGCGTTGTTAGAGTTGGGGAAGTCGAGGAGGGAGTCGACGTAGAGGGAGCTGTAGCTTTTCAATATAACATCATCATCTGTAGCTCAAATCGCAAAGTCGCCTTCATGAAAGTTGTTCCTTAACTCGTGAAGTACAATATATCCAAATTTGAGATCCATCGGAGTAGTACAAATCCAGAAATTCAGGTGTGATAAGTGACTATTCATTTTTTTTTGCTGTCAAACCGTCAGACCTGTTGTGAGCTTCGAAACTCCATTTTCTCTTATTCAGATTAACATACTTTCTTCATCGAAGTTGTTCCTCATCCTTTCTTCTATAACATATAAAAAATTCAGAACAAACTAAGGTTAAATATTTCCAGATCTTCAAAATACTACGGAAGCTTTGAAGTCTGCAGAAATCCGACCGTCATGTTTGGAGCTTCAACACTATAAGTTCCGTCGCTTAAACAGAAACAGTTCTTTCTTGAAAGTTTTTCATCTGCTCAAGGATTATAAGATGTCCAAAATTCAGATGCATTGAAGAAGAGCAGAAGTTGCAGAAATTTGATAGATAAAAGGAGACGAAAGAGGGAGAGAGAAAGAGGTTGCTGGGTTGGATTTCTAGTTTGGGGGAGCTTCCAGTTTTTGTAGCACCTTCATTACTAGTGGATTTCTTGTACTTTTGTTCACCATTAAGTGGAACTTTGACTTGTTATTTACTCTATTATAATATGTTTGGAAACATATACAAGTAAATAGGTAAGGTGTATTGGTTGTGGGTTTTTGTTTGGGCATATATCTTGAATAGTTGAAGCTATTTTTAGGACACAAGAACTTGATTTTGCTTCACATTATCTTGATCAAAAGTGTGTGAAGCTTTTGACATTTGTAGTTGCTCTCCATTTGGTGAAGCTTTGTAGGTGAAGCTTTGTGGTTGAAGCTTTGTAGTTGAAGGTTTGTGGTTGAAGGTTGAAGCTTTGTAGGTGAAGCTTTGTGGATGAAGCTTTGTAAGTGAAGCTTTGTGGTTGAGGGTTGAAGCTTTGTGGTTGAAGGTTGAAGGTTTGTTGTTGAAGCTTTTGTGTTGAAGCTTTATAGGTGAAGCTTTGTTGGCACCATAGATTGATTTTGCTTCACACTATCTTGATCAAGAGCGTGTGAAGCTTTTGAGATTTGTAGATGAACTCTATTTGTTGAAGTTGCTGAATTTCCCAATTTCCCTTTTTTTTTTCTTTTTTTTTTTTTTGGGGAAAACTGGAAATCTGAAAATGTGGGAGAGACAACATATACAAATTTTTCTTTCACACTCTTGAGCAAGAGATTGTGATGTAAGCCGCATCTTGTAGTAGTTGAAGGTTTGGAGAAACCATATAAATTGATTTTGCTTTGCATAGTCTTGATCAAGAGTGTGCGAAGCTTTCTATGAGTTACAGTGTTTGCATGGTTATAGAGGGAAAATGTCTGAAGCAGATGCAAGAGGGCTAAAGAGGTTGATCTTTGTATACCATGCACTGAAGCCTTTGTTGGCTTGTAATAAGACTTTGTTGTGACCATAACCCTTGTTAGGCATAAGTGCTCCCTTAGTAGGGTTGAGTTAAGCTTGCTTATCCACTTTTTGAGTTGTAAGGTTTAAGGGTTTTTGATTATTTGTGAATGCTAAGAGTTCACAGGAACAAGTTGTACCGCTCTTCACCTAGTTGATGGGAAAAATGGTGAGTTGATGAGGCAAAAATATTTATTAATAGTACGAGTTGTACTTTTCATCGCCTGGTTGGTGATGCGAAGGTGAGTTCCTTCATCACCTAGTTGGTGATAAGAGTGGCAAGTTGCCGAATGATATTTAGAGTACCGGTTGTATCTTTCATCACCTGGTTGGTGGCACGAAGGTGAGTTCTTTCACCACCTAATTGGTGATAAGAATGGCAAGGTGCCGAGGCACATTGTAGCAAGTGCTAAATGACATAAAGTATGTTGAACCCTTTCGAAGCTCAGTTGGCTTATGTATGAATGTGTTAAAATGTATGATGTTTATGTTGATTGACATGAGTTATGCTATTGAATGTTTTTCCATGCATGAAGGAATCCATGCTTTCGATATGTGAACCATGTTGGTTGTAACACTTAGTATCACTTACTTTGTGTCAAAATACGCATGTTGAAGCTCTAAGTTAGAGTATAAAGGTAGGTTGGCAGAGACCAAGTGTTTCAGTGCTAGAAATGTTAAAGAGTTAGGACCGAGTTAAGGGTAAGTTGTTTGTCATTTTCACTTTGCATGGAGTTTTGGACTCGGAAAGTTGCGAGCTTAAGCTCAATTGGGACAACTGCCTCTGTATATGAAGTGCAGTATGACCAAAGAACTTGGGGTACGAATTCTGGCCAATAGCCGTTAGCCTTATCCAAGCTGGTTTTCAAAGTGCGCTTGTTTATTTTGTTGATGGCCTCAACTTGTCCGTTAGACTAGGGATGAGCTGGGGAGGCAAAACATAAGTTGATGTTGAACTTATAACATAACATCTTGAACTTCTTGTTGTCGAACTTTCGCCCATTGTTTGTGACTATCGCATTAGGAATGCCAAATCTGCAAATGATGTTCTTCCATACGAAGTCTTTTATTTTTGCCTCAGTAATGGTTGCCAAGGGTTCTACTTCGGCCCACTTTGTAAAGTAGTCAACTGCAACAATTGCATAATGGACCTTGCCCTTCCCTGCAGGCATGGGGCCGATCAAATCAAGTCCTAATTGGGCAAAGGGCCAGAGGCTAATCATAGGAGTAAAAGGCTCAGGAAGGGAGTGATGAATATTTGTGTAGCGTTGACACTTATCACATAAGCGGGATATTCTGATGGCATCTTAGTGGAGTGTTGGCCAGTAATATCCTTGGCGAAAAACCTTGTGTGCTAGGGATCGAGATCTAGCGTGATCTTCGCAAACTCCTTCATGTATTTCCCAAAGGACAATTTCCGCTTCCGCAGGTGTGAGGCATCGTGAATATGGTAGGTTAAAACCTCGCTTGTAGAGTTGGTCATTAATGATCATGTAGCGGGTAGACTTGTATCGAATGTGCTTAGCTTAGACTTTATCATGTAGCAGATGCCATAAGCAAGGAACTTATAAATCGGGGTGATCCAACTATCCCCCTGTTGAAAGTTACATACTTCTATGACCATGGTGCTTGGTGCTGCCAACAGTTCGACATGAATTTTTCTCCCAATCTTGTCTTCCACTGTTGAGGCGAGGCGAGCCAAAGCATCTACATGACTGTTTGCCGCTCGAGGAACTTGGGTGATCTGGTAGTGGAAGTGTTTGAGCAAAAGTTATGTTGGCGCAAGATATGCTGCTATAGAGCTACCCTTAGCATCAAAGTTGTTCATGACCTGGTTAACTACTAATTGGGAGTCGCTGAAGATATCAATTTGTTTAACTCCAAGGTGTTTGGCCAAACGTATGCTTGCTAAAAGGGCTTCGTACTCGGCCTCAGTGTTTGATGCCTTGAATTTGAAGCTAAGAGCATACTCCATTGCCACTTTGTCGGGGGTAGTCAGGACTAGTGCTGCTCTAAAACCCTGTTGGTTGGATGAGCCATCAACATATAGAGTCCATACTAGGAGTATTGGTTTTACCTTCCGAGCTTCTAGGGGTAATGAAGCCACTGCCTCAGGTGTAGGAGAAATGTCAACATGATAAGTGAATTCGACGATGAAATCTGCAATTGCTTGGCCCTTCTCAACTAGCTTTGGGTGGTAGGAGATGTTAACCTCACCTAGTGCTATTGCCCATATGATCATTCGCCCTGAAGTATCAGGACTTTGAAGTATTTGTCGAAGAGGGTGATTGGTAAGCATGATGATGGAGTCTGCTTGGAAGTAGGGGCAAAGTTTCCGAGCAGACATGACTAATGCTAGAGCTAATTTCTCAATGTTGGAGTATCGTGTCTCCGCATCTTGTAGAGCCTTGCTAATGTAGTAGACAGGTCATTCGGTACTACCATCCCTTCAAATGAGAACGAAACTAATTGCTGAAGCCGAGATAGACAGTAAGACAATTAAGGTGTCACCAACTTCAGGTTTGGAGAGCAGATGGGCTTTACTCATGTACTCCTTGAGGCTCTTAAATGCTTCGGCACATTCATCAGCCCACATAATGTACTTCTTACTTCCCTTAAGTGCTTTGAGAAAAGGAGTGCATTTGCCTGTGGCCTTAGAGATGAACCTGGTCAAGGTTGCCATTTTGCCAGTACGGCTCTGGATGTCTTTTGAAGTTACTGGTTCTTTCATGTGAATGATTGCTTTGATCTTCTTGGGGTTAGCTTCAATGCCTCGTTGGCTAATCATGAAGCCCAAGAATTTTCCAGAGCCCACGCTGAAGGCGCATTTGTTGGGGTTTAACCTCATTCGATACTTCTTCAGGATGGAGAAGGTTTCAAACAGGTTGGTGATGTGTTGATCAACATGTTTGCTTTTGACTAACATATCATCAACATAAACTTCCATGCTCTTCCTAATTTGTTCAGCAAAAATCAAATTGACTAATCTTTGATAAGTCACCCTTACATTCTTTAGGCCGAATGACATGACTTTATAACAATATAGTCCTCTGTTAATAGTAAAGGTCGTGTGTTCATGGTCTGAAGGGTTTATGAGGAATTGGTTGTACCTTGAGTAAGCATCCATAAAGCTCAAGAGTTCACACCCTGTTGTAAAGTCTATAAGTTTATCAATGAGAGGAAGGGGAAAGTTATCGATCGGGCATCCTTTGTTTAAGTCGGTGTAGTCGACACACATTCTCCACAAGATCTTTTGAAGCAAGAGACTTTCCTTGGTTGGATTTTTTTTAACAAGGACCATATTTACTACCCATGTTAAATAATTGACTTCACGAATAAAGCCGATGCCTTTGAGTTTTTCAACTTCTGCCTTCATTGCCTTGTATCATTCAGCGTCATAAGATCTTCGCTTCTGCCTCATCGGCTTGTTCTTGGGATCAATACTCAAGCGATGATAGATGATATCGGGAGAGATGCCTGGTATGTCTTCGAATGACCAGGCGAAGACTTCAGCGTTCTCTTGCAAAAAAGAGATTAATGCCAACTGTATGGTTGGTAACAAAGTGGTGCCAATCTTCACTATGCGGTCCGAATAATCTTTTGAGATAAAGACATTCTCCAACTCTTCAACAGGTTGTGCTTGCTGGGTGAAAGAGTCATCTCGAGGATCGTCGGGTTAACTGTTACCACCGTGAAGATCCAAGTTGGCTTTGTTCAAGCTAGTCTTTATAACTTGGTCATGTATAGAAAGTATTTCTTTGGGCACATGCAAGTGTTATTGCTTGACTGAAGTGTTTAACATGATCGTGCACTAAGTTGATCTCCTCTGATGGAACCGTTGTCATAGGGGTTTGGAAATTTCATCAACAACATATGTGTGGATACCATGGCCTTGAGATCATTGATGCTTGTGGGTCCAAAGGTGACATTGTATGCTGTTGGGCAGTTAACCACCAGGAAGTTAGTGGTGTTGGTGGCTGTGTAATGGCCTGTACCGATGGTGAAAGGTAAATGTATGCTCCCTAAAGTTGCACGACATCACCGGAAAAGCTTATCAGAGGAGAAACTGAGTGATCGAGCAAGTGTTCAGCTACATTAAGTGCTCTGAATGCTTTAGCAAACATGATATTGACCGAAGCCCTCGTGTCTACCAGGATTCGTCGTACATCAAAGTTGGCTATGTGAGCCTCCACGATTAATGGGTCGTTGTGAGGGTAGGTGATACCTCTTTCTTCCTCAGGGTAGAAACATATTGGATCCCAGTTAGGCTTTTGATACTTGCCTCCCCTGATGTCATTTACGTGAAACACTTGATGGCCAGACCTCAAAGTTCGTTCATTATTTTTCATGGCCCTGTTGGAATAATCAAATATGGGTGTGCTGCTGATAGGAGCATATTTATGCGACTTAATTGGCTTGTTCTCGTGCATTTACGTTGTGTTTCTTTAGTTATTTTAGTCCTTTATGCCATTTTCGTGTGTTTCTAGGTTAATATGGCTAAGGAGGCAAAAAGGTGCATGTCGGAGCATTTTGGAGCAAGATTGGGCTTAGAATGGAAAGCTTATGCTTGGAGCCAAAGTGTTGGACGAATTTGAAGGCCTTGTATGCATTTTGGACATAAAACAAAGGGCCTAGCCCAATCAAACAATCCATCAAAGCCATGCAAAACCTCTAGCCCAATCAAACAACCCATCAAAGCCATGCAAAACCACCATTCACACACATGCATCCTGAAATCCTTCTTTGCCGTGCCTTCCCCTTAGATTTTCAGCAACTTCTCTTCATCATTACACCACAAATCATTCGCATGCACTTTGCCTAGCATTCACATGCTTTTCCAACTCATCCACACTCAATGCCGTGCTCTTCACTCCCATTTCCAGCTTTTCCCTTTTGCATTTCCTTTTCATTTCAGCCACATGTCTTCATCATTGCAGCCACCATTCACTCTTTAATCCACATGCATTCACACACACTTCACACAAACAGCATTCACATGCAAACACATGCATTTCCAACCCCAAACACCCATTGCCGTGGCTATCTCTTTCCTTTCCAGCTTTTCCCTTGTGCAATTCCAGCATTCCACTTCATCATTCCAGCCACCAAGACATTATTCCTTCATCATTACACCACATTCCAGCCTTGCCATGCATAACCCACCACAGAAATCATCACATGCACCCAAACAAGTCTTTGCCGTGGGTTTTCTTTGCAATTCCAGCACCTACACACCTTGCCACATGCTTTCCAGCTTTCCACCAACTTTCCTAGCTGTTTTTCCACCACATTCCAGCCACATGCATGCTTAAATAAACAGCCATATACACCTCCACTCCTCCTATAAAAACCCTTGCATTCTCATTCATACACACCTCAATTCATCCCACACTTCCATTCCATTGTACATACCACAACACAAACACTTCCCCCTTTTGCCGTGAGTTTCTTTGCATTTCCAGCATCATTCTCTTCATTTCCATCACTCCCCATTCCTCTAAAACACTACCCAATCATTCCCCAATCCATTCAACACACCAACAACATCCCTTAGACCTTATGCTACAACGAAGAGGAGGAGAAGAGTGCCTAAACGTTCATACAATTCAAGTTTGAGTTGTTGGAATGTTTAGGTGTTTCTTTTCCTCAATTACAATGTTTAATTTCAATTCTCTTTGTTTTGTACCATGAGGAACTAAACCCCCCTTGGCTAGGGGGGGGGATTCGAAATAAATGTTTATGCTTGCATTTTGATTTGATTACTTCTAATTGCGTTTCATAAGTTGTGGATTCAATTTGTTTAACCGTTTGATTGATAACTTATTTATGTATGTTTATTGAGAGTGCACGCTTAATTTTCATGGATGAATATGACGCTAGAATATAAGTGAGTTCCACCTAATCGTTATGAACTTATATTCACAAGTAGTGGAGGTTGCTTATAAACAATCGCGTTAAATGAATTCTTGGCACGAGTTTCATGCTCATCATACTAACGAATGCCTCGTCAACACTTATAGTTTTCATAATGCTTAATGATCTTTGATTGTATCTTTATTGTGCTGTTCACGTAAAGGACTTTTGGAGAATGTAGTGAATTGCGTTGCGCAAACCCATCCAATTCATTAACTTAAGGAAAACTTGACGGTTAATTTAAGCGGACCTAATTGACCCGGAGTGATGAGTTTCATAATTTATTGAAATGCAATTGGAAATCTTTTTATTATGCAAGTGTAACATGTGTGGAGATGAACCCCTTGGCTAGCATCCATTCATTCCATTTCATCAATTTCATATTTACATTCTGTCTAGTTTATTAACTTGTTTCGTTATTTCAATTTTCGTCAAACCTCAATCCCCCTTTTGCTTTAATGTTCAATTTAGTTAGAAATCAATTTAGTTTGTGTTTTTAAAGCATTTTGAGTCTTTTGGTTTGTCTGAGTGTTTTAACGTTTAGTTTCACATTCTTTGAGTCTAGTTTAGTGTTTTATATTGTTTTTACGTTTTTAAGTCAGTTTCCAAGAGATTAACAATCCCTCCTAATCCCCGCTCCAGAACGATCCCTACTTACATCATTACTACAATTGTCAAAATGAGGGTTTAATTTATGCGCGTGTAAATCCCGCATCAAATTTTGGCACCGTTGCCGGGGATTAGAAAATTTGCTAATCCCTTGGATTGTTTTATTTTCGTTTGTTTTTATTTTATTCCAGATTCTTAATCTTGTTTTGTTTCTTGTTTTAGGTACTAGTTTATGACTCGGAGTTCTCATCCGATTCGTGAACATATCCTGGAGTGATTGGGTTCTTCGTCCGGCTGCAAGACGTAAAAGAAAGCGCTACTTGGGAGGCAACCCAATGCACTGAATAAAACAAAGCATGTTCATAAAAAAAAAAAAAAAAAAAAAAAAATACTAAACATGGAGAAAGATGGAGCCTTCACAGAGGTTGTTTACGTGAAGCCCCACTACTAGGCGTCGGAGCGGAAAGCATAGAAGCGGAAGGCATAGAAGCGGGAGGCATCGAAGCGGAAGGCATCGGAGCTAGAGCATTCCAGGCCTCAATACTTGGCCAAGCGCTGGATGACCCAGGAAAAAGGTGCCTCTGGAGATAAGCCGCAAGCCTTTGACGGTCACCTTGAATCCGACCTTCAGATTCTTGCAGCTCATCAATCTTCCTCTTCATGCCCGACGAATAGTTATTTGCAAGCACATGCAAACTTCTATTCTCGTACTTAAGCTGCTGGATCTCTTGCTTAAGACTTTCCACCTCTGCCATCAATGATTCCACCTGACGGGAGCGGGCAAGCAGGCGTTGGCCCATGTTGGACACAGAGCTCGCACAATGAACATTAAGAGCGAGGGACTCTTGAAGGGCCAACTCATCGGACCGTCCTGACAGCAGCCTACTATCTTTTGGAGTGAGGAGGTTCCTAGCTACTATTGTAGCTGTTGTGGCGTCCTGCATCACGGAGTCTTCACCTGTAAGAGGACCGTTAGAAGATAAGAAAGAAGGGCGCCATACGTTACCTTGACGCGGCGCGCCCGTATCACTGCTGATACTCAATTCTAAGCTAAGGTTCGATGGGTTTGCCATTTTTCAAAAGTGTTCAAAGAGAAGGGATGGATGGAGTAAAATTTCAAAGGGCCGGAGACGATTTTCAAGAATGGGCAATCTTCAGAGTGTGTATGTTGTGGTGATCAATAGCTCTATAAAAAGCCAAGGCGACGCGTCCACCGATTCAAAAAGTCGGAATTTCCAGCGTAAGTTAGGCGACGCTCTCTCGGCTTTTCAGAAAACGCGTTCAACTTTGTCAAAAGATCTCTGACAAAGCTGAAAACACGTGGAGGCCATCATCGCAACTACACGTCTTTAGCCGACAAGCGCAAAGTTCGGCGACGCTTTCTCTGCTTTTCAGAAAACGCGTGCAGCTTTGTCAAAAGAGCCGCATCCGCACTACTACGTGTCGTTCAGAAAGCGAAGGGGCGTCGTTCAGAAATCGAAGAGGCGCCTGCTCAGAAATCGAAGAGGCGTCGTTCAGATATCGAAGAGACGTTTGTCGACAAGGGTAAAAGAACAGTACCACCACTTGATATTATCTCTATATATGTCGACCTTCATCTTTTATGGCAAGGCAGACCTGAAGAAAATGCCCAACTCTTCCTCACCTCTGAGGGCGCACTCCCAGCAAAGCCTCTTGAAATACTCAATTTTTTCTCCCCCAAAGATGATACCAGATGCCTGGAGTACAGATGACCCAGGAGGAAACGGTAGATTAAAGCATGTGCTGATTCATTCACCGCTTCTTCAAAGGCAAAGGTATCTCATATCATCAAGGTCAAAAGCAAAAGTATCTCATATCATGCTCTTTCCCTGTCTTTTTCTTTGTCCTTGTTCTTACTTGCATGGCAAAGTAAAAGAAGCAATCAGCCGGCACTTGGAGTCAGTCTTCCGATCTGGAGCCAACTGCCTGGAATCTATTCCTGGTTGCTTACCTAGCGTTGCTCTCGAGTAGTCATCTTCAACGGTTGATACACTTCCAGAGAAGGGACCACTTCTGCAAAGATTGAACAAAGAAACAGATAAAAAGGGTAAGCTCAGACCTTCGGGGGAGACCAAATGAATCCTGCTGCCCAGTTCAAGAGTAGCACAAAGGAAAATCAACGAGCGGAGGAGACTAAAAGAATCCTCCAGCCCAGTTCAAGAGTAGCCTGTGGAAAATCAACAATGGGAGGAAACCAGTTCAAGATTAAGCCTGTGGAATCACAAAGATCAATGCCTCAATGCAATCACCAAGGAGAAGATGGAATTTACACTTCATAACCAGATTTGCGTCCCTAAACTCTTCTCTTTGTTAATTACATTCTGCCATGTTTAGTATGTTTAAGTGCTTTTTGTGTGTTTACTTATGTTTTGTGTGAATCTATGCTTAAAACATTGAGGACAATGTTTGATTTAAGTGTGGGGGGGTAAGTATATTTGATGCAAATCCGTGAGATTTTATCACCCATAACTTCAAATGTTGTTCCTTGCTATTTTAAGGTGTTTTTAAGTTGTTTTAGAGTGTTTTAGTATGTTTTGTTTTTATAACTCCGAAAATCACATAAAAATTTGAAAAACATGTTTTAAAAAGCCTAAAAAGAGTGTTTTGAGTCGTTTTTGTGTGTTTGTGTCTTAGGGTACCTTCCAACACAATTATAAGGATTTGGTTTGTAATTGCATGACGGTTAAAAAGAGTTATAAACATAGAGAAAAGTTTGATTTACTCTTGGTATATGCTTGGTTATGGTTATAATGTATGACTTCACATGCAATCATAAAAGAAAAATTCGTTTTTGTAACATGCTTGAAGGAAGGAACTCAAACAAACGCTACAACCCTGTGACACTCGAGCCATTACCTTCTTTGGAGAGTTATTTTATGTGATTCTTTGTTTTCTAAAGTTGTTGCATGATCTCATTATTCCTTGCTTGGTTGCTACTTAGAATGCAATTGTATCATGATAGAACTAAATGCTAGAACTTATATCCGTTTCATTCAAAGCATGACATTGAATTGCATAACATATATCAAGATGAAGTTGTGTAGTTGCCACCATAGCCAAATAGCCTTACGTTCCATATTTCGTATATGTTGTAAGTTTTAACCCCGTTGAGCCTTGTTTAGCCTTTATTCTTTGTTTACCCACATCATCCTCACCTAGCCTAGTTTAGGACAATCCACACCCTTGTTCTTAAAAGATAGTGAGCATGACTTAAATGAATTCCTTTTGAGTTACAGTATGCAAGAAAATGAGTGTGGGGGAGGGAAAGTTTGTTCTTAAATTTATATGTATGTTTTGAGATACAAAAGAAAAAAAAATTTGTGAAAAACATATAAGAAAAGAAAAGAAAGAAAGAAAGAAAAAAAAAAAGAGCTTGTTCCCCCTGTTTGTTCAAAAGTTGAGTTTTCATTCAAAAGTGAATTCTAAGTTAAATCAAATGCTTTGCTCGCTATTTCTTTAAGAACCTTTGTTTTCCATATCCCTTCTTTGTTAGCCAAACACCTTTAGCCCCGTTTCAACCCTTATGCTTCTATCTTGAGTGTTATGTGTTTCAATTTGTGGAGTTTGGAATTGATGTGAGCTTATGGAATCACTGGTTCTCATTCTAAGTAGTAGCATTCCATTCATGAGATCATATCTAAACATGCTTATTAACTCCAGAAATTGCTCTCTTTATGATACATATATGTGAGTGTTCGTTTTCATGTTTACATCAATCTTCTCACATGTAACTAGATTAGGGTGTGTAGTTAGAAAATCTGAGTGAAAATTGAGTGCATATCTTGTAAGGAATTGAGGAAATTCTCTAAAGGCATGTTACTACATTCAATTCATGGTTTTAAATGCTTAATTGTGAACTAGTATGTGGTGACTATGATTAAGAATGTACTTAAGTGTAAAGATGGCTAAAATCTGTGGAGATAACGAATTTTAATATGTCATGTGTATTGAAAATCCCTGAGACTATTGTTGGAAGGTTTAGGTTTTGTTTTGTTTTTCTGTTTTGCTCGAGGATTAGCAAAAGCTAAGTGTGGGGGAATTTGATAGGAGCATATTTATGCGACTTAATTGGCTTGTTCTCGTGCATTTACGTTGTGTTTCTTTAGTTATTTTAGTCCTTTATGCCATTTTCGTGTGTTTCTAGGTTAATATGGCTAAGGAGGCAAAAAGGTGCATGTCGGAGCATTTTGGAGCAAGATTGGGCTTAGAATGGAAAGCTTATGCTTGGAGCCAAAGTGTTGGACGAATTTGAAGGCCTTGTATGCATTTTGGACATAAAACAAAGGGCCTAGCCCAATCAAACAATCCATCAAAGCCATGCAAAACCTCTAGCCCAATCAAACAACCCATCAAAGCCATGCAAAACCACCATTCACACACACATGCATCCTGAAATCCTTCTTTGCCGTGCCTTCCCCTTAGATTTTCAGCAACTTCTCTTCATCATTGCACCACAAATCATTCGCATGCACTTTGCCTAGCATTCACATGCTTTTCCAACTCATCCACACTCAATGCCGTGCTCTTCACTCCCATTTCCAGCTTTTCCCTTTTGCATTTCCCTTTCATTTCAGCCACATGTCTTCATCATTGCAGCCACCATTCACTCTTTAATCCACATGCATTCACACACACTTCACACAAACAGCATTCACATGCAAACACATGCATTTCCAACCCCAAACACCCATTGCCGTGGCTATCTCTTTCCTTTCCAGCTTTTCCCTTGTGCAATTCCAGCATTCCACTTCATCATTCCAGCCACCAAGACATTATTCCTTCATCATGACACCACATTCCAGCCTTGCCATGCATAACCCACCACAGAAATCATCACATGCACCCAAACAAGTCTTTGCCGTGGGTTTTCTTTGCAATTCCAGCACCTACACACCTTGTCACATGCTTTCCAGCTTTCCACCAACTTTCCTAGCTGTTTTTCCACCACATTCCAGCCACATGCATGCTTAAACAAACAGCCATATACACCTCCACTCCTCCTATAAAAACCCTTGCATTCTCATTCATTCTCATTCATACACACCTCAATTCATCCCACACTTCCATTCCATTGTACATACCACAACACAAACACTTCCCCCTTTTGCCGTGAGTTTCTTTGCATTTCCAGCATCATTCTCTTCATTTCCATCACTCCCCATTCCTCTAAAACACTACCCAATCATTCCCCAATCCATTCAACACACCAACAACGTCCCTTAGACCTTATGCTACAACGAAGAGGAGGAGAAGAGTGCCTAAACGTTCATACAATTCAAGTTTGAGTTGTTGGAATGTTTAGGTGTTTCTTTTCCTCGATTACAATGTTTAATTTCAATTCTCTTTGTTTTGTACCATGAGGAACTAAACCCCCCTTGGCTAGGGGGGATTCGAAATAAATGTTTATGCTTGCATTTTGATTTGATTACTTCTAATTGCGTTTCATAAGTTGTGGATTCAATTTGTTTAACCATTTGATTGATAACTTATTTATGTATGTTTATTGAGAGTGCACGCTTAATTTTCATGCATGAATATGACGCTAGAATATAAGTGAGTTTCACCTAATCGTTATGAACTTATATTCACAAGTAGTGGAGGTTGCTTATAAACAACCGCGTTAAATGAATTCTTGGCACGAGTTTCATGCTCATCATAGTAACGAATGCCTCGTCAACACTTATAGTTTTCATAATGTTTAATGATCTTTGATTGTATCTTTATTGTGCTGTTCACGTAAAGGATTTTTGGAGAATGTAGTGAATTGCGTTGCGCAAACCCATCCAATTCATTAACTTAAGGAAAACTTGACGGTTAATTTAAGCGGACCTAATTGACCCGGGGTGATGAGTTTCATAATTTATTGAAATGCAATTGGAAATCTTTTTATTATGGAAGTGTAACATGTGTGGAGATGAACCCCTTGGCTAGCATCCATTCATTCCATTTCATCAATTTCATATTTACATTCTGTCTAGTTTATTAACTTGTTTCGTTATTTCAATTTTCGTCAAACCTCAATCCCCCTTTTGCTTTAATGTTCAATTTAGTTAGAAATCAATTTAGTTTGTGTTTTTAAAGCATTTTGAGTCTTTTGGTTTGTCTTAGTGTTTTAACGTTTAGTTTCGCATTCTTTGAATCTAGTTTAGTGTTTTATATTGTTTTAACGTTTTTAAGTCAGTTTCCAAGAGATTAACAATCCCTCCTAATCCCCGGTCCAGAACGATCCCTACTTACATCATTACTACAATTGTCAAAAAGAGGGTTTAATTTGTGCGCGTATAAATCCCGCATCAGCTGCCGCTTATGGAATATACCACATTCACTTGGCATTGGTTATGGTTATCCCTTAGAAGGTGAAGGAGGAATTGATCAATTTTTCCTTCACGTGCTAAAGCTTCAATATGATCACGGAAGGTAATACACTTCTCGCCATCATGGCCGTTATACTTGTGGTAACAGCAAAACACACTCGTGTTCTTCATGGATTTGTAATCCGGATGCCTTGGCTTTGGCTTTGGTATCAGGTGAGCTATACTGGGGTAAATGGCCGCGCATGTGGCGTTTAAAGGTGTATATGTCTCATACCTCGGGGTAAGGCCTGTCTTAACACGTGTTTGGCCCACTGCGTTAACTGCCTAGGGGCGGACATTATAGTGGCGATACCCTTGGTTATCACGATAATGCCCCTTACTATTCTTACTAAAATGGGACTGGTGAGGATGGAAATCTTTCCTCTTTCCTTGAGATTGATATGTATGTTGTCTTGGCAAAGCATTAAGTAAGGCAGGAAGGGGCTTCGTTGTCGTTTGGAAGGTTGAGGTTTTTTCATTTGGTTGGATCTGGCTTCTACTCGCCATTTGCTGATAAAGGATGGCGGTAAAGAGTATCTCTTGATATGTCCTTGCCTCGACAGAGGCATGGTTGTAAGCATGCGCTATCATTTCAGAGTAAGTCTTCTAAGTGTTGGCATTGACCATGTACTTGAAGAAACAATCACGTAGGCCTGCTGTGAAAGCTTTAAGGGCAGTCTTGTCATCTGCCTTAGTGCAGCAAGAATACTCATAGTTGAAGCGGCCAACATACTGTCGTAGTGACTCGTCCAGCTTCTGGCGAATAGTGTACAAGTCATCTGCAGAATACAAGCGATCTGTTTAGAAGATGTGTTGAGAGACAAATAGTTTCCTTAGTTCCTCAAATGAGTCTACCATCTTAGGTGGAAGACGAAAATACCAATTTAGAGCTTAGTTCCTCAAATGAGTCTACCATCTCAGGTGGAAGACAACAATACCAATTTAGAGCTTCGCCAGAGAGGGTAGAGGGGAAGAGAAGACATCGCTCTTCGTCGGTGTGCATCCGGTATGCCATAATGGACTTAAAGAGTTTAAGGTGTTCAATCGGGTCCTCCCTTCCAGTGTAGAGTTGTAAGCCAAGCTTTTGCTTTGTCTTTGCTTGGAGGGGATGTTGAGGATCCTCTTTATAAGAGGACTAGGCCTGGGTTGGTTCCAATCAGGTATTTCGGCCTGACGTTCGACCTTCAACTTGTTTACTTCCTCAAGGAGCTGTAGGACAAGGGGATCCTGAGTGGAGTGAGATATTGCTGGATACTTCTTCCGTAAGTCTCTATCACCTCTTGGAAGTAAGAAAGCTTGATCAAAAGCATGAGATTTTTGTTTGGACTCATCGTATTGACTTCCAAGGTGAGTTTGTCGAAACACCCCTGAGTCCCCCATACCTTCATATTCCTCTAGGATCTGTCACTCCTTCCCTAGATTAACAGTTGGCTTGGGACATGGAAGGGAACCGAATCTTTTAAAAACCCTTGGGTCATTGACCTACGAGCTTATGTGGATGGGGTTCTCTCGACGTTGCCTTAGGAAGTCCCGTGTTGAAGGCAGGTGATCCCCCGTGTTAGAAGGCACCCAGGTGGTGGTTGATTTCAACGGGGGCGATGAGTTCGTGTGTTTGAGTATGCCTAGCTTCATGGAGCATCCTGAAGAGCTTCTCATACTGCTCTTGGAGGATCTCATTCTTTATTGCTATCTTGTTGTTCTGAGCCTTTAGCTCATCGACTTTAGCCTGAAGAGGAAACTTCTTTCGTTCATTCTTTCGTTGCTTCGTACTAAGTGCAAGGAGGGTGTCATTCTGCGTGCTGTGGCTCTCTTCGCTCCCCATGTTGGAGTGGGGTGCATGGTGGAAAGAAATTGTACGAATGGTGGAAACCAACTTGACAAAGCTGGAGAGAGTAGGAATAAGCGCATTTCCCACAGACGGAGCCAAATGTTGATGCATAAAATGGGCGAGGACTTTGGCACAACAGAAAGTATCAAGTTTGTGACCTTTGCTAGATTGCTCTGGTCACCAGTGTGGATAAGTATGTAAATATATAGAGACAGGGAAGAAAACATAAGATGTAAGTGGTTCGCCCAGATTGGCTACATCTGCGGAGTAGAGGAGTTCTCATTAATTGTGAAGGGTTTACAAAAATACATAGGCCCAAACTCTCTTTTAGTGAGTTCTAGTGAATAGTTTAGTACAAATGACATTAGGGATTATTGTGGGAGAATGATCCCCTTTTATAGAAAAGAGTTGCTAGCTTTGTTCTGACATTGACATGTGTTGTGCTGTGATTGGCCTTTGATATAGACACATGTCGCGTTGTGATTGGTCTCCTAGTTGGAGGGAAACTCTTATGGGTCCTTGACGGTATATTGTTGATCGGTGCTCAGTAGTTTCGGGAATGGTCAAGTATGGTACAAACAAAGGGCAAAGATTATTGTTTAAACCTGTCTCATATAAATGTTATATGCTTAAACGATAAGTAATTGGGACAATGTGATCTAAAGGAGTTAGATTCATGAGACTATTTTCTTTTGTATACATATGCTAAACGTTCTTGATCATAGGATTACCGATTTGGCATTGACAGTCTATCAAGATCAGTACGTGCTATGTCTTCTCTTAGGAAGAGTGACTGGTCTCGAGTCATTGGTGTGACTGACACCAAGACAAGCATTTAGGTGCTCAATAGAGAATAAGTCCATTGAACACGATCAAGAAGCGTTCTCATACTCATGTCATAGGAGAACTCATGGTTGGATTAATGCAAAGTAGTCATTGGACCTAAGGCATCATAATTGTCTTGTGGTTAAGTCCTTGATCCTTGACTATGTCAAAGTCACTCCGTCAGAGGGTGTCCACGACAAAGTTAGGGTTAAGTTACTTAGCCATGAAGGCAAGTGAATGCACAACAAGGGATCTCTAACATTCAAACTGTTTGGGGGAGAATGCTCTATGATATGATTATGAATCTTTAGCCAAAGTATGAATGAGATTTAGAAAGTCGTTCCAAATCACATTCAAGGTAATCATATAAGTAAATGAATCACATTGGATAGTAGACATGAATAAACTATCAAACCAACCAATGTGGTCAAGAGTATTGCATTAGAGAAGGAACGAATTGCATTGTAATCCAAAACTAAATAGGTTCTTCACCTTTTTTGATTAGCCTGGGTAGCCATGACATACTGCTAAGTGTCACTCATGGTTTGTGGAAGCCCTAAAGGTGTGTAACCACTAAAGGGAGAATTGAAGGTAAGTTTCAATTCACGATCAATTTGAAGAGTTATAATCGCCCACTGCCTCACTAAAAGGAACCTAATGGATCGTACACTAAGTAAGGTAAACATTGAAGAAACAACGGAGATGAGTAAGGATAATTAAATGGTTTAATATTTATGGCTAGGATTAATTAATATGTTAACTAATCAAACGAATAAGTTTGTTCTAGACCTCAGGTAAGTTTTGGGCTGCAATGTTCAATGGGATTTGACTTTCAAGCCCATTAACTCAAGTTGTATGACAACTTGAAACACAAAGGGCCTTAAAGCCCAAGGAACCCAATATGGTCAGCCATAAGAGTGAGGGGGTAGTAAACTTAGCTTAATTGCAAGTTTGCCACTCCATTGTGAGGTGGTATAAAGCCAACTTTATAGCCATTTCATCCATAGGGTTTTTCTAAGGGAAGAGAAGAGAACACAAAAGCTCTCTCTTCTTTAATGAAGGTCAGCCACCCTAGGGAGACATTACTAGCATCTATCTCTTCCTAGGTCACTCATCTCTTCATCAACGCTTTCCTTGGTGTGAAGACTTAGAGGTTCTCTATTTTGGGAACTTGGAGAATCCATTTATCCATCCTCCTTGAAGAAATCCATGGAGCTAGGAAGTAAGGAATGAAGGCCCTCTCTCTTGGGTGATTAGCCTTTGCTTATGCAAAGAGAAGTCAACAAAGGTATAAGATTTCTCAACTCACTTTGTTTTAAGTTGAGTCTTGGTTCACCATAACTACTAGGCTTTGAATTTCATGGGTAAAGTTCTGTTTTTTAGTGCATACAAGCATGATTCTGCCTTTTAATTGTTAATAACATGCATAGATGTTGCTCAAATGAACTAGTTTTCTCAAATATATCCTTCAAGTGGTATCAGAGCCTAGGTCTAGTAGTTGGTGAATCCTTTTGGGTTTTGTAGTTCATAGTCTTTGATTTGAATGTTGTAATTGTTACAAGCTTTATTCTTGCTTCTTTGAATGTAAACTTGGCTTGAAAATTTGCGATCTTAAATGTTGTAGATGTAGTTCTTATGAGCATGAATTTTGGAGCTAACATTTGGTGCCTTTTGTTTTGGACCTAAAATTTGGTGCCTTTTGTTTGTTGAAAGTGTTTTAAAGTGACATTAGGAACCCCTAAGTACCCTAGTATGGTAGTATGTTATTTCCCTTAAGTTTGAGAGTTTTTGGGTGAAAAATGTTTATGAAGCTTTTATGGGTTTTCATGGATGTTCTTCATTGTTCTTGTTATGTTCTTGGCAAGAACAAAAATGTTGGGAATTTTGATTCAAAATTTTTGGTTGTTTACATAAAGTCTTGATATATGATGGTTGGTGTGACTTTTCCATCAACAAGTCACTTTTGAAAAACTGTGTTCGAAATTATGTTAGTCATGGTTGTTGTACATGATTGGTAATTTGCTTTCACACCCATACCTATTTTCTTTCAACACCATACCCATCACCTTTTCAACCCATCAGCTTTCACTTTGCTGAAAAATTTCAAAAGTTTTATGACACCACTCTCACCAAAACTGGCCACCCTACAAGTATGGTACTTTTGGGGTTTTGATACTTTTGTGTGTTTGCACTTTGACCCGAAAGTTTACGTTTTTACGTAAAGGCCTAAAATCACTAAAGGACAAATTGTTTTGCTCCTTTAATGAAGTTTTTGCATTTGTTGAAATTTTTGGGTTCTAGTTGTAATTACATGAAGTAGTGGACTTTTGTGTTTTTACAAAGTGACCTCAAAAGTTTGTGTTTTGCAATATAGCCCAAAAAGTTGAGATTATTGCATTTTGGCCCAAATTTGTTGAGAACAAAATAGTTTTGTATCTTTAAATGAGAATTGGATTTTCATTTCATTTAGCTCCATCTAAATCAATTCTACGGATATAAAAACCAAATGACAATGTTGCATTCAAGTTTAATTAGTTAAAGTGTTAATTAATTAAAGAAATGATGATTATGAACCTAAGCCTACAATAATTGAGCTATGTGAATGGCCGTCTTTCAAATTTGTTTGAGCCATAGGAATGTGTAGATTAGATTTTGGTTGTAATTTGATATGATCAAATGCTGTAAAAATGCATAAGCTCTTCTTTACTTTAAAGTAATTTGTTTTGATCAAGTGTTGTAAAAGAGAATAAGTTCTTCTTTACTTTGAAGTACTCCTTTCTTGATTTATTTGATATGCATGAAATTGGAGTAGTAGGGTCCAACGCCTAATAAGAAAACACGCCTTAATGTGATTAAACATGTAACTAAAATCAATTACCATCCCTAAACCGAGATCCAACACTAGGCTCGTGTTGGATCGAATCAAAGGTTCACAGTCATCCTAAGGCCCAAAGGCAACTATATAGTCCATCAATGAATGCAAAGTTTGTTAGTAGTACCATAAACTCTTGCTTTAAAAACCGTTTTACACGCATAGTGGGAGTATCATATACTACTAAATCAATCTCACCAATAGTTGTAATAGGACCAAATTGTTTTAATGAAATTGAAATGCATGCTTATATGTGATGAGACCTAAAAACCCTCAACCCAACCATTATTAAGTTGACAAGCATGAAAGTGCTTTGAACACTCTTTTGTGGCCTTCCACCATGTAGGCTCCGATCGTTTGTGACTTATACACCGTCTTCACCCTATAATGGGGAAGGTCAAAGCATGTGCTTACGCTCAGGAGAAGTCTATATACATACATGATGAAGTCTATGCTTGAACCCCTACATGAATTGGCACAGTGGGAATGACTTAACTAAATGTAATGACGCCAACATGATATAATTCTGAGGCATCATTCTCTAAAGGCCAAACTAGATGGGTACTTACATGAGATGCAAATGAGTAAGTGTACTCTCTCATTATTATTAATGCTAGCCAACATCATATAATTATGAGGTGGGCTTGGTAATAGTGAGCCTTCCATACCCTACTAAGAGTTTCCTCCAAAACTCTCAAATTCCGATGAGGGATATGGAATTTGCCAAAAATAGTGGGTGGTGCTATTTGATTTAAAAACCCAGATCAAATAGCTTAAAATCAATCAATTTATATTCGTTGTGTATTTATTTACCGATATATTTGCAAACGCTATCCAAAACTTGACAAAGAAAAGTCGAAGGCTTTAGTTTCCAAACTTTGTACCGCAATCCCATATATTGTCTTGAATGGATTGTATATGTACCTAAGTAGTCTCATCCTCACAATCTTCTTATTGATAATGTATCATTGGAAGAACATGTCAAATAATTCTATTATAAAGAGGACAACACAAACAACTTGTGCTTATTCCTTCGCTGTATGAACAAAGGAACTTATCTCTATGAAGATTAGCACAAAGACACGGACACTTTTAGTGTCATAATTCTTCCATTACAAATCGTTGAATGAAGAAATAAGGGTTGCTTTGAACAACTCTTAGTTAACACAAACACTTGTGCTTGTTTCTTTGTTACATGAACAAGGAACTTGAGAAGTAAGCACAGGGGCATGGACACTTTATGTGTCATGATTCTTCACTTACTAATTGTTGTATGAAGAAATGAGAGTTTCCTTGAACAACTCTTGAAAGTTTGTAATCATGTTTAGAACATAATGGTTGATTGACAAAAATAGTCCATCAACATGGACTCATGATGATTTTGAATCATTGAGTGTTGAAGTGTTAAACCACTTCAGGAGACGGAAACTAGGCAAGGACTTCACCTTTGAGTCCATATCCAAATGGTTCACTAAGTTTATTGTAAACTATATAGTGAACAATAACCGCACGCTCTCCAAATTGTTTGATGTGTATAAAACAATTGAAATAAGTTTCAAGAGAGATAGTGGGAGTTTAAGGACCATGACTATTGTAGTCAAGGGAGAAGTCAAATGAAGAAAGAGAAATAACTCCAAGGGAACAAACTTTCTTTATGAAATGATGGACATTGGAAGGGGTATTTGCAAGAAATGTCTTACATGTGTCAATAACACACCTTTCGAAGGTATTCTAAATTGTTATTGAATAGTTCAAAACAATTGGATCTTCTACTTGAATGAATGAATCCGTATTAGTAACTATGTTTTACAATCGTTGTAAAAGTGTGGCTAATAAGTAGAAGATTAATGAGAAATGAAAAATACTTCACATTTGGAACGTGAATAAAATATAGATCTCTGGGAAAGCAGATAGTACTTACTTCCTCATACGAACTATCAAACAAATTGGACAAACAAAGATTGTCTTTACATTCCAATTTGAATAAGGAACTTAATTCCATCACTATAAGAGATGGATGAATGTTTTATTTATTTATTTTTTTGGACAAAACATTGTTCTTTATTAATGAGTGATTAGATTATTGTAATCTGATTGTTTGTCTTTATAATAGAGATGATGTGGTAATGTTAACTATTTAGAATATAATGATGCTTAAAACCCAAAAGGTTGCAAGGTAGTGACTGATCCCACTGAGTTGTGACACCTCTAAAACATAAATTACAAGTTGGTCATAAATGGATGCTTTGGATCGTTAGATCCAGATCCAATGCCTTCTTGTTAAAATTGTACAGAGGTGAAATGTTCGCATCTTTATTCTTTTGAAAAGAAGAAAGAATCATAAAGTTGTTGAGGTTAATTCACTTAGATATTACTGGCACCTGTCCACAACATATTACTACTCATGTTGTATGACATTCACCGAAGATCACTCTCAGTTGGACTATCGTTTATTTTGAATAAACACAAGTCCAAATACTTTGCAAAAGGTTTGAAAGGATTCAAGAATGTAAGTTGATGAGTAAGATGTCTAAAGAATTTACCTCCTTAGATTTGATCCAAGGAAAAATAACACTTTAGAAGAGTTTCCTTGAAAGATATCAAGGAAAGTAGCATCAAATACCCATATATTGGATATATACTTCTAAGACAATATGATTGTCAATTAGAAGATCTTCCAAAATTTTCATGACTCCATAGGATGTAGTTGAAAAGAAAGCCAAGTCTTAATCGTGTTAAGATTTGGGGTTGTGTGCTCGTAAGCAATATTTGTTTGAGAACAATCTTGTGGGATATCCTTAAATTGACCTTTGGATATCACTTCTATACACCAACTAACAAATGTTATTTGTTGGGTAGTTCATTGTAATCCTATAATAGGATTTGCCTAAGATAGAGCAAATGAACAAGAGATAGAACTCAAAGAATGGGTTCTTTGAGAGACAAGATGATAGTCAACAAATATAACAACCTAGTTCCGACACCACTAGGTCCAAGGTAGTTGAGAAGGATTTATAAACCGTCTCAGTTGAATGGTTTGAACTTTATGACTATGTCATAGAGTTACACCTCTTAATTCAAAAGAAATAAGAATGAAAATGCTTGTGATTACATTGAGTGTACATGCGACATATACTAAAGGAAATGGTATAGTACTATTTGACTCGAAATAATGAAACCTTCATAGCTAAGACTAGGAATCATTATCAAGATAGTCTTGATAATATATGTCTAAGACTAGGATTCACAAGACGTGTAAGTTGTATAGATCCATCCATCTTGAATCTTAGCAAGCTAGTGGAAGCTATAAGCTTCTTATGAGAGAAATATCAAATTGTTTGATTTCTCATAAAGATGTAAATTAATCGTTTGTTTACTAGGTTTACAAAAGATTAGTGGGAGTTAATCATATTTCTAAATTTGAATATATATATATGATATTTTAATTTTGGAAATGAAAGGAATTCTTCTTCATTAAAAGTTATGACTTTAAACATTCTATAACGATAGAATGTATATGGGAGACATAGTCTATATACATGGGATGGAAATCTATAATGATAGATTTCAAGATATAATTGGATTATCTCAATCCCTATTGATAGACGATAGATGTAAGAAGTTTCTCGAATTATCATGAAAGGACAATTCCAGTCAGATAGGAGTTGCTCTTCTAAGAGGGAATGTACCCTTTTGACTGCCAAAGAAGCATAATGCGTAAAGAGGATCCTTTATGCATACATAGAAAGGTGATTTGCATATTTCATATTGTACGAAAAACATTGATATGAGTTGTACCAACATCGGTTCAAGACGATATCAATGCAAGCCCAGAATCAGAACCATGACAACTATCAAGTGAGTCCTTAAGTATTTAAGAAATACTAAAGGATAGATTCCTCAAGAATGAGGAAGAAATAGAGTAACACAATGGAAGCATAAATCTATTAGATTATGAATCTAATATCGTATCCATCATTAGATGTCTCTTCATTTTGAATGAAAAGATAATTGGATATCTCTTTATTATGACTAAAGAGATATTTGGGTGGAAACGTTAAAAGCAATGACTTTAGTGTGTTCTATCATGCAAAATATATCGCCATATAGAAGCTTACAACAATGTTGTTTGGATGGGAAAGTTCATTTATGAACTCTCCATTCGCTTCCAACCAGAAAGTGTCTCTAGTGTACCCACACTACGACACTAATGGGGCGATAGCTCAAGCCAAGGAATCAAGGTCTCATTAAGATCTAAACTCAAGTGACAGACTGAACCATATGATTGAGAATCATGTATAATGGTGACGTCATTATTCTCAAGGTTGCTTTTATGGATAATATATAGATATCCATTGTCCAGGCCTACTACTTAGCCATTTTTGAAATGAATTCAGAAGAGGTATCATCACTGATGACGAAGCTGATTGGCTATAGTGCAAGTGGGAGATTGATGGAAATGTGCCTTAAAGACAATCATATGATGATACTTTACGGACATTTCACATGTTAAACTAATCTAGTTTGATATAAAGGGCAAAGATTATTGTTTAAAGTCATCTCATATAAATGTTATATGCTTAAACCATAAGTCCAAGGAATATGTAATTGGGAGAATGTGATCTAAAGGAGTTAGATTCATGAGACCATTCTTTTTTGTGTACATATCGTAAATGTTCCTGATCATAGGATTGCCGATTGGGCATTGACAGTCCGTTAAGATCAGTACGTGCTATGTCTTCTCTTAGGAAGAGTGACTGGTCTCGAGTCATTAGTATGACTGACACCAAGATAAGCATGTAGGTGTTCAATAGAGAATGGGTCCACCGAACACGATCAACAAGGAGTTCTCATACTCATGTCACATGATAACTCATGGTTGGGATAATGCAAAGTAGTCTTTTGACCTGAGGCATCATAGTTGTCTTGTGGTTAGGTCCTTGATCTTTGACTATGTCAAAGTCACTCCGTCAGAGAGTGTCTACAACATAGTTGGGGTTAAGTCACTTAGCCATAGAGGCAAATGAATGCACAACAAAGGATCTTTAACCTTCAAACCGTTTGAGGGAGAACACTCTATGTTATGATTAAGAATCTCTGGCCAGACTATGAATGAGATTTAGAGATTTAGAAAGTCGTTCCAAATCACATTCAAGGTAATCATATAAGTAAATGAATCACATTGGATAGTAAACATGAATAAACTATCAAACCAAACAATATGGTCAAGAGTATTGTATTAGAGAAAGACCGTATTGCATGGTAATCCTAAACTGAATAGGTTCTTCACCTCTTCTGATTAGCTTGGGTAGCCATGAGATACTGCTAGGTGTCACTTATGGTTTATGGTATGTTTCAATTCACAATCGATTTGAAGAGTTCTAATCGCCCATTGCCTCGCTAAAAGGAACCTAATGGATCGTACATCGAGTAAGGTAGAGATTGAAGAAACAACGGAGATGAGTAAGGATAATTAAATGGTTTAATTATTTATGGCTAGGATTAATTAATATGTTAATTAATCAAACGAATAAGTTTGTTATAGACCTCGGGTTAGTTTTGGGCCGTAAGGCCCAATGGGATTTGAATGTCAAGCCCATTAACTCAAGTTGTATGACAACTTGAAAACACAAAGGGCCTTAAAGCCCAATAAACGCATCAAGGCCGACCATAGGGTGAAGGGTAGGCAAACTTGTGTTAATTGCAAGTCTGCCACTCCATTGTGAGGTGGTATAAAGGCAATTTTATAGCCATTTCATCCATAGGGTTTTTCTAAGGGAAGAGAAGAGAACACAAAAGCTCTTTCTTCTCTAATGAAGGCTGGCCACTTAGGGAGACATTACTAGCATCTATCTCTTCCTAGGTCACACATCTCTTCATCAGTGCTCTCCTTGGTATAGAGACTAAGAGGTTTTCTATTTTAGGAACTCAGAGAATCCATTCATATATCATCCTCTAAGAAATCCATGGACCTAAAAAGTAAGGAATAAAGGCCCTCTCTCTTGGGTGATTAGCCTTGGCTTATGCAAAGAGGAATCAACAAAGGTATAAGATTTCTCAACTCACTTTGTTTTGAGTTGAGTTTTGGTTCACCATAACTACTAGGCTTTGAATTTCATGGGTAAAGTTTTTTTTTTTTGAGTGCATATAAGCATGATTCCGTCTTTTAATTGTTAATAACATGCATAGGTGTTGCTCAAATGAACTAGCTTTCTCAAATATATCCTTCATAGATGACCCGCATAACCACTTCAGGCATCATCCCTGGCTCTCGGAGGCGTTTTAGGCGTGAGGTGTAGGCGAAATCACGCCACAGAGGACATATCTTCCGAGTCACAACTTTGATTCTGCAGGTTGCTTAACTAGTATTGCAACACTTTAAAACCAAGTCACTTCATGAAGATTTGCACGTCGAGAACAAACCATCTTGTCAGTTGAATTCTTTCATGGGTAGGGGTCCTGCATTTAGTGTCTCTTCCAATTAGAGGCCCGGGATCCCGTAGAATTGAATCCTTTAGTTAGCTAAGTCTATTTGAGGGGAAGGACTATCGTGGCCAATTATGGGAGTCATCCAGCTTAGGTTGTTGTTGTATTAAGGGGAAACTTAGCAGTCGTACCACCCATCCATGTTTGGAGAGCACGCACCATGTTTGAACGGGCAGAGGGCGTCTTCTGGTTGTCACATGGGTGATTAGTTTACCCTCTCGTGCTGGAGAGCTTACGTCATGTCTGCAGGGCAGCGGACGTCTTCTGCTTATCATAGGGTTGGTTGAGGAATTAGTTTACCCTGTCGTGCTAAAACATTTACTCCATGTCTGTAGGGCAGTAGGTGTCTTTTGCTTGTCATAGGGGTGATTAGTTTACCCTCTCGTACTGAAGAGCTTACGCCATGTCTGCAAGGCAGCGGGCATCTTCTGCTTGTCACAAGGTTGGTTAAGGAATTAGTTTACACTTTCGCACTGGAGCTTTTATGCCATATCTGCAAGCCATCAGGCGTCTTTTGCTTGTCACAGGGTTGATTAGTTTGTTTATGCATTTAGCCTAGGCTGATGAATAATTCCTTCAATCTTCATTGAAAATATAGGCTTTTATTAACTTTGCTCGTAGGTAGTAATGGCATAACAACTGATAATTCTCGGCATACGAGGTCTTGTTCGTCGAGCTGCTTAAGTTTTTAAACTTTTTTTCATCTTGAACGGGGTCCAAGGAATGGTGGGAGGTCACGCGTAGCATTTTCTCAGGTTGTAGGCATCCCACTACATGTCGATTTCTTTGTTGCTCATAGTGGTGAGGGTGTAGTTGCCCCTTCCGCCTACTCGGCTGATTTTGTACAGACCTTCCTAGATGGGAGCTATCTCAGGTGATAACCTTCTTGAGCTCCTTCTCTACCAAGTCTTAGTTGGGGGCCATCTCCTTTTTGTTCTGCTCTAAACTTGGCAATACAGTGATGATACTTGGCACTATGACGTTGGGAGGAATGATCGCCTCCAGTCTGTCTGCCTTCATCTTAAGATTTTTAAACTTAGTTTTCGTATTCTATGAGTAGCTAAACTCTTTTCCTAGGGTTATGATGATGCCCTAGCATGGATGTTTATGGTTTTTAATGTTATTCATTGGATTTCTAGTTTCTTTTAGATGAATGCTTAATCACTGTTTGAATTGAAACTTTTTGCTTAAGTTCTTTGATTGATCACCTTGGGACTTTGCATCTAGTAAGATTGGAAGATGAATTTGAGGCTGAACTAGCAATATAATTCAATTAGCTTCTTGTGGTTAAGTGTGGTCAATTACATTGTTGCTTGACAAAGAATAATGGTTTGCTTGGTTCCCTTGTTTTCTAGAGTGTAAAGAGTCCTATTTGTTAAATTTATGCCTTAACCAGGATAGATTACATGTTAGGATATACGACCTCTGCCTGAACTAGGAGAGAATCATTCACTTAAGGAAAACTGTGGTCTAATGTGCCTGACAAGGACTTAGATATGGGAATTATCATCTAAAGAATTGAAAGATCCATGGAATGCGTTGAAACCTAAAATAGATTGCTTGTGGTTGATTCTGAATCCCTAGAATTTTTCATCACTTGCTTAAAAACACAATGTTTTCTTCTCTTTAATTTTAATATTTATTTAAGGTTCTTTTTTTATTTGTTTATAAAATCATCACAACAAACTCTTCACACCTTTGATTGATTTATTAATTAAGATCGAGTCTAGTTCATTGTTTGGGTTTATATTTTATATTTTTGGGTTTGTGTGTCTTTAATATAATTGGATTTGGTTTAGTTTATCAAATTGGAGATTGAATTAGAATCCTCGTGGGAACGATACTTGGACTTGCAAAATGCTATATTACGATTATCTTGTGCACTTGCAAGTTTACACCGGCTAGGTTATTGGCTAAGAAAGAAAACGTAGGGAAAGACTAGAACCTGAGATATACCAAGACTTCTTCATATGTAATTTGTAAAACCTCTTTTGAAATATGATTCTTGGCGTCCAAGACTCATGTTGTAGGAGCATATTCATGCGACTTAATTAGCTTGTTCTCGTGCAATTATGTTGTGTTTACTTAGTTATTTTAGTGTTTAAGGCCACTTTTGTGTATTTTCAAATTATGAGGCCAAAGTGTGCAAGAAGATGCAAATTGGAGTCTTTTGGAGCGAAAGAGGAATGAACGAGTTGAAGACTTGAAGAAACGATGAATTCCTACTCTAACGATGAATTCCTACCAAAACGAGAATTCCTATTCAAACAAGGTTTCCTACTTGAAGTAGGAAAGTTAACCCTAGGTTTCCCGTTTTGGTAACCTTTCCTAAACTTAAACGTCCGTATTTTCTAGCCACTTTGAAGGCCTTGTAAGCACTTTAGGACACAAAACCAAGGCCCTAGCCCAATTACACAAACTTGCCGTGCCTTAACCCTAATTCCCTTCCCTTGCCGTGCAAGGGGGGGCACTTTTGTCCAATGTTGTGCAATTACACCCTATTTCCCTCTCCTAACCTAACCCTAGCTGCACCCTTTAATTATTCCCTCTTTAATTTCTGATTTTATTTCCTAAATTCTAGCAGCCTTTAGGTGAATTTTAGTTAATAAAAATAAACTAGGGTTTAAATTTCTAAAACCCTAGGGTTTCCCCCAATTAGCCACACCTTAGGGACCTCTTATTATTTCTTTTTCATATTTTTCAGCCACAAAATGATTTCAGCCGTAATTCCCATCCAAAAGACCCTAATCCCTCTAATTCACCGTTGATTCATTTATCAAACCATCTGAGCCGTACCTTTTATTTTTAACCCTAGCTTCTTGTCCATTGATTAATTCTTTTCATTAGCCGCACCCTATTCACTATCACTTATATTTTTCATTCAGTCATTTTACTCATGATCATTCACCCTAGTTCTCAATAAGCCGTCACTTCCCATTCATTCAATCAGCAGCCACCTTCACACACAAAAAGCCCTAAGCCGCAACTCCCCTTATTCTCCCCCATCAACCGTGCATCCCATCACCCTAACTCCCATACTTTTGATTTATATTAATCATTCACCCTAAAAAAAGAGATGATGGACTCTTGCCGCAGCCACCATCTCCCATAATTCATTCAGCCGTTACTCTTCAACATTCACGTATTTCCACCCTAAGCCGCAACCAGCCATTGTAGCCAATTCCCAATATTGCCGTGCCTTCCCCCATCATTCCAGCCACCATACAAACCTTCCTCCATCACTCCACCACCTTGTTGCACCACCATATCACCATAAGTCCATCCCTAAACCAGAAAATCATCCAAAAACACCATTTACCCTCACTGTCGCAGCAAGAAGAAAGGAGAAAGAGGAGCTTAAACGCGCAGAATTCAAGTGGATTCGTTGGGCGTTCTAGGTGTAATCGATCTTTTAATCTTTGTGTTTAAATTCAATTGTATTTCTCCTTCTGTGAACATGAGAGGCTAAACCCCTATTTAGCTAGGGGGTGATTCGAAACCATGTTTATGCTTGCAATATGATTTGATTACCTTTGGTTGGAATTTCATGTATTGTGGATTCAATTTGTTTAACTGCTTGATTGATAACTTATTTGTGTATGTTTATTGAGAGTGCACGCTTAATTTTCATGCATGAATATGACGCTAGAATATAAGTGAATTTCACCTAATAGTTATGAACTTATATTCACAAGTAGTGGAGGTTGCTTATAAAAAATCGCGTTAAATGAATTCTTGGCACTAGTTTCATGCTCATCATAGTAACGAATGCCTCGTCAACACTTATAGTTCTCATGATGCTTAATGATCTTTGATTGTATCTTTATTGTGCTTTTCACGTAAAGGACTTTTGGAGAATGTTTTGAATTGCGTATGCGCTAACCCATCCAAATCATTAACTTAAGGAGAACTTTACGGTTAATTTAAGCGGACCTAATTAACCCGGGGTGTTGAGTTTCATAATTTATCGAAAGACCAACTGAAAATCATCTTGTATGCAAGTTTAACATGTGTGGAGAAGAACCTTCTAGCTAGCATTCCATCCATATTTTCATCACATTCGTATTTACATTCTGCCCTTAATTACAATCTGTGCATTTAGTTTAATTTCGTTAAAACCTCAATCCCTCTTTACTTTAGTGTCCAATTTAGTTAGAAAGTGTCTTAATTTGTGTTTATAAATGTTTTGCATTCTTTGAGTCTTTTGATTTGTTTTAGTGTTTTATTGTTTAGTTTGCATTCTTTGAGTCTAGTTTAGTGTTTTTAACGTTTGTTTTACGTTTTTGAGTCAATTTCCAAGTGATTTAGTAATCCCTCCTAATCCCCGGTCTAGAACGATCCCTACTTGCATCTTTACTACAATTGTCAAAAGAGGGTTTTAATTTGTGTGCTTAATTAGTTCGCATCAAATTTTTGGCGCCGTTGTTGGGGATTAGCAACTTTGCTAATCCCTTGGATTGTTATTTTCTGTTTACGTTATTTTTGTTAAGTTTCTGACCTTGTGTTCTTTTTCTTGTTTTAGGTACTAGTGTATGACTCGGAGTTCTCAATCGATTCGTGAGAATATCTCGGACTTTGACAGCGATTTTGAGAGGACTTTTAGACAAAAGAGGAAGCAACACGAACCAAATCCATAAAGCCCGGAACCTGACCTCGAGGAACAAGTCCTAGAAGAGGAGGAGGAACCCATGGCAAGGATCTTTGAGGAACCACAAGTCATGGCCGTGGACACCTGGACACTCAAGGAGCTTTCGGCCTTGGGATTGGATAATGCCGCACCCTTGTGTATCCAATATCCCCCACCTGCCGAAGGGAAGACCGACGAGTTCGAGTTGAAGTCCAGTTTGCTCCACCATATTCCGAAGTACCATGGGTTGTCCATGGAGGATCCGAACAAGCACCTGAAGGAATTCGAGGTAGTATGTTCAAGCATGACTCCCATCAACGTCGATGGAAGTATATTGAAGATGAAGGCTTTTCCATTCTCTTTGATGGACAAAGCCAATGATTGGTTGTACGACTTAGCTCTCGGAACCGTCACATCATGGGAGAGCATGAAGAGGGCATATCTGGAGAAGTTTTTCCCAACTTCTCGAATCATCCTTTTACGAAAAAGGATAAGTGGAATCCAACAAGAAGAAGGTGAGTCCTTTCCTACGTATTATGAACGTTTTAAATCTCTTGTTGCTTCGTGTCCACATCATCAGATGAAGGAGGAGTTGCTTTTACAATACTTTTACGAGGGGCTCCTACCAATCGAACGTCAAATGCTCGATGCCTCAGCGGGTGGAGCATTGGTGGACAAGACACCCAGGGATGCTAAGGTTTTGATCGCTAACCAAGCGTTGAACGCTCAACAGTACGAAGGAGTAGACCAAAGAGGACCCCCACGACAGCAAGTACATGAGGTAAGTTCCACACCCGACATTCATTCACAATTAGCTAATCTTACTTCCATTGTTTCTCAGATGGCCGAAGGAATGAGGGTGCAAGGACCAATTGTGTGTGTAGTGTGTTCTATCCAAGGACATGCTTTTGAGAAGTGCCCATGACTCATTGAATATGGTGGATGGGAAAGTGCAAATGCAATTGGGTTTCAAGGCCAAAACCAACCGAGGAACGATCCATATTCGAACACGTATAATCCAGGTTGGAGAGACCACCCAAACTTCAAATGGAGGGAGCCCCAACAACCACCACAACAAGGAGGCTTTAGGCAACAACCCCCGGGCTTCTACAACAAGCCATACGCCCCCACACAACCACCTCCACAATCTGCCCAAACAAGTTCAGGTAACACTTTAGACAATGATACACTTCTTAAGTTACTAACGAATTTGTCTCAGGGGCAAGAAAACCAAGCCAAAACCATGCAAAACCAAGATAAGAGGGTGGAGCAATTGGAGAAGCAAATTGGGCAGATTGCAGATTTTGTAGGGAAGTTTCGTGAGCAAGGCCAACTTCCTAGTTCTACCATTCCAAATCCCAAGGGAGGCTTCAAAAGTGCAAAGGCCATACTCTTGAGAAGTGGAAAAGAAGTCGGGGCAGGTCCTACACCATCACCATAAGGTCTTAATGAGGACGAAAAACTGAGAATTGAAGAGGAGGAAGCAAGCCAACCCACGGCAAAGGTGGAAACACCTTTGCCGCAAGTTTGTGTTGATCCCAAATTGTCTAATTCGGCCAAGAAGGGTAAAAATGTGTCAAATTCGGTTCCTATTAATGTTTTTCCTTCGAATGTGCCTTTTCCTAGTAGGTTCATGCAAACGAAGAAAGAAGAAGCCGAGAAGGACATCCTTGAGATGTTTTGGAAAGTGCAAGTGAACATTCCCCTTTTGGATGCAATCAAGCAAGTCCCGAGGTACGCCAAGTTCTTAAAGGAGCTTTACACCACAAGGAAGAGGATGTCAACCAAGGAAGTGGTAAAGGTAGGTGAAAATGTCTCCGCCATCTTGCAACGCAAACTACCCCCCAAATGCAAAGATCCGGGTAGTTTTACAATTCCTTGTGTGATAGGTAATACTCGTTTTGAATCTGCCATGCTAGATCTAGGTGCTTCTATAAATGTCATGCCATATTCAATTTATGCATCTATGAACTTAGGAGTATTGAAAAATGATGGTGTAATTATACAATTGGCTGATAGATCTAATGCTTATCCAAAGGGAGTTTTGGAAGATGTGTTAGTGCAGGTTAATCACTTAATCTTTCCAGCGGATTTCTATGTGCTCGAGATGGATGAATCTGACCATGCCCCTACGTTGCCAATCCTACTTGGACGGCCATTCATGAAGACGGCTCGGACAAAGATTGACGTGTTTAATGGAACATTGTCCATGGAATTTGATGGGGAAGTTGTTAATTTTAGTCTTTCTGATTCTATTAAGTATCCTAGTGAGGATCATTCATGTTTCTCCATTGATATAGTTGACTCGTTGGCGCAGGGACACTTTGAAGATTTGAACGCCGATGCACTAGAAAATGTCATTACACGAAGCATGGAACTCAAAACCGTGAAATGGGGATTGATGCTAGCCCACGGCACACACTCTCTACTTCATGCCGTGCCTCCTAGTGAGGAATGCCTTGAGTTGGTTGCTACCCTTGAGTCATTGCCTAAGCACGAGGGTAAGTTTTCTAAATTTGAGTCAATTCCCATTTCGACTAATAAGTTGCTTCCATTTATAGTTCAGGCACCCACCCTTGATCTCAAACCACTACCAAGCCATTTGAAGTACATTTTCTTGGGGGAAGATGAGACCTTACCGGCCATTATTTCTTCATCACTCACGGCACAAGAAGAGGAGAAACTAGTGCGTGTTTTGAAGGAGTTCAAATCGGCCCTAGGGTGGACCTTGGCCGATATAAAAGGTATTAGTCCCGCCACATGTATGCATCACATATTTCTTGAGGAGGGGGCCAAACCAACTAGTGAGGCTCAACGCCGTCTTAACCCTCCGATGATGGAAGTAGTGAAGAAGGAGATAATCAAACTCCTTGATTGTGGAGTGATTTACCCCATCTCCGATAGCCATTGGGTTTCACCTATCCAATGTGTTCCCAAGAAATCTGGAATGACGGTTGTGGAGAATGCGGAGAATGAGCTGGTACCCACTCGAATCCAAACTGGTTGGCGCGTATGCACTGATTATAGGAAGATAAACGCCACCACGAGGAAGGACCACTTCCTATTGCCGTTCCTAGATCAAATGTTGGAAAGGTTAGCGGGTCATTCATTTTATTGTTTTCTTGATGGATATTCTGGTTATAATCAAATTGTTATTGCCCCAGATGATCAAGAAAAGACTACTTTTACATGCCCCTTTGGTACATTTGCTTATCGTCGTATGCCATTTGGTTTATGTAATGCACCTGCCACATTTCAAAGATGCATGATGAGCATATTTTCAAATTATGTTGAGAAAATTATTGAGGTTTTTATGGATGATTTCAGTGTTTTTGGTAATTCATTTGATGGTTGTTTGAATAATCTTAGTGTGATTTTGAACCGTTGTGTTGAAACAAACCTTGTGTTAAATTGGGAGAAATGTCACTTCATGGTTAAACAAGGTATTGTTCTAGGACATATTATTTCTGAAAAAGGCATTGAAGTAGATAAATCTAAGGTAGACCTTGTTCGTCACTTACCCTCTCCAACTTCGGTTAGAGAGGTTCGTTCATTTCTTGGTCATGCAGGTTTTTATAGGCGCTTCATAAAGGATTTCTCCAAGATTGCGCAGCCACTATGCAGATTGCTTCAAAAGGAGGTGGTTTTCGAGTTCAACGAGGCGTGTGAGAAAGCATTCAACCACCTCAAGGAGGCTCTCACTTCGGCTCCCATTATCACACCTCCAGATTGGAGCCTTCCATTCGAGTTGATGTGCGATGCTTCGGACTATGCGATTGGTGCTGTTTTGGGGCAGCGAAAGAACAAACAACCTCATGTTATTTATTATCATCTAGAACACTAAATGATGCTCAATTAAATTACTCAACCACTGAAAAAGAATTACTTGTTGTAGTATTTGCATTAGATAAGTTTCGGTCATAATTACTTGGTACTAAAGTTATTATTTTTACTGATCATGCAGCTCTCAAGTATTTGCTCACAAAAAAGGAGGCCAAGCCTAGACTAATTCGATGGATGTTGCTTCTACAAGAGTTTGACATTGAGATTCGGGATAAGAAGGGCGTGGAGAACGTGGTGGCTGACCACCTAAGTCGAATGGTGCATGAGGAAGCATTGCCAATTTCTGAAACCTTCCCCGATGAACAATTAATGTCTATCCAGGTAAGTGAGCCTTGGTATGCAGATTTGGTGAACTTTTTGGTGTCTAAACATATCCCTAGCACACTTAATAGGAATCAACATGATAAGCTTAAAAAGGATGCTAGGTTTTATGTTTGGGATGACCCCTACCTCTGGAAATTTTGTCCCGATCAGATTGTACGACGTTGTGTGAATGAATCTGAGTTTCAATCTATTTTAACATTTTGTCATTCATATGCATGTGGGGGACATTTTGGCACCCAACGCACGGCCCTTAAAGTCTTAGAATGTGGGTTTTATTGGCCAACCATTTTTAGGGATGCTAGGACATTTTGCCTTACATGTGATCGTTGTCAACGAATGGGTAATATAAGTGTTAAGGATCAAATGCCACAAAACCCTATACTTTCTGTTGAAATATTTGATGTGTGGGGAATTGATTTTATGGGTCTTTTTCTTTCATCACATGGTTTTCTCTATATCATGTTGGCGGTGGATTATGTTTCCAAATGGGTGGAAGCAAAAGCCACCCGTACTAACGATTCCAAAGTGGTTGCAGATTTTGTGAAGTCTAACATTTTTGTTAGGTTTGGAATGCCTCGAGTCCTTATAAGTGATGGAGGTTCACATTTTTGTAATCGCACAATCGAGGCACTGCTCAAGAAGTACAACGTTACACATAGGGTTTCGACACCCTATCATCCTCAAACAAGCGGGCAAGCTGAGGTGGCGAATCGGGAGGTAAAACAGATTCTTGAGAAGACGGTTGGGCCAACAAGAAAGGATTGGAGCTTAAGGTTAGAGGATGCATTGTGGGCTTATAGGACCGCCTACAAAACACCCATAGGAATGTCCCCCTTTCGGCTTATGGCAAATCATGTCACTTACCTGTGCAGTTGGAGCACAAGGCTCATTGGGCCGTGAGGAAGTTCAACATGGATGTAGATGAGGCGGGCATTCATCGTAAGCTTCAATTGAATGAACTTGAGGAGATACGGAATGAAGCTTACGAGAATGCCCGCATTTACAAGGAAAAGACAAAGGCCTTTCATGACAAGATGATTTGCACCAAGTCCTTCTCTGTTGGACAGAAAGTGTTGTTATTTAATTCTCGTCTTCGTCTATTTCCGGGTAAGTTACGTTCACGTTGGATTGGACCCTTTGTTATTACTAATGTTTTTCCTCATGGTGCAGTCCAAGTTCGTAGTTTCAAAACAGGTCAAGAGTTCAAGGTGAATGGGCATCGCTTGAAGCCTTACTACGAGAGCTTTGTAGAACATGATGTGGAGGAGACAACCCACTATGCCGTGGGTTCCCATGAAGGTTGATCAATGTGGCATCGTCCGGCTGCAAGACGTAAAAGAAAGCGCTTCGTGGGAGGCAACCCATGCAATCACCAAGGAGAAGATGGAATCTACACTCCATAACCAGATTTGCGTCCCTAACCTCTTCTCTTTGTTATTTATATTCTGCCATGTTTAGTATGTTTAGTTGCTGTTTGTGTGCTTACTTTTGTTTGGTGTGATTTTAAGCTTAAAACATTGAGGACAATGTTTGATTTAAGTGTGGGGGGGTAACTAATGTTGTTGATGCAAATTCGTGGGATTTTATCACCCATAACTTCCAATGTTTTTCCTTGCTGTTTTTAAGTGTTTTTAAGCTATTTTAGAGTGTTTTAGAGTGGGTTGACTTAAAAATCCGAAAATACCATAAAAATTTGAAAAATTGTTTTGAAAAACCCAAAAAGAGTTGTTTTTGTGTGTTTGTTTGTGTCGTAGGTCACCTTCCAACGCAATGATGAGGATTTGGTTTTTAATTGCATGATGGTTAAAGAAAGTTACAAACATGGATGGACGTTTGATATACTCTTTGATTTATGCTTGTTTGTAGTTATAGTTTACGAATTCACATGTAATCACAAATGATAAAAATCAGTTTTTGTAACATGCTTGAAGGAAGGAACTTAAACAAAGGCTACATCCCTGTGAGACTTGAGCCTAAACGTTATTTGGAGAGTTAAAATCTGTGCATCATTGTTTTCCAAAGTCGTTGCATGATCTCATTACTCATTGCTTGGTTACTACTTAGAAGGCGTTTCATCACTTAGTTCCAAATGCTAGAACTCATGCCCATTTCATTCAAAGCATGTTATTGAATTGCATAACACATATTCAAGATGAAGTTGTGTAGTGACTACCATCAAAAGCCAAATAGCCATGTGCCTGTCACTCATTTTGTGTTTAAGTTTAACCCCATTGAGCTGTGTTAGCCATGTTCTTTGTTAACCCATATCATCCTCACCTAGCCTAGATTAGGACCATCCGTACCCTTGTTCTTGAAGCATAGTAAGCATGAATGAATTCCTTTTGATTAATGTGTTGCAAAAAATAAGTGTGGGGGAAGGATTATTGATGTGAGTTATGTGCCATAGGCACGGCTATAACTTAAAAAAAAAAAAAAAAAAAAAAAAAAAAAAAAAGTGAAAAAGAGTTCCAAAGTATTGGTTTGTTGAAGTAAGGGTCCAAAACAATGAATTAGGCCCTAAGAGTTGTTTGAATCTTCCCTATTTGTCTAAAAGTTGATTTATGCATTCTAAGTGAATTCTAAGTCTCAATTTCATTACTTTGCTTGCTATTGCTTAAAGAACTTTTGTTTATCCCTACCTTTCCTTGTTAGCCAATACCCCAAACCCCATTACAACCCTTGACTTCTATCTTGAGTGTTGTGCATTTCAATTGTGGAGTTTGAATTTGGTATGAGCATATGCTGTCACTAGTTCTCGCATCTAAGTAGTAGCATTCCATTCATGAGATCATATCTAAACATGTTTAATTACTCCAGAAATTGCGTTCTTTGTTATAACATATGTGAGTACTAGTCTTTCATGTTTACATCAATCTTCTCACATATAACTAGTGTAGGGTGTGTAGTCAGAAAATCTGAGTGAAAATTGAGTGCATAACTAGTGAGGAATTGAGGGAATTCTCTAAGGCATGTTAATACATTCAAAATGTGTTTTAATTGATTAAATGCGAGCTAGTGAATGGTGACTATGATTAAGTATGTGCTTGAGGGGAAGGAAGACTAAAAGCTATGTGAGTAATGATCTTTGACATGTCATGTTTCATTGGAAATCCCTGAGGCAAATGTTGGAAGGTTTAGGTTATGTTTCGTTTGTTTTGTTTCGTCTTGTTTACTTTAGTTGTTTTGTTTTGCTCGAGGACTAGCAAAAGTTAAGTGTGGGGGAATTTGATAGGAGCATATTCATGCGACTTAATTAGCTTGTTCTTGTGCAATTATGGTGTGTTTACTTAGTTATTTTAGTGTTTAAGGCCACTTTTGTGTATTTTCAGATTATAAGGCCAAAGTGTGCAAGAAGATGCAAATTGGAGTCTTTTGGAGCGAAAGAGGAATGAACGAGTTGAAGACTTGAAGAAACGATGAATTCCTACTCTAACGATGAATTCCTACCAAAACGAGAATTCCTATTCAAACAAGGTTTCCTACTTGAAGTAGGAAAGTTAACCCTAGGTTTCCCGTTTTGGTAACCTTTCCTAAACTTAAACGTCCGTATTTTCTAGCCACTTTGAAGGCCTTGTAAGCACTTTAGGACACAAAACCAAGGCCCTAGCCCAATTACACAACCTTGCCGTGCCTTAACCCTAATTCCCTTCCCTTACCGTGCAGGGGGGGGGCACTTTTGTCCAATGTTGTGCAATTACACCCTATTTCCCTCTCCTAACCTAACCCTAGCCGCACCCTTTAATTATTCCCTCTTTAATTTCTAATTTTATTTCCTAAATTCTAGCAGCCTTTAGGTGAATTTTAGTTAATAAAAATAAACTAGGGTTTAAATTTCTAAAACCCTAGGGTTTCCACCAATTAGCCGCACCTTAGGGACCTCTTATTATTTCTTTTTCATATTTTTCAGCCACAAAATGATTTCAGCCGTAATTCCCATCCAAAAGACCCTAATCCCTCTAATTCACCATTGATTCATTTATCAAACCATCTGAGCCGTACCTTTTATTTTTAACCCTAGCTTCTTGTCCATTGATTGATTCTTTTCATTAGCCGCACCCTATTCACTATCACTTATATTTTTCATTTAGTCATTTTACTCATGATCATTCACCCTAGTTCTCAATAAGCCGTCACTTCCCATTCATTCAATCAGCAACCACCTTCACACACAAAAAGCCCTAAGCCGCAACTCCCCTTATTCTCCCCCATCAACCGTGCATCCCATCACCCTAACTCCCATACTTTTGATTTATATTAATCATTCACCCTAAAAAACGAGATGATGGACTCTTGCCGCAGCCACCATCTCCCATAATTCATTCAGCCGTTACTCTTCAACATTCACATATTTCCACCCTAAGCCGCAACCAGCCATTGCAGCCAATTCCCAATATTGCCGTGCCTTCCCCCATCATTCCAGCCACCATACAAACCTTCCTCCATCACTCCACCACCTTGCCGCGCCACCATATCACTATAAGTCCATCCCTAAACCATAAAATCATCCAAAAACACCATTAACCCTCACTGTCGCAGCAAGAAGAAAGGAGAAAGAGGAGCTTAAACACGCAGAAATTCAAGTGGATTCGTTGGGCGTTCTAGGTGTAATCGATCTTTTAATCTTTATGTTTAAATTCAATTTTATTTCTCTTTCTGTGAACATGAGAGGCTAAACCCCTATTTAGCTAGGGGGTGATTCGAAACCATGTTTATGCTTGCAATATGATTTGATTACCTTTGGTTGGAATTTCATGTATTGTGGATTCAATTTGTTTAACTGCTTGATTGATAACTTATTTGTGTATGTTTATTGAGAGTGCACGCTTAATTTTCATGCATGAATATGACGCTAGAATATAAGTGAATTTCACCTAATAGTTATGAACTTATATTCACAAGTAGTGGAGGTTGCTTATAAAAAATCGCGTTAAATGAATTCTTGGCACTAGTTTCATGCTCATCATAGTAACGAATGCCTCGTCAACACTTATAGTTCTCATGATGCTTAATAATCTTTAATTGTATCTTTATTGTGCTTTTCACGTAAAGGACTTTTGGAGAATGTTTTGAATTGCGTATGCGCTAACCCATCCAAATCATTAACTTAAGGAGAACTTGACGGTTAATTTAAGCGGACCTAATTAACCCGGGGTGTTGAGTTTCATAATTTATCGAAAGACCAACTGAAAATCATCTTGTATGCAAGTGTAACTTGTGTGGAGAAGAACCTTCTAGCTAGCATTCCATCCATATTTTCATCACATTCGTATTTACATTCTGCCCTTAATTACAATCTGTGCATTTAGTTTAATTTCGTTAAAACCTCAATCCCTCTTTACTTTAGTGTCCAATTTAGTTAGAAAGTATCTTAGTTTGTGTTTATAAATGTTTTGCATTCTTTGAGTCTTTTGATTTGTTTTAGTGTTTTATTGTTTAGTTTGCATTCTTTGAGTCTAGTTTAGTGTTTTTAACGTTTGTTTTACGTTTTTGAGTCAGTTTCCAAGTGATTTAGTAATCCCTCCTAATCCCCGGTCTAGAACGATCCCTACTTGCATCTTTACTACAATTGTCAAAAGAGGGTTTTAATTTGTGTGCTTAATTAGTTCGCATCAGCCTCGAGAGATATTGAAGCAAGTTCTAGTATCCGTTGAGATCTTCATGATTACTTAATCCGCATATAATTCTCTAAGCAAGCAAACAATTGCATTAACCTTGGCTATGTGCATGAAAAAGGTGTAAAGAATGATCATATAAAGCATAGCTAACTCAAGAATCAAATGATGAACATAAACAATGCTTATCGATTTCTTAGAATCATATTTTGAGCAGCAACCAAGTTATTATCATTGGATTTGGAAAGGACTGGCTAACAAGATTGAGAGAAGAGCAAAAATAATATATATATATATATATATATATTTTTTTTTTTCTTTTTTCTTTTTTTTTTATAGACACTAGTGAAAACAGGACAGCTAACAAAAACAGAATAGAACAACTAAGAGAAACTAACCGTCAAGACTTTAAAACGAAGACTTCATGCTCTGCAATAACCAATTTTTGACCTCTATTCAGTTTTTTACATATATCTTGCAAACTACTAGGCAGAATTCAACGTTCTTTATATGGTTGGATTTAGAACGAAAAATTAGAGAATGCAACGTGGACCAAAACTCAGAAACAGCAACAGATTGTTCCAGAATTTAATAAAACAGAGAGCCAATGTTTACTAACACAACTCAACTAACTGAAAAAACTATCAAAATGAGATCTATTGGATGGTTGTTTATTTGAAGTAGGGTTGGAAGTAGGGTTCCTAAGAGTTGGAAGCATCATGGAGTATCATGGAAGAATAGAATAATGGAAAGCTAGCTAATGCATGGATTCAAACTTTCGGCTAAAACTTAAGTGATGCTTTAGTGCATCTTAGTTTAAAATCTACTTTAGGCATAATGCAAGCCTTTATGATGTTTAGTTAGGTAGAGTGGAGACCTCATCATCATTGTAAGGATTAATTAGTGGTTTAAGTTAGGTGGAGGTGTCATGGAGGGGTCTTAACTCTCCATTGTTTCCGTAGCTTTCCTCTTAGTTTTCTATAGGTTCCTCTATATATGGTTTGTTGTTCTTGTAACTAAAAATGATGAATGAATGAGATGCAATTCATTCCTTGAAAATCAATATGGTATCAAAGCAGGAAAAATAACCTGCTTCTGCTTCATCCGAACGTGATCAATCCTCAAGATGGCTGAAGACAATCCTCTTAGGTCAGATGCTGAAAGTTCACCGGTTCTTTCTTCCGGAAATATGTCTGAGGTGGATGTCAATCCAAATCAAAGGTTAAGCTCAGTCTTGTTAAATGAGTTTAATTACTTACCTTGGTTGAGAGCAGTGAGCCTTGCTTTAGGTGGAAGGTCCAAGCTAGGGTTCATAAATGGAAGCATCGAAGTTCCTGATGCTTCCTCACCAACATATGAAAACTGGCTTTGCAAGGATCAGCTAGTTATGTCATGGCTCCTAAATTCCATGGAGCGTAAACTAGCTGAAATATTTAGTTATTCTGAATCATCATTCGAGCTATGGGAGACAGTCAAGGAGATGTATGGCAGTCAAAACAATGTTGCACGTGTGTTTCAACTAAAGAAGGACATTTCCAACCTGCAACAAGAAGGAAAGTCATTTGTTCAACTTCTTGGCCGCATGAAGAGCATGTGGAATGAGTTGGAAATGTATCGGCCTCATACAACTGAAGCGTCCGTGCTACTGAAAAGGGCAGAAGAAGACAAGATATTCCAACTCTTGTCAAGCCTCGATTCAGGATACGAAGCCACATACTCATGAACCTCGAACTACCTTCCTTCACCAGTGTATGTGCAACAATCCAACGTGAAGAAGTACGAAGGAAAGTCATGAACATTGGCACAAAGACTAATGTAACTGAAGCAAGGTCTTACCTAACCAACGAAAGAAAATACAAAGTGAAGAATCCACACTTGAAGTGCCAACATTGCAACTATACTGGCCATGTTAAGGAGACATGCTGGATTTTACATCCAGAATTAAAGCCAGAGTTCATGAAGGATAACAAGGGCTCACAAAGACTAAACCGTGCACCACACAGAGCCAACAATGCATCTACCTCAACCTCACATGGGTCTGATGCACTCAAGAGCTTCACAGCAAATCCGGCTGCACTCATAAATGAGTTTGCAGCATATCTTCAAAGCAAGAAAGAAGAGGTTAAGAGTGATCAAACGGTCGTTTTTGAAGATGGAAACTCAACAGCTTTGCTAGGCAAGTTCGCTGGTTTTCTGACAGACACACAACACATGTCCCGAGATGACATGCAAGGTATCATGACTGCTTTCAAAACTGCTCTTAATGTAAATATGATGCATGATTTTTGGATTGTTGATTCGGGTGCCACAGATCATATGACCAATCATGTTTCTAAGTTTCAAAAGTTTCAAAAATTTTCGCAACCTTCTCAAGTCTCAACTGCCAATGGTGAGAGTTCCAAGGTTTTAGGCAAGGGAAATATCCACTTAATGTCAGACAAAATTGAGTCAGTAGCCTTATATGTTCCTTCTTTTCCATTTCAACTTCTATCTGTGGGAAAAATCACCAATACCTTGAATTGTTTAGCCATCTTCTCTCCTCACAATGTCATTTTTCAGGATTGTCTCACCAAGAAGACGATTGGTGAAGGGTTTTATCTAGATGGTCTCTATTACATATCAAAGAGCAGTCCCAGGGGATTTCAAGCCAAGTCCAATCCATCCCAAGATAGTCAATTGTGGCATCAACGTCTAGCTCATCCTTCTCAACCTATTTTGTCATCTTTGTTTCCAAATTTAGGGAATGATTTAATTTCGTGTGAAACCTGTCATTTGTCTAAGGACACTAGATTGCCTTTTAACCCATCCTTATCTAGGACTAGTAAAGTTTTCGAACTAGTTCACTCAGATGTATGGGGACCAACGTTTGAATCTTTTGATGGTTATAAGTATTATGTGATCTTTGTTGATGATTTCTCTAGAGCCACTTGGTTGTACCTTTTAAAGTCTAAGAATGAAGTGATGGAAGTATTTAAGGATTTTCACAACCTTGTTAAGAACCATTTTTCTTCTCAAATTCAAACTTTAAGATCTGACAATGGCACCGAATACACGTCCCATCTCATGTCACAATATTTAAGCAATCATGGTATCATGCATCAAACAAGCTGTGTTGGCACACCTCAACAAAATGGTGTAGCCGAAAGGAAAAATCGTGACATACTGGAAAAAACAAGAGCATTAATGTTACACATGAATGTACCAAAGAGATTTTGGTCCCAAGGAGCCATGGCGGCTGTGTACATCATCAATAGACTTCCTAGCCGAGTCTTGGGGTTTAAATCTCCCCTTGAAGTCATGAAAGGAAGAAAAATCGACCTCTCACATCTTAGAACCTTTGGTTGTGTCTGTTTTGTTCATGTTTAGTCACACCATCGAGATAAATTAGACCCTAGAGCTCTCAAATGCATTTTTCTTGGTTATTCATCAACACAAAAAGGATATAAGTGCTATGATCCCCAACTGAGAAAAATCATTGTATCCAAAGATGTTCGATTCCATGAAGCTAACCCTTTTTTCAGCAAGTCACTTGAAGCCACAGGTCAGGGGGAGTGTATCTTTGATCTGCTTCCTCTACCAAGAATCAGCACTCCAGATGAAATCAGCACTCCAGATGTTTTAAACGAAAGAGGTTCTAACCATGACAACAATGATGAATCTCCTACACCACTCACTGAAGTCAACAATGAAGGCACTCATCCTGATGGTTCTGTGGATGATGATAACAGCGGCAACCAAGAAAATCTTCAAAGTGTGGCTGATAATTTGAACGAGGATGAGACAACTCTCCCAGTACCTCGACGCAACCCTCGGCGTGATAGACAACCTCCCACAAGACTTCAAGATTTTGTCACATATAAACCGAGGTATCCAATCTCCAATTGCGTGTCGTATCAAAAGGTGACTCCATCTCATGCTGCTTTTCTTAATACCATTTCAAGTCACAGTGAGCCTCAAAACTTTCATGAGGCTAATAACCAAGTTGTGTGGAAAGAAGCAATGCGAGATGAACTCAAAGCACTGGACCAACATAACACCTGGAGCATCACCAAACTTCCAAAAGGAAAAAGGGCAGTGGGCTGCAAATGGATCTATAAGGTCAAGTTTAATTCTGATGGTTCAATTGAAAGACATAAAGCCAGGCTGGTGGCTCGAGGATTCACTCAAACATTTGAGGTAGATTACAAAGAAACATTTGATCCTGTTGCAAAAATTAACTCAGTTAGGGTCCTATTGTCTGTTGCCGTCAATAAGGGTTGGTCTATGTACCAAATGGACGTAAAGAATGCCTTTCTACATGGTGATCTTAAAGAAGAGGTCTATATGAGATTGCCACCAGGACACCCTCAAAGCCAGGAGCCTGATATGGTGTGTAAGTTGCATAAGTCGATTTATGGATTGAAGCAATCGCCTCGTGCTTGGTATGCAAAACTAAGTTCAGTTCTTCATAGTGTTGGTTTCAAAAGGAGTAATGCAGATTCATCATTATTTGTTCGCACGGGAGTTGCGAGCAAATTAGTTGTGTTGATATATGTGGATGACTTAATAATTACAGGTGATAATGCTGCAGAGATCTCCATACTCAAAAATTCACTTCAACAAAGATTTGCGATTAAAGATCTTGGGGTGCTGAAGTATTTTCTTGGAATCGAAATGGCATCTTCTCACAAGGGACTATTTCTTAATCAATGAAAATACGTCATGGACCTACTCAAGGATGTTAATATGAGCGATGCTAAGCCTGCACTTACTCCTCTCGATAGCAAGCTCAAACTTGACTTGGGAGGCACACCACTCTCGGATATCAGCTCCTATCAGAGGCTTGTCGGTAAGCTGATTTACCTAACGATCACCAGACCTGACATCTCATATTCAGTGAGTATAGCCAGTCAATTCATGCATTCCCCCACCATCAAGCATTTGAACCTTGTAAAAAGGATCTTACGTTACTTAAAAGGGTCCGTTGGTCGTGGCATCCTCATGACGAAGAATGACAACACTCAAATCATGGGGTACTGCGATGCAGATTGGGCAGGAAATGCCATCGATCGCAAGTCCACCACTGGTTACTGTACCTTTGTCGGTGGAAATTTGGTCACATGGAAGAGCAAAAAACAAACTGTCATCGCAACATCAAGTGCCGAAGCTGAATATCGTGCAATGGCCTCAACCGCGTGTGAGCTGATATGGCTAAAAGGACTTCTATGTGACTTAGGTGTGTTCACGACTCAACCAATGACCTTATTTTGTGACAACCAGGCTGCTATGCACATAGCATCAAATCCAGTCTTTCACGAGAGGACGAAGCACATTGAAGTCGATTGTCACTATGTTCGTGAACAAGTACAGTCGCAGGTGATTCAGACACATTATGTAAAAAGCTTCGATCAGCTGGCCGATATATTCACCAAACCTCTAGCCTCTCCTCAGTTTCAAAGACTCTTCTCCAAGCTTGGATCCATCAACCTTCTGGATCCAGCTTGAGGGGGAGTATTGGATGGTTGTTTATTTGAAGTAGGGTTGGAAGTAGGGTTCCTAAGAGTTGGAAGCATCATGGAGTATCATGGAAGAATAGAATAATGGAAAGCTAGCTAATGCATGGATTCAAACTTTCGGCTAAAACTTAAGTGATGCTTTAGTGCATCTTAGTTTAATATCTACTTTAGGCATAATGCAAGCCTTGATGATGTTTAGTTAGGTAGAGTGGAGACCTCATCATCATTGTAAGGATTAATTAGTGGTTTAAGTTAGGTGGAGGTGTCATGAAGGGGTCTTAACTCTCCATTGTTTCCGTAGCTTTCCTCTTAGTTTTCTATAGGTTCCTCTATATATGTTTTGTTGTTCTTGTAACTAAAAATGATGAATGAATGAGATACAATTCATTCCTTGAAAATCAATAAGATCCCTCCCCCAAACTTGAATAACACATTGTCCTCAATGTGAAGTGAAATATAAGGCATGCAATAAGTTAACAAATAAGGAAAAGTATAACTGAAGAAAAATAAACGGAAGAATAAAGGGTAAAGTTTAGAACTCCCCTGGTTAAGTGGTTGCTAAAACGAGACTTGCCGCACACACCAGCTTCATCTTCATGCATCGAATGCTTGGGTTGCCTCCCAAGAAGCGCTAAGTTTTAAGTCTTCAGCCGGACTCAGCGACCTTCAAATGAATGGAGAATCATTGAGGTATGCCACCTCAATAGTTTTGGTCTGCGATAACACATTTTCTGCATTCTCTAAATATGGTTTAAGACGATGCCCATTCACCTTGAATATGGAACCAGTTTTCATGTCTTGAATCTCTACTGCTCCGTGTGGAAATACCTGAACAACCAGAAAAGGACCAAACCATCTAGAACTCGGCTTCCCGGGAAAAATCGAAGCATTGAGTTGAACAATAACACCTTTTGATGTGGCTCAAAATGTTTGGGAATTAAAATCTTATCATGAGCAAGCTTTGTCTTTTCTTTATAAATCTTAGCATTCTCATAAGCTTCATTCCTCAATTCATCCAATTCATTTAATTGAAACTTCCACAAATTCCCTACTTGGTTGTTGTTGAAATTCAACTTCTTTAATGCCCAAAATGCTCGATGTTCCAGTTCCACCGGAAGATGACATGCTTTTCCGAAGACAAGTCAATAAGGAGACATGCCTAAGGGAGTTTTAAAGGCTGTCCTATATGCCCAACATGCATCACTCAACTTACTTGCCCAATCTTTGCGGTTTTGACTCACTGTTTTCTCGAGAATATGCTTTATTTCTCTATTCTAAACCTCAACTTGTCCGCTGGTTTGAGGTTGGTATGGAGTAGAAACTTTGTGTGTAATGTTATACTTTTTCATGAGAGCTTCAAATGGTCTGTTAATGAAGTGATAACCACCATCACTAATGATCGCTCTAGGTGTCCCAAATCGAGTAAAGATGTTCTCTTTCAAAAATTTTAACAGAACCCTATGATCGTTGGTTTTGGTAGGCATTGCTTCCACACATGTAGAGACATAATCTACCGCCACAATGATGTACAAATATTCATTCGACATAGGGAACGGGCCCATGAAATCTATTCCCCACACATCAAACAATTCAACTTCCAGAATGTTAGTTAATGGCATCTGCGTTCTGGAAGAAATATTCCTCATTTTTTGGCACCTATCACAAGCAATGACAAGGGCATATGCATCCTTAAATAAAGTAGGCCAATAGAATCCACTTTGTAATACCTTTAACGCTGTCTCCTTTGCACCAAAGTGACCTCCACAAGTATGAGAACGACAAAAAGTGAGAATGATCTAAACTTCAGAGTGAGATACACACCTTCTTATCAACTGATATGGGCAATGCTTGAATAAATAAGGATCATCCCAATAGTATTGCTTCATAGTAGATAGAAAACGCTTCCGTTGTTGTGTTGACCATTCCGGAGGCATAAACTGCTTTGCCAAGTAGTTTACTATGTTAGCATACCATGGGAGTTCGTGAATAGAGAAGAGTTTCTCATCAGGAAAGTGATCATTGATTGGAAGCTCGGCATCAGCAACTTTATCATTGCTTAATCTAGACAAGTGATCCGCAACCACATTTTCGCACCCTTTCTTGTCCTTAATATCGAGATCGAACTCTTGAAGCAACAGTATCCATCGTATAAGTCTAGGCTTGGCATCTTTTTATGATAACAAATATTTAAGAGCTGCATGGTCTGAATATATGGTCACCTTAGAGCCAATCAAGTAGCTTCGAAATTTCTCCAAAGCAAAGACTACTGCAAGTAATTCTTTCTCCGTTGTCATGTAATTTAATTGCGCACGAGTGAGAGTTCTGCTAGCATAATATATAACATAAGGGAGTTTGTTAACTCGCTGCCTAACATAGCACCCACTGCATAATCAGAAGTGTCACACATGATTATGAAAGGAAATTACCACTGATGTGAAAATTAACTTAACACACAAATTAAACCCTCTTTTGACAATTGTAGTATATTTATAAGTAGGGATTGTTCTTAAACCGGGGATCAGGAGAGATTGCTAAAACACTTTAAACTGACTCAAATAGATAAAACTAAGCTTTAAAACACTTAACTACACTTAAAAGACTCAAAACAAGTTCACAAGACTCAAAGTAAGCTAAAAACACTCAAAACTGCCTAAAAACACAAACTGGGCAGATTTGACTCTAAACACAATTTTGGACGAATTTTGGTTTTAACTTGACTCAAATCACTTGAAAACACAATCTAAAACAGATTCTAACTAGTTAGACTCTCTAAAATAAAGGGGGATTTGATTTTGGACGAAAATAAAGTAAACAAAACAGAAACTAGAACTAGACAGATTTGCATGAATTTGGTGGAAATAAATGGATGATGGGCTAGCTAGGAGGTCTTTCTCCACACATGACATACTTGCATACAAAACAATCTCCAGTTACTTTTTCAATGAACCATGAACCTTAACACCCCAAGTTAATTAGGTACGCTTAAATTAACCCTTAGATTTTTCTTAAGTCATTGAATTGAATGGAATTAGCGCATTGCAATCAAATTATTCCTCAAACGTTCTCTACATGAAAGCGCATAATAGAGAAACAATCAAAGATCATTAATTTCCATGAAAATCATAAGTGTTGACGAGGCATTCATAACTATGAAAGTGCATGATACTTATGCCAATAATTTACTTAACATGATTGTGACTAAAAACCTTTACTACTTATGAATATAAGTTCACAACGATTAGGTGAAGCTCCCTTATGTCCTAGCATCAAATTTATGCATGCAAATTAAGTGTGCACTCTTAACCCACATACACAAACAAGTTTTAATTCAAATAGATAAGTAAATTGAATTCACAATTCATGAAATCACAACTAGAAGTAATCAAATCATAATGCAAATATGGCCATGGTTTCGAAATTCCCCCTAGCCAAAAGGGGATTAGTTCCTCATACTCACAAAGCAAAGATTCTTGAATTTAAACATTGAAAAACACAAGAAAGATTACACCTAAAACGTTCCAGCAACTCCAAGTTGAATGGCTTGCACGTCTAGGGCTCTCCTCCTTTTTCCTTTCTACGGCACAAGGTGTGGGTTGTGGTTTTGGGCGTTTTGAATGATGTATTCTTGCTTAGGATGATGATTGATGGCTGATTAGGGTGAAAGGTTACGGCAGGTTGTGTATGGAAGTGAATGGAGTGGATGAATGATGGAGAACTAGGGTGGAAAGTTGCAGCAAGGATTTTCTGAATGGCATAAGGGTTCTTACGAATTTGTGGTTGAAAATATCAATATGTAGTTCAACCACCCCTAGGGTTAATTAGATTAGGGTTACAACTTAGCAGATTTTTAAGGATTAGGGCCCTAGGTTTCGGCACAAGTCATTAAATCCACTTAGGAGGGGGTTTGGCCCAATTAATTTCAGAAAAGGATTTGTATAAATCCACAAGGAATAAGGCCTAATAAATCAGAATCCATAAGGGAAAAGGCCCAGTGGGGTGCGGCAACAATTGGAGGGAAAGGAAAGTGGCTTGCAAGGCAAGGCATTTTAGAAGGAAATAGGCGCCACCTTTGTAGGGTTTCTAGAAACAATATGCTTTATGGCTGATTTGGCCCTTCTAGAAGAGAATACTTTTAGAAATAGGTTCTAGAAATACACATTTAGGTCCCCTTGCAACTAAGATTAAGGCACGATAAGGTTAGGATAGGATAAGATAAGATTGGATAAGGTTGGATATTGTTTTGGATAATGTTTCCTCTTTTGAGCTAATTCCTTATCCTCTTTGTCTTGAGTTTAATTTCTTCATCTTCTTATCAGATTCCTAGCCTTTTGAACTCCAAATTCGTCCATCCATCTTGCCCCATACATGTGCTATCCATTTAGTGCCCAAAACTGCTCCAAAATGCACCAAAATGCACTTTCTTGCCACTTTAATCCTTTGGACCTACAAACACACGAAAATGACTTGAAATACTACATTGACTAAGAAATAACAACACAAATGCATGAGAACAAGTTAACTAAGTCGCATAAATATGCTCTTATCAACCACTCTGGAGCTTTTATGATCAAGGCCTGTGTTAATTCTTTCTTGAGGGTCTCAAAAGCTTGTAAGCACTCACCATTTAAATTAAATACATAATCTTTAGCCAGCAGATCACAAAGTGGCTTGGTGATTTTTGAGAAATCTTTAATGAATTGTCGATAAAAACCTGCATGCCCGAGAAAGGATTGAACTTCTTTTACAGAAGTAGGAGGAGGAAGCTTCGAAATCAACTCCACCTTAGCTTTATCAACTTCAATTCCTTCAGCTCAAATTACATGACCAAGAACAATACCACTTTTCACCATAAACTGACATTTTTCCCAGTTTAAAACCAAGTTGGTTTCTTGGCACTGTTGGAGCACCAATGAAAGATGATGAAGACATTGGTCAAACGATGACCCAAACACGAAAAAATCATCTATGAACACTTCGATACACTTTTCCACCATATCTAAGAAAATGCTCATCATGCATCTTTGGAATGTTGCAGGAGCATTACATAGCCCAAAAGGCATTCGTCGATATGCAAAAGTTTCAAATGAACATGTGAAAGTAGTCTTTTCTTGATCTTTGGGAGCTATAGGAATTTGATTATATCCAGAGTAGCCATCAAGAAAGCAATAATAACTGTGGCCTGCAAGTCTCTCAAGCATGAGGTCAATGAAAGGGAGCGGAAAATGATCTTTTCGAGTTGAATTATTGATCTTTCTGTAATCTGTACACATTCTCCAACCTGTGACTGTCCTCTGGGATATAAGCTCATTATTTTCATTCTTGACAACTGTAATACCAGATCTCTTTGGTACAACCTGCAGTGGACTCACCCATTTGCTGTCAGATATAGGATAAATAATGCCAACATTCAGTAATTTGAGAACTTTTGCCCGAACCACTTCTTCCATATGTGGATTGAGACGTCTCTGAGCCTTTCTAGAAGGCTTTGACTCGTCTTCAAGATATATCCGATGCATGCAAATTGAAGGACTAATTCCTTTCATGTCTGCAATACTCCATCCCAACGCTGTTTTATGCTCCCTCAACACTTGCATCAACTTTTCTTCTTCTGTTTGGTTAAGGTCAGCAGCTATAATCACAGGAAGAGTCTCTGAATCACCTAGATATGCATACATTAAAGTCTCTGGAAGAGGCTTCAATTCAAGCTTTGGAGGTTGTATAATGGATGGTACATTTTTAGCTTGTGAGAGTGGCAAAGCTTCAAATTTAGGCTGGCCTGTAGGAGAGTAAGATGCTACGGCATTGAGATCTCGTTCTGCTTCAATGACAGCAGCCTTTTCAAAACTCAGTCCATGTTGAGAGATACAAACTTCCAAAGGATCTGAGATGCTTGATTCAATGAATGTTTCTTTTATAACTTGATCCACAACCTCAACACGAAAGCAGTCATAAAGATCCATGGGCTTCTTCAATGCTTCGAAGACCTGAAATTCTAGAGTAATACCTTGCACGGTCATAGTTAATAATCCCGATTTAACATCAATCTTCGTACCTGCAGTAGCCATGAAAGGTCTGCCAAGGATAAAGGCAAGTCACAACCAGGAATTTCAGCTTCTTCCATGTCCAAAATGATGAAATCAGCTGGAAGAATAAATTGATCAACACACACAAGTGCATCTTCAACAATCCCTCTTGGATATTTTACGGAACGATCAGGGAACTGTAGAGAAATGGATATATGCTTTAGTTCGCCTAACTTAAGGTGTTTATAAACAGAATAAGGCATCAAATTCACACTTGCTCCCAAGTCAAGCAAAGCTTTTTCAAATTTTCTTTCTCCAATGACACATGGGACTGTAAAGCTACCAGGATCTTGAAGTTTTGGCGGCAATTTTCTTTGAAGAACCACACTAACCGTGCCTGATAACTTCACCTCCTCATGTTCTTCATACCTTCTCTTGTTAGTACAGAGTTCCTTCAAAAACTTCATGTATGATGGAATTTGTTTTATAGCATCAAGAAGAGGAATATTAATCTGCACCTTTCTGAATTGCTCTAAAATGTCTCCCATGTACTTTTCTTTTTTAGCTTGTCTTGCATGCTGTGGAAAAGGTAGAGAGCCATGAATTTCTGCAGTAGAAGAAAAATGAGTCGGACGATCAGATTTGTTTGCTTTTTCAAAGGTCGTGTCATTCCTCTTAGATTTTATAGAACTTCCAGACTTCTTGTCAAGCTACTGCCCTTTATGTGCGCTGACCCCTTCATCTTCTTCCTTATTAAATTTTGAACTTTCCACATTATTACCAATCGTCTTTCCACTCCTCAAAGTCATGACAGCTTGAATATGCTTTTGATTCCTAGGATTTGTTTCAGTTTGGCTTGGAAATTGCCCTTGTGCTCGCTCTAGCTTGTTCAAAGTAGTAGCTATTTGTCCCAATTGAGTCTCAAAATTAGATTGAGCCTTTTCCAACACCGTCTGACTTTGTCCAAGCAATACAACTTCCTGTTCATACTGATCAGTTTTCTTTAAGAGTTGAGATAACATGTCCTTGATAGAGGGGTCTTGTTGTTAAATTGGAAGAGCTTAATAAGGTTGCTGTTATTACTTTGTGGAATTGGATGATCCCATGCTATTTTGCAAATCTCTCCAAGAAAAATTCGGGTGTTCTCTCCATCCTGGGTTATAATTATTAGAGTACAGATCATTTCGGGGCCTCCCACTAAATGCATTGACCTCTTGCATGCCTTCTAGATTAGGAGTGGTGTGAGAAGCTTGGTGAGGGCTGCCACTTTTGCCTCTAAACCCGTCCTTGCATCAACTTCATAAATGCCTCATCTTTTTGTTGACGATGCAGTTGGAACTCTCAAATCTTTTGTAGGAAAATCCCAATGCTCAGAATTTTCACATATAGTTTCAAAGGCATGTATGGCATCTTCTGGAGTTTTGTCCATTAAGGTGCCACCAACTGTTGAATCAACCAAACTCCTACATTGAGAGTTCAAACCTTTGTAAAAATAATGAACCTTTTGCCAAGTGTTGAAACCATGATGAGGACATTGCAGAAACAAGTCAACTTTCATGAAATTGTTCACCTTTTTGTTGCCAAAAGCTCATAAACTTTCATGAAATTGTTCACATTTCATGATCAAAGCATTGGTTCTTCGAGTAGGGAAGAATTTGGACAAGAACTTCTTGGATAATTCTGTCCATCTGTCAATAGATGCTTCGGGAGGAGAATCCAACCAACTGCTTGCTTTATCCCTCAAAGAGAATGGGAATAAACGAAGTCGAATTTGTTTTTTAGTAACATTAGTGAAGATGAATGTGGAATATAGCTTGAAGAACGCCTTGATGTGATGGTATGGATTTTCTTCCTCCTTCCCAAGAAATATAGACAGCAACTGATAAATTTGTGGACGAATCTCAAATCGCTGTGCAATTGGAGCCAAAACAATGCATGACGGTGCGTTGTACTCCGTTGGTTTTGTATAATCACGCATAAGCCTCGGTTGTGGTGGTGGCAATGGTGGAGGATTATCTCTACCATTATTGACTACTTCACCCATGGCTGGTTCTTGAAACATTCGTTGTCTCCGCTGTTCTCTTAAAGTACACTCAAGTTCTTGATCTATAGGAATCAACTCAAGTTGCAACGAATGTCTACCTTGCATATACGATCAGACTTTGCTCCTTGTTTGACCACCGCTCGGTATTTTGCAAATTTCTTGCAGCTCAAATATCCAATCGTTGATCTGTGTTTTTGGGTTGAAAACTAGATTTCTGGGGCTTTCCGACGGTATACAATGTGCCTGGTAAAAAATTGAATAGTTTAGTCCAAAATTGTGTCTAAACAGTGATACAGAAACTGAAATAAGACAGTGACGAAAATTACTTTTACTTGTCTTAATACTTATGACTCTTACTCGAAACTAGATAACAAACCAAATTCAATTTGAACAAACTACAATAAACGACTTATTAGATATGGAATAAGATATCAAATTGGGGAACTCAATTAGAGTCCCGGGCAATGGCGCCAAAAACTTGGTGTAAACTTGCAAGTGCACAAGATAATCCTAATATAGCATTTTGCAAGTCCAAGTATCATTCCCACGAGGATTTTAATTCAATCTCCAATTTGATAAACTAAACCAAATCTAATTATATTAAAGAAACACAAACCCAAAAATATAAAATATAAACCCAAACAACGAACTAGACTCGATCTTAATTAATAAATCAATCAAAGGTGTGAAGAGTTTGTCGTGATGATTTTATAAACAAATAAAAACAGAACTTTAAATAAAAATAAAAATTAAAGAGAAGAAAACGTTGTGTTTTTAAGCAAGTGATGAAAAAGTCTAGGGATTCGGAATTAAGCACAAGCAATCTAGTTTAGGATTCAATGCAATCAATGGATCTTCGATTCTTTAGATGATAATTCCCATATCTAAGTCCTTGTCATGCACATTAGACCATAGTTTTCCTTAAGTGAATGATTCTCTCCTAGTTTTGGAAGAGGTCGTATATCCTAACATGTGATCTATCCTGGTTAAGGCATAAATTTAACAAATAGGACTCTTTACGCTTTAGAAAACAAGGGAACCAAGCAAACCATTATTCTTTGTCAAGCAACAATGTAATTTACCACACTTAACCGCAAGAAGCTAATTGAATTATATTGCTAGTTCAGCCTTAAATTCATCTTCCAATCTTACTAGATGCAAAGTCCTAAAATGATCAATCAAAGAACTCAAGCAATGAATAGCATTAAAAACCATAAACATGCATGCTAGGGCATCATCCTAACCCTAGGAAAAGAGTTTAGTTACTCATAGAATACGAAAACATAATTAACAATCTTAAAAACATGACGAACTCCCTAACAATGAAGATGGATGTTGTTGCTCTTGGGATTAGCATCCCGTTGCTACTTCTCCGCACCTTCGAAACCCCCAAAAGCGAGTCCCCAAAAGCTCTCCCCAAAATCCTCCTTTATTCCCGAAAAAAAATATTGAAGTCCTTTTAATAGGACTCTTTGACTTTCTCTTATACGGCACATCAAACTATTAAATATATTACCCATGCACTGTTTAGAATAGTCTTGAACTTTTCTACAAGTTTCCCTTTTTCTCTGCACATTTCCTTTTATTAAACTTAGTAAATCTGAAATCTTTTTGCAAATCCCGCGTAAACCTTGCTGGCAGATGTCCGGTACAAAAACCACTATAACGTCTTCTAGGAAACTTGGAATCACGAACCGTAAAATTCCACCGAAAGCTAACTTCCATATCTTTCCAATGGTATAAGGCTTAACAGCTGGTTCATTCTGAGGAAGTACAGTTTAATCTATAAAGTGGGCTGCACAGCTTCTGCTTCCAGCATACCAAACTCATTTCAATCGCAAAAATGCTCCTTTTTCTTCTTTCTTCATCTTCACTCTTCAAATCTAAGAAAAACATAAAACTAAATGAAACGAACTAAATTCACTCACAAACATAACAAAAATCTAAACTAAATGACATTAAAATGTATGCAATATTGGTCGTATCAGCGCCACCTCGACTATTGGTTGCTCATCTATGCTTGGCTTTTCTTAGTACTCGACTGGGATAGAACACCTGAGCTGATGGTCTAGCGTAGAGCCTAGGCTTGCTAGTGCGTCTGCATGGGCATTTTCTGCTCGTGGAACTTGAGTGAGTGTGTATGATTAGAACGTCGCTAACTGCTCTCATACCTTCTCGGGGTATCGGGCCATCCTTGGATGGTTTGTTGCGTACTCCCCTGAAGTTTGGTTAGTGATCAGCTGAGAATCGGAATAAATTGCGAGCTTTTTCACCGCTAGGTCTTTCGCCAATCGAAGACCAACTAGTGGAGCTTCATACTTTGCTTCGATGTTTGATGCCTTGAACCTTACAGTGATTGCCTGCTCGAGCATTGAACCGTCTGGGGTAGTAAGAACTAGGCTTGCTCTCGATCCTTGGTAGTTGGATGATACGTCAACGTGCACGCGTCAAAAATCTCTTGCAGGTGGGGTTGGTGTTGTTATGGTGTGTTTGGCTGCCTCTGGGGCGTTTCTGGGCTGAGGTACTACGGTTATAGAAATGTCTGCCAGTTTTCACGCTTTTAACGTTGTGCGTCTGGGCTGTCGGGAATATCATGTCATGACGATAACTGCGTATGTCTGAAGGTACGACTTAAGCTTCCAGATTGCAATAACTAGCGTCAAAATCAAAGTTTTGATTTTAGGGTATCTGGCTTCCACATCGAGGAGAGCTTTTGAATTGTGGAATACAGGTGGTCGAGCCCTCAGCTCTTCTCGTATAAAGGTATAACTTATTGCTGCTTCAAATACAACCACATGGATGCATAAATCCTTCGCTGCCTTCGGCTTGGATAGTAAGGGAAGTGATGTCAAGTACTTCTTCAAGTCCAGTAATGCTTTCTCACACTCATCGTCCCATTTGTCTTTCTACGTCGGGCTTAGACGTGAGCCGATTCTAGCTGTATTTTTCAACTAATAAGGGTCAAAAATGATGTCTTCGGTGTCCTCTTCGGGTTTCCATCCTGATTTATCTCCAAGGGCATTGTTGACCTTGACGCCATCTTCTTAACCTGCCTGTTGTAATTGCTATTTGGCAGAGGTAGAATCGTCTTTCTGCACTTCAGCTGCTACTGCTGGGGCGAAAGACTTCTTCCTTGTCTCTTTAAGAACTTGTACAGTGCATCATCTGGGCATGAGCTGGTCACCTTTGATCTCTTCGACTGCTCGTTCTAGGATGCGAAATCGAATTTTTTGATACTTGATCGGTGTCACATCTCCAACCTTCATTAGCCAGGGTCGGCCTAATATCCCATTATAAGGAGATGGGTTGCTGATGATCATGAAGGTTTGCAATAAGACAATCAATGGGCTGGTTACGTTGAGTGTGGTAGTGCTAATGACAATTGAGGTGAGTCCGTTGAATCTGGTCAAGACCTTTGCTTTGCGTTAGATCATACTTTCCAGGCGCATCTTCTGGATAACTGACATTTGTAGGATGTTGACTAAGCTTCCATTGTCTGCCATGATTCTGTCAATGATGGCATAGGCCAGTTGTACAAAAATCACCAGGGCGTCTTGCTCGGTGAAGCCGACGATTGGTCTAGGTACAACAACTATGGCTTGAACCTGATAGACCAATCTCGCCTGCTGGATCTTCTTTTTCTTAGAGTTATTGGTGGCCCATAGATGCTCGAATTCGACAAATATTCCATTGATTCGAATTATCTTGGTTAGAGGCTCGGCATTGGCGTCTGCTTCTCACCTTGGCCAGGCAGCTGGTCTATCGATATACTGGTCGCACTTGCCTTCTTTCATGAGCTGTTTAATGTACATTCTCCATGTGGTGCAATCATTGGTTGTGTGCCCAGGGCCTCTATGGAATGCACAATACTTAGTCTGGTCCATCTTAAAAGTATCAACCCTTATGGGTGGCAGTGGCTTGAAGCATGGCTTATCTTTGAGGTCGCGAAAGATCTGGTTCATCGGGACTGAGACCTTAGTGTACGTCTTAAGCGTTGTGCCTCCTATTGTTCGGGATCAGTCCTTGCGTTTGTCTCTTGGCTTGCTCTTGTTGTTAAGTGGTTTATCCTCGCCTTTTTCTGAGTCGGTTCCGTGTCTTTGCACAACTGCTCAGATGGTTTCTGGGAGCTCTTTTCCATCATCCTTCCCCCACACTTATTCCTTCCCCCACACTTATTTTCTGCAACACATTAATCAAAGGGAATTCATTCATGCTTACTATGCTTCAAGAACAAGGGTACAGATGGTCCTATTCTAGGCTGTGTGAGGATAATATGGGTTAACAAAGAACATGGCTAACACGGCTCAATGGGGTTACACTTAAACACAAAATGAGTGAAGGGCACATGGCTGTTTGGCTTTGATGGTGGTCACTACACAACTTCATCTTGAATGTGTGTTATGCAATTCAATAACATGCTTTGAATGAAATGGGCATGAGTTCTAGCATTTGGAACTAAGTGATGAAACACCTTCTAAGTAGTAACCAAGCAATGAATAATGAGATCATGCAACGACTTTAGAAAACAATAATGCACAGATTTTAACTCTCCAAATAACGTTTAGGCTCAAGTCTCACCGGGATGTAGCGTTTGTTTAAGTTCCTTCCTTCAAGCATGTTACAAAAACTAATTTTTCTTTTGTGATTACATGTGAATTCGTAAACTATAACTACAAACAAGCATAAACCAAAGAGTATATCAAACGTCCATCAATGTTTGTAACTTTCTTTAACCATCATGCAATTAAAAACCAAATCCTCATCATTGTGTTGGAAGGTAACCTACAACACAAACAAACACACAAAAACAACTCTTTTTGGGTTTTTCAAAGCAATTTTCCAAATTTTTAAGGGATTTTCGGATTTTTAAGTCAACACACACTAAAACACTCTAAAATGGCTTAAAAATACTTAAAAACAGTGGGAAACAAGTTTAGACATGTTAGGAGGTAAAACCCTACGAATTTCATGCAAAAATATCTCAAAACAGAATGTTACCCCCCCCCCCCCCCACACTTAAACTAAACATTGTCCTCAATGTTTCAAGCTTAAAATCACACCAAATAAAAGTAAACACAAAAACATGGCAGAATGTAAATAACAAAGAGAAGAGGTTAGGGACGCAAATCTGGTTATAGAGTGTAAATTCCATCTTCTCCTTGTTGAATGCATGGGTTGCCTCCCACAAAGCGCTTGCTTTAACGTCTTACAGCCGGACGATGCTTCCATTCAAACTTCCCTAGGTCCCACGGCATGGAATTGATCCTTGAATGGAAGGTGATACTTGAAGTGAACTGGCATTGGTTTGAATTCTAGTGTAGGTGCCTGATTCATTAAAATCAGCAAGTTAGTATAAAATGTAATGGAATTTGGAGAAGATGACTTACTTGTTTTGTCCGACAAGAACTCAATGACAAACACCACTCCTTTGAAAGTTTCAGGGATATTAGACTTGGCCAGATTGCATGTGATGGTTATGACTTGTCCAATGTCATCAAATTCAACTTCTTTGGGTTTTGTGGTTTCAAATATGTCCTCTTTGATGCCTTCTACATCTTCTCCAGCCACTACCTTCTCTTGAATCATTCTTCTTGGTGTACAAAGTCCTTTGAAGAATTCAACACCATCTAAGACTTGTTGTGTTGCACCAAGAATTGGAATAGCATTTTGCACCTTTGGGAAGGCTTCCACGATGTCCTTTTTACTCTCTTCTTGGTTGGGAATCAAAAAGCTGTTAGGAAAAGGGACATTGGGTGGAATAACATCAGAATCACATGGAATTGGGACGTCCTTACTTGTGGTGGGTGATTTAGAGGGCATAGGGGGCTGCGGCAAGGGTTGTTCTACCCTTGCCATGTGCATGTCTTCTTCCTCCTCCTCAATTAGCAGCTCCTCATCCACTTCTAGGCTATGTTTGGACATTTTTAGGTCAGCTCCAACCTCCATAGCACTTCCCAAAGTGATAGCATTATGGATTTCAAAATCTTCCTTCGAGTTTTCAATAGTTGAGTTGGAGAGTTCACTTTGCTCTTGAATTTGTTTCATGAACTCCATAATCTGCCCAATTTGCTCCTCCAATTTACCCAACTTCTTGTCTTGATTTTGTTCGTCGTGGCGTCAAAGAGGTTAGTAATTGAAAATTTTTATCATTATCCATGGACATACTTGAACTTGATTGGAATTGTTGTGGGGGAGGTTGTGGTGGCTGCATAGGTGTTGTATAGAACTCCTCATATGGTTGCCAATATGCTTCTTGTTGAGCCTCCTTGACTTGATTTTGTGACCCCTGCACCAAAGAATTTAATTCATTAAGAATTTGATTATAATCTATTGACGAACTTGAATTTAATTGAGCATATTGCATATGAAGTTGTGGTGGCTGCATAGGTCTTGAATAGAACTCCTCATATGGCTGCCAATATGCTTCACGTTGAACTTGTTGAGCTTCCCACCACATAGAGTTTGAATGATCCCTCCAATCTCTTTGTGGACATTGTTTGGCTTGAAATCCTTGCCTATATGAAGCACCAAATGTAGGGACACTCTGCATTGTGGTCCTTTCTGCATACGACGACAATTGAGAAGTAAGATTTGCCAATTGAGCTTGAATGCTAGCAAAATCCATATCTTACTTCTCTAGTACCTAAAATCAAAGAAAGAGAACTAAATCAAATATCAAAAGTAACAACAAACAAAGAAAACAACACTAAGTTAGAAACTAAAACGGAAACAACTAAACCAAAAAGGAAAGAACCAAGGGATTAGCAAAGTTGCTAATCCCCGGCAACGGCGCCAAAAATTTGATGCAAACTAATTAAGCACACAAATTAAAACCCTCTTGTGACAATTGTAGTAAAGATGCAAGTAGGGATCGTTCTAGACCGGGGATTAGGAGGGATTACTAAATCACTTGGAAACTGACTCAAAAATGTAAAACAAACGTTAAAACACTAAACTAGACTCAAAGAATGCAAAACTAAACAATAAAACACTAAAACAAATCAAAAGACTCAAAGAATACAAAACACTTATAAACACAAACTAAGACACTTTCTAACTAAATTAGACACTAAGGTAAAGGGGGATTGAGGTTTTGACGAAATTAAACTAAATACACAGATTGTAATTTAAAGGCAGAATGTAAATATGAATGTGATGAAAATATGGATGAATGCTAGCTAGAAGGTTCTTCTCCACACATGTCACACTTGCATACAATTTGGTTTTCAGTTGGTCTTTCAATGAATTATGAAACTCAACACCCCAGGTTAATTAGGTCCGCTTAAATTAACCGTCAAGTTTTCCTTAAGTTAATGAATTGGATGGGTTAGCGCAACGCAATTCAAAACATTCTCGAAAAGTCCTTTACGTGAAAAGCACAATAAAGATACAATCAAAGATCATTAAGCATCATGAAAACTATAAGTGTCGACGAGGCATTCGTTACTATGATGAGCATGAAACTAGTGCCAAGAATTCATTTAACGCGATTGTTTATAAGCAACCTCCACTACTCGTGAATATAAGTTCATAACTATTAGGTGAAACTCACTTATATTCTAGCGTCATATTCATGCATGAAAATTAAGCGTGCACTCTCAGTCAACATACATAAATAAGTTATCGATCAAGCAGTTAAACAAATTGAATTCACCATTCATGAAATTCCAACCAAAAGTAATCAATTCATATTGCAAGCATAAACATGGTTTCGAATCACCCCCTAGCTAAATAGGGGTTTAGCCTCTCATGTTCACAAAAAGAGAAATACAATTGAATTTAAACATAAAGCACAAAGGATTGATTACACCTAAAACGCCCAACGAATCCACTTGAATTTCTGCGCGTCTAAGCTCCTCTTTCCTCTTCTCCTTGCTGCGGCAGAGATGTTGTGTGGTTAATTTGGGTGATTTTCTGGTTTTGGGATGGATTTATGGAAGTGTGGTGGTGCGGCAATGGTGGTGGATGGTGGGAGAGGCGTGGAAAAATGGCTGGAATTCCTTGGGAAGGCACGGCAGAGATGGTTTTTATAGGATATAGTGGCTGCGGCTGATATTGATTTTTTATTAGGGTCTAGTGGCTGCTTGGTTTTTGGGTGATGGGATCCACGGCCAAAGTGGGAAATTAGGGTAAAATAATATATGGGGGGCCACGGCTTAGAAGAATAATTAGGATGAAAATGGATGATTAAAATATCAATGAATGGCTTAATGAGAATTAGGGTGCATGATTTTGGAATGCACGGCAAAGGTAAGAAAAATAAATGGGATGGTGGCTGCATGATTTTATGTTCTTTGATAAAATGGGGGCCACGGCTAGAAAGGGAATAAATGGGATGGAATTAGGGTGAATGGCTACGGCTTATGGAGGAAATGGGAGAATGTGAGGAGTGACGGCTAGGGGTTTAAAACATATATGATTTCTGAAATAAACCCTAGCTTGTTTTTATTAACTAAAATAAATTCAAAGACTTCTAGAATTTAGGAAATAAAATCAGAAATTAAAGGGGGACTGATTAAAGAGTGCGGCTAGGGTTAGGTTAGGAGAAGGAAATAGGTTTTAAGTGCACAACTTTGGACAAAAGTGCCCCCCCTTGCACGGCAAGGGAAGGGACTAGGGTTAAGGCACGGCCAAGGGGTTTAAAGTGGGCTAGGACCATTGTTTTGTGCCCTAAAGTGCCTACAAGGTCTTCAAAGTGGCTAGAAAATATGGACGTTTAAGTTTAGGAAAGGTTACCAAAACGGGAAACTTAGGGTTAACTTTCCTACTTCAAGTAGGAAACCTTGTTTGAGTAGGATTCCTCGTTTTGGTAAGAATTCATTGTTGGAGTAGGAATTCGTCGTTTTTTCAAGTCTTCAACTCATTCATTCCTCTTTCGCTCCAAAAGACTCCAATTTGCATCTTCTTGCACACTTTGGCCTTATAATCTGAAAATACACAAAAGTGGCCTTAAACACTAAAATAACTAAATAAACACAACATAAATGCACGAGAACAAGCTAATTAAGTCGCATGAATATGCTCCTATCATAGGAATATCTCCTTGTAGGCCTAGCCTCATATGGACGCTTCTCCTGGAATGTCCTGAGTGCTCGTTAGAGTATGGACCCAACCTCGAATGCACACTACCTCATGAGCCGAGTAAGGAATGAACGATTCTCTACGCATCTAGATGGGAGAAGACGTTTCCCCCAAGGATAATATTTGTAACGGGCTGAGCGATTCTTTGTCGGGACGTTGCTGGAATGAGTCACGTTTTTCCACCCTTGTCGTGCTTAGGGACACCTCATCTAAGGCGCACTGCATCTCGATGCTCTCGAGGAGTGGGTTCACCAAGGTGGTCAATTGAGCGATGGCGTTCGTCAAATTGTCGACCTGCTGGAGCAGGTGGTGCTAGCCATTTGGATTGGAAGAATTTGGATAATGGGCATCTCCACATATGGTGGAAGTATAGTGGACTGCAGGTACAAAACTTGAGCCTAAAGTGGGGTGAAAGTAACCCTGAATTGATCGTGGGATTGGTGGTCAAAATTCGGATAGCTAGGGGTGACCTTGGAATGGATTGGGCTACGGGTCGAGTCGCGGGGTGCGTCAGACCGGCGTCTTCTCATTCTGGGCCTGCATAGCCATGGGCCCTCTTGGCCATTGGGTTACCACAACATGGCCTGTTGGTTGGGTGGCTTGGGCTTGGGCCCATTAAGCTATCTAGCTAGCAACAGTTATCGCTTTTAGGGTTCAAACTTGGGCTTACTATGCAGCAAAGCCTGTTGTCATAGTGGGCTGGGCCTCTTGCCCTGGGCCTGCTGTGGTAACTGCCAAGTTTTGGGCCTTCTACCCATAGGCTTGGAAATTGACCTAGGCCTCCTGCCTAGGGTTTGGCTGGGTGCGACGCTGCAAGTACAGCGGCGGTGAGAGTGGTATCGTGGCCTGATGGCCTTGTCGTGGTTGCTGGGTCACGATGGTGGTAATGGCGAGGCTCCTCGGCAGTAGGGCTCCTCCTACCGTTGAGTTGAGCCTTTAGGACCTCAGTCGTGGGGCTATGTTCTTGTCTCCATTCTCCAGTCCAAATCCTTACACGTACGAGGTTCCATTCGTCGTAGTTTCAGAATTCCCTACCATTGTATCCTTTCTCTAAGGATTGATCAAGAAACTTTTCTAGGAAAAATTAATTGATATGATGTTTGAGAAATTCAATGTAATAGAAAATTCAAGAACCAAATGCAAGAGGCTTCTTCGAGTATTTTGAATCAGCTCTCAATGAAAGCACCAATTTGTCAATGCAAATTTCCACTGTCTTCAGTCTTGACAAAAATGCATCTGCCAAACAATCAACACCTTTGATTAGAGACCTAAGCCTCACGCGCTCACGAGAGGGGTTAGGTCAATAGATCTCAGATGCCTAAGTAAGTTTCTCTGAGAGAGTAAAGTGTTTAGGGCTTTTTTAGGGTTGCAAAAGCCCAGAAAATTTTGTAGAATATAGGGTAATTATAGGGATAAGGCTGGCCATAGTGTTTAATGAAGAGATATTCTCTAAATATTCCCAAGATATTAAATAGGAAATAATATCTTGAGATAATGGTGTAATTATCCCTAATCTTACTTGATTGGAGTCAATCTTCAAATGGGAATGTATTAAAGATAGGATTTGGGTAATTAATCCTTATCTTTAATTCCTTGCCAAGGGCAGGTGAGCTATAGACAGTCATATTCAGTTGCTGAGACCTCCAAGGATGTGAGTTGCACGTGGGAGCATCTTAGAAGCCTACCCATTTATTGAGGGCAATCATGTCTTTCATGAATAAAAGTCCACGTGTCGCCTCTAGAATTTTTGGGATTATTTTAGGCTCCACCAAAATAGTTTTTAATTAATAGATTAATTAAAAACTTAATCCGAAATTAAAATTAATGAACTTTGATTAATTTTAACTTCCAAGGCCCAAGGCCCTTGTCTTGATTAATTAATATTAATGGTATGAGCCTATATTATTATTTGGGACCAAAATAATATTGGGCCCAGTGTAGGTTTGTGATCGGCCCAAAGCTTTTCCAAATGTACTATGGGCTGCCTGGTGGTCCTAGGCCGTTCGGTTAAAGTGATCGAGTCCTATTGCAAGATGGAGTAATTTAGATGAGCGGATAGGTCGAAATCCCAGTACGATAAGGGGACCTAATGCAATATGGGTTCTCAGCTGGAAATGAATACGACCTGAAAAGTGGGGTGAATTCAACGTCCGAATAGGAGTAAGATTGGTCGAGGGGAAATTGGATTAGAATAAGAAGTTCTAATCCAAATGTGGTTTTAACTCGATTTTAAGGAGGATTTGCTGCTATAAATAGAAAGCATAGTGCATCGTTAGACCACCTCCAATTCAACACACAACTGCCCTGCGCAAACCTCTCAAACATCTTGAGATTTTTATTTTCTTTTTCTGCCAACACATCTTCAATTTGGATAAACAACACTGTGAAGGCAACCGGCGAACATCTTCAGTTTGGATAAACAGCACTGTTGCCATAGAATTAATCAGCCGTGAAGCACCTTTAGCTTGGATAAACAACACTGCGTCGAGGACGACTGGTTACCTATCCAAGTCTCGTTGAGAAGGGTTTCTGAATCCTTATTGGCAAAGGTCATCTTATTAGCCTTCTCGGTGAAGTTTGGTGTTACGAGTTACGACATTCGGCACATTGAACGCCGAGTGATTTTATGATTGGATACTCATAAGTGAGTTTCAAAGTTCAGCTTTCTGACTGCCGAACCACATTTACCATCAAGACATACATCTCCTTCGAGTACTTGTGTCTATATAATCTGGTGTTGATTCGACGTGCTTATACTCTTACGAATATAATCACTGTAACCAAATCCGGCGCCAACGATTCATGAACTTCGCAGAACTAGCAACCTTGTCTTCAGGCTCGAGAATCCAAGGGCCGAGACTTGTTCCTTCCTCGGCAGCAATCGCAAGATCAAGAAGTCAACAACGTGCTCAACGCAACATCAACAAATTGTACTGCTTGGCCAAGCTCGACCGATGAGTTAGCACACCTCGCATCAACTGAAAGACGTAGTTAGCTCATTAGTTACTCGGCCTACGCGCCACATAAGTTTTGTAATTTTTAGGGCCAACATTTTGGCATGCCCAGTGGGACACAGTGCCAAACCTTCGGAGTTCATGACCATTGAGACATGTTCCGTAAAAAAGAAAATATTCATGGGAAAGTCAACGACCGAGGAGTGGAAACAACATCCGTCAACATGACCGAGGTTCAAAGGATGATAGATTCGACCTTAAAAAAAGGGCTGAAGTTCCCAAAGTTCATCCATCCATATCCGGCTTATGTAGAGAAGTTTGAATATCCTAAAGGCTTCAAAATCCCAGATTTCAGCCTTTTCACGGGAGAATCGTCCTTATCTTCGTTAGAACATGTAGCTTGATTCACTGCACAGTGTGGAGACGTTAATAGTGACTTCCATAAACTACGACTATTCAACTTCTCACTAATAGGTTCGGCGTTTGCTTGGTACATCAACCTCCCACCTAACTCTGTCCAGAGTTGGGAGGAACTGGTCAAAAAATTCTATGAACAATTCTACCGACCGGGGATGGAAATGTCAGTTTCATCATTGGCTAGGATGGCTCAAGCATCAGACGAGTCGCCAATGGAATACTTAACATGGTTCAAGTCGGCCATAAATTGGTGCCGAGTATTTCTCCCTGAAGTTGAATTCGTCAAAATCGCTCTAAACGACCTAAACGTGGCATACAAAAAGAAATTCTTAGGGGCAAATATCCGAGATATGTATGAACTAGCTCAGCACGTTGAGCAGTATGATTATTTGATCTGAGAGCATATTTATGCGACTTAGTTAGCTTGTTTTCTTGCATTTACATAGTTAGTTTTCATTTATTATAGTGTTTTAAGCTATTTTCGTGTCTTTGTAATTCCTAATGGCAAAGTAGGCAAGAAAGTGCATTTTGGAGCCATTTGGAGCAGTTTTGGCCATGGAATGAATAGCTTGCATATGGAGCAAGGTGGATGGATGAAATTGAACTCAAAAAAGGCTAGGAACATGCTACAAATCTGGAGAAACAAGTTCAAGACAAAGAAGATAAGTAAAGAGCAAGAAACATGGAACATTATCCAAACAACCTTATCTTATCCAAACCTTATCCTAACCTAATCTTGTTTTACCTTATTTCTAGCTGCAAGGGGACCTAAATACTTGATTTCTAGAGGTCCTATATGTTCCTACATTGCTGCCGCAGCCTTTAGCCCTTGTTCTTCTAGAAATCTGCCATAATCCCCTTTCTAGAAGACCCTATCTGTTCCTAAATACATGCCGCACCACCCTTTCTAGAATCCCTAGAAAGGTGGTGCCTCTCCCTTTTCTAGAAGCTCTAGAACCTGCAATCCTTTCCTTAGAGAATTGAGCAATCCTTTTCCCTTCAGATTTTGGTACACCCTAGTCCTTTTCCCACCTGATTTCTACCAAACCCTAATCTGATTTCCCTAGGGTTTGCTGTGCATCATACATACATACATACATATATATATATATATATATTTTTTTTTTTAAGTTTGTGTCACACCTATCCATCCATTCATTCACTCATTCATTCATTCATTCAGCCATCAAACACCTTAATTCACACCACACACACCTAAATCACCCTACTACTGCATCAAGGAAGGAATGAGAAGATGACTTGTGTCATTCTTGTCACCATCCAAGGAAGGAATGAGAAGATGACTTGTGTCATTCTTGTCACCATCCAAGGGAGTGCCGTGCCTGCCATTGGAGTGTGGAGTACTTCTGGGTTTTTTCCTATCCTTAGTTTTAGTTCAATGTTTATTTTAATTTGGTTTTCAATTATGATGCACATGAGGAACTAATTTCTTTATAATTGGAGGTGAATTCGAAGCCATGATTATATGTTTATTTTAATTCGTACCTTTTAGTTTGTTTATGCAATCTGATTGTCTAAGTCTTAAATTCATCAAAACCAATCCCCCTTTAATATTTTGTGTTTGAACTTAGTTAGAATCTGTTTAAGTTTAGTTCTATTAGTGTTTTGTGTCAAGTAAAATTTAAAATTCGTCTAAATACCCCTGTAGTTCTTATTTGTGTTAGTTTAGTTTCAATTCGTCAGAATCTGTCCATATTGAGTCTTTTGAGTCTTTTTAGTTCAATTTTCATCCAAATCACTTTCTAGGACCTGTTTTGAGTCAATTTAACTTAGTTTGTGTGTTTTGAGTCTATTTAGCTTGTTTTGAGGTCTTTGAGTCTAATTAAGTATTTTTAAGACTAGTTTTGTGTTTTTGAGTCAGTTTTAAGTTGATTAGCATCCCTAGTTAATCCCCGGTCTAGAACGATCCCTACTTACATATATACCACAATTGTCAACATTAGGGTTTAATTTGTGTGTCAAGTTAATTTTCACATCAAATTTTGGCGCCATTGCCGGGGATTAGCAAAATTGCTAATCTTCGCCTAGTTAGTGCCGTGTGTTTTTTCATTTGTGTCTATTTTGTTTTGTTTTCTGATTTTATTTTGTTTTGTTTGCTTTGTTTTAGGTACTAGTTTATGACTCGTAGTTCTCAACCTATTCGTGAGCATATACTGGAGTTTGATGATGATTTTGAATGAACGTTGAGAAGAAAGAGGAGGCATTCAAAACCTAGTCCACCTAGTTCTGAGGCCGAATCTGAAGAAGAAGAAATGGAAGAAAAAGAACAAGCCATGGCTGTGGATAATCGAACAATCAAGGAACTTTCAGCCTCGGGATTAGACAATGCCATTCCCTTATGCATTCAATATCCTAGGGTGGCTTAAGGCAAGACCGATGAGTTCGAATTGAAGTCTAGCTTGTTGCATCACATTCCCAAATACCATGGGTTGTCGATGGAAGATCTAAACAAGCATCTTAAGGAGTTTGAAGTGGTATGTTCAAGCATGACACCCATCAATGTCGATGGGAACATTTTGAAGATCTCTCTTTTGGAAAAGGTTAAAGATTGGTTATATGAATTGGCACCGGGAGCCGTCACTTCTTGGGAAAGCATGAAGCGAGCATTCTTAGAGAAGTTTTTCCCAACTTTTAGAGTCATTCTCTTGAGGAAGAGAATTAGTGGCATTCAACAAAGCCAAGGAAAATCCTTTCCAACATATTGTGAGCGTTTCAAGACTCTAGTTGCCTCGTGCCCTCAACATCAAATGAAGGAAGAACTTTTAATTCTATATTTCTACGAGGGACTCCTTCCAATTGAGAGACAAATGCTAGATGCCTTGGCAGGGGGTGCTTTGGTTGACAAAACACCGGTGGCTGCCAAGATCTTAATTGCAAATCGAGCCTTGAATGCACAACAATACGAGGCAGTTTGACAAAGAAACCCCCCACAACAACAACAAGTGAATGAGGAAAGTGCAATTTCTGAAATTCAATCTCAATTAGCTAATCTCACTATTCTTGTGTCACAGGTTGTTGATGGATCCAAAGTGCAAAAGGCTAGTGTATGTGGCGTGTGCACCATGCAAAGACACCCCTTTGAGCAATGCCCTCAATTGATTGGGAATGGAGGATAGGAATCTGCCAATGTCGTGGGTTATCAAGGCCAAAATCAACCTAGGCATGATCCATACGCCAACATTTACAATCCAGGGTGGAGAGATCATCCAAATATGAAGTGGAGGGAGCCTCAACAAACTCAACAACAAGGAGGATTTCGTCCATCACCCCCTGGGATGTTTCCAAGGCCATACGCACCAATTCAGAACCAACCACAATCAACCCAACTAAAAACAAGTTCGTCCATGGATAATGATCAAATTGTTCAATTATTAACCACTTTGGCGTAGGGAGTCCAAAATCAAATCGAAGCAATGCAAAATCAAGTCAAAAAGCTGGATGGATTGGAGAAGCAAATGGGGCAAATTTCAGAGTTCCTTGGGTAGTTTCAAGAACAAGATAAACTTCCTAGTTCAACCGTTGTGAATCCAAATGGAGGCTTTGAAACCGCCAAGGCCATTACCTTGAGAAGTGGCAATGAGCTTGGAAATCATCCAAAACCATCCAAACAAGGCCTTAACGAGGAGGAAAAGCTGCTGCAAGAAGAAGAACAAGAAGCAAGGGCCACGGCAAAGGAAGACCAATCCTTGCCGCAGCCTTCTAAGGCCCCAAAACCGTCCCATACCACCAAGGTAAGTCCAAATTCGAATTTTTGTAGTTCTATTCCACTAAATGTGCCATTTCCTATCAGGTTTAGGCAATCAAAGAAAGAAGAGAATGAGAAAGACATTCTAAAAACCTTTAGGAAAGTTCAGGTCAATATCCTGCTCATTGATGCAATCAAGCAAATTCCTAAGCATGCCAAATTCTTGAAAGAGCTTTACACAACAAGGAAGAGGATTTCAAACAAGGAAGTGGTCTAGGTAAGTGAGAATGTTTCTGCAGTGTTACAAAGGAGACTACCACCTAAATGCAAAGATCCAAGTAGTTTTACAATTCCTTGTGTTATTGGCAATACTAAGTTTGAACATGCTATGTTAGACTTAGGAGCTTCAATTAATGTCACGCCTTACTCAATTTATGCATCTATGAACTTAGGAAAGCTTAAAAACGATGGTGTGATTATTCAATTGGTTGATCGTTCTAATGCATATCTGAAAGGAGTTTTGGAAGATTTTTTAGTGCAGGTTAACAATTTGATCTTTCCAACGGACTTTTACATGTTTGACATGGAAGATTCAGCCCATTCTACCCCATTGCCGATCCTCCTTGGGAGACCTTTCATGAAAACAGCCCGTACCAAGATTGATGTGTTCAAGGGGACTTTAACGATGGAATTTGATGGCGAGATTATTGATTTTAATATTTCTGAAGCTATTAAATACCCTAAAGATGATCATTCTTGTTTTTCAATTGATGTGTTTGATTTGTTGGCGCATGATTATCTAGATTCGTTGGACAAAGATCCCCTTGAAACAACGATTGCCAAGGGATTGGTCCTAGAACCCAATCTGGCCATGCCTAGTGATGAAATTGGCGAGATGGTGGCTGCCCTAGGGGCATTGCCACAACATCCTAGTAAGTCTCCAATCCCAATTTCAATTCCCGTTTCTACTAATAAGTTGTTACCTTTAGTGATTCAGGCCCCGATTCTTGAACTTAAACCATTGCCAAGTCATTTGAAGTACATCTATTTGGGAGACAAAGAAACATTGCCAGTCATAGTCTTTTCAACACTCATGGCATTAGACGAAGAAAAACTGATTCGGGTGTTGAAAGAGCACAAAACAGCCATAGGATGGACCTTGGCCGACATTAGGTGTATTAGCCCTACAACTTGCATGCATCGCATACTTCTAGAATAGGGGGGCCAAACCAACTCGAGAGGCACAACGCGGACTCAACCCTCTAATGATGGAAGTTGTGAAGAAGGAAGTTGTCAAGCTTCTCGATTATGGAGTGATTTATCTTATCTCGGATAGCCATTGGGTTTCGCCGGTTCAAATTGTTCCAAAGAAATCGAGAGTTACAGTGGTGAAGAATGCCGAGAATGAGCTTGTGCCAACCCGTATCCAAACAAGTTGAAAAGTTTGCATTGATTATACGAAGCTCAATGCCACCATAAGGAAATATGACCTCCCTTTGCCATTCATTGATAAAATGCTTGAAAGGTTAGTCGGTCATTCTTTTTAGTGTTTTCTTGATGGTTATTCAGGATATAATGAAATTGTTATAGCTCCAGATGATCAAGAAAAGACCACTTTTACTTGTCCACTTGGTACTTTTTCTCATCGTCGAATGCCATTTGGTTTATGTAATGCACTAGCCACCTTTTAAAGATGCATGGTAAGTATCTTTTTAGATTTTGTGGAGAAGATTATTGAAGTTTTCATGGATGATTTTAGTGTTTTTGGTGATTCGTTTGATGATTGTGTACATAATCTCACTTTAATCTTGAAATGATGCATTGAAACTAGCCTTGTTTTAAATTGGAAAAAATGTCATTTCATGGTAAAACAAGGCATAGTTTTAGGTCACATTGTTTCGGCCAAGGGTATTGAGGTTGATAAATCAAAAATAGATCTTGTACACTACTTACCCTCTCCTACTGTGGTGAGAGAGGTTCGTTCTTTTCTTGGACATGCAGGATTCTATAGATGATTCATCAAAGATTTTTCTAAGATTTCCCAACCCCTATGCCAACTTCTCCAAAAGGATGTGCCATTTATGTTCGATGAAGCATGTGAGAAGGCCTTCAAACACCTCAAGGAAATGCTCACTTTGGCCCTCATCATTGTTCTGCCAGATTGGAGTCTTCCTTTTAAGCTTATGTGTGATGCCCAGATTATGCATTAGGAGCTGTTTTAGGCCAAATGAAGAACAAGCAGCCACATGTCATCTATTATGCATCCCAGACCTTAAATGATGCTTAATCGAACTACTCCACAACGGAAAAAGAACTTCTTGTTGTTGTTTTTGCTTTAGATAAGTTTCGTTCTTATTTACTTGGCACTAAAGTTATAATCTACTTTGATCATGCAGTGTTAAAGTACTTACTTACGAAGAAGGAGGCCAAACCAAGGCTTATTCGTTGGATGCTTCTTCTCCAAGAGTTCGATATTGAAATCCGAGATAAGAAAGGAAGTGAAAACGTGGTGGCAAACCACTTGAGCCCTATGGTGCATGAAGAGGATGCCATCTCTATCCCAAAGACATTCCTAGATGAGGACCTGTTGTCCATCAAGGTAAGTGTGCCACGGTATGCCGATTTAGTGAATTATTTGGTGTCTAAACAAGTTCCAAGCACTCTAAATAAGCACCAACGTGATAAATTAAGAAAGAGGCTCGTTTTTATGTATGGGATGACCCATGTTTATGGAAATATTTCCCTGATCAGATTCTAGGTAGGTGTGTGCATGAATCGGAGTTTAATTCAATTTTAACTTTCTGTCACACTTATGCATGTGGGGGTCACTTTGGCACTCAAAGAACAACACATAAAGTTTTAGAATGTGGATTTTATTGGCCTACTATATTTAAGGATGCTAGAACTTTTTGTGTGACTTGTGATCGTTTTTAAAGAACGGGCAATATAGGTGTAAATGACCAAATGCCACAAAATCCCATCTTTGTTGTCGAAATTTTTGATGTTTGGGGTATTGATTTTATGGGTCCTTTTCCTTCATCTCATGGTTTTGTTTATATTTTCCTTGTGGTTGATTATGTTTCGAAATAGGTGAAAGCAAAAGCCACCTGTACTAATGATTCCAAAGTGGTTGTAGATTTTGTGAAAACTAACATATTTGCAAGATTTGGAATGCCAAGGGTTCTTATAAGTGATAGGGGTTCCCATTTTTGCAATCGAACCATTGACGCGCTGCTCAAAAAGTATAACGTCACGTATAAGGTGGCAACACCTAATCATCCTCAAACAAGTGGGCAAGCCGAAGTTTCTAATCGGGAAATCAAACAGATTTTGGAGAAGACCGTTGGGCCAAACCAAAAAGAGTGGAGCTTGCGTTTGAATGATGCATTATGGGTGTATCGTACAGCTTATAAAACACCAATTGGGATGTCTCATTTCGGCTCATCTATGGGAAATCATGTCATATTCCCGTAGAATTAGAGCACAAAGCACATTGGGCAATCAAAACATTCAATATAGACATAGATGCCGGTGGAATTCATAGGAAGCTTTAATTGAATTAGCTTGAGGAGATAAGGAATGAGGCTTATGAGAGCGCTCGCATTTACAAAGAAAAAACAAAGGCTTTCCATGGCAAGATGATTCGTAGCAAGACGTTCTCTATAGGGCAAAAAATGTTACTTTTCAATTCTCACCTTCGATTGTTTCTAGCTAAGTTACATTCTAAATGGATTGGTCCTTTTGTTATTACTAATGTCCTTTCTTATGCTGATGTCCAAATTCAAGGTTTAAAGACCGGAAACGATTTCAAAGTGAATGGACATTGTTTAAAGCCATACTATGAGCACTTTGAGGAGCATGTCGTTGAGGATATACCCCTCCAGGCCGTGGGCTCCAATGAGCTTAAAAGGAGGTATCGTCTGGCTGGAAGACGTTAAAGCAAGCGCTTCTTGGGAGGCAACCCACGCCAATAAAGAAGACCTAGGAATCTCCAACACTCCACAACCAAATTTGCGATCCTAAACCCTACTCTTTATTGCATTTACTTTTCCATGATTGTCATGTTTGTTAGTTGTGTTATTTTTTTGTTTGTTTGTGAGTCTATGTTTGAAACATTGAGGACAATGTATGGTTTAAGTGTTGGGGGGGGGGGGGTAAACAAGCTGTTTTTGCATGATTTTCGTGGGATTTTATCACCTATCACTTCTAAAGTTGTTACTCACTGTTTTTAAGTTTTTTTAGTGTGTTTTGAAGTGTTTTTATGTGTCTTAAATAGAAAATCCGAAAATTTGAAAAAAGATCGAAAAAGAGTGTTTAAAAAACCCAAAAAGAGTCGTTTTTGTTTTTATGTTTGTTTGTGTCTTAGGGTACCTTCCAACACAATGATGAGGATTTGGTTTTTAATTGCATGACTATTAAAGAAAGTTACAAACATGGAAGGAAGTTTGATATGCTCTTTGGTTTATGTTTAGTTGTAGTTGTCATTAACGAATTCACATGTAATCACAAAAAGAAAAAATCAGTTTTTGTAACATGCTTGAAGGAAGGAACTCAAACTAACGCTACAACCCTGAGAGACTTGAGCCTAAACTTTATTTGGAGAGTTATTAATCTTGATGTTTTTGGTTTTCTAAAGTCATTGCATGATCTCATTATTTCTTTGCTTTGTTGCTACTCAGAATGCGTTTTATCACTATAGTTCCAAATACTAGAACTCATGCCCATTTCATTCAAAGCATGATACTGATTGCATAACATACAATAAGATGAAGTTGTTTAGTTAAACCAGAGCCAAAAAGCCTTACCCTTTGCATATGTATTGTAGGTGTAACCCTTTTGAGCCTTAGTTAGCCTATTTTCTTTGTTAGCCACATTATCCTTACCTAGCTTGAAATAGGACTATCCATACGCTTGTTCTTAAAGGATAGTGAAACGTGACTTAGAGGGAATTCCTTTTTGATCCACAAATTGCAGAAAAACAAGTATGGGGAAAGGATTTTCGTTGGAATTCTATGAGGTTGTACGTGTACCGTGCCAAAGAAGAAAGAAAAGGGCACGGAAAAGAGAGAGAGAGAGAGAGAAAGGGTGAAAAAGAGAAAAAAAAAAGAGAAGAAAAAGTTTGAGGGAAAAAAAAAACAAAAAGAGTTGAAAATAAGTGAGAGATAGGGTCTAAAAAGTTTGAATCTGGCCCTAAGTGTTGTGTGAAGTTTCCCTTTGTGTTCAAAGTTGATTTCTGCATTCAAAAGTGAATTCTAAGTATTTATTTCATTACTTTTCTTACTATTGCTTTAGGAACTTTTGTTTATCCTTACCTTTCTTTGTTAGCCAATACCTTAGCCCCGTTACAACCCTTAGACTTCTATCTTGATTGTTATGTGTTTCAATACGTGGAGTGTAAAATTGGTACGAGCATATAGTATCCCTGGTTCTCGTGTCTAAATAGTGGCATTCCATTCATGAGATTATATATATACATGTTAATAATTCCAGAAAGTGCCTTCTTTGATTATACATATGTGAGTATTAGTCTACATGTTTACATCAATCTTCTCACATATACCTAGTGTAGGGAGTGTAGTAAAAAAATCTGTGTGAAAATAGAGAGTATATCCAATGAGGAATTGAGGGAATTCTCTAAGGCATGTTACTACATTCAAAATATTGTTTAAATTGATTAAATACGAGCTAGTGAGTGGTAACTGCAATTAAGTATATGCTCGAGGGTAGGGACAGCTAAAATCTATGGGTGTAGTGATTTTTAACATGACATGTTGCATTGGAAATCCCTAAGGCAATTGTTGGAAGGTTTAGGTTGTGTTTTGTTTTCTTTGTTTTGCTATGGAACTAGCAAAAGCTAAGTGTGGGGGAATTTGATATGAGCATATTTATGCGACTTAGTTAGATTGTTTTCTTGCATTTACATAGTTAGTTTTCATTTATTATAGTGTTTTAAGCTATTTTTGTGTGTTTGTAGGCCCTAATGGCAAAGTTGGCAAGAAAGTGCATTTTGGAGCCATTTGGAGTAGTTTTGGGCATGGAATGAATAGCTTGCATATGGAGCAAGGTGGATTCACGAAATTGAAGTCAAAAGAGGCTAGGAACATGCTACAGATCTGGAGAAACAAGTTCAAGATAAAGAAGATAAGGAAAGAGCAAGAAGCATGGAACATTATCCAAACAACCTTATCTTATCCAAACCTCATCCTAACCTAATCTTGTTCTACCTTATTTCTAGCTGCAAGGAGACCTAAATACCTGATTTCTAGAGGTCTTATATGTTCCTACATTGGTGCCGCACCCCTTAGCCCTTGTTCTTCTAGAAATCTGCCATAATCCCCTTTCTAGAAAACCCTATATGTCCCTAAATACAGGCCGCACCACCCTTTCTAGAATCCCTAGAAAGGTGGTGCCTCTCCCTCTTCTAGAAGCTCTAGAACCTGCAATCCTTTTCCTTACAGAATTGAGCAATCCTTTTCCCTTCAGATTTTGGTGCACCCTAGTCATTTTCCCACCTGATTTCTACCAAACCCTAATCTGATTTCCCTAGGGCTTTCCGTGCATCATATATACATTTGAAGTTTGTGCCGCACCCATCCATCCATTCATTGACTCATTCATTCATTCATTCAGCCATCAAACACCATAATTCACACCACCTAAATCACCCTACTGCCGCAGCAAGGAAGGAATGAAAATAGGACTTGTGCCGTGCTTGCCACCATCCAAATGAGTGTCGTGCCTGCCATTGGAGTGTAGAGTGCTTCTGGGTTCTTTCTATCCTTAGTTTTAGTTCAATGTTTATTTTAATTTGGTTTTCAATTATGATGATAATGAGGAACTAATTTCTTTATAGTTGGAGGTGAATTCGAAGCCATGATTATATGTTTTATATGAATTGATTACATCCAGTTATTGTTTCTTGAGTCTTAAATGTTATTTGCTTATTTGAGTTATCAAAACTTGTTTATGTATGTTGATTGAGGGTCGACACTTCATTTGCATGCATGAATTTGATGCTAGAGTATAAGGGAGTTTCACCTAATCGTTATGAACTTATATTCACAAGTAGTGGAAGTCACTAGTCATGATTGTGTTAAGTAAATCCTTGGTATAAGTATCATGCTTTTCATAGTTATGAGTGCCTAGTCAATGCTTATGGTTTTCAAAGAACTTAATGACCTTTGATATGTCTTTCTATCATGCTTTTCATAGTTAGGGAACTTGATAAGGATAATTTGGTTGTGATGCGTATCCCGTCCAATTCAATGAGTTAAGGAAAATCTAAAAGTTAATTTGTGCATTTCACGGTTAATTTGGGGTATTGTCATTCATAGTCTAAAGGAATAATAACTGGAAATTGGTTTGTATGCATATGTCATGTGTGGAAAAGGACCCTCTAGCTAGCATTTCACCCATTCATTCACCTTAATTTCGTACCTTTTAGTTTGTCTATGCAATCTGATTGTCTAAATCTTAAATTCGTCAAAACCAATCCCCCTTTAATATTTTGTGTTGAATACTGAAATAGAAAGGAACAAAGTTACCCGAAAAATGTAGAATCCTTGAGTAGTGAATGATTCTTGGGATGAGTCGCGGACTAAGTCGCTCTCTTTTAGACGTTTCGTGGCTCTGCCCAAAGTGTGCAAGCAGTTCACAAACACAACGTCGTCCCCAGGATAAAACAGCCCAGAACCTTCTTCTGATAAAGTTCTTCCTTGCACAGTGGATGAACCTTCGAACTCACACCCTCTCAATATGTTGCTTACCAAAACTTATTCCGCACATATATATATATATATATATATATATATTTTTTTTTTCAATACATTCATTGATTCTAAGGACTGCTATATATACTATAGAAGAAAAAGACGTTGAGAATTTGAGAGATTGATGAGGGATTGAAAGCAGGACAAAACGGAAAAACCAAAACATAAAGTAATCGCATATCAAAGGGCCAAACGGTTTGAATATACATAAAGTACATCTGATAATTATACTTTTCTATGTATAGGGGTTGTTTTATAGATTATCAACATAAATATTAGTCAAAACATTTGAATATTTATCAGCACAATTATTAGTCAAAACGTTTGAATATTTATTAACACAAATATTAGTCAAAACGTAAAGCAAATTCAAAATGAAAAAGACTAAATGGTTTGAATATGCTTAATAACTTGATCTTCTTCTCTATATAGAAAAGGAATCCCACGTTTCATATTTAAGAGGAGATAACTCCTTATCTAATTGATAAGGCCAAAATAAATTGGCTATTATGTATATAATATTGGTAATTAAGCAAAACACAAATATATATATTTAAACATTTAAATAAAAACATATTTACTCCAACAATCCCCCACTTGTTTTTGTTTAAAAACTGTAAACCAAGCAACATGTCATAAAGCTATGCATAAGTAAAGGTGTTTCCCAACTTGAACCTGTACATAGTGTTAGTGATCCAGATTATACTAGAGTAACTTATAGTTTTGAACTCTATCTCTGACAACACCACACACATAACTTTATTAAGGTGAAGTTCAAAAAGCCAGCACATTATGGTCATGTGCTTGTCTCCCAGTATAGTGAATGCTCTAGAAACTTGCCCAAGATTTCAGAGGAAGCGGCCTCACTTCCACATTCACGTAGGTAAGACTATCAAGGATATTCTTGTAGCTAGATATCTCACTCAACATAGAGTATAGACCTTACTAAGAGAAAACAAAAATAAAAAATAAAAAATCTCAACCTTAAACCGCTTCAGGATGTCATGCTTCTTAAGGATGGACATGAAATAATATTCCAAATTAAAATTAGCAAGACTTCACTCATATCACTTGTAACTTGTTATTACCCTTTGAACCTATTTCTTGGGATCTACAGTCTATAGGTTGGGTTGCTATCACAAATGACTCAATTTTCTACGAGCTTTAGTCCCATCCCTTTTGAGGTTTTCCAAACCTTTTCTCGTGCTAGTCCTTTCATCAAAGGATGAGCCAAGTTTTCCTCAGACCGTATATGATCTACTCTTACAGCTCCATTAGAGAGATAGTCTCTTACAGTGCTATGCTTACGACATATTTGTCGTCTTTTCCCGTTATAATAACGGTTTTGCACTTTAGCTATTGCCGTTGTGCTATCACAATGGATCAAAACTGCTGGAATCGGTTTCTCCCATAAAGGGTTATCTGACAGTAGGTTTCTCAACCATCCTGCTTCTTCACTTGCCGTAGCTAGCGCTATTAATTCTGACTCCATAGTAGACTACGGCAATATAGTCTATTTCCTAAACTTCCATGACACAGCCCCACCACCAATACTAAAAATATATCCACTAGCGACTTTAGAGTCATTTGAAAGAGTATTCCAATCAGCGTCGCTGTAACCTTCTAGGATAGCGGAAAACTTCTCATAGTGTAATATGAAATTCATCGTTCTTCTCATAAGCCTCTCTATAGCATGCCAATGCTCCAAACTAGGTCTGATAGTAAACCTGCTTCGGCATAAGATATATTAGGCCTAGTGCAATTAGTAGCATAACGAAGGCTACCAATAATACTCGTATACTCAGATTGTTTAACACTGTCACCAGTGTTCTTGAACAATTTTACACTAGGATCATAAGGAGTACAAGCTGGTTTACAATCAAAATAATTATACTTTCTTAAAATTTTTTCTATGTAGTGGGATTGATCTAAAGAAAACCCATGTTCGGACCTAGTTATTTTCAAACCAAGTATTACACTAGCTTCACCTAAGTCTTTCATATCAAAATTAGCACATAACAAAGATTTGACATTATTCACAACATGAATATTCGAACCAAAAATGAGCAAATCATCCACATACAGGCATATTTTAAAACCGTTCGACGTAACCAAACTATCCAATTTCGCATGCCATTGTTTAGGAGCCTGTTTCAATCCATAAAGTGACTTATTTAACTTGCAAACTTTATTTTCTTGTCATAGAATAATAAAACCCTCTGGTTGATCCATATATATTTCTTCCTCTAATTCACCATTTAAGAAAGATGTTTTAACGTTTTAACATCCATTTGGTGCACAACAAGATCATGAATAGAAGCTAAAGCAAACAATACACGAATAAAAGTTATTCTAGTCACAGGTGAATAAGTATCAAAGAAATCTATATTTTCTCTTCGTCTATAGCCTTTGGCAACAAGTCGGGCTGTAAATTTTTCAACTGAACCGTTAGGTTTTAATTTTCTTTTAAGAATCCATTTGCAACCTATTGTTTTGCAACTATGTGACATCCCACATCGTCCAGGGGAGTGATCCTTATATGTATATTCCTATCTCTACCTAGCACGAGGCCTTTTGGGAGCTCACTGCCTTCAGGTTCCATAGGAACTCCGAAGTTAAGCGAGAAGGGGGCTAGAGCAATTCCATGGTGGGTGACCCATTGGGAAGTTGCTCGTGAGTTCCCAAAAACAAAACCGTGAGGGAATGGTAAGCCCAAAGCAGACAATATCGTGCTACGTTGGTGGAGCAGGCCCGAGAAGTGATCCGCCCCGGGCCGGGATGTGACAATTGGTATCAGAGCCTAATCCTGGTCGCAGTGTGCCGATGAGGACGTTAGGCCCCTAAGGGGCGTGGATTGTGACATCCCACATCGCCCAGGGGAGTGATCCTTATATGTATATTCCCATCTCTACCTAGAACGAGGCCTTTTGGGAGCTCACTAGCTTTGGGTTCCATAGGAACTCCGAAGTTAAGGGAGAAGTGGGCTAGAGCAATCCCATGATGGGTGACTCACTAGGAAGTTGCTCGTGAGTTCCCAAAAACAAAACCGTGAGGGAATGGTAAGCCCAAAGCGAACAATATCGTGCTACGCTGGTGGAGCGGGCTAGGGAAGTGATCCACCCCGGGCCGGGATGTGATAACTAGGTGGAAGATCCATCAAGTGCCAAGTTTGATTTGACTCTAAGGAGTCCATTTCATCATTTATAGCTTCTTGCCACAAGTCTGCATCTAAAGAAGTTAAAGCTTTTTGAATTGTATTAAGATATTCTTGTAAGTTATATACATGAAAATCAGGCCCAAAATCTTTAGCTATTCAAGCTCTTTTACTTTTCCTAGGTTCTAATGCAGATTGACTATGTTTTACAAAAGTAGGTTCATAAATTTTAGAAGAATTAGAACCCCCACTATTTCAAAGATTAAAAGGAAATTTATTCTCATAAAAATCTGCATCAAGTGACTCAATTATGACATGGTTTTTCAAATCATAAAATCTATATGCTTTTGCTATTACATGCATAACCAATAAAAACACATTCATACGCTCTACTAGCCAATTTCGATCTTTTTGGATCAGGTTCATAAACATAATCTAAACAACCCCAAGTTCTGAAATACAACACATTTGGTTTCTTATTTTTCCAAATTTCGTAAGGAGAAATATTTGTTTTTGAGTTAGGGATTCTATTTAACACATAACATACAGTCAACACAATTTCACCCCACCAATAAGAAGCAGCTCCAGAACTGAGTAAAGTAGCAACAGTCAATTCACAAAGAGTTCGATTTTTTCTTTCCGCTTTACCATTCATTTCAGGAGAATAAGGAGTAGTAGTTTGATGAATAATTCCATGAGACTTGAACAAATTCAATAGATTCAAATTCTTGTCCTCTATCACTACGAAATCTTTTAATCTTACGATTAAATTGATTTTCAACTTCAATCAAGAAAGTTTTGAACATGTCAATAGCTTCACTTTTATTTTTCATAAGATAGACAAAACAATAATTTGAACAATCATCAATAAAGGTAATAAAATAACGTTTTCCATTTCTAGTTAACACTCTATCAAATTCGCATATATCAGAATGAATTAAGTCAAGTGGTTCATATTCTCTATTAACAGATTTATGCGAAGTTCCAGTGATTTTAGCTTAACTACAATATTCACATTTTTCAAAATCATTCAAAGATAAGTTCGGTAAAAAACCAAAGTTACTCATGTTCTGAACCAAGCGTTTGTTAACATGAAAAAGTCTAGCATGCCAAGTATTAAAAGAAAACAACATGTAAGCAGAAGTAGACATTTTATCAACATTCAATTTAAACATTCCATCAGTAGCATATCCATTTCCCACAAAAACCCTATTTTTAGTAAGAGTATACGTATCTGCTCCAAACGTTTGAGTGAATCCAGCCTTATTGAGAAGAAAGCCCGAGGATTCTTCCTTATCATCGGAGCGTGCATCCCATCTTTCAGTATGATGATTTTTCCAGAAGTGAACTTCAACTCCACCTCTCTAGTACCAGCAACATTAGTTGAGTGCGAATCACCCAACAACACCTTCCTTCCCTCAGCCACAGAATAGGTCTTGAAAAGGGAATAATCATAGCAAAAATGGTGAGAAGCGCAAGTGTCCACCCACCACCCTTCGGATCCATCAACTAGGTTGATTTCTGATATCATCGCAATCAATTGCTATTCAACATGATTTTCCTAAGAAGCAGAGTTTTCCTTATGATGCATGGCAGATTGAATACGTCTTAAAATTGTTGAATACTAAAATAGAAAGGAACGAAGTTACCCGAAAAATGTAGAAGCCTTGAGTAGTGAATGATTCTTAGGATGAGTCACGGACTAAGTCGCTCTCTTTAAGACGTTTCACGGCTCTGCCCAAACTGTGCAAGCAGTTCACAAACACCACATCGTCCCCAAGATAAAACAACCCAGAACCTTCTTCTAATAAAGTTCTTCATTGCATAGTGAAAGAACCTTCAAACTCACACCCTCTCAATATGTTGCTTACCAAAACTTATTCTGCACGTATATATATTTTTTCAATACATTCATTGATTCTAAGGACTGCTATACATACTATAGAAGAAAAAGACATTAAGAATTTGAGAGATTAATGAGGGCTTGAAAGCAGGACAAAATGGAAAAACCAAAACATAAAGTAATCGCATATCAAAGTGCAAAACGGTTTGAATATATATAAAGTACATCTGATGGTTATACTTTTCTATGTATAGGGGCTGTTTTACAGATTATCAACATAAATATTAGTCAAAACGTTTGAATATTTATTAACATAAATATGAGTCAAAACGTAAAGCAAATTCAAAATAAAAAAGACAAAATAGTTTGAATATGCTTAATAACCTGATCTTCTTCTCTATATAGAAAAGGAATCCCACGTTTCATATTTAAGAGGAGATAACTCCTTATCTAATTGGTAAGGCCAAAATAAATTGGCTATTAAATATATAATATTGGTAATTAAGCAAAACACAAATATGTGTATATATATATATATATATATATATGCATATATATATATATATATATATATTTAAACATTTATATAAAAACATATTTACTCCAACATTTTGTGTTTGAACTTAGTTAGAATCTATTTAAGCTTAGTTCTATTAGTGTTTTGAGTCAAGTAAAATTTAAAATTCGTCCAAATACCCATTTTGTTCTTATTTGTGTTAGTTTAGTTTCAATTCGTCAGAATTTATCCATATTGAGTCTTTTGAGTCTTTTTAGTTCAATTTTCGTCCAAATCACTTTCTAGGACCTAGTTTGAGTCAATTTAACTTAGTTTGTGTGTTTTGATTCTATTTAGCTTGTTTTGAGTTCTTTGAGTCTAATTAAGTGTTTTTAAGACTAGTTTTGTGTTTTTGAGTTAGTTTTAAGTTGGTTAGCATCCCCCTAGAACGATCCCTACTTACATATATACTACAATGGTCAACATTAGGGTTTAATTTGTGTGTCAAGTTAATTTTCACATCATTTACACTTTCGATATCACCAAGGCCAATGCAATTTTCGACTATTTGTTGTTAGCAAAGATCATAAAGCTTCGGCCAAGACCTAACATTCCTAAGGCCGAAGAGTTGAAAGGCAAAACGTATTGCAAGTACCATAATTCAAACAAGCATAGCACCAACAACTGTGTCGTGTTCCGTGATGTGATTCAAAGTTAGATTGATAAAGGTAAGTTAAAATTTCCTGAGAAATAGATGGCTGTTGATGTTAATCCCTTTCCCTTGACAAAAATTGGCATGGTAGATGCTCATCTACCTAAAAAAAAAGGGAAAGGGAAGGCCGAGTTCGTCCCAGTACAACATGTCCTTAAGCAGAATCCCAACCACGAATCAAGATTGATTTATTCCCCAATGAACTGCCCACAGAGTTTTCGGGGCCAGCCATAGTCGAATCCATGCCAAGTTCCAGTTCCGAATGAGCTGATGGACCAATGGCTTTGTGTGGCCTTTGTAAGACGCACGTTGTCCTAACCGAACGTAAAGAGAAAACACCTCAGGCTCTAACTTTATGGCGACCGACCATGGCCGCAGCGACACCATCAAAGGAACTCAGTGCCGACCAATGCCCGAAGGTGCTTGAGACTCGGTCCTCAAGTGCGACCAAATGGTCCAACCTCAGTCAGACGGCATCTTGACTTTGACGCGCCGTTTTATAATGAGGACTACTACTCACGTAACTCTAGTGGTTCGAGTTCATCGGTGAGTTAGAAAACCTTCAAGCCGCCTAAGCCACACGACCAATGCTGGTATAGTTACAATTCTCCCACTGGCATGTATACGATGTTATCCAAATCTCAGAAACGTCGTAGCTAGCGGATAGACTGCATGGCCCGACGACAAAGAGCGCAAGCCAATTCAACTACCAGATGGCAACCAAAAGATACGGCAGGAAGCGGCGATGGCTGACCAACCCTGACCATTATGGCCGAACTACTTCAAGAGAAAAAGGCAGTTAATTGTGATTTTGAAACCACCATTGTAGAATCCGAAGAACGCATCAAACTCCTTCTTCGGCCTAGGGAGATGAAAGCTTGTCTCGAGCATTTCAGATAGGAAGCTGAAGACAAGCTTCCCCCCTTACATCCACAGGAGCCATTAATAAAAGTCTGACGGAATCTAGACCCTCTATTCCTCGGCGAATCCTTAGAGTATATACGAGAATTTCACAAAAAGCACTCCACTAATGACTTGTACGGCCTGCCCAAGGCATGCCAAGAAGCTCTCGACTTGGCACTAACTTGTCTCGATGTTGAACAGATTATCCAGAAAACCACTGATCCAGCAATAAAATATAGGTTCCAGCATATACGTGAGGCTCGAGTCCTCGGTTTTGAGGTCGATCCATACACAGACATAGATATCGCCGAGCTTCCTTTCTCCTTTGAAGATCTTCAACATTTGTGATATCATTTCGAAGTCTTCTCGGCTGTATCATTCTTCGACCTTACGACCGATGAGAAAGATCGTGTGGTGATAGGATTAAAAGCACATCACAAAGTAGCACACAAATGTCCTATTAATTTTCCTTATTAACAATAAAATTTGCCAATTGTAGCATATGAAAATAAGGGTCTTTCCCGTAGAAGATTGTTTTATCTAACTACTTAAAATGTCACAAAAACTGGGTTGTTGTCCCTACTGACCAGCCACCGAAAAATAATTATTAGACCAACTTACACTTATCTAAAATCTACGAAATTTTATATGCAGATACTAGACACGTAGAGCTACACTCATACACATTTTTGGGATTTTTGGAGTTGATTTTCTTGTTAAATTAAATCGAACAAAAACAGGACAAAAACAGATTTTAAGTAGTTCGCAAATTAAGAAAAACGAGTTAGGGGAATTGCTATCCACCACCAAATAATCATGCAAACATGTTATGTTTCATTTAAATTCCTTCTATTTTCGAATGAAGATGCTCAAGTTGGCTCAATGTTTGAACTCAACCTATTACTCTTTCTTATGTAGTATGTTAAGAGAATGGCGTTTTCAACTTACCTTAGTCCCTAACATGCAATCTAGAATGGTGTGTTCATAGATTTAAGAAGTAGAAATCATTAAGAACGAAAAGAGTTTGAGTCATCACAAGGCATCGTAAGTACTAGCATTGTCTTACTTATCCTAGAAATTGATTCACATGTTAATCGCAATTAACAAGTACTACTCTAGAACATATGTAGGTCCTCATTCGACAAGGGCAGGCACACATATATTCATAGCATTAGAATCCTAGATATGCTTACTAAGTATGCATCCTTAGAAAACACATAAAGAATTCATCAATGAGACAAGTGGTGAACCAATTTTCATCCATTCACAAAAGTAATTCAAATGAAATGTCATAACAAACTTGCAATCATATTCGGGGCTTCAAACAGCCCCTAACTACTAAAAATTTAGTTACACAATCCTTAAGTTAAAACTCAAGATAGACATGAGTTTGAGAAAATAGAACCGAAAGAAATCGCCTGAGGCTTCCCCTTTTCTTCCTTCCCCAACACTACTTTTAAACCAATTCTTGCTGCATCATTTTCTTCTCCTTAACTCACCAACTAATAGCCATTTAGTGATGACAATAAGTGAGAGGAGACGGTAAAACAATTGTAACTCCTTGGGTAGCCTTTATGCCAATTACTCCCTCTTAATCCTCATCTTTAATTCCATTTCCTCTAATATTTGAATAGGTGTCAGCTGGTTTGTTCTTGATTGCATTAGTTTTGGCTGCTAGTTGGTGCAAGATTTATACGCACACAAATTAAACCCTATTTGTGACAATTGTAGTAATGATGTAAGTAGGGATCGTTCTAACCGGGGATTAACTAGGGGTGCTAATCTATTTTGAATTGACTTGAAAACACAAAAACTAAATGTAAAGACTCTTAACAAGACTACTATGACTCAGAATAGCTTTGAAATACTCAAACTGCCTAAAACAATCAAATTGACTCAAACAGAAACTAGAACTTGATTTAGACGAATTTGAAAGTGTTTATGACTCCAAATGCTTAAAGACACAAAAATAAAACAAATACGAATGATTAAGACTCAACGAAATATGGGGGAAATGTGTTTGGACGATATTAAATTAAATGGACAGAATATAATTAAGGGCAAAATGTAAATATGAATGTGATGAAAATATGGATGATGGAATAGCCAAGGGGTTCTTCTCCACACATGTTACGCTTGCATACAAGATTGATTTTCAGTTGGTCTTTCGATAAGTTATGAAACTCAACACCCCGGGTTAATTAGGTCCGCTTAAATTAACCGTCAAGTTCTCCTTAAGTTAATGAATTGGATGGGTTAGCGCAACGCAATTCACCACATTCTCCAAAAGTCCTTTACGTGAAAAGCACAATAAAGATACAATCAAAGATCATTAAGCATTATGAAAACTATAAGTGTTGACGAGGCATTCATTACTATGATGAGCATGAAACTAGTGCCAAGAATTCATTTAACGCGATTGTTTATAAGCAACCTCCACTACTTGTGAATATAAGTTCATAACTATTAGATGAAACTCACTTATATTCTAGCGTCGTATTCATGCATGAAAATTAAGCGTGCACTCTCAATAAACATACATAAATAAGTTATCAATCAAACGGTTAAACAAATTGAATCCACAACTTATGAAATTCCAACCAAAGATAATCAATTCATATTGCTAGCATAAACATAGTTTCGAATCACCCCCTAGCTAAAAGGGGGTTTAGTTCCTCATACGTACAAGACAAAGAGAATTGAAATTAAACATTGAAATCAAAGAAACACCTAAACATTCCAACAACTCAAACTTGAATTGTATGAACGTTTAGGCCCTCTTCTCTTCCTCTTCGTTGCGGCACAAGGTCTAAGGAAGTGTTTAGGGCTTTAGGTGTATGTGGAATGGAGTGGGGAATGGTTGGAGTGGCTGCAATGGAGTAGAGAATGCTGGAAAACTGGAAGGGGATGCACGGCAAAGGTATTTGTGTTGTGTGTTGTGTTGTGGTGAATGGAATGAATTGTATGAATGCAATGCATGGTTTTATAGGGAGAGAATGGATGGGAGAACATGTGAATGGCAGCTAGGAATGATTAAAGAAGGGAATTGATGCGAGAATTACTTGACACTCAAATTAAACCCTCGTTTGACAATTGTAGTAGAATGGATAAGTGAGGGATCGTTCTAGACCGGGGATTAGGAGGGCTTGCTAAAACCTTCTAAATTGACTTAAAAACATAAAAACTAAATTAAAATACTCTTAACAAGACTACTATGACTCAGAATGGCTTTGAAAAACTCAAATTGTCTAAAACAATCAAATTGACTCAAATAGAAGCTAGAACTTGATTTAGATGAATTTGCAATTGTTTATGACTCCAAAAGCTTAAAGATACAAAAATAAAACAAATACGAATGATTAAGACTTAACAAAATAGGGGGGGAATTGTGGTTGGACGATATTAAATTAAAAAGACAGAATATAATTAAAGGCAAAATGTAAATATGAATGTGATAAAAATATGGATGATGGAATAGCCAAGGGGTTCTTCTCCACACATGTTACACTTGCAAACAAAATTGATTCTCAGTTGGTCTTTCGATAAGTTGTGAAACTCAATGCTCCAAGTTAATTAGATCCGCTTAGATTAACTTTCAGATTTCCCTAAATTCGTTGGATTGAATGGAATACGCATTACAACCAAATTATTCTTAATCAAAGTCCCTAACTATGGAATACGCATGATAGAGACATTTAACCAAGATCATTAAGTTCAACGGAAATCATAAACATCGACGAGGCATTCGTTACTATGGAAAACGCATGAAACTTATGCCAAGAATTCGTTTAACGCGATTGTTTATAAGCAACCTCTACTACTTGTGAATATAAGTTCATAACGATTAGGTGAAATTCACTTATATTCTAGCGTCATATTTATGCATGAAAATTAAGCTTGCAATCTCAATGAACATACATAAATAAGTTATCAATCAAACAGTTAAACGAATTGAATCCACAACTTATGAAATTCCAACCAAACGTAATCAATTCAAAATGCAAATATAAACATAGTTTCGAATCACCCCCTAGCTAAAGGGGGTTTAGTTCCTCATAACTTTGAAATCAAAGAAACACCTAAACATTCCAACAACTCAAACGTGAATTGTATGAACGTTTAGGCACTCTTCTCTTCCCTTCTCATACGTACAAAACAAAGAGAATTAAATTTAAACTTTGAAATCAAAGAAACACCTAAACATTCCAACAACTCAAACTTGAATTGTATGAACGTTTAAGCACTCTTTTCTTCCTCGTTGTTGTAGCACAAGGTCTAAGGTGAGCTTTGGGGATTATGTGAAGTGTTTTGGAGGGATGGGAAGTGGTTGGATAGTGGCTGCAATGAAGGAGAAAAACTGCACAGAAAATGGAAGTGTTTGTAACTGAAAATGTGTATGGAAGAGTGAATGAATTTTGAGGAGTGTTGGATGCTTATTTATAGGTGAAATGGGGGAACAAAAGAGGGAATATTGCAGCTAGGAGGGGATGAATGATTATGGGTGCATGTGTTTGGAATAATGAAGGGGGAATGTATGTAATAAAACAACTAGGAAAAGTTATGGAAAGTTGGAAATGGGAGTGGGAACTCACGGCATTGTTGGGTTGTTTATGGGAGAATAAATGTATGATAATGGCTAAATAATTAAAGGGAATGAATGGGAGTGACACTAGGTTGGTTATGCATGTGAATGCAAGGAGGAAAGCTGAAAATGCAAGGGAAGCTCACGGCACAATGTTGTTTTGCTTCTTGAAATGCATGTGAATGCATTTGAGTGTAATATGAAAAGAATGACTAATTAATGTATGTAGGGTTGATATGCATGTGAATTAGGTTGGAAAGAGGTGGAAGTGGAATGTTATGCAATGATAATGTCTTGTAAAGATGCTAATAAATAATGCATGTAGGGTTAGCTAGGTTGGCTTTGTTTGGGTGCATGTATGTTAATGGTGGTTTTGCATGTGAATTGATGGATTGTTTTTGATGGAATGGATGGTTCTTTGCATGGCTATAAGGGATAGAATAAGAGAGAATGGGCTAGGCCCTTTGTTTTATGTCCAAAGTGAAAATAAGGCCTTCAAATTCGTCCAAACTTTGGCTCCATGGATAAGCTATCCAATCCATGCCCAAAAATGCTCCAAATGGCCTCAAAATGCACTTTCTTGCTCCCTAAGCCCTTAGAACCTGAAAACACACAAAAGAAGCATAAAGAACTAAAATAACTAAAGAAACATAACGTAAATGTACGAGAACAAGCCATTTAAGTCGCATGAATATGCTCCTATCAAATACCCCCACACTTAGCTTTTGCTAGTCCTCGAGCAAAACAGAATAAAAACAAATAAACAAAACGACACTAAACACGTAAAACACAACCTAAACCTTCCAACAACCGTCTTAGGGATTTCCAATGCACATGACATGTTAAAAATCATCATTCTCACAGATTTTTAGTCATCTTCACACTTAAGTACATTCTTAATCATAGTCACCATATACTAGTTCACAATTAAGCATTTAAAACCATGTTTTGAATGTAGTAACATGCCTTAGAGAATTTGCTCAATTCCTTACAAGATATGCACTCGATTTTCACTCAGAATTTCTAACTACACACCCTAATCTAGTCATATGTGAGAAGATTGATGTAAACATGAAAACGAACACTCACATATATGTATCATAAAGAGAGCAATTTCTGGAGTTAATAAGCATGTTTAGGTATGATCTCATGAATGGAATGCTACTACTTAGAATGAGAACCAGTGATTCCATAAGCTCATATCAATTTCAAACTCCGCAAATTGAAACACATAACACTCAAGATAGAAGTTGAGGGAGGTAACGGGGCTAAGGGTAATGGTTTAACAAAGAAAGGTAGAGTACACAAACGTTCTTAAAGCAATAGTGAGCAAAGTATTGAATTAGGCACTTAGAATTCCCTTTAGAACGCAGAAGTTAACTTTGAACACCCAAGGGGAAGTCACAACACTTAGGGCCATATTCAAACTTTTTGGGCCCTTTCATCAACAATCACACTTGTGAGTCCATTCTCACTTATTTTCACTCTTTTTCTTTTCTTTTCTTTTCTTTTCTTTTTTTTTTTTTTTTTTTTTTTTTTTTTTTTTTTCCGTGCCTCCTTTAAGACTTAGGCACATACATACACACAAAAATCCCTTCCCCCACACTTATTTTCTGCAACATATTAATAAAAAGGAATTCAATTAAGTCATGCTCACTATCCTTTAAGAACAAGGGTATAGGAAAGTCCTACTCTAGGCTAGGTAAGGGGTGATGTGGGTTAACAAAGAATAAAGGCTAAACGAGGCTCAACGGGGTTAAAACTTACAATAAATACGAAATATGGGAAGTAAGGCTATTTGGTTATGGTGGCAACTACACAACTTCATCTTGATATATGTTATGCAATTCAATGTCATGCTTTGAATGAAACGGATATAAGTTCTAGCATTTAGTTCTATCATGATACAATTGCATTCTAAGTAGTAACCAAGCAAGGAATAATGAGATCATGCAACAACTTTAGAAAACAAAGAATCACAGAAAATAACTCTCCAAAGAAGGTAATGGCTCGAGTCTCACAGGGTTGTAGCGTTTGTTTGAGTTCCTTCCTTCAAGCATGTTACAAAAACGAATTTTTCTTTTATGATTGCATGTGAAGTCATATATTATAAGCATAACTAAGCATAAACCAAGAGTAAATCAAACTTTTCTCTATGTTTATAACTCTTTCTAACCGTCATGCAATTATAAACCAAATCCTTAACATTGTGTTGGAAGGTATCCTAAGACACAAACTCACAAAAACGACTCAAAACACTCTTTTTAGGCTTTTCAAAACAATTTTTCAAATTTTTATGTGCTTTTCGGAGTTATAAAACAACACACACTAAAATAGTTTTAAAACAGTGAGAAACAACATGTGAAGTGATAGGTGATAAAATCCAACGAATTTGCATCAAATATACTTAGTTACCCCCCCCACACTTAAATCAAACATTGTCCTCAATGTTTTAAGCATAGATTCACACAAAGCATAAGTAAATACACAAAAAGCACTTAAACATACTAAACATGGCAAAATGTAATTAACAAAGAGAAGAGTTTAGGGACGCAAATCTGGTTATGGAGTGTAAATTCCATCTTCTCTTTGTTGATTGCAATGAGGCTTGATCTTGATGATCCACAGGCTTACTCTCGAACTGGTTTCCGCCCATCATTGATTTTCCTTTGTGCTACTGGGCTGGAGGATTCTTTTGGTCTTCCCCGAAGGTCTGAGCTTATCCCTTTTGTCTGTTTCTTTGTTCAATCTGTGCAGGAGTGGTCCCTTCTCTGGAAGTGTATCAACCGTTGAAGATGACTACTCGAGAGCAACGCTAGGTAAGCAATCAGGAATAGGTTCCAGGCAGTTGGCTCCAGATCGGAAGACTGACTCCAAGTGCCGGCTGATTGCTTCTTTCACTTTGCCATGCGAGTAAGAACAAGGACAAAGAAAAAGACAGGGAGAGAGCATGATATGAGATACTTTTGCTTTTGACCTTGATGATATGAGATACCTTTGCTTTTGAAGAAGCGGTGAAGGAATCAGCGCATGTATTTCCTCCTGGGTCATATGTACTCCAGGTATCTGGTATCATCTTTGGGGAAGAAGAAAATTTTGAGTAATTCAAAAGGCTTTGCTGGGAGTGCGCCCTCAGAGGTGAGAGAGAGTTGGGCATTTTTCTTCAGGTTTACCCTGCCATAAAAGACGAAGGTCGACATATATAGAGATAATATCAAGTGGTGGTACTTTTTACCTTCGTCGACAAACGTTTTGATCCCGCAAATCCGGCTTTTTGAAATAATGGCGCCTCTTCGATCTCTGAACACGCCTCTTCGATTTCTGAGCAGGCGCCCCTTCGAGTGCTGAACGACACGTGGTAGTGCAGATGCGGCTCCTTTTGACAAAGCTGCACGCGTCTTCTGAAAAGCTGAGAAAGTGTCGCCGAACTTTGCGCTTGTCGGCTAAAGACGTGTAATTGAGATGATGGCCTCCACGTGTTATCAGCTTTGTCAGATATCTTTTGACAAAGCTGAACGCGTTTTCTGAAAAACCGCGAAAGCGTCGTCGAAATTTGCGGAGGAAAATCCGGATCTCTGAATCGGTGGACGCGTCGCCATGGCTTTTTATGGAGCTATCGATCACCCCAACAAATACACTCTGAAGAAATCCCATTCTTGAAAAATCGACTCCGGCCCTTTGAGAATTAACTCCAACCACCCCTTCTTTCTGAACACTTTTGAAAAATGGCAAACTCATCGAACCTTAGCTTGGAATTGAGCCTTAGCAGTGATACGGGCGCGCCGCGTCAAGGTAACGTATGGCGCCCTTCTTTCTTTTCTTCTAACGGTCCTCTCACAGGTGAAGACTCCGTGATGCAGGACGCCACAACAGCTACAATAGTAGCTAGGAACCTCCTCACTCCGAAAGATAGCAGGCTGCTGTCAGGACGGTCCGATGAGCTGGCCGTTCAAGAGTCCCTCGCACTTAGTGTTCAGTGTGCGAGTTCTGTGTCCAACATGGGCCAACGCCTGCTTGCCCGCTCCCGTCAGGTGGAATCATTGATGGCAGAAGTGGAAAGTCTCAAGCAGGAGATCCAGCAGCTGAAGTATGAGAATAGAAGTTTGCACGTGCTTGCAAACAACTATTCGACGGGCATGAAGAGGAAGCTTGATGAGCTGCAAGAGTCTGAAGGTCGGATTCACAGTGACCGTCAAAGGTTCTCGTCTTTCCTCCAGAGGCAACTTTTTCCTGGCTCATCCAGCGCTTGGCCAAGTATTGAGGCCTGGAATGCTCTATCTTCGATGCCTTCTGCTCCTATGCCTTCTGTTCCAACGCCTTCTGTTCCTACGCCTTCCGCTCCGATGCCTTCTGCTCCTACGCCTTCCGCTTCAAGAGTAAAGCCACGTAGTGGGGCCTCAAGCAAACACCCTTTGTGAAGCACCATCTTTCTTTGTTTAGCAGTGCCTATCAATAAATCAAACATTTTCTCAATGTTACAATCATAGACTCACATAATTAATAAACAAACAAACAATAACAACTAAACAACCTAAGTAGCGCTAAGACACAAACAAACACCAAAATGACTCAAATGACTCTAAAAACACATATTTTTGGGTTTTTCAAAAGATCTTTTTTTTTTTTTTTTTTTTTTTTATTATTTTTTTTTTTTTTTATCAAATTTTCGAAGTTTTATACCAAGACACTATAAAACACTCTAAAAACGCTTAAAACAGCAAGAAACAACATTCTAAGTGATAGGTGAATAAATCCCACGAAATTCATGCAAATACAAATTGTTTACCCCCCCACACTTAAATCAAACCTTGTCCTCAATGTTTTAAGCAGAAAGTCACAACAGAGCAAGCAAATAAACAAATACGAGAAAGAAAGCAAAGTAAGGCAGTAAAGAAAAAGAAAGGAATAAAAATAAGTCTCTTAAAGGGGTTTTCCAAGTTCTTCTCTATTCGGATGCATGGGTTGCCTCCCAAGTAGCGCTTTCTTTTACGTCTTGCAGCCGGACGGTACCTCCGTTTAAGCTTGACTAGGTTCCACGGCATGGAGGGGTACCTCCTCCACGACATGCTCCTCAAACATCTCGTAATAGGGCTTCAATCGATGCCCATTCACTTTGAATTCTTGCTGCGTCCTTGAACTTTTGATTTGCACTGCACCATGAGGGAAAACATTAGTAACAACAAACGGGCCAATCCATTTAGAACGCAACTTACCAGGAAACAACCGTAGGCGAGAGTTGAAAAGTAACACTTTCTGCCCAACTGTGAAGGTCTTGGTTCGAATCATTTTATCATGGAATGCTTTGGTCTTGGTTTTGTACATCCGGGCATTCTCATAGGCTTCATTCCGAATCTCCTCAAGTTCATTCAATTGGAGCTTCCTATGAACTCCCGCTGCATCTATGTCCATGTTGAAAATCTTCACGGCCCAATGTGCCTTGTGCTCTAACTCTACGGGCAAATGACATGGCTTACCATAGACGAGCCGAAAAGGTGACATCCCAATGGGTGTTTTGTATGCCGTACGATATGCCCACAGTGCATCATCTAAACGTACGCTCCAATCCCTCCTTGTTGGTCCAACGGTCTTCTCCAAAATTTGTTTGATTTCTCGGTTAGACACCTCGGCTTGGCCATTTGTTTGAGGATGGTAAGGTGTGGAGACCTTATGGTTGACATGGTACTTTCTTAGCAACGCCTCAATGGTCCGATTGCAAAAGTGAGACCCTCCATCACTTATGATTACTCTCGGCATTCCAAACCTAGCAAAAATGTTAGTTTTCACGAAATCTGCAACCACCTTAGAATCGTTAGTACGGGTGGCTTTTGCTTCCACCCATTTAGAAACATAATCAACGGCTAGCAAGATATAAGTGAAACCATAAGATGGAGGGAAAGGGCCCATGAAATCAATGCCCCAAACATCAAAAATTTCAACATTAAAGACAGGGGTTTGCGGCATTTGGTCCTTGGTACCTATGTTACCCATTCGTTGGCAACGATCACAAGACATACAAAAGGTTCTAGCATCCCTAAATATAGTCGGCCAATAAAAACCACACTCTAAAACCTTGAGGGCAGTGCGTTGTGTGCCAAAATGACCACCACATGCATATGTGTGACAAAAGCTTAGAATTGAGTGAAATTCAGAATCATGCACACATCTACGTACAATTTGATCTGAGCAATACTTCCACAAATAAGGGTCATCCCAAACATAGAAACGTGCATCATTTTTAAGCTTATCACGTTGGTGCTTGTTTAGTTCATTTGGAATTTGTTTAGCCACCAAGTAATTCACTAAATCTGCATACCATGGTTCACTTACCTCAATGGAAAGCAGCTGCTCATCGGGAAAAGTTTCAGGGATAGGTACGGCATGTTCATGCTCCTCGTGGATCATTCGGCTTAAATGGTCAGCCACTACATTCTCGCTTCCTTTCTTATCCCGGATTTCAATATCAAATTCTTGAAGAAGAAGAATCCAACGGATAAGCCTCGGCTTTGCTTCCTTTTTCGTGAGCAAGTACCTCAAAGCTGCATGATCAGAATAAACGATTACTTTAGTACCAATTAAATATGAACGGAATTTATCTAAAGCAAAAACCACAGCTAGAAGTTCTTTTTCCGTCGTGGAGTAGTTCAATTGGGCATCATTGAGAGTCCGAGAGGCATAGTATATGACATGCGGCCGCTTGTCTCTTCTTTGTCCTAGAACAGCTCCTAATGCATAGTCGGATGCATCGCACATGAGCTCGAACGGAAGGCTCCAATCTGGAGGTACAATAATGGGGGCCGAGACTAGCTTCTCCTTGAGTTGGTTAAATGCCGAATTACACTCTCCATCAAACTTGAATGGCACATCTTTTTGAAGCAATCGGCAAAGAGGGTTGGACATCTTGGAGAAGTCCTTGATAAAACGCCTATAGAACCCTGCATGGCCAAGAAACGAACGTACCTCTCTAACCGAAGTAGGAGAGGGTAAGTGACGTACAAGGTCTATTTTTGATTTATCTACTTCAATTCCTTTTTCTGAAACAATATGTCCTAAAACTATACCTTGTTTCACCATAAAGTGACATTTCTCCCAATTCAAGACAAGGTTAGTTTCAACACATCGTTTCAAAATTAAGGTCAGATTATCCAAGCAATTATCAAATGAACTCCCAAATACACTGAAATCATCCATGAAAACCTCAATGATCTTTTCAACAAAATCGGAAAATATACTTACCATACACCTTTGGAAAGTGGCCGGTGCGTTGCATAAGCCAAATGGCATGCGACGATAAGCAAATGTTCCAAAGGGACATGTGAATGTGGTCTTCTCTTGATCATCCGGGGCTATCACAATTTGGTTATATCCAGAGTATCCATCAAGAAAACAGTAAAAGGCATGACCGGCTAACCTTTCGAGCATCTGGTCGATGAATGGCAAAGGAAAGTGATCTTTCCTAGTCATGGCATTTAGCTTCCGGTAATCGATACATACTCGCCATCCAGTCTGAATGCGTGTAGGCACGAGCTCATTCTCATCATTCTTGATAACAGTTACTCCGGACTTCTTGGGAACGACTTGAACTGGAGAGACCCAACGGCTATCGGAGATAGGGTAGATCACTCCGCAATCCAAAAGCTTGATTATTTCCTTCTTCACCACTTCCATCATCGGAGGGTTGAGACGGCGTTGAGCCTCTCGGGATGGCTTAGTCCCCTCCTCAAGAAGTATACGGTGCATGCATGTGGTAGGGCTTATTCCTTTAATGTCGGCCAAAGTCCACCCTATGGCCGTTTTGTGCTCTCGCAGCACCCTCTCAAGCTTCTCCTCCTCCATTGCCGTGAGACTTGATGAAATGATGACGGGCAATGTTTCGCCTTTTCCCAAAAACACATACTTCAAATGGTCCGGCAACGGCTTAAGTTCAAGCGATGGTGCCTGAACAACAGAAGGTAGCATCTTAGTGGAAACTGAATTTGAAAGTGAGAGTGGAACCTTACCATATTGTTGTGGTAATGACTCAAGGGCTGCCACAACCTCAATTATTTCTTCACTAGAACCCATTGCAAAGAATTCCTCCTCCTTGCCGTGGCCTTGCATTGGCCCAAATCCTTCATTTTTGCGCTCTATGGCCTTAGTGATGGTTGTTTCCAGGGCGTCCTCATTCAATTCTTCAAGGTATACCTGCGCCAAAGAATCGATAACATCAATGGAAAAACAAGAATGGTCATCAACGGGATATCTCATAGTTTCAGAAATATTAAAATCAATCACTTCCCCATCGAATTCCATTGTCAAGGTGCCTTTGTATACATCAATCTTCGTTCGGGCCGTCTTCATGAATGGCCTACCAAGGAGAATCGGCAAAGATGTAGAATGGGCTGAATCCTCCATGTCTAGGACGTAGAAATCAGCCGGAAAAATTAAATGGTTCACCTGCACAAGCACATCTTCCAAAACTCCTTTTGGATACGCGTTAGAACGATCGGCCAATTGTATAATTACACCATCTTGTTTTAATTCACCCAAATTCATAGATGCATAAATCGAATAAGGCATGACATTTATGGATGCACCTAAATCAAGCATGGCATGTTCAAAACGATTATGTCCAATCACACAAGGAATCGTGAAACTACCGGGGTCTTTGCACTTGGTAGGCAGTTTACGTTGCAAAACAGCGGACACATTCTCGCTTACCTTCACTACCTCTTTGTTTGCCCTTCTTCTCTTTGTATTGCATAGGTCCTTGAGGAATTTAGCATACTTTGGAACCTGTTTGATTGCATCGAGAAGTGGTATGTTCACTTGCACCTTCCGGAACGTTTCAAGAATGTCCTTCTCGCTTTCTTCCTTTTTTTCTTGCATGAACCTACGAGGAAAAGGTACATTGGGCAGATTAGGACGTGAAGTACATGAATTTGAACTTAAATTACCTGATTTGGCCGAGTTAGGGTGATCTGCCTCAGGTTGTGTCTTCTCTTCATCTACTTTCTGGGCAGATGTGGGATTGTTTGGCTCGGTCCCAACTTCTTTTCCACCCCTTAGGGTGATGGCCTTGGCGGATTCGAATCCTCCCTTTGGATTGACTGTGGTTGAGCTAGGAAGCTTTCCTTGCTCTCTAATCTGTCCAAGGAACTCAGAAATCTGCCCTATTTGTTTCTTCATATCCATCATCTCCTTCTCGTTATTTTCTATCCGGTTGTTTTGATTTTGCAACCCCTGCGAAATAGAGGTTAGTAATTGCATAGCTTGATTACTTTCCAAAGACGTACCTGAATGAGATGATGCCGAAGGTTGTTGGGATTGTTGGGGTGCATACGGCTTGGAATAAAAACCAGGGGGGTTTGGCCTAAATCCTCCTTGTTGGGCAGCTTGTTGTGGCTCCCTCCATTTGAAGTTTGGATGGTCCCTCCATCCGGCATTATAAGTGTTCGAGTATGGGTTGTTTTGATTTTGTCCTTGGAAACCAATTGCATTGGCAGATTCCCACCCACCATTCTCGATTAGTTGAGGGCACTTGTCGGATGGATGCCCTTGAATTGAGCACACGCCACAGACTTGGTGTTCTTGTGCTTTTGGACCAATCACAACCTGAGAAACAAGAGAAGTAAGATTAGCAAGTTGTGATTGAATTTCAGAAATAGCACTCACCTCATTTACACTTTGTTGCCGTGGGGCTTCCCTTTGGCCCACTCCTTCATATTGTTGAGCGTTGAGCGCTCGGTTGGCTATGAGAACCTTGGCATCCCTTGGTGTTTTGTCCACCAATGCTCCTCCCGCTGATGCATCAAGCATTTGACGTTCGATAGGAAGGAGGCCCTCATAGAAATATTGAAGGAGAAGTTCCTCCTTCATTTGATGTTGAGGACATGAAGCTACAAGGCCCTTGAAGCGCTCATAATAAGCCGGGAATGTCTCACCATGATTCTGTTGAATACCACTAATTTTCTTCCGTAGGAGAATCACTCTCGAAGTAGGGAAGAATTTCTCCAAGAAAGCACGCTTCATACTCTCCCACGAAGTCACAGTTCCCGGGGCTAGTTCGTAGAGCCAATCTTTGGCCTTGTCCATAAGTGAAAATGGAAAGGCCTTCATCTTCAATATACTCCCATCCACATTGACGGGGGTCATGCTCGAACAAACCACCTCGAACTCCTTCAAGTGTTTGTTGGGGTCTTCCATAGACAAGCCATGGAACTTCGGAATATGGTGTAACAAACTGGATTTGAGTTCAAATTCATCGGTCTTGCCTTGGGCAGCCGTGGGGTATTGGATACAAAGAGGCAATGCATTATCCAGACCCGAGGCCGAAAGCTCCTTGATGGTTCTATTATCTGCTGCCATGGCTTGTTCTTCTTCAAAAATCTGATCCGTGGGCTTTTCTTCTACACCTACTTCGTCTTCTTCAAGCCCAGGTTGTGGTGGAGGTTGTGGTGGCTCTTGTTGACTCCTCGTTCTCCTCAAAGTGCGTTCAAAATCACCGTCAAAGTCGGAGATGTTCTCTATAATAGGCCGAGAGCTACGAGTCATACACAGTACCTAAAAAAAAACAAGGAAACAAACAAACTAAGAATTTGAAATAAGAATGCACGAAAAACAAAATATAAAAATAAAGACAAAGGATTAGCAAAGTTGCTAATCCCCGGCAACGGCGCCAAAATTTGATGCGAGAATTACTTGACACTCAAATTAAACCCTCGTTTGACAATTGTAGTAGAATGGATAAGTGAGGGATCGTTCTAGACCGGGGATTAGGAGGGCTTGCTAAAACCTTCTAAATTGACTTAAAAACATAAAAACTAAATTAAAATACTCTTAACAAGACTACTATGACTCAGAATGGCTTTGAAAAACTCAAATTGTCTAAAACAATCAAATTGACTCAAATAGAAGCTAGAACTTGATTTAGATGAATTTGCAATTGTTTATGACTCCAAAAGCTTAAAGATACAAAAATAAAACAAATACGAATGATTAAGACTTAACAAAATAGGGGGGGAATTGTGGTTGGACGATATTAAATTAAAAAGACAGAATATAATTAAAGGCAAAATGTAAATATGAATGTGATAAAAATATGGATGATGGAATAGCCAAGGGGTTCTTCTCCACACATGTTACACTTGCAAACAAAATTGATTCTCAGTTGGTCTTTCGATAAGTTGTGAAACTCAATGCTCCAAGTTAATTAGATCCGCTTAGATTAACTTTCAGATTTCCCTAAATTCGTTGGATTGAATGGAATACGCATTACAACCAAATTATTCTTAATCAAAGTCCCTAACTATGGAATACGCATGATAGAGACATTTAACCAAGATCATTAAGTTCAACGGAAATCATAAACATCGACGAGGCATTCGTTACTATGGAAAACGCATGAAACTTATGCCAAGAATTCGTTTAACGCGATTGTTTATAAGCAACCTCTACTACTTGTGAATATAAGTTCATAACGATTAGGTGAAATTCACTTATATTCTAGCGTCATATTTATGCATGAAAATTAAGCTTGCAATCTCAATGAACATACATAAATAAGTTATCAATCAAACAGTTAAACGAATTGAATCCACAACTTATGAAATTCCAACCAAACGTAATCAATTCAAAATGCAAATATAAACATAGTTTCGAATCACCCCCTAGCTAAAGGGGGTTTAGTTCCTCATAACTTTGAAATCAAAGAAACACCTAAACATTCCAACAACTCAAACGTGAATTGTATGAACGTTTAGGCACTCTTCTCTTCCCTTCTCATACGTACAAAACAAAGAGAATTAAATTTAAACTTTGAAATCAAAGAAACACCTAAACATTCCAACAACTCAAACTTGAATTGTATGAACGTTTAAGCACTCTTTTCTTCCTCGTTGTTGTAGCACAAGGTCTAAGGTGAGCTTTGGGGATTATGTGAAGTGTTTTGGAGGGATGGGAAGTGGTTGGATAGTGGCTGCAATGAAGGAGAAAAACTGCACAGAAAATGGAAGTGTTTGTAACTGAAAATGTGTATGGAAGAGTGAATGAATTTTGAGGAGTGTTGGATGCTTATTTATAGGTGAAATGGGGGAACAAAAGAGGGAATATTGCAGCTAGGAGGGGATGAATGATTATGGGTGCATGTGTTTGGAATAATGAAGGGGGAATGTATGTAATAAAACAACTAGGAAAAGTTATGGAAAGTTGGAAATGGGAGTGGGAACTCACGGCATTGTTGGGTTGTTTATGGGAGAATAAATGTATGATAATGGCTAAATAATTAAAGGGAATGAATGGGAGTGACACTAGGTTGGTTATGCATGTGAATGCAAGGAGGAAAGCTGAAAATGCAAGGGAAGCTCACGGCACAATGTTGTTTTGCTTCTTGAAATGCATGTGAATGCATTTGAGTGTAATATGAAAAGAATGACTAATTAATGTATGTAGGGTTGATATGCATGTGAATTAGGTTGGAAAGAGGTGGAAGTGGAATGTTATGCAATGATAATGTCTTGTAAAGATGCTAATAAATAATGCATGTAGGGTTAGCTAGGTTGGCTTTGTTTGGGTGCATGTATGTTAATGGTGGTTTTGCATGTGAATTGATGGATTGTTTTTGATGGAATGGATGGTTCTTTGCATGGCTATAAGGGATAGAATAAGAGAGAATGGGCTAGGCCCTTTGTTTTATGTCCAAAGTGAAAATAAGGCCTTCAAATTCGTCCAAACTTTGGCTCCATGGATAAGCTATCCAATCCATGCCCAAAAATGCTCCAAATGGCCTCAAAATGCACTTTCTTGCTCCCTAAGCCCTTAGAACCTGAAAACACACAAAAGAAGCATAAAGAACTAAAATAACTAAAGAAACATAACGTAAATGTACGAGAACAAGCCATTTAAGTCGCATGAATATGCTCCTATCAGGAATGCATGTGTAATGACAACTAGATTGGTTGGTGGAAATCTAAAAATGCAAATGGGAATACTGGAAATGCAAGGGTGGCCACGGCATGGGTGTGTTTGTGTGTTGTGGCTGATTTGTTTGTTGGTTAAAGCTTGTGAGTGAATGATTAAAGATGCATGTGGATGAATTATACAATGGGAAAGTATGTGATTGACAACTAGGGTGAATGGTGGCTACAATGATGAAGTGTGATGGCTGAAAATGGCAAGGGAAGGCACGGCAATGGGTTGGTTTCTGTGGCTGTTTTGTGTTGTGAATTATGATGAATGCATGTGGATTAAAGAAGAGTATGGAAGTGAATAAATCATAATAGGGCTGCAAGTTTAAAGGGCTAGGGTTTAAGTACATAGAATGGGCCTAAAATAGGTTGGTTTGCATGGCATAGAATGTGTTTGTGTGCATGTGGCTGAAATTGGTGGGTTATGCATGGGTTAGGCCCTTTGTTTTATATCCTAAGGTGCATACAAGGCCTTCAATTTCATCCAACATTTTGGCTCCAAGCATAAGCTATCCATCCTTAGCCCAATAGTACTCCAAAAGGCCCAAAATGCACTTCTTTGCTCCTTTAGCCCTTAGAACCTGAAAACATACGAAACTAACTTAAAAGACTTAAAGAACTAAGAAATAACAACGTAAATGTACGAGAACAAGCCATTTAAGTCGCATGAATATGCTCCTATCAAATTCCCCCACACTTAGCTTTTGCTAGTCCTCGAGCAAAACAGAAAAACGAAACAAAACAAAACAAAACAAAGACAATCTTAAACTTTCCAACGTTGCCTCAGGGATTTCCAATGCACATGACATGTTAAAAATCATCATTCCCACAGATTTTGGTTATCTTTACACTTAAGTACATACTTAATCATAGTCACCACATACTAATTCACAATTAAGCATTTAAAACCATGTTTTGAATGTAGTAACATGCCTTAGAGAATTTGCTCAATTCCTTACAAGATATGCACTCAATTTTCACTCAGATTTTCTAACTACACACCCTAATCTAGTTACATGTGAGAAGATTGATGTAAACATGAAAACGAACACTCACATATATGTATCATAAAGAGAGCAATTTCTGGAGTTAATAAGCATGTTTAGGTATGATCTCATGAATGGAATGCTACTACTTAGATGCGAGAACCAGTGACACCATATGCTCATACCAAGTTCAAACTCCACAAATTGAAACACATAACACTCAAAATTGAAGTCACGGGTTGTACTGAGGCTTGGGGTGTTTAGATAACAAAGAAAGGATATGGAAAACAAAGGTTCTTTAAGCAATAGTGAGCAAAGTAATGAATTAGACATTTAGAATTCCCTTTAGAACGCAAAAATCAACTTTGAACACCCAAGGGGAAGTCACACAAAACTTAGGGTCATTCTCACTAACAACCAATACTTGTGAGTTCATTCTCACTTTATTTTTCTTTTCTTTTCTTTTCTTTTCTTTTCTAGCCGTGCCTATGGCACAACAGCTTTCATCAATAATCCTTCCCCCACACTCATTTTCTTGCATAATGTAACTCAAAAGGAATTCATTTAAGTCATGCTCACTATACTTCAAGAACAAGGGTACGGATGGTCCTAATCTAGGCTAGGTGAGGATGATATGGGTTAACAAAGAACATGGGCTAAACAAGGCTCAACGGGGTTAAAACTTACAACATATACGAAATATGGGAGGTAAGGCTATTTGGCTATGGTGGCAACTACACAACTTCATCTTGATATATGTTATGCAATTCAATGTCATGCTTTGAATGAAACGGATATAAGTTCTAGCATTTAGTTCTATCATGATACAATTGCATTCTAAGTAGCAACCAAGCAAGGAATAATGAGATCATGCAACAACTTTAGAAAACAAAGAATCACAGATTATAACTCTCCAAAGAAAGTAATGGCTCGAGTCTCACAGGGATGTAGGGTTATTCTGAGTTCCTTCCTTCAAGCATGTTATAGAAACGAATTTTTCTTTTATGATTGCATGTGAAGTCATACATTATAACCATAACCAAGCATATACCAAGAGTAAATCAAATTTTTCTCCATGTTTATAACTCTTTTTAACAGTCATGCAATTACAAACCAAATCCTCATCATTGTGTTGGAAGGTATCCTACGACACAAACACACAAAAACGACTCAAAACACTCTTTTTAGGTTTTTCAAAAAATGTTTTTCAAATTTTTATGTGCTTTTTGGAGTTATAAAACAAAGAAAACTAAAACATTCTCAAACAACTTAAAAACACCTTAAAACAGCAAGGAACAACATTTGAAGTTATGGGTGATAAAATCCCACGAATTTGCATCAAATATACTTAGTTACCCCCCCCCCCCCAACACTTAAATCAAACATTGTCCTCAATGTTTTAAGCAAAGATTCACACAAAACATAAGTAAACACACAAAAAGCACTTCAACATACTAAACATGGCAGAATGTAACTAACAAAGAGAAGAGTTTAGGGACGCAAATCTGGAATTGGAGTGCTTTCTCAGTCTTCTTTTGTTGAATGCATGGGTTGATCTTGGTGATTCCACAGGCTTAATCTTGAACTGGTTTCCTCCCATCGTTGATTTTCCACAGGCTACTCTTGAATAGGGCTGCAGGATTCTTTTGGTCTCCCCCGAAGGTCTGAGCTAACCCCTTTTATCTGTTTCTTTGTTCAATCTTTCCAATTCGTATTGAAGAGGGTTAGAGGATAGCTCAGCATATGCAGTTGTTACTTGTCTCCACATGCTTCAATCTATCATTTTCACTTGCCTTACTTGCTCCCCTTTGCAGAAGTGGTCCCTTCTCTGGAAGTGTATCAACCGTTGAAGATGACTACTCGAGAGCAACGCTAGGTAAGCAACCAGAGAATAGATTCCAGGCAGTCGGATCCAGATCGGAAGACTGACTCCAAGTGCCGGCTGATTGCTTCTTTCACTTTGCCATGCGAGTAAGAACAAGGACAAAGAAAAAGACAGGGAAAGAGCATGATATGAGATACTTTTGCTTTTGACCTTGATGATATGAGATACCTTTGCTTTTGAAGAAGCGGTGAATGAATCAGCACATGTATTTGTTGTGCTTGTCTCCGCATGCATCAATCTACCGTTTCCTCCTGGGTCATCTGTACTCCAGGCATCTGGTATCTTCTTTGGGGAAGAAGAAAAAATTGAGTATTTCGAAAGGCTTTGCTAGGAGTGCGCCCTCAGAGGTGAGGAAGAGTTGGGCATTTTCTTCAGGTCTGCCTTGCCATAAAAGATGAAGGTCGACATATATAGGGATTTCCCAATAGCAAGTGGTGGTACTGTTCTTTTACCATTGTCGACAAAAATTTTGATCCAACAAATCCGGCTTTTTGAAAAGGAGTGATGACTCTTCGATTTCTGGACGAACGCCTCTTTGATCTCTGAACGACACGTAGTAGTGCGGATGCGGCTCTGTTAGAGATCTTTTGACAAAGTTGCACGCGTTTTCTGAAAAGCAGAGAAAGCGTCGCCGAACTTTGCGCTTGTCGGCAAAAGTGTGTAGTTGCGATGATGGCCTCCACGTGTTTTCAACTTTGTCAGAGATCTTTTGACAAAGTTGAACGCGTTTTCTGAAAAGCCGAGAGATCGTCGCCGAACTTTACGCAGGAAAATCCGGCTCTTTGAATCGGTGGTCGTGTCGCCTTGGCTTTTTATAGAGGTATCGATCACCTCCAACATTCACACTCTGAAGATTGCCCATTCTTGAAAATCGTCTCCGGCCCTTTGAAATTTTACTCCATCCAACCCTTCTCTTTGAACAACTTTGAAAAATGACTAACCCATCGAACCTTTGCTTAGATTTGAGTCTCAGCAGCGATCCGGTTGCGCCCCGTCAAGGTAATATATGGCGCCCTTCTTTTTTATCTTCTAATGGCCCTCTTACAGGTGAAGACTCCATGATGACGGATGCAACAACAGCTACGATAGTAGCAAGGAACCTCCTTACTCCTAAAGATAGTAGGCTGCTTTCAGGACGGTCCGATGAGTTGGCCGTTCAAGAGTCCTTCGCTCTCAGTGTTCAGTGTGCAGGCTCTGTGTCCAACATGGGCCAACGCCTACTTGCTCGCTCCCGCCAGGTTGAATCGTTGATGGCAGAGGTGGAAAGTCTCAAGCAAGAGATCAAACAGCTTAAGCACGAGAATAGAAGTTTGCACATGCTTGCCAACAATTATTCGACGGGCATGAAGAAGAAGCTTGATGAGCTACAAGAATCTGAAGGTCGGACTCAAAGTGACCGTCAAAGGCTTGCTGCTTATCTCCAGAGGCACCTTTTTCCTGGGTCATCCAGCGTTCCACCAAGTATTATGGCCTCGAATGATCTAGCTCCGATGCCTCCCGCTTCGATGCCTCTCACTCCGATGCCTTCCGCTCCGATGCCTCGCAGTGGGGCTTCACGTAAACAACCTTTGTGAAGGCTCCATCATTCAACCATGTTTTTTTTTTTTTTTTTTTTTTTTTTTTTTTTTTTTAATAACTTCCCGGAGATCAATGGACAGCTTTATTTTATTCAGTGTATTGGGTTGCCTCCCAAGTAGCGCTTTCTTTATCGTCTTGCAGCCGGACGATGGTATGCTCATTTAACACTTTCATAATATGGCTCAATGAATGGAATGGGATAATGATCCTCCCGGATGGTGGTGTTTGATACATTCTTCGTGATAAGTGTGGATCCTTTCGATCCTCTGTCCTTATGCACATCTATGACAAAACAAGAATGACTATCGTTAGGATTCTTAATAGAGTCATAAATATTAAATTTAATTATATCACCACCAAACTCCATTGTGAGTGCTCCCTTGGCCACATCAATATTTGTTTGAGCTGTTTTCATGAACGGACGCCCTAGCAAGAGTGGCAATGATGGAGCATGGCTCGAATCCTCCATTTCTAAGACATAAAAATCTGCAGGAAAGATGAGATGATTGACCTGCACTAAAACATCCTCAAGGACTCCCTTGGGATAAACATTAGAACGATCGGCCAATTGAATTATAACACCATCTTGTTTTAATTCACCAAGGTTCATAGATGCATAAATGGAATATGGCATGACATTAATAGAAGCACCTAAATCTAACATGCATTGTTCAAATCTAGTGTTTCCAATTGTGCATGGGATAGTAAAGCTCCCTGGATCCTTACATTTTGGAGGCAACTTTCGTTGCAAAACCGCAGATACATTTTCACTTACTTTCACAACTTCTTTGTTTGAGATTCTTTTCCTAGTTGTGCATAACTCTTTTAAAAACTTTGCATACCTGGGCACTTGCTTAATGGCATCAAGTAAAGGAATGTTTACTTGGACCTTCCTAAACGTCTCCAGAATGTCTTTCTCCTGCTCCTCCTTCTTTGTTTGCATAAACCTGCTAGGAAAAGGCACGTTTGGTGGAATCACATTAGAAACAATTGAGTTTGGACCTACCTTTGCCGTGGCTTTGCCCTTGCTCTCTTCCGCTTTCAGCAACCTTTCATCCTCTTCTTGGCTTGATTTTGGTGGTTGTGAGGTGGTTCCAACTTCCTTGCCACTTCTTAAGGTGATTGCATTGGCGGTTTCGAAACCACCCTTTGGATTGACCACCGTAGTGCTTGGTAACTTACCATTTTCACGAAGTTGTCCCAAAAATTCGGCCATTTGGCCCATTTGCTTCTTTAGCTCAGTAACCTCCTTTGCTTGGTTCTGCATTCCCTGCACCATTGTGGTTAGTAACTGATATGTTTTATCGTCATTCATAGACGTACCTGAGTTGGTTTGGGATGATTGTGCTTGAGGAGGTGGTTGTGGTGCCATTGGCCTTGGAAAGAAACCCGGGGGTTGTCGAAATCCACTTTGTTGGGCAGGTTATTGTGCATCTCTCCATCTGAAATTTAAGCGTGCACTTAAATTGGTGGTTTGCATGGTTGTCATAATAGGGCTGCAAGTTTAAAGGGCTAGTGTTTAAGTACATAGAATGGGCCTAAAATAGGTTGATTTGCATGGCATAGAATGTGTTTGTGTGCATGTGGCTGAAATTGGTGGGTTATGCATGGGTTAGGCCCTTTGTTTTATATCCTAAGGTGCATACAAGGCCTTCAATTTCATCCAACATTTTGGCTCCAAGCATAAGCTATCCATCCTTAGCCCAATAGTGCTCCAAAAGGCCCAAAATGCACTTCTTTGCTCCTTTAGCCCTCAGAACCTGAAAACATACGAAACTAACTTAAAAGACTTAAAGAACTAAGAAATAACAACGTAAATGTACGAGAACAAGCCATTTAAGTCGCATGAATATGCTCCTATCACTAGTTTTATTGGATTTATTGCTTTCAATGCTTTCTTGTCAGTTACAAACTGCTCAGCCCCTTGGAACCTTTCAGTGTTAAAACGGCCATAACTTCTTCTACAAAAATGATATTAATAATCCGCAAAATTCTCCAGAAAATAGACATCCGTCGCTTTCCAAGCATATAAGGCTCATTCTCTATTTCATTCTGAGCTGTCTGCAACTTGCTTCCAAAGTCAGCTGACCTGCACAGGCAGTTTTGACGAATTTGTTACTTAAAATTCCACTTGTGCTATTTTTCGTTTCTTTACTTGACAAATCCTACAAAACACAAAAACAAAGTAAATAGCTCAAAAATATAAGGAACTAACTAAGAAAAGACAAGTGAATTTGATGTAAAATTTATATAAATAAGAGCTTATCATGTGGCGCGTTTAGATACATATCTAGACACAAGGAACACTTGAATCGCCTATGAAGAACGAGCTCGTAAAACATTGCAGGAACAAAATTAAACCTTAGCATCAAACATCCCCTAAGACGACAACCATAATGAACCAGGTCCAGGTGCCATTCCCCAGGAGCAAGCATCCGAAAAGGCAGACAACGACCATGGCAAGCATGCTCAAAATTATGATACTACCCTCAATCACCCGAAGAAAGACGATCAGAACCCGATAGGTCCTTCAGTCCTTGAAAACATGGAAATTAGCATGGTCTAAGTTTTACCCATTGAATTTCGACCAGCCACACACCAGCCAAATTTCTTGGACGGGGACGTGGTTATCGAGGAAGCAACACAAGTCGATTTCATCACCACTCAAGAGGATGGGCAAATGAGTAAAGACGAAAAACTTAAAGGTGCTCTGGCTAAAATTTCCTCGTTCCTCTTCTGTTAATCTCCAACACAAAGTCGTTATACGTAACGACCCATATTAAAGGATACCCTATTTCTAAGGTATTTGTCGATTGTGGAGCCACAGTTAACATCATGCCTCTATCTATCATGAATGCATTACACCGCTCCGACGACTAACTCATACTGTTAGGGAAACAATGAGTAGCTTCGTCGACGACAAGTCTCAAACCAAAGGTGCTCCTGTTAAAAGTAAGTGTTGCAGGTCATAACCACATGACTGCATTCTTTATAATTGACTCAAAGACCGAATATAACGCATTGCTTAGCCGCGACTAGATCCATCAAACGAGCTGCATTCCTTCGTCGCTGTACCAGGTCCTCATTTTTTGCGATGGCAAATCGGTTGTGGTCCACCCAGCCGATAATCAGCCGTTTGAGACCAACATGATTCAGGCCCGCTATTATGACGATTACGTTGGCTACATTAACCTACAAGGTTTTAATGAGGATGGACGGTCGACTCGAATCTTAATTCAGAAAGCCATCAAGGGAGGCGCTGAGACTGTATACTAGGATTTGGCGAGACTTGGGTTGGCAGACTTAATCACCAACAACGACGACTGACGCCCAACAAGAAAAGCGTCGGGCCCCGGTTTCATCCACCTTGGAACGTCTGCTGGCTCTTTGGTATGTTATTTCCAAGCATCCACACTCGGGCATAAGCTTAATCAAATTTTTGGCTGAGGGAGACAACGGCCCAATATTATCGTTAGATAAAATTCAGGCCGCACCAGCCGAACTCGAAGGCAGTCGACCCTAAGTCAAGGATCCATTAAAAGAAATAAATGTTGGAACGGCTAAGGACCCTCGACTGTTGTTCATTAGTGCATTGTTACCTCACTTCATGAAGACCGAACTTTGTCAATTGTTACACGAGTTTAAAGATTGCTTTGCTTGGAGTTACCATAAGATACCGGGCCTCGATCAAAACCTCATTAAACATGAATTACGCATCAAAGCTGGTTGTAAGCCTTTCCGACAGCCCCCTCGCCGATTCTCGACTGAGGTACAGCTTGGCATAAAAGACAAACTAGTTCGACTTTTAAAAGCCGAGTTTATTCGGACCGCTCGATACGTCGAGTGGCTAGCCAATATCGTCCCAGTGCTAAAAAAGAATGGCGCCCTACGCATCTGTATCGATTTTCGTAATTTGAATCTAGCCACTCCTAAGGATGAATACCCGATGCCTATCTCAGATTTGTTAATTGATGCTGCAGCCAATCATGAAATATTGTCCTTCATGGACGACCATGCCAGTTACAATCAGATCTTTATCGTCGAAGCTGACGTTCACAAAACCCATTTCCGTTGTCCGGGGGCACATGGTACATATAAATGGGTCGTCATGCCATTCGGCCTCAAGAACACCGGTGCCACATACCAACGAGCTATGAATACCATCTTCCACGATTTGATCGGTATGGTTATAGAAGTATATATCGATGATATGGTCGTAAAATCAAAAAACCGCCGAACGCATCTAGATGAGCTTTGGCAAGCGTTCCTTCGTATTCGCCAACATAATCTCAAAATGAACCTGACCAAGTGCACCTTCGGTGTATCGGCCTGTAACTTCTTGGGTTTTGTTGTGCACCATTATGGCATCGAGGTCGACGAAAATAAAACCCGCACAATCATTAACGCTCCACCCCTGATAGGAGCATATTCATGCGACTTAAATGGCTTGTTCTCGTGCATTTACGTTATGTTTCTCTCGTTATTTTAGTCCTTTATGCTTCTTTTGTGTGTTTTCAGGTTCTAAGGGCCTAGGGAGCAAGAAAGTGCATTTTGAGGCCATTTGGAGCATTTTTGGGCATGGATTGGATAGCTTATCCATGGAGCCAAGAGGATGGACGAATTTGAAGGCCTTGTATGCACTTGAAGACACAACACATTATGCCATACAAACCAACCTATTTTAGGCCCATTCTATGTACTTAAACCCTAGCCCTTTAAACTAGTTCATTTATCACTTATCAAACCATTCACTTATCACTCACCACATATCATATATTTATTACTTATCATATCATTCATTCATCTACATATCAATAACCACATATCAATAACCACTTATCTTATCACTCAACATATCATACACTTATCACTCATCACACTTCATTATTACACCACCATTCATTCTTTAAAACACAAACAACATTCACATGCAAACACAAGCTTTAACCAACAAACAAAACAGCCAACACATGCACCAAAACACCTTTGCCGTGGCCTTCACTCCCCCTTGCATTTTCAGCCATTCCACTTCATCATTACACCACCTTCTCCATCTTTAATCACATGCACCACTAATTCAACACATGCACTTGTTCCTCCATTAAATCAACCACATTCATCACCAAAGAACCTTTGTGCCGTGAGTCCCATTCCATTTTCTGTGCAGTTTTTCTCCTTCATTGCAGCCACTATCCAACCACTTCCCATCCCTCCAAAACACTTCACATAATCCCCAAAGCTCACTTAGACCTTGTGCTACAACAACGAGGAAGAAAAGAGTGCCTAAACGTTCATACAATTCAAGTTTGAGTTGTTGGAATTTTTAGGTGTTTCTTTGATTTCAAAGTTTAAATTTAATTCTCTTTGTTTTGTACGTATGAGAATGGAAGAGAAGAGTGCCTAAACGTTCATACAATTCAAGTTTGAGTTGTTGGAATGTTTAGGGGTTTCTTTGATTTCAAAGTTATGAGGAACTAAACCCCCTTTAGCTAGGGGGTGATTCGAAACTATGTTTATATTTGCAATATGAATTGATTACTTTTGGTTGGTATTTCATAAGTTGTGGATTCAATTCGTTTAACTGTTTGATTGATAAATTATTTATGTATGTTCATTAAGATTGCAAGCTTAATTTTCATGCATGAATATGACGCTAGAATATAAGTGAGTTTCACCTAATCGTTATGAACTTATATTCACAAGTAGTGGAGGTTGCTTATAAACAATCGCGTTAAACGAATTCTTGGCATAAGTTTCATGCGTATTCCATAGTAACGAGTGCCTCGTCAACACTTATAATTTTCATTGAACTTAATGATCTTTGTTGAATGTCTCTATCATGCGTATTCCATAGTTAGGGACTTTGATTAAGAATAATTTGGTTGTCATGCGTATTCCATTCAATCCAATGAATTTAGGGAAATTTGAAAGTTAATTTAAGCGGACCTAATTAACTTGGAGCATTGAGTTTCATAATTTATCGAAAGACCAACCGAAAATCAATCTTGTATTGCAAGTGTAACATGTGTGGAGAAGAACCCCTTAGCTATTCCATCATCCATATTTTTATCACATTCATATTTACATTTTGCCTTCAATTATATTCTGTCTTTTTAATTTAATATCGTCCAACCACAATTCCCCCCCTATTTTGTTAAAGTCTTAATCATTCGTATTTGTTTTATTTGTGTATCTTTAAAGCTTTTGGAGTGATAAACAATTGCAAATTCGTCTAAATCAAGTTCTAGCTTCTATTTGAGTCAATTTGATTGTTTTAGACAATTTGAGTTTTTCAAAGCCATTCTGAGTCATAGTAGTCTTGTTAAGAGTATTTTAATTTAGTTTTTATGTTTTTAAGTCAATTTAGAAGGTTTTAGCAAGCCCTCCTAATCCCCGGTCTAGAACGATCCCTCACTTATCCATTCTACTACAATTGTCAAACGAGGGTTTAATTTGAGTGTCAAGTAAATCTCACATCAAATTTTGGCGCCGTTGCCGGGGATTAGCAACTTTGCTAATCCTTTGTCTTTATTTTTATATTTTGTTTTTCGTGCATTCTTATTTCAAATTCTTAGTTTGTTTGTTTCCTTTTTTTTTTTTTAGGTACTGTGTATGACTCGTAGCTCTCGGCCTATTATAGAGAACATCTCCGACTTTGACGGTGATTTTGAACGCACTTTGAGGAGAACGAGGAGTCAACAAGAGCCACCACAACCTCCACCACAACCTGGGCTTGAAGAAGACGAAGTAGGTGTAGAAGAAAAGCCCACGGATCAGATTTTTGAAGAAGAACAAGCCATGGCAGCAGATAATAGAACCATCAAGGAGCTTTCGGCCTCGGGTCTGGATAATGCATTGCCTCTTTGTATCCAATACCCCACGGCTGCCCAAGGCAAGACCGATGAATTTGAACTCAAATCCAGTTTGTTACACCATATTCCGAAGTTCCATGGCTTGTCTATGGAAGACCCCAACAAACACTTGAAGGAGTTCGAGGTGGTTTGTTCGAGCATGACCCCCGTCAATGTGGATGGGAGTATATTGAAGATGAAGGCCTTTCCATTTTCACTTATGGACAAGGCCAAAGATTGGCTCTACGAACTAGCCCCGGGAACTGTGACTTCGTGGGAGAGTATGAAGCGTGCTTTCTTGGAGAAATTCTTCCCTACTTCGAGAGTGATTCTCCTACGGAAGAAAATTAGTGGTATTCAATAGAATCATGGTGAGACATTCCCGGCTTATTATGAGCGCTTCAAGAGCCTTGTAGCTTCATGTCCTCAACATCAAATGAAGGAGGAACTTCTCCTTCAATATTTCTATGAGGGCCTCCTTCCTATCGAACGTCAAATGCTTGATGCATCAGCGGGAGGAGCATTGGTGGACAAAACACCAAGGGATGCCAAGGTTCTCATAGCCAACCGAGCGCTCAACGCTCAACAATATGAAGGAGTGGGCCAAAGGGAAGCCCCACGGCAACAAAGTGTAAATGAGGTGAGTGCTATTTCTGAAATTCAATCACAACTTGCTAATCTTACTTCTCTTGTTTCTCAGGTTGTGATTGGTCCAAAAGCACAAGAACACCAAGTCTGTGGCGTGTGCTCAATTCAAGGGCATCCATCCGACAAGTGCCCTCAACTAATCGAGAATGGTGGGTGGGAATCTGCCAATGCAATTGGTTTCCAAGGACAAAATCAAAACAACCCATACTCGAACACTTACAATGCCGGATGGAGGGACCATCCAAACTTCAAATGGAGGGAGCCACAACAAGCTGCCCAACAAGGAGGATTTAGGCCAAACCCCCCTGGTTTTTATTCCAAGCCGTATGCACCCCAACAATCCCAACAACCTTCGGCATCATCTCATTCAGGTACGTCTTTGGAAAGTAATCAAGCTATGCAATTACTAACCTCTATTTCGCAGGGGTTGCAAAATCAAAACAACCGGATAGAAAATAACGAGAAGGAGATGATGGATATGAAGAAACAAATAGGGCAGATTTCTGAGTTCCTTGGACAGATTAGAGAGCAAGGAAAGCTTCCTAGCTCAACCACAGTCAATCCAAAGGGAGGATTCGAATCCGCCAAGGCCATCACCCTAAGGGGTGGAAAAGAAGTTGGGACCGAGCCAAACAATCCCAAATCTGCCCAGAAAGTAGATGAAGAGACGACACAACCTGAGGCAGATCACCCTAACTCGGCCAAATCAGGTAATTTAAGTTCAAATTCATGTACTTCACGTCCTAATCTGCCCAATGTACCTTTTCCTCGCAGGTTCATGCAAGAAAAAAAGGAAGAAAGCGAGAAGGACATTCTTGAAACGTTCCGGAAGGTGCAAGTGAACATACCGCTTCTCGATGCAATCAAACAGGTTCCAAAGTATGCTAAATTCCTCAAGGACCTATGCAATACAAGGAGAAGAAGGGCAAACAAAGAGGTAGTGAAGGTAAGCGAGAATGTGTCCGCTGTTTTGCAACGTAAACTGCCTACCAAGTGCAAAGACCCCGGTAGTTTCACGATTCCTTGTGTGATTGGACATAATCGTTTTGAACATGCCATGCTTGATTTAGGTGCATCCATAAATGTCATGCCTTATTCTATTTATGCATCTATGAATTTGGGTGAATTAAAACAAGATGGTGTAATTATACAATTGGCCGATCGTTCTAACGCGTATCCAAAAGGAGTTTTGGAAGATGTGCTTGTGCAGGTGAACCATTTAATTTTTCCGGCTGATTTCTACATCCTAGACATGGAGGATTCAGCCCATTCTACATCTTTGCCGATTCTCCTTGGTAGGCCATTCATGAAGACGGCCCGAACGAAGATTGATGTATACAAAGGCACCTTGACAATGGAATTCGATGGGGAAGTGATTGATTTTAATATTTCTGAAACTATGAGATATCCCGTTGATGACCATTCTTGTTTTTCCATTGATGTTATCGATTCTTTGGCGCAGGTATACCTTGAAGAATTGAATGAGGACGCCCTGGAAACAACCATCACTAAGGCCATAGAGCGCAAAAATGAAGGATTTGGGCCAATGCAAGGCCACGGCAAGGAGGAGGAATTCTTTGCAATGGGTTCTAGTGAAGAAATAATTGAGGTTGTGGCAGCCCTTGAGTCATTACCACAACAATATGGTAAGGTTCCACTCTCACTTTCAAATTCAGTTTCCACTAAGATGCTACCTTCTGTTGTTCAGGCACCATCGCTTGAACTTAAGCCGTTGCCGGACCATTTGAAGTATGTGTTTTTGGGAAAAGGCGAAACATTGCCCGTCATCATTTCATCAAGTCTCACGGCAATGGAGGAGGAGAAGCTTGAGAGGGTGCTGCGAGAGCACAAAACGGCCATAGGGTGGACTTTGGCCGACATTAAAGGAATAAGCCCTACCACATGCATGCACCGTATACTTCTTAAGGAGGGGGCTAAACCAACTCGAGAGGCTCAACGCCGTCTCAACCCTCCGATGATGGAAGTGGTGAAGAAGGAAATAATCAAACTTTTGGATTGCGGAGTGATCTACCCTATCTCCGATAGCCATTGGGTCTCTCCAGTTCAAGTCGTTCCCAAGAAGTCCGGAGTAACTGTTATCAAGAATGATGAGAATGAGCTCGTGCCTACACGCATTCAGACTGGATGGCGAGTGTGTATCGATTACCGGAAGCTAAATGCCATGACTAGGAAAGATCACTTTCCTTTGCCATTCATCGACCAGATGCTCGAAAGGTTAGCCGGTCATGCTTTTTACTGTTTTCTTGATGGATACTCTGGATATAACCAAATTGTGATAGCCCCGGATGATCAAGAGAAGACCACATTCACATGTCCCTTTGGAACATTTGCTTATCGTCGCATGCCATTTGGCTTATGCAACGCACCGGCCACTTTCCAAAGGTGTATGGTAAGTATATTTTCCGATTTTGTTGAAAAGATCATTGATAAGCTTAAAAATGATGCACGTTTCTATGTTTGGGATGACCCTTATTTGTGGAAGTATTGCTCAGATCAAATTGTACGTAGATGTGTGCATGATTCTGAATTTCACTCAATTCTAAGCTTTTGTCACACATATGCATGTGGTGGTCATTTTGGCACACAACGCACTGCCCTCAAGGTTTTAGAGTGTGGTTTTTATTGGCCGACTATATTTAGGGATGCTAGAACCTTTTGTATGTCTTGTGATCGTTGCCAACGAATGGGTAACATAGGTACCAAGGACCAAATGCCGCAAACCCCTGTCTTTAATGTTGAAATTTTTGATGTTTGGGGCATTGATTTCATGGGCCCTTTCCCTCCATCTTATGGTTTCACTTATATCTTGCTAGCCGTTGATTATGTTTCTAAATGGGTGGAAGCAAAAGCCACCCGTACTAACGATTCTAAGGTGGTTGCAGATTTCGTGAAAACTAACATTTTTGCTAGGTTTGGAATGCCGAGAGTAATCATAAGTGATGGAGGGTCTCACTTTTGCAATCAGACCATTGAGGCGTTGCTAAGAAAGTACCATGTCAACCATAAGGTCTCTACACCTTACCATCCTCAAACAAATGGCCAAGCCGAGGTGTCTAACCGAGAAATCAAAAAAATTTTGGAGAAGACCGTTGGACCAACAAGGAGGGATTGGAGCTTACGTTTAGATGATGCACTGTGGGCATATCGTACGGCATACAAAACACCCATTGGGATGTCACCTTTTCGGCTCGTCTATGGTAAGCCATGTCATTTGCCCGTAGAGTTAGAGCACAAGGCACATTGGGCCGTGAAGATTTTCAACATGGACATAGATGCAGCGGGAGTTCATAGGAAGCTCCAATTGAATGAACTTGAGGAGATTCGGAATGAAGCCTATGAGAATGCCCGGATGTACAAAGCCAAGACCAAAGCATTCCATGATAAAATGATTCGAACCAAGACCTTCACAGTTGGGCAGAAAGTGTTACTTTTCAACTCTCGCCTACGGTTGTTTCCTGGTAAGTTGCGTTCTAAATGGATTGGCCCGTTTGTTGTTACTAATGTTTTCCCTCATGGTGCAGTGCAAATCAAAAGTTCAAGGACGCAGCAAGAATTCAAAGTGAATGGGCATCGGTTGAAGCCCTATTACGAGATGTTTGAGGAGCATGTCGTGCATGAGGTACCCCTCCATGCCGTGGAACCTAGTCAAGCTTAAACGGAGGTACCGTCCGGCTGCAAGACGTAAAAGAAAGCGCTTCGTGGGAGGCAACCCATGCATCCGAATAGAGAAGAACTTGGAAACCCCTTTAAGAGACTTATTTTTATTCCTTTCTTTTTCTTTACTGCCTTTACTTTGCTTTCTTTCTCGTATTTGTTTATTTGCTTGCTCTGTTGTGACTTTCTGCTTAAAACATTGAGGACAAAGTTTGATTTAAGTGTGGGGGGGTAAACAATTTGTATTTGCATGAATTTCGTGGGATTTATTCACCTTTCACTTAGAATGTTGTTTCTTGCTGTTTTAAGCATTTTTAGAGTGTTTTAGTGTGTTTTATAGTGTCTTGGTATAAAACTCCGAAAATTTAAAAAAAAAAAAATAAATTCTTTTGAAAAAACCCAAAAATATGTGTTTTTAGAGTCATTTGAGTCATTTTGTTGCTATTTCGTTTCTGCCTTGTTAGGTTGTTTAGTTGTTATTGTTTGTTTGTTTATTAATTGTGTGAGTTTATGATTGTAACATTGAGAAAATGTTTGATTTATTGATAGGCACTGCTAAACAAAGAAAGATGGTGCTTCACAAAGGTTGTTTGCTTGAGGCCCCACTACGTGGCTTTACTCTTGAAGCGGAAGGCGTAGGAACAGAAGGCATCGGAGCGGAAGGCGTAGGAACAGAAGGCATCGGAGCGGGAGGCATCGAAGATAGAGCATTCCAGGCCTCAATACTTGGCCAAGCGCTGGATGAGCCAGGAAAAAGGTGCCTCTGGAGGAAAGACGAGAACCTTTGACGGTCACTGTGAATCCGACCTTCAGACTCTTGCAGCTCATCAAGCTTCCTCTTCATGCCCGTCGAATAGTTGTTTGCAAGCACGTGCAAACTTCTATTCTCATACTTCAGCTGCTGGATCTCCTGCTTGAGACTTTCCACCTCTGCCATCAATGATTCCACCTGACGGGAGCGGGCAAGCAGGCGTTGGCCCATGTTGGACACAGAACTCGCACACTGAACACTAAGTGCGAGGGACTCTTGAACGGCCAACTCATCGGACCGTCCTGACAGCAGCCTACTATCTTTCGGAGTGAGGAGGTTCCTAGCTACTATTGTAGCTGTTGTGGCGTCCTGCATCACGGAGTCTTCACCTGTGAGAGGACCGTTAGAAGAAAAGAAAGAAGGGCGCCATACGTTACCTTGACGCAGCGCGCCCGCATCACTGCTAAGGCTCAATTCCAAGCTAAGGTTCGATGAGTTTGCCATTTTTCAAAAGTGTTCAAGGGGTGGATGGAATTAATTCTCAAAGGGCCAGAGTCGATTTTTCAAGAATGGGATTTCTTCAGAGTGTATTTGTTTGGGTGATCGATAGCTCCATAAAAAGCCATGGCGACGCGTCCACCGATTCAGAGATCCGGATTTTCCTCCGCAAATTTCGACGACGCATTCGCGGCTTTTCAGAAAACGCGCTCAGCTTTGTCAAAAGATATCTGACAAAGCTGATAACACGTGGAGGCCATCATCTCAATTACACGTCTTTAGCCGACAAGCGCAAAGTTCGGCGACGCTTTCTCTGCTTTTCAGAAAACGCGTGCAGCTTTGTCAAAAGAGCCGCACCCGTGACTACTTTTGCCATGCAGAAATCGAAGAGCCGTTCGTTCAGAAATCGAAGAGACGTCTGTCGACAAAGGGTAAAAGAGCAGTACCACCACTTTCTATTCAGAAAATCCCTATATTTGTCGACCTTCATCTCTTATGGCAAGGCAGACTTGAAGAAAATGCCCACCAACTCTCTCTCACCTCTGAGGGCGCACTCCCAGCAAAGCCTTTTGAATTACTCAAAATTTTCTTCTTCCCCAAAGATGATACCAGACGCCTGGAGTAAAGATGACCCAGGAGGAAATGCATGTGCTGATTCATGCACCGCTTCTTCAAAAGCAAAGGTATCTCATATCATAAAGGTCAAAAGCAAAAGTATCTCATATCATGCTCTTTCACTGTCTTTTTCTTTGTCCTTGTTCTTACTCGCATGGCAAAGTGAAAGAAGCAATCAGCCGGCACTTGGAGTCAGTCTTCCGATCTGGAGCCAACTGCCTGGAACCTATTCCTGATTGCTTACCTAGCGTTGCTCTCGAGTAGTCATCTTCAACGGTTGATACACTTCCAGAGAAGGGACCACTCCTGCAAAGATTGAACAAAGAAACAGATAAAGGGGGAAAGCTCAGACCTTCGGGGAAGACCAAAAGAACCATCATGCTGCCCAGTTCAAGAAGTAGCACAAAGGAAAATCAACGATGGGCAGAAACCAGTTCAAGAGTAAGCATGTAGAATCACAAAGATCAAAAGCCTCAATGCAATTACCAAGGAGAAGATGGAATTTACACTCTATAACCAGATTTGCGTCTCTAAACTCTTCTCTTTGTTAATTACATTCTGCCATGTTTAGTATGTTTAAGTGTTTTTTGTGTATTTACTTATGTTTTGTGTGAATCTATGCTTAAAACATTGAGGACAATGTTTGATTTAAGTGTGGGGGGGTAACTAATGTTGTTAATGCAAATTCGTGGGATTTTATCACCCATAACTTCAAATATTGTTCCTTGCTGTTTTAAGGTGTTTTTAAGTTGTTTTAGAGTGTTTTAGTATGTTTTGTTTTTATAACTCCGAAAAGCACATAAAAATTTGAAAAATTGTTTTGAAAAACCTAAAAAGAGTGTTTTGAGTCGTTTTTTGTGAGTTTGTGTCTTAGGGTACCTTCCAACACAATGATAAGGATTTGGTTTGTAATTGCATGACGGTTAAAAAGAGTTATTAACATAGAGAAAAGTTTGATTTACTCTTGGTATATGCTTGGTTATGGTTATAATGTATGACTTCACATGCAATCATAAAAGAAAAATTCGTTTTTGTAACATGCTTGAAGGAAGGAATTCAAACAAACGCTACAACCCTGTGAGACTCGAGCCATTACCTTCTTTGGAGAGTTATTTTCTGTGATTCTGTGTTTTCTAAAGTTGTTGCATGATCTCATTATTCCTTGCTTGGTTGCTACTTAGGATGTAATTGTATCATGATAGAACTAAATGCCAGAACTTATATCCGTTTCATTCAAAGCATGACATTGAATTGCATAACATATATCAAGATGAAGTTGTGTAGTTGCCACCATAACCAAATAGCCTTACTTCCCATATTTCGTATTTGTTGTAAGTTTTAACCCCGTTGAGCCGCGTTTAGCCTATTTTCTTTGCTAACCACATCACCCCTTACCTAGCCTAGAGTAGGACCATCCGTACCCTTTGTTCTTGAAAGATAGTGAGCATGACTTAATTGAATTCCTTTTTATTAATATGTTGCAGAAAATAAGTGTGGGGGAAGGGATTTTTGTGTGTATGTATGTGCCTAAGTCTTAAAGGAGGCACGGAAAAAAAAAAAAAAAAAAAAAAAAAAAAAAAAAAAAAAAAAGTGAAAATAAGTGAGAATGGACTCACAAGTGTGATTGTTGATGAAAGGGCCCAAAAAGTTTGAATATGGCCCTAAGTTTTGTGACTTCCCCTTGGGTGTTCAAAGTTAACTTCTGCGTTCTAAAGGGAATTCTAAGTGCCTAATTCAATACTTTGCTCACTATTGCTTTAAGAACGTTTGTGTACTCTACCTTTCTTTGTTAAACCATTACCCTTAGCCCCGTTACATCCCTCAACTTCTATCTTGAGTGTTATGTGTTTCAATTTGCGGAGTTTGAAATTGATATGAGCTTATGGAATCACTGGTTCTCATTCTAAGTAGTAGCATTCCATTCATGAGATCATATTCATGTCATTATCGTAAATCCAGAAAATGCTTTCTTTGTTATAACATATGTGAGATACTAGTCTTTCATGTTTACATCAATCTTCTCACATATACCTAGTGTAGGGAGTGTAGTCAGAAAATCTGTGTGAAAAACGAGTGCATATCTTGTAAGGATTTGAGCAAATTCTCTAAGGCATGTTACTACATTCAAAACATGGTTTTAAATGCTTAATTGTGAAATAGTATGTGGTGACTATGATTAAGAATGTACTTAAGTGTGAAGATGACTAAAATCTGTGAGAATGATGATTTTTAACATGTCATGTGCATTGGAAATCCCTAAGACGGTTGTTGGAAGGTTTAGGTTGTGTTTTACGTGTTTAGTGTCGTTTTGTTTATTTGTTTTTATTCTGTTTTGCTCGAGGACTAGCAAAAGCTAAGTGTGGGGGTATTTGATAGGAGCATATTCATGCGACTTAAATGGCTTGTTCTCGTGCATTTACGTTATGTTTCTCTCGTTATTTTAGTCCTTTATGCTTCTTTTGTGTGTTTTCAGGTTCTAAGGGCCTAGGGAGCAAGAAAGTGCATTTTGAGGCCATTTGGAGCATTTTTGGGCATGGATTGGATAGCTTATCCATGGAGCCAAGAGGATGGACGAATTTGAAGGCCTTGTATGCACTTGAAGACACAACACATTATGCCATACAAACCAACCTATTTTAGGCCCATTCTATGTACTTAAACCCTAGCCCTTTAAACTAGTTCATTTATCACTTATCAAACCATTCACTTATCACTCACCACATATCATATATTTATTACTTATCATATCATTCATTCATCTACATATCAATAACCACATATCAATAACCACTTATCTTATCACTCAACATATCATACACTTATCACTCATCACACTTCATTATTACACCACCATTCATTCTTTAAAACACAAACAACATTCACATGCAAACACAAGCTTTAACCAACAAACAAAACAGCCAACACATGCACCAAAACACCTTTGCCGTGGCCTTCACTCCCCCTTGCATTTTCAGCCATTCCACTTCATCATTACACCACCTTCTCCATCTTTAATCACATGCACCACTAATTCAACACATGCACTTGTTCCTCCATTAAATCAACCACATTCATCACCAAAGAACCTTTGTGCCGTGAGTCCCATTCCATTTTCTGTGCAGTTTTTCTCCTTCATTGCAGCCACTATCCAACCACTTCCCATCCCTCCAAAACACTTCACATAATCCCCAAAGCTCACTTAGACCTTGTGCTACAACAACGAGGAAGAAAAGAGTGCCTAAACGTTCATACAATTCAAGTTTGAGTTGTTGGAATTTTTAGGTGTTTCTTTGATTTCAAAGTTTAAATTTAATTCTCTTTGTTTTGTACGTATGAGAATGGAAGAGAAGAGTGCCTAAACGTTCATACAATTCAAGTTTGAGTTGTTGGAATGTTTAGGGGTTTCTTTGATTTCAAAGTTATGAGGAACTAAACCCCCTTTAGCTAGGGGGTGATTCGAAACTATGTTTATATTTGCAATATGAATTGATTACTTTTGGTTGGTATTTCATAAGTTGTGGATTCAATTCGTTTAACTGTTTGATTGATAAATTATTTATGTATGTTCATTAAGATTGCAAGCTTAATTTTCATGCATGAATATGACGCTAGAATATAAGTGAGTTTCACCTAATCGTTATGAACTTATATTCACAAGTAGTGGAGGTTGCTTATAAACAATCGCGTTAAACGAATTCTTGGCATAAGTTTCATGCGTATTCCATAGTAACGAGTGCCTCGTCAACACTTATAATTTTCATTGAACTTAATGATCTTTGTTGAATGTCTCTATCATGCGTATTCCATAGTTAGGGACTTTGATTAAGAATAATTTGGTTGTCATGCGTATTCCATTCAATCCAATGAATTTAGGGAAATTTGAAAGTTAATTTAAGCGGACCTAATTAACTTGGAGCATTGAGTTTCATAATTTATCGAAAGACCAACCGAAAATCAATCTTGTATTGCAAGTGTAACATGTGTGGAGAAGAACCCCTTAGCTATTCCATCATCCATATTTTTATCACATTCATATTTACATTTTGCCTTCAATTATATTCTGTCTTTTTAATTTAATATCGTCCAACCACAATTCCCCCCCTATTTTGTTAAAGTCTTAATCATTCGTATTTGTTTTATTTGTGTATCTTTAAAGCTTTTGGAGTGATAAACAATTGCAAATTCGTCTAAATCAAGTTCTAGCTTCTATTTGAGTCAATTTGATTGTTTTAGACAATTTGAGTTTTTCAAAGCCATTCTGAGTCATAGTAGTCTTGTTAAGAGTATTTTAATTTAGTTTTTATGTTTTTAAGTCAATTTAGAAGGTTTTAGCAAGCCCTCCTAATCCCCGGTCTAGAACGATCCCTCACTTATCCATTCTACTACAATTGTCAAACGAGGGTTTAATTTGAGTGTCAAGTAAATCTCACATCAACCCCCGACGACGAAGAAGCAACGTCAGTCGTTAGTCAGGAAGATAAATTTTCTCCTCCGTTTTATAGCTAATATAGAAGGTAAAATGAATGCGTTCTCTATGTTCTTGAAACTTAAGGACTCAGATAAGTTTAAGTGGCAAGAAGAACATCAGGCGGCTTTCATACAAATCAAGGTTTCCCTTACAACGCCACCAGTACTTGTACATTTCGACGGCCGACGAGTCCATCGGTTGCCTCATCGCGCAAGATAACAATGATTGGCATGAACAAGCTATCTTTTATCTCAGCCGAAATCTGAATTCGCCTGAGATCAATTATTCATTTGTTGAGAAACTTTGTTTGGCTTTGTTTTTCACCGCGTCAAAACTTCGACATTACATGCTCCCATTAGTTACATAGATCATCGCCCAGACAGATGTTATTCGTTACATGCTTACTCGGCCTATCGTCAAAGGCCGAATTGGGAAATGGACAATGGCATTATCAGAGTTCAGTTTGCAATACATACCCCAAAAGGCCATCAAAGGTCAAGCCCTAGCCCATTTTTTGGCCCAATAGCCCTTTCTTTACGGTTTTGGGGGCAGCGAAGTTGACATTGGTTTAGTCGAAACACGAGACAACTATTAGACGATGCACTTTGATGGTTCTAGCACCTCAACCTCGGCTGGGATTGGCATCGTCATTCAATCTCCCGACCACTACCGTTGGTACTTCTCTCTCACGTTAGACTTCAGCTATACGAATAACCAGGCCGGATATGAAGCTTTTATCATTGGCCTTCATGTCCTTCACGACTTAAGAGCAGCCCATGTCCTCGTCTTTGGTGATTCCGAACTGGTGATTAACCAACTCAACGACATTTTTCATTGCATGAGTTGTACTTTGGTGCCCTATCACATGGTTGCCACCTATTTGGCTGAGTTGTTTGAGGGAATTACATTTGAGCACGTTTCGCGTGTCCGGAACACTGACGAGGATGAACTCACCCATATAGCTTCCGGAACACAACTCCCGGAGGGCAAGCTAGGCCAGGCAACACGAATAGGACAGCGATCTTATCCAGCCTTGGTTAATCAGTAAGTTCTCCAATGCAATCACATAATACGCACACGAGTGATGTCTTTACCATTGTTGCTAGAACGAGGGGATCCGTAGAAGTATATGCTGTCGAGACATTGCCAGACGATTAGAGAAGGGCGATTATACAATATCTCAATAACCCTAGTGACAAACATGACCGAAGAACAAGAATCCATGCCACAAACTACGTGTTATATGAGAATGAGTTATATCGAAAGGGTGAGGATGGTTTATGGTTATTATGCCTCAGCCCACAGGAAGCTACCCAGGCAATCACCGAGGTACACGAAGAGATTACGGAGCTCACCAATCCGTACGTAAAATACGTTGGTTGCTTCGCCGACACGGCTATTTCTGGCCGAGTATATTGAAGGATTGCATTGAATACGCATGAGGATGCATATAATGTCAGATTCATGGACCTATACAAAGAGTCCTGGCCGAATTACTTCACTCAGTTATCAAACCATGGCCGTTCAGAGGATGGGCAATGGACGTGATCGGTAAAATCACTCTGTCTTCTAAAGCAGCAAAACATATGTGGATACTAGTGGCAACCGACTATTTCACCAAGTGGGTCGAAGCAAAATCATAAGCTGAGTTGACAACCAAAGAAGTTTGCAATTTTATTTCGAAAAATATTGTAACTAGATTCGGCATGCTAGAAACGATCATAACTGACAACGGTATAATCTTTATAGCTGACAGGTTCAAAAAGTATACGGCAAATCTAAATATTCAACTCGAGCAATCTACGCCGTATTATTCACAGGCGAATAGGCAGGCTGACGCAAGCAATAAGGTTTTGGTCGGCATTCTTGAAAAAATGGTAAGAGAGAGACCTGGCATGTGGTAAGAGAGAGTTACTAACAACAGTTTTACCTCTTCCAGGATGATCGTTGATTGTTTTGAATTTTTTGGGAAATCCTTCTCGGCCAAAAAAAGCCACCTCCTCCAATACAAGCGCAACAGCAGGTTCTTCGACCAGTGGAACAGTAAGTGGCTCAACCATGACTCCAAGGATGGTTCGAATTTGGATGGCTTGGCCAGCGAGAGTTGGCCATTTTTCCGTCGAAACCCAAATGATAGAAGCAGGAGGAGAGACACTAGGAGCGGTCGTTCCCGTGGTCTGGCTAGAGATAATGTGAATCTCCCATTCTTACCTCTTCGCCAATTTCTTGATGCATTTTATGGGGTCGGGCAGCTTCACCTGCAGTATCGGCTTCCTAGTGAGGTCGTTTACTTTGCGGGCCTTACGCAGTGGTTTTTACCTTCTTAACAGAGGCGATCGATTTTTTCCTGTTTATAGCCGCGACAATCACATCTGCCTGTTTTGACATTCGACCACCTGAGAAAACTAAATCAAGTCAACAAAGTTAAATGTGTTTGAATCAAGCCAGTAGATTGACTTGTCTCCTTGGACTATGGGGCTGCAGTTGTTTAAGATCGATCACCGAAAGTTTGTGGACCACATCTTCGACCGGAGCACAAAAGAAGTCCCGCGTGTATTCTTCCCATTAGTCGTCAAAGGTGTCGGTACCGAGAAATTCAAGAACAGTTGGTTGAAGGTGGAATTTCTTGCACCTTTCTTGAAATTCTTTCTCAGTATCCTGACATTCCCTCTCTGAAGAACTAGAAAGGCGCCCTCGGCTTAGGAGGGAGCGGGAAGTAAGTAGAGGCACCAGACAGCCTTAAAGGTAGCCAAGTTGTCGAGTAGCGAAGTGAGGATGGTAGACCTCCCAACTTGCTTGACGAGTGTCACAGCCAAGCGGAAGGTTGCGTGTTAACACGAACGACCCCCAGTTTTGACGAAGGCCAACATCTTCAGCTTCATCCTGTGCCAATGTTGGAAGCCTGATTGAAGAAGGGTACTCTTGACGACGGTATATCAAAAATTCATCGTCAGAAAGGACGTCTAGACAGAAGAAACTTGTTGAAGCTTTGCTTCCCCTAATTCCAAAACACAACAATAGACTTGCAACTATAGTATAGGAAAAGCTTATATTTGATAGCGGTCATATGGGGGAAAGGATCCGATCGTAGATAGAGACTTAAACCTGTGTGGGGGTAGGGGCGGATGTAGCCAAGTGGATCAAGGCAGTGGATTGTAGCACACTAGTAAAGGCACTCGATTAGCCGGCAAAAGCCCTCTCCTTAATGATATTCTTAGCTTTTTAAAAAGGAATTTTTAGAGGTTGGATCAATAGCAATAGTAGACACGCCCAGATCCTTTGCGCTACTAGTCCTTTTGTCGGGGGAAAAAATGCAAAAGGTCTCTCCCCTCTCCTTATCAGTCGAGTTACTTCATACCTTAGTCTTTTATTTAGAAAATTGTAATATAGATTGCCACTAATAAGGGACGATTTTTGCGCCATTTTTGCAAACCGTAAACGAAATATGTTTGAATAAAGAGACCTGGGCCATAATCAGCAAATAGAAAAACTCTTCCCAGCATGACTAAAAAAAAGATAAAATCTACCGGTAAGAATAATAGGGCGGAGAGATAAATTAAAATAGAGAGAAAGACTTCCGTGGGCTCGGCTATGTTCCACAAAGTAGCGGCCGAAAGGGAACTCAAAAAAAGGCCTTTTAAACAGAATTCCTTTTCAAAGGGGGTAGAGGCCAGACGATGGATGGTGGTTATGAAATCAGTTCCGCATCAGATGATGAGCCCATGCGAAAACTTTATCTTTTATTGGCGCAGGTAGGCTATTAGATTGAGTTGAAAGCCTACCAACGCATAAAGGTTCCGATTCGAGCGATAGCCCGAACGGGGGAGGCAAGAACATCTTGATCGAAAGCTCCACTGTTCTGAATAATGAGAAAGACTTTAAGCCGACCTAGCTTCTTTCTTTCAGAACCTGCTTTTCTAGTTTTCATTTCAAGCGTGCCGTAAGCCTAATATAGATGTACTGAGATCGAGCGACAAGAGCTACTTGCCCTCCGCATGCCGGGATCATAAACGCATGATTTGGACTGGCTCGATAAGGCATTACGTGAGCTTTCGGGGCTGGGGAGAAGGCCCTTTTGGTCTGGAGATGGAAGTTGATGACGCGAGATACTGGTCATTTTGAGTAAAATGAGCGCTCACCTTTGGCGCATCTTCTTGGCAATCGAGTATGCAAACCCCCTTTCCTCACAGTCTCTTCTCGACCAGACGAGGGGGTGACTAACCTTGGTTGGGAGGTTGCCCTAAGGTTACGATCCGTTGGGTTGGAAAACAAACCTGGATCCAAAATGCAGAAAGACTCGCGAGGGGTTGGTTGGTCCGCAAAATCATGGGAGAGGCAGGCTAAGTGAAATAAAATAATATACTGGTGTTACTATATAATCTTATGAATCACGCGCGGCACACTTTCTATATCTCCTCCGTCTACAAGGTGAACAGCTTAGCTTACAGCACATCGTGTTTGCCACCACACCGGCTGGCTGGTGAGCCTCTTTGATTGGTAGGCGGGCGGCCTAAGCCCCCTACTTAAGATACATTCATAAGGGGAATTTTATGTTGCCGTGACGTACCAGCGAGCCATGACTGCGCTGTTTCATGATATGATTCACAAGGAAATGGAGGTTTATCTATGTCGATGACACGATCGCCAAGTCTTGGGCTCGAGAAGACCGTGAATTTGAAGAGCATTAAGGCAGGCAGACAGATATTATTAACTGCTTTAAGTCGGTAAGGCAAGGCTGATTTCACCGATCATTCCTACTTAACGCTTTGGACGAGTATTTTCAAAACCTCAGTTCACTATCATTAAAGGAACTTCTGACCGCTGAGGTTGTGGTGGTGGAAGCTAATTTACTTAACTGCTGTGAACATGCAAGAGTTATTTTGATCGCTTCTTAAGATAGGGCCAAAGGCTGCGATGCAAGAGGCAGTCTCTAGTCCAGTCTAGCGGTCATGTTTGAATCCGAACTAGTTGGAGATTCGCACTAAGTGACTTGACTTCGTATCCTTGCTTCTGTTCTCGTCCGCTCTAAAAAACCAGTGTTCTTAGAAGGTCGTTAAAACTACCTTTGACGTTTGATGCGAGATTTATACGCACACAAATTAAACCCTATTTGTGACAAGTATAGTAATGATGTAAGTAGGGATCGTTCTAACCGGGGATTAACTAGGGGTGCTAATCTACTTTGAATTGACTCAAAAACACAAAAACTAAACTTAAAGACTCTTAACAAGACTACTATGACTCAGAATAGCTTTGAAACACTCAAAACTGCCTAAAACAATCAAATTGACTCAAACAGAAACTAGAACTTAATTTGTACGAATTTAAAAGTGTTTGTGACTCCAAATACTTAAAAACCAAAATAAGACAGATTATAATGACTAAGACTTAACAAAATATGGGGGGATTGTGTTTGGACGAGATTAAATTAAATGGACAGATTATAATTAAGGGCAAAAATGTAAGTATGAATGTGATGAAAATATGGATGGAATGCTAGCTAGAAGGTTCTTCTCCACACATGTTACACTTGCATACAAGATTGATTTTCAGTTGGTCTTTTGATAAATTATGAAACACAACACCCCGGGTTAATTAGGTCCGCTTAAATTAACCGTTAAGTTCTCCTTAAGTTAATGAATTGGATGGGTTTGCGCAACGCAATTCACAACATTCTCCAAAAGTCCTTTACGTGAAAAGCACAATAAAGATACAATCAAAGATCATTAAGCATCATGAAAACTATAAGTGTTGACGAGGCCTTCGTTACTATGAAAAGCATGAAACTAGTGCCAAGAATTCATTTAACGCGATTGTTTATAAGCAACCTCCACTACTTGTGAATATAAGTTCATAACTATTAGGTGAAACTCACTTATATTGTAGCCTCATATTCATGCATGAAAATTAAGCGTGCACTCTCAATAAACATACATAAATAAGTTCTCAATCAAACAGTTAAACAAATTGAATCCACAACTTATGAAATTCCAACCAAAGGTAATCAATTCATATTGCAAGGATAAACATGGTTTCGAATCACCCCCTAGCTAAAGGGGGTTTAGTTCCTCATACGTACAAGACAAAGAGAATTGAAATTAAACATTGAAATCAAAGAAACACCTAAACATTCCAACAACTCAAACTTGAATTGTATGAACGTTTAGGCCCTCTTCTCTTCCTCTTTGTTGCGGCACAAGGTCTAAGGATAGGTTTTGGGGTGGTATTTGTATGGAGGAATGGATGTGTGATGGTAGGGTAGTACTTTGGAGGGATGGGGAGTGGTTAGAGTGGCTGCAATGGAGGAGAAAAGGTGCAGAAAATGGAAGGGGATGCACGGCAAAGAATGGGTTGTTTTGTGTTGGTGTGTTGTGTGATTGTTTTATGGTGAATGGGAATGGTGTGTATGAATGCATTGCATGGTTTTATAGGGAGAGAATGGATGGGAGAGCATGTGAATGGCAGCTAGGAGGGAATGATTAAAGAGGGAATGCATGTGGAATGACAACTAGGTTGGTTGGTGGAAAGCTGAAAATGCAAAGTGGAATGCTGGAAATAGGATGGGAGTGCACGGCAAAGGTTGTGTGTTTGTGATGGGAGAAAATGGATGAATGATTAAGAGTGCATGTGGGTGAATTATAGAATGGGAAAGCATGTGAGTGACAACTAGGGTGAATGGTGGCTGCAATGATGAAGTGGGATGGCTGAAAATAGGGGTGGGAGGCCACGGCATTGGTTGTGTATTTGTGATGCATGTGGCTGAAATTGGTAGGTTATGCATGGGTTAGGATGGTTTTTGGGAAGAGAATGGGCTAGGCCCTTTGTTTTATGTCCTAAAGTGCATACAAGGCCTTCGATTTCGTCCAACACTTTGGCTCCAAGCATAAGCTATCCATCCTTAGCCCAAAAGTGCTCCAAAAGGCCCCAAAAGGCTCCACAATGCATCCTTTCGTCAAATACGTCTTATGATCCTGAAAACACACAAAAGAGGCTTGAAGAATTAAAATAACTAAGAATTAATAACATAAATGCACGAAAACGAGCCAACTAAGTTGCCTAAATATGCTCCTATCAAATTCCCCCACACTTAGCTTTTGCTAGTCCTCGAGCAAAACAGAAAAACAAAACAAAACCTAAACCTTCCAACAATGGTCTCAGGGGTTCCCAATGCACATGACATGTTCAAGAACATTACTCACATAGATTTTAATCATCCATACACTTAAGTACATACTTAATCATAGTCACCACATATTAGTTCACAATTAAGCATTTAAAACCATGTTTTGAATGTAGTAACATGCCTTAGAGAATTTGCTCAATTTCTTACAAGATATGCATTCAATTTTCACTCAGATTTTCTAACTACACACCCTAATCTAGTTACATGTGAGAAGATTGATGTAAACATGAAAACGAACACTCACATATATGTATCATAAAGAAAGCAATTTCTGGAGTTAATAAGCATGTTTAGGTATGATCTCATGAATGGAATGCTACTACTTAGATGCGAGAACCAGTGACACCATATGCTCATACCCAGTTCAAACTCCACAAATTGAAACACATAACACTCAAGATTGAAGTCACGGGTTATACTGGGGCTTGGGGTGTTTGGATAACAAAGAAAGGCTATGGAAAACAAAGGTTCTTAAAGAAATAGTGAGCAAAGCACTTGAATCAACTTAGAATTCACTTTTGAATGAAAACTCAACTTTTGAACAAAAAGGGAGAACAAGCTCTTTTTCCTTTCTTTCTTTCTTTTCTTTTCTGTTTTTCTTTTTCATATGTTTTTCACAATTTTTTTTTTTTTTGTTTTCTTTTGAATCTCAAAACATACATAAACACTTTGAGAACAAACAAATTATCTCCCCCACACTCATTTTCTTTCATAATGTAACTCAAAAGGAATTCATTTAAATCATGCTCACTATCTTTTAAGAACAAGGGTGTGGACTGTCCTAAACTAGGCTAGGTGAGGATAATGTGGGTTAACAAAGAATAAAGGCTAAACAAAGCTCAACGGGGTTAAAACTTACAACATATACGAAATATGGGAAGTAAGGCTATTTGGCTATGGTGGCAACTCCACAACTTCATCTTGATATATGTTATGCAATTCAATGTCATGCTTTGAATGAAACGGATATAAGTTCTATCATTTAGTTCTATCATGATACAATTGCATTCTAAGTAGCAACCAAGCAAGGAATAATAAGATCATGCAACAACTTTAGAAAACAGAGAATCACAGAATATAACTCTCCAAAGAAGGTAATGGCTCGAGTCTCACAGGGATGTAGCGTTATTATGAGTTCCTTCCTTCAAGCATGTTACAAAAACTGATTTTTTTTTTTTTTCTTTATGATTGCATGTGAATTCATAAATTATAACCACAACCAAGCATAACTCAAAGAGTAAATCAAACTTTCATCCAAGTTTATAACTTTTTTTAATAGCCATGTAATTACAAACCAAATCCTCATCATTGTGTTGGAAGGTACCCTAAGACACAAACACACAAAAACGACTCAAAACACTCTTTTTCGGCTTTTCAAAACATGTTTTTCAAATTTTTATGTGATTTTCGAAGTTATAAAACAAAACATACTAAAACACTCTAAAACAGCTTAAAAACACCTTAAAACAGCAAGGAACAACACTTGAAGTTATGGGTGATAAAATCCCACGAATTTGCATCAAATATACTTAGTTACCCCCCCCCCCCCAACACTTAAATCAAACATTGTCCTCAATGTTTTAAGCATAGATTCACACAAAACATAAGTAAACACACAAACAACACTTAAACATACTAAACATGGCAGAATGTAACTAACAAAGAGAAGAGTTTAGGGACGCAAATCTGGTTATGGAGTGTAAATTCCATCTTCTCCTTGGTGATTGCATTGAGGCTTTGATCTTTGTGATTCCACAGGCTTACTCTTAAACTGGGCTGGAGGATTCTTTTGGTCTTCCCCGAAGGTCTGAGCTTACTCCTTTTATCTGTTTCTTTGTTCAATCTCTCCAATTCGTATTGAAGAGGGTTAGAGGATAACTCAGCATAGTTGTTGCGCTTGTCTCCACATGCTTCAATGTATCATTTTCACTTGCCTTACTTGCTCCCCTTGCAGAAGTGGTCCCTTTTCTGGAAATGTATCAACCGTTGAAGATGACTACTCGAGAGCAACACTAGGTAAGCAACCAGGGAATAGATTCCAGGTAGTCGGTTCCAGATCGGAAGACTGACTCCAAGTGCCGGCTGATTGCTTTCTTTCACTTTGTTATGCGAGTAAGAACAAGGACAAAGGAAAAGATAGGGAAAGAGCATGATATGAGATACCTTTGCTTTCGCCTTTGATGATATGAGATACTTTTGCTTTTGAAGAGGCAGCGAATGAATCAGCACATTGGGGAATAAGAAAAATTGAGTATTTCGAGAGGCTTTGCTGGGAGTGCGCCCTCAGAGGTGAGGAAGAGTTGGGCATTTTCTTTAGTCTACCTTGCCATAAAAGATGAAGGTCGACATATATAGGGATTTCCCAATAGCAAGTGGTGGTACTGTTCTTTTACCATTGTCGACAAAGGTTTTGATCCAGCAAATCCGGCTTTTTGAAATTCAAATAGTGATGACTCTTCGATCTTTGAATAAGCGGCCCTTCGATTTCTGAACAAACGCCTCTTTGATTTCTGAGCAAGCGCCTCTTCGATTTCTGAACAGCAAGTAGTAGTGCGGATGCGGCTCTGTCACCCACGCTTGTCGGCAAAAGTGTGTAGTTGGGTTAATGACCTCCACGCGTTTTCAACTTTGTCAGAGATCTTTTGACAAAGTTGCACGCGTTATCTGAAAAGCCGAGATTGTGTCTGAAGAGCGTCGCCGAGCTTTACGCAGGAAAATCCGGCTTTTAAGATTTGAAGAGTGATGTCTCTTCAACTTTTGAATCGGTGGCCGTGTCGCCTTTCCTTTTTATAGAGGTATCGATCACCTCCAACATGTACACTTTGAAGATTGCCCATTTATGAAAATCGTCTCCGGCCCTTTTAGATTTAACTCCATCCACCGTTCTCTTTTCACACCTTTGAAAATGGCTAACCCATCTAACATTTGCTTAGATTTGAGTCTCAGCAGTGATCCGGGTGCGCCACGTCAGGCTAAGGTATGGTGCCCGTCTTTCTTATCTTCTAATGGCCCTCTTACTGGTGAAGACTCCATGATGACGGATGCAACAACAGCTATGATAGTAGCTAGGAACCTCCTCACTCCTAAAGATAGTAGGCTGCTTTCAGGACGGTCCGATGAGTTGGCCGTTCAAGAGTCCCTAGCTCTCAGTGTTCAGTGTGCGGGCTCTGTGTCCAACATGGGCCAACGCCTACTTGCTCGATCCCGTCAAGTTGAATCATTGATGGTGGAGGTGGAAAATCTTAAGCAAGAGATCAAGCAGCTTAAGCACGAGAATAGAAGTTTACACGTGCTTGCAAACAATTATTCGACGGGCATGAAGAGGAAGCTTGATGAGCTGCAAGAATCTGAATGCCGAATTCAAAGTGACCGTCAAAGGCTTTCGGCTTTCCTCTAGAGGCACTTTTTTCCTGGGTCATCTAGCGTTCCACCAAGTATTGAGGCCTCGAATGATCTATCTTCGATGCCTCCCGCTCCTAGAGTTTTGCCACGTAGTGGGGCTTCACGTAAACAACCTTTGTGAAAGTTACATTTTTTTTTTTTTTTTTTAAATTCCGCACTTGTAACTTCTCGGAGATCAATGCTTTATTTTATTCAGTGTATTGGGTTACCTCCCAAGTAGCGCTTTCTTTATCGTCTTGCAGCCGGACGAAACCTTCATTTCTTACTTAGAGCCCACGGCATGGAGGGGTATGTCCTCCACGGTATGCTCCTTGAACACTTTCATAATATGGCTCACTGAATGGGCTGGGATAACGATCCTTCCTGATGGTGGTGTTTTGGTTCCGAACGTCCATGTACATGCTCCCACCACCTTGAAATTGATTGGGTACCTGCACCAAAGAAGGTAACAACCTATTAGTTGAAATGGGGATCGGAATTGGGATTGGAGACTTACTAGGATGTTGTGGCAATGCCTCTAGGGCAGCCACCCTCTTGCCAATTTTAGCACAAAGCACAGCCATATTGGATGTTTTTAGGGTAGTGGCATGCTCATTGTGCTCCAATCCAATTCCTTCCTTGATGGTGATTCTAGATGAATCCTTCTTGATTTGTGCAGATCCTTTCGGCCCTATGTCCTTATGCACATCTATAAAAAAACAAGAATGAACATCATTAGTATTCTTAATAGATTCAGAAACTTTAAAATTAATCATATCACCACCAAACTCCATAGTTAAGGCTCATTTGGCCACGTCAATCTTGGTGTGGGCTGTTTTCATGAAAGGTCGTCCAAGTAAGAGTGGCGATTGTAGAGAGTGGGTTGAATCCTCCATGTCAAGCACATAGAAATCTGCAGGAAAAATCAAGTGGTCCACCTGCACCAGAACATCTTCCAAAACTCCTCTCGGGTATGCATTAGATCGATCAGCTAATTGAATAATGACACCATCATTTTTAAGCTCTCCTAGATTCATAGATGCATAAACAGAGTATGGCATGACATTAATTGATGCACCTAAATCTAGCATAGCATGTTCGAACCTTTTATTACCAATTACGCAAGGGATGGTGAAACTACCTGGATCTTTGCATTTAGGTGGTAACTTTCTTTGCAATATGGCAGAGACATTCTCACTTACATGTAACACCTCTTTCTCCCGAATCCGTTTCCTTGTTGTACAAATCTTCTTCAGAAACTTAGCGTACTTTGGAATTTGCTTTATTGCATCAAGGAGTGGGATATTGACATGCACCTTCCTAAACGTCTCCAGGATGTCTTTTTCATCCTCCTCTATCTTGGCTTGCATAAACCTGCTAGGAAAGGGCACGTTTGGTGGAATCACATTAGAAACAATTGAGTGTGGACCTACCTTACATTTGTTGGACGGCCTAGGAGCTTGAAGTGGTTGCGGCAAAGGTTGCTCCACCCTTGCCGTGGCTTTGCCCTTGCTCTCTTCCTCTTTCAGCAACCTTTCATCCTCTTTTTGGCTTGATTTTGGTGGTTGTGAGGTGGTTCCAACTTCCTTGCCACTTCTTAAGGTGATTGCATTGGCGGTTTCGAAACCACCCTTGGGATTGACCACCGTAGTGCTTGGTAACTTACCATTTTCACGGAATTGTCCCAAAAATTCGGCCATTTGTCCCATTTGCTTCTTTAGCTCATTAACCTCCTTTGCTTGGTTCTACATTCCCTGCGCCATTGTGGTTAGTAACTGATATGTTTTATCGTCATTCATAGATGTACCTGAGTTGGTTTGGGATGATTGTGCTTGAGGAGGTGGTTATGGTGCCATTAACCTTGGAAAGAAACCTGGAGGTTGTCGGAATTCACTTTGTTGGGCAGGTTGTTGTGCATCTCTCCATCTGAAATTTGGGTGGCCTCTCCAACCTGGATTATATGTGTTAGAATATGGATCGTTCCTCGGTTGGTTTTGATTCCCATAGCCCATGGCATTGGCAGATTCCCACCCTCTATTCTCAATTAATTGAGGGCACTGATCAGATTGGTGTCCTTGAATGGAGCATACACCACAAATTGTAGCTCCTTGCGCTTTGGGGCCCTCCACAAACTGCGACAACATAGATTTAAGGTTAGCCATTTGGGATTGTAACTCAGAAATAGAACTTACCTCATTTACATGATGTGGCCGTGGGGTGTCTCCCTGCCCAACACCTTCATATTGTTGTGCATTGAGTGCTCGATTAGCAATGAGAGTTTTGGCATCCCTAGGTGTCTTGTCCACTAGAGCTCCTCCCGCGGATGCATCCAACATTTGCCGTTCAAATGGTAGAAGACCTTCGTAAAAATATTGAAGAAGTAGCTCCTCCTTCATTTGGTGCTTTGGACATGAAGCAACAAGAGTTTTAAAACGTTCATAATAAGTTGGAAAAGATTCACCTTGGCTTTGCTGAATTCCACTAATCTTCTTGCGAAGAAGAATGAATCGTGATGTCGGAAAGAACTTCTCCAAGAAGGCTTGCTTCATACTCTCCCATGATGTGACAGTTCCGGGAGCCAACTCATACAACCAATCCTTGGCCTTCTCCAACAAAGAAAAAGGAAAAGCCTTCATCTTCAATATGTTGTTGTCCACGTTCACCGGTGTCATACTTGAGCATACGACTTCGAACTCCTTTAAATGCTTATTGGGGTCCTCCATCGATAATCCATGGAACTTGGGTATATGATGTAGCAAACTGGACTTCAACTCAAATTCATCGGTCTTTTCAGGGGCTGCATTGGGGTATTGGATGCAAAAAGGGGCTGCATTGGCCAAACCCGAGGCAGAAAGCTCTTTGATGGTTCGATTGTCCACTGCCATGGTTGGTACTTCCTCTTTAACCCAATCCGTGGCTTCCTCTTCAACTTCAGGTTCGGGACTAGGAGGATTAGACTCTTGCAATTTCTTGTTCCTTCTCAAAGTCCTCTCGAAATCACCGTCGAAGTCGGAGATATGCTCACGAACAGGTTGTGAGCTACGGGTCATAAACTAGTACCTACACACAAGAGTAAACAAGATAAGTAACCAACTTAATAGACTTGGCACAAGTAAGAAAACAAGTTGCCACACACGGCACAAAAACAAAACACATACACACGGTGCAAAAATTAAAACAAAACAGAAACTAAACAATTTAAACAAGACTCAAGACAAGGGATTAGCAACTTTGCCAATCCCCGGCAACGGCGCCAAAATTTGATGCGAGATTTATACGCACACAAATTAAACCCTATTTGTGACAATTGTAGTAATGATGTAAGTAGGGATCGTTCTAACCGGGGATTAACTAGGGGTGCTAATCTACTTTGAATTGACTCAAAAACACAAAAACTTAACTTAAAGACTCTTAACAAGACTACTATGACTCAGAATAGCTTTGAAACACTCAAAACTGCCTAAAACAATCAAATTGACTCAAACAGAAACTAGAACTTAATTTGTACGAATTTAGAAGTGTTTGTGACTCCAAATACTTAAAAACCAAAATAAGACAGATTATAATGACTAAGACTTAACAAAATATGGGGGGATTGTGTTTGGACGAGATTAAATTAAATGGACAGATTATAATTAAGGGCAAAAATGTAAGTATGAATGTGATGAAAATATGGATGGAATGCTAGCTAGAAGGTTCTTCTCCACACATGTTACACTTGCATACAAGATTGATTTTCAGTTGGTCTTTCGATAAATTATGAAACCCAACACCCCGGGTTAATTAGGTCCGCTTAAATTAACCGTCAAGTTCTCCATAAGTTAATGAATTGGATGGGTTTGCGCAACACAATTCACAACATTCTCCAAAAGTCCTTTACGTGAAAAGCACACTAAAGATACAATCAAAGATCATTAAGCATCATGAAAACTATAAGTGTTGACGAGGTCTTCGTTACTATGAAAAGCATGAAACTAGTGCCAAGAATTCATTTAACGCGATTGTTGGCATAAAGGTCGTTCAACTTATACGCTTTTTGACCAAAGGGATATCCTATAAAGACACATTTTCTGGCTCCTGCATCAAATTTATGAAGAGGTTGAACATTGGTGGCATAAGCTAAACATCCAAAAGTACGCAAGTGTGCATACGATGGAGGACGACCATAAAGAACCTCAAAAGGTGATTTATTTGACAAAAGTGGTGTGGGTAAGCGATTTATGAGGTAGATTGCAGTAAAGACACAATCTCCCCAAAAATATAAAGGTAAGTGACTCTGAAAAAATGTAGTGCCCTAGCCACTTGCAAAATATGACAGTGTTTTCGCTCGACTCTCATAAAAATCACACCACTCTCATAAAAGAAAGAATGTAGGGACAAAAACTCACTATCATTATCAGTTCAAATTTTCTTAATTTTGTGATGGAATTGAGTTTCTACATAAGAAAAGAAAGTTTTAAGTAACTGTTGTGTTTCAAATTTATGTCTCATCAAAAAGAGCCAAGTGGTTCGAGAAAAATCATCAACAATTGTTAAGAAATGTCGATCCCCATTATATGTAGAAATTTTGTGCTGTCCCCAAATGTCACAATGAACAAGCTCAGAAATGTGTTTACTAGAAATATGACTTAATGGAAAAGGCAATCTAGTTTGCTTTGCTAATGGGCAAACATCATAAGATTTATTTGAATGAGAATAAACATCTAACGATTGCTTAGCTAAAAGGTGGAGTCGTTGTGGAGAGGGATGACCAAGACGATGATGCCATGAAATAGAATTAACGCAACTGGGTGAAGGTGAAGTGGTGCAGCTACTGTTTGGTTTGGTGAGATAGTAAAGACCTCCACATTGTCTACCCCATCCAATCATCTTTCTCGTCTCCGGAAAAAAATATTATGGAGCATCGAAGGGATTTTGTTAAACAACTAACTGATATCAAATTAACCAAAAAAGAGGCAATTCGTAATATGTTAGTCAATGAAAGTTGGGATCAAAAGTAAAATTGCCAATACTACTAATTGAAACCCTTTCACCAGTAGGAAGTTTTACTGGCAGCAAAGACTTGTTCACAGTAGAGTTTGATAAGGGAAGTGATGCTAACTAATTAAGCACACAAATTAAAACCCTCTTTTGACAATTGTAGTAAAGATGCAAGTAGGGATCGTTCTAGACCGGGGATTAGGAGGGATTACTAAATCACTTGGAAACTGACTCAAAAACGTAAAACAAACGTTAAAAACACTAAACTAGACTCAAAGAATGCAAAACTAAACAATAAAACACTAAAAACAAATCAAAAGACTCAAGGAATGCAAAACACTTATAAACACAAACTAAGACACTTTCTAACTAAATTGGACACTAAAGTAAAGGGGGATTGAGGTTTTGACGAAATTAACTAAATACAAAGATTGTAATTAAAAGGCAGAATATAAATATGAATGTGAGGAAAATATGGATGAATGATAGCTAGAAGGTTCTTCTCCACACATGTCACACTTGCATACAATTTGATTTTCAGTTGGTCTTTCGATGAATTATGAAACTCAACACCCCGGGTTAATTAGGTCCGCTTAAATTAACCGTCAAGTTTTCCTTAAGTTAATGAATTGGATGGGTTAGCGCAACGCAATTCAAAACATTCTCTAAAAGTCCTTTACGTGAAAAGCACAATAAAGATACAATCAAAGATCATTAAGCATTATGAAAACTATAAGTGTTGACGAGGCATTCGTTACTATGATGAGCATGAAACTAGTGCCAAGAATTCATTTAACGCGATTGTTTATAAGCAACCTCCACTACTTGTGAAAATAAGTTCATAACTATTAGGTGAAATTCACTTATATTCTAGCGTCATATTCATGCATGAAAATTAAGCGTGCACTCTCAATCAACATACATAAATAAGTTATCGATCAAGCAGTTAAACAAATTGAATTCACCATTCATGAAATTCCAACCAAAAATAATCAAATCATATTGCAAGCATAAACATGGTTTCGAATCACCCCCTAACTAAATAGGGATTTAGCCTCTCATGTTCACAACAAGAAAAATAAAATTTAATTTAAACATAATGAACAAAGGATTGATTACACCTAGAACGCCCAACGAATCCACTTGAATTTCTGCGCGTCGAAGCTCCTCTTTCCTCTTCTCCTTGCTGCGGCAGTGAGGTTTTTGGGAATTTCTGGATGTTGTTTTAGTTTGGGAATGGGTTTAGGGTGGTAAAGATGTGCGGCAAGATTGTGGAGTGATGGAGGAAGGCACGGCAAAGGTTTTGGGTGATGGTGGCTGCACGGTTTTGGGAGGAAAAATGGGAGAAAATCTGTGATGGTGGCTGCACAGTTTTTGGGAGGAAAAATGGGAGAAAATCTGTGATGGTGGCTGCACAGTTTTTGGGAGGAAAAATGGGAGAGAATGGGTGATGCGGCTTGGTTGTAATTTAGGGTGAATGGCATCAAAAAGAGGTGACGGCTTGAATGATATTTTATGTTGAATTATCATGGAATGCACGGCAAAGGTGATTAATCATGTATGGTGGCTGCACGAATGGGAAAGAATGGGATAGGGGGCCTAGGGTCTTCGTTTTGTGTCCTAAAGTACCTACAAGGTCTTCAAAGTGGCTAGAAAATACGGACGTTTAGATTAGGAAAGGTTACCAAAACGGGAAACTTAGGATTAACTTTCCTACTTCAAGTAGGAAACCTTGTTTGAGTAGGATTCCTCATTTTGGTAAGAATTCATCGTTGGAGTAGGAATTCGTCGTTTCTTCACGTCTTCAACTCATTCATTCCTCTTTCGCTCCAAAAGACTCCAATTTGCATCTTCTTGCACACTTTGACCTTATAATCTGAAAATACACAAAAGTGGCCTTAAACACTAAAATAACTAAATAAACACAACATAAATGCACGAGAACAAGCTAATTAAGTCGCATGAATATGCTCCTATCAAATTCCCCCACACTTAACTTTTGCTAGTCCTCGAGCAAAACTAAACAACTAAACTAAACAAAACGAAACAAAACAAACAAAACATAACCTAAACCTTCCAACGTTTGCCTCAGGGATTTCCAATGAAACATGACATATCAAAGATCATTACTCACATAGCTTTTAGTCTTCCTTCCCCTCGAGCACATACTTAATCATAGTCACCATTCACTAGTTCGCATTTAATCAATTAAAACACATTTTGAATGTAGTCACATGCCTTAGAGAATTCCCTCAATTCCTCACTAGTTATGCACTCAATTTTCACTCAGATTTTCTGACTACACACCCTACACTAGTTATATGTGAGAAGATAGATGTAAACATGAAAGACTAGTACTCACATATGTTATAACAAGGAACACAATTTCTGGAGTAATTAAACGTGTTTAGATATGATCTCATGAATGGAATGCTACTACTTAAACGCGAGAACCAGTGACACCATATGCTCATACCAAATTCAAACTCCACAATTGAAATGCACAACACTCAAGATAGAAGTCAAGAGTTGTAACGGGGCTTGGGGTATTGGCTAACAAGGAAAGGTAGGGATAAACAAAAGTTCTTTAAGCAATAGCAAGCAAAGAAATGAAATTGAGACTTAGAATCCACTTAGAATGCAGAAATCAACTGTTAGACAAATAGGGGAGATTCAAACAACTCTTAGGGCCTAATTCATTGTTTTGGGCCCTTACTTCAACAAACAATACTTTTCAACTATTTTCAACTCTTTTTTTCATTTTTTTTTTCTTTACTTTTCTTTTCTTTTCTTTCTTTTTTTTTATTTTTTTATTTTTTTTTTATTTTTTTTTTTTTTTTTAACCATGCCTATAGCACATAAACTCATATCAGTAATCCTTCCCCCACACTTATTTTCTGCAACATATTAATCAAAGGGAATTCATTCATGCTTACTATGCTTCAAGAACAAGGGTACGGATGGTCCTAATCTAGGCTAGGTGAGGATGATATGGGTTAACAAAGAACATGGGCTAACATAGCTCAATGGGGATAAACTTAAACACAAAATGAGTTAAGGACACATGGCTATTTGGCTTTTGGTGGTGGTCACTACACAACTTCATCTTGAATGTGTGTTATGCAATTCAATAACATGCTTTGAATGAAATGGGCATGAGTTCTAGCATTTGGAACTAAGTGATGAAACGCCTTCTAAGTAGTAACCAAGCAATGAATAATGAGATCATGCAACAACTTTAGAAAACAATAATGCACAGATTTTAACTCTCCAAATAACGTTTAGGCTCAAGTCTCACAGGGATGTAGCGTTAGTTTGAGTTCCTTCCTTCAAGCATGTTACAAAAACTGATTTTTATCATTTGTGATTACATGTGAATTCGTAAACTATAACTACAAACAAGCATAAACCAAAGAGTATATCAAACGTCCATCAATGTTTGTAACTTTCTTTAACTATCATGCAATTAAAAACCAAATCCTCATCATTGTGTTGGAAGGTGACCTATGACACAACCAAACACACAAAAACAACTCTTTTTGGGTTTTTCAAAGCAATTTTTCAAATTTTTATGGGATTTTCGGATTTTTAAGTCAACATACTCTAAAACACTCTAAAATAGCTTAAAAACACTTAAAAACAGTGGGAAACAAGTTTAGACATGTTAGGTGGTAAAACCCTACGAATTTCATGCAAAAATATCTTAGAACAGAATGTTACCCCCCCACACTTAAACTAAACATTGTCCTCAATGTTTTAGACACAATTAAACACATTACACATAACATAAAGTAAGCAACAAAGGAAAGGGTTTAGGGACGCAAATCTGAGTGTGGAGCGATTCCCAAGTTCTTCCTTTGTTGATTGCATGGGTTGCCTCCCAAGTAGCGCTTGCTTTAACGTCTTCCAGCCGGACGAAACCTTCTTTTAATCTCCACTAGGGCTCACGGCATGGAATGAGATCCTCTCCACAACATGCCCTTCAACACTTCCATAATACGGCTCAATGAATGGGCGGGGATAATAATCCTCCCTGATGGTAGTGTTTCGGTTCCGACAATCCATATAAATGCTCCCACCATCTTTATATCGGTTGGTCACCTGCACCAACGACGGTAACAACCTATTAGTTGAAATAGGAATTGAGGTTGGAATTGAAGACTTACAATCATAATGTGGTGAGGGCTCAAAAATGGCAGCCCTTTCAACAATGTTACTATGGCTACTTTCGGCCATATTGGGTGGTTGTAGACCAATCACTCCAAGTTCTTCTCCAGCGGTGGTTCTCGATACATCCTTCTTGATAGGTATGGATCCTTTCGGCCCCATGTCCTTATGCACATCTATGACAAAGCAAGAATGGCTATCGTTAGGATTCTTAATAGAGTCATAAACATTAAATTTAATTATATCACCACCAAACTCCATTGTTAGTGCTCCCTTGGCCACATCAATCTTTGTTTGGGCCGTTTTCATGAACGGACGGCCTATCAAGAGTGGCAATGATGGAGCATCGCTCGAATCCTCCATTTCTAAGACATAAAAATCTGCATGAAAGATGAGATGATTGACCTGCACTAAAACATCCTCAAGGACTCCCTTGGGATAAACATTAGAACGATCGGCCAATTGAATTACAACGCCATCTTGTTTCAACTCACCAAGGTTCATAGATGCATAAATGGAATATGGCATGACATTAATAGAAGCACCTAAATCTAACATGCATTGTTTAAATCTAGTGTTTCCAATTGTGCATGGGATAGTAAAACTCCCTGGATCCTTACATTTTGGAGGTAACTTTCGTTGCAAAACCGCAGATACATTTTCACTTACTTTCACAACTTCTTTGTTTGAAATTCATTTTCCTAGTTGTGCATAACTCTTTTAAGAACTTGGCGTACCTCGAGACTTGCTTAATGGCATCAAGTAAAGGAATGTTTACTTGGACTTTCCGAAACGTCTCCAGAATGTCTTTTTCCTGCTCCTCCTTCTTTGTTTGCATAAACCTGCTAGGAAAAGGAACATCGGGTGGAACAAAGTTATAATTAATCAATTTTGAACCCAACTTACCTTTGGTGGCCGAATGGGATGAGTTGGGTGCATTAATGTCCCTAGGTAGTTGCGGCAAGGGTGTTTGTACCCTTGCCGTGGGCTTGCTTGCCTCCTCCTCTTCATGTTGCAGCTTTTCATCCTCTTCTTCGCTTGATTTTGGTGGTTGTGGGGTGGTTCCAACTTCCTTGCCACTTCTCAAGGTAATTGCGTTGGCGGTTTCAAAGCCTCCCTTCGGGTTTGGAATGGTTGAGCTCGGGAGCTTGCCTTGGTCTCGGAATTGCCCTACAAACTCCGCAATCTGCCCAATTTGCTTCTCCAATTGATCCACCCTCTTATCTTGGTTTTGCATGGCTTTGGCTTGGTTTTCTTGCCCCTGAGACAAATTAGTTAGTAACTTAAGAAGTGTATCATTATCTAAGGTGTTACCTGAACTTGTTTGGGCAGATTGTGGAGGTGCTTGTGTGGGTGCGAATGGCTTGGTGAAGAAGCCCGGGGGTTGTTGCCTAAAGCCTCCTTGTTGTGGTGGTTGTTGGGGCTCCCTCCATTTGAAGTTCGGGTGGTCTCTCCAACCTGGATTATAAGTGTTCGAGTACGGATCGTTCCTTGGTTGGTTTTGGCCCTGAAATCCAATTGCATTGGCGCTTTCCCATCCACCATTTCCTATGAGTTGTGGGCACTTCTCAGAAGCATGTCCTTGGATCGAACACACCCCGCATACAATCGGTCCTTGCACCCTCATTCCTTCGGCCATCTGAGACACAATGGAAGTAAGATTAGCTAACTGTGAATGAATATCGGGTGTGGAACTTACCTCATGCACTTGCTGCCGTGGGGGTCCTCTTTGGCCTACTCCCTCGTATTGTTGAGCGTTCAACGCTCGGTTAGCAATCAACACCTTGGCATCCATGGGCGTCTTGTCCACCAATGCTCCACCCGCCGAGGCATCGAGCATTTGACGTTCGATTGGTAGGAGCCCCTCATAGAAGTATTGCAAGAGCAACTCCTCCTTCATCTGATGCTGTGGACAAGAAGCAACAAGTGATTTAAATCGTTCATAATACGTAGGAAAAGACTCACCTTCTTCTTGCTGGATTCCGCTTATCTTTTTGCGTAGGAGGATGATGCGAGAAGTTGGAAAGAACTTCTCCAAGTACGCTCTCTTCATACTCTCCCAAGAAGTGACAGTGCCGGGAGCTAACTCATATAACCAATCTTTGGCTTTATCCATCAAAGAGAATGGAAAAGCCTTCATCTTCAAGATATTTCCGTCAACAGTGACGGGAGTCATACTAGAGCAAACTACTTCAAATTCTTTCAAATGTTTGTTAGGATCTTCCATGGACAAGCCATGGTATTTAGGAATATGATGAAGCAAACTTGACTTTAACTCAAACTCCTCTGTCTTCCCTTCGGCAGGTGGGGGATATTGGATACACAAAGGTGCTGCATTACCCAATCCCGAAGCCGCAAGCTGCTTGAGTGTCCGGGTGTCCACGGCCATGACTTGTGGTTCCTCAAAAATCCTTGCCGTGGGTTCCTCCTCCTCCTCTAGGACTTGTTCCTCGAGGTCAGATTCCGGGCTTGGTGGATTTGGTTCGTGTTGCTTCCTCGTCCGTCTCAAAGTCCTCTCAAAATCGCTATCAAAGCCCGAAATATGCTCACGAATCGGTTGAGAACTCCGAGTCATACACTAGTACCTAAAACAAGGAAAACAAAACAAGGTCAGAATCTTTAACAAAAACTAAATTAAACAAAAAAAATAACAATCCAAGGGATTAGCAAAGTTGCTAATCCCCGGCAACGGCGCCAAAAATTTGATGCTAACTAATTAAGCACACAAATTAAAACCCTCTTTTGACAATTGTAGTAAAGATGCAAGTAGGGATCGTTCTAGACCGGGGATTAGGAGGGATTACTAAATCACTTGGAAACTGACTCAAAAACGTAAAACAAACGTTAAAAACACTAAACTAGACTCAAAGAATGCAAAACTAAACAATAAAACACTAAAAACAAATCAAAAGACTCAAGGAATGCAAAACACTTATAAACACAAACTAAGACACTTTCTAACTAAATTGGACACTAAAGTAAAGGGGGATTGAGGTTTTGACGAAATTAACTAAATACAAAGATTGTAATTAAAAGGCAGAATATAAATATGAATGTGAGGAAAATATGGATGAATGATAGCTAGAAGGTTCTTCTCCACACATGTCACACTTGCATACAATTTGATTTTCAGTTGGTCTTTCGATGAATTATGAAACTCAACACCCCGGGTTAATTAGGTCCGCTTAAATTAACCGTCAAGTTTTCCTTAAGTTAATGAATTGGATGGGTTAGCGCAACGCAATTCAAAACATTCTCTAAAAGTCCTTTACGTGAAAAGCACAATAAAGATACAATCAAAGATCATTAAGCATTATGAAAACTATAAGTGTTGACGAGGCATTCGTTACTATGATGAGCATGAAACTAGTGCCAAGAATTCATTTAACGCGATTGTTTATAAGCAACCTCCACTACTTGTGAAAATAAGTTCATAACTATTAGGTGAAATTCACTTATATTCTAGCGTCATATTCATGCATGAAAATTAAGCGTGCACTCTCAATCAACATACATAAATAAGTTATCGATCAAGCAGTTAAACAAATTGAATTCACCATTCATGAAATTCCAACCAAAAATAATCAAATCATATTGCAAGCATAAACATGGTTTCGAATCACCCCCTAACTAAATAGGGATTTAGCCTCTCATGTTCACAACAAGAAAAATAAAATTTAATTTAAACATAATGAACAAAGGATTGATTACACCTAGAACGCCCAACGAATCCACTTGAATTTCTGCGCGTCGAAGCTCCTCTTTCCTCTTCTCCTTGCTGCGGCAGTGAGGTTTTTGGGAATTTCTGGATGTTGTTTTAGTTTGGGAATGGGTTTAGGGTGGTAAAGATGTGCGGCAAGATTGTGGAGTGATGGAGGAAGGCACGGCAAAGGTTTTGGGTGATGGTGGCTGCACGGTTTTGGGAGGAAAAATGGGAGAAAATCTGTGATGGTGGCTGCACAGTTTTTGGGAGGAAAAATGGGAGAAAATCTGTGATGGTGGCTGCACAGTTTTTGGGAGGAAAAATGGGAGAGAATGGGTGATGCGGCTTGGTTGTAATTTAGGGTGAATGGCATCAAAAAGAGGTGACGGCTTGAATGATATTTTATGTTGAATTATCATGGAATGCACGGCAAAGGTGATTAATCATGTATGGTGGCTGCACGAATGGGAAAGAATGGGATAGGGGGCCTAGGGTCTTCGTTTTGTGTCCTAAAGTACCTACAAGGTCTTCAAAGTGGCTAGAAAATACGGACGTTTAGATTAGGAAAGGTTACCAAAACGGGAAACTTAGGATTAACTTTCCTACTTCAAGTAGGAAACCTTGTTTGAGTAGGATTCCTCATTTTGGTAAGAATTCATCGTTGGAGTAGGAATTCGTCGTTTCTTCACGTCTTCAACTCATTCATTCCTCTTTCGCTCCAAAAGACTCCAATTTGCATCTTCTTGCACACTTTGACCTTATAATCTGAAAATACACAAAAGTGGCCTTAAACACTAAAATAACTAAATAAACACAACATAAATGCACGAGAACAAGCTAATTAAGTCGCATGAATATGCTCCTATCAGGAAGCGCCGTAACATGATTTGCGACGCCACTATCAATTATCCACTCTTATGAATGATGGGAAGACAAACCTGTGATTGCATTGGTCTGTGCTTTAGATGACAAATTTCCAGCCATCATAGCAAAGAGTTGTTGAAGTTGCTCAGGAGTAAAAGTCATCGATGTTGCTGATGTAAAGGAAGAAGTTGAAGAAGTTGTTGCTTGAACATGGTTGGTCACTGGTTTTCCTTCCTTACCGCGACCCTTTCCCTTATTCTTTTTATGGAGACGATGCTCTTCAGGATATCCATGGAGCTAGTAGCAAGTCTCCCTGCTGTGGTGGTCCACGTCACAATAATCGCAATGTAGCGGCTTGCGATTCCCTTGGCTACCACAGCTGTGCTGAGTACCTCGACCACCTTGAACTGCCATGGTTGCTCCTTCCACACTTGGTTGTGGGATGGCTGCAATTCCACATTGCTTCTCCTCTTAGTTAACCATTGAAAAAACTTTGAGCATCGAAGGCAATGGTTTTACAAGCAGAATCTGACCTTGCACTGCTGCATACGAATCATTAGCCCTATTAAAAATTGCATAACCTTATTCTTCTCCTCCTCCTTCTCGTTATGGTCTTCCATTGCGCCACATGAGCAGTTTTTATGGCTACCGTAAGAAGATAATTCATCCCATAAACCCTTCAATTGGGAATAATAGTCAGACACAGACATCTGATTTTGAGTGAGGCGTGCAATGTCACTCTGAATCTCGAAAATTCGTGGGACGTTGTCTTGCGAAAAACGAGTCTTGATGTCCTCCCAAACAGCATGTGTAGTTTCTGCGTAAACCACATTGTTTGATAACCCAGAACTCGCAAAATTTAAAATCCACATGAGAACCATGTCATTACAGCGCTGCCAAAGAGCAAATTCAGTTGCTTTCTTGTCTGACGGCTTCTTCACAGAGCCATCAACAAAACCAAATTTGTTCTTTACGCTAAGGGCAATACGCATCAAACCAGACAATGTGCTATAATTGTTTCCAGTAAGTAGAGTGGAAACAAGATGCATCCTTGGATTATCAGAGTGATGAATATAGAAATGGCTTGAGGGATCGTTTGACGCCTCAACCGACTTGTGATGCGAACTAATTAAGCACACAAATTAAACCCTATTTGTGACAATTGTAGTAATGAAGTAAGTAGGGATCGTTCTAACCGGGGATTAACTAGGGGTGCTAATCTAATTTGAATTGACTTAAAAATACAAAAACTAAGCTTAAAGACTCTTAACAAGACTACTATGACTCAAAACAGATTTGAGACACTCAAATCTGCCTAAAACAATCAAATTGACTCAAACAAAAACTAGAACTTAATTTGGACGAATTTGAAAGTGTTTATGACTCCAAATGCTTAAAAACACAAAATAAAACAAATTTGAATGACTAAGACTCAACAAAATATGGGGGGATAGTGGTTGGACGAATTTAAACTAAATGGGCAGATTGTAAAGAAAACAAATTGTAAGACAAAATTATGATGAATCAATGGATGATGGACTAACTAAGGGGTTCTTCTCCACACATGAAATATATGCAACGTAAATCAATTTCCAATTATCAATCCAATAAGTTATGAACCTCGACACTCCAAGTTAATTAGGTCCGCTTAAATTAACCTTCAGATTTCCCTAGAATCATTGAATTGGATGAATATGCATCGCAAACAAATTATTCCTAACAAATTCTCTATATGAACAGCATGATAAAGATATAAGTTAGAATCATTACGTTCTTTGGAAATCATAAGCATCGACAAGGCATTTGTAACTATGAAAAGCATGATACGCTTGCCAGGAATCTACTTAACATGATCGTGACTAGCAACCTTCACTACTTGTGAATATAAATTCATAACGATTAGGTGAAACAAACTTATATCCTAGCATCAAATTCAAGCATGCAAATTAAGCGTGCACTCTCAATCAACATACAAGAATAAGTTCTAAATCAACCGGTTAAGCAAATTGTATTCAAAACTTATGCAACGATAATTGGAAGTAATCAACTTATTTCACATATATAATCATGGTTTCGAATCACCCCCTAGCTAAGTAGGGGGTTTAGCCTCTCATGTTCACAGAAAGAGAAATACAATTGAATTTAAACATAAAGCACAAAGGATTGATTACACCTAGAACGCACAACAAATCCACTTGAATTTCTGCGCGTCGAAGCTCCTCTTTCCTCTTCTCCTTGCTGCGGCAGAGAGTGTTTAGGGAATTTCCGGATGGTTTTCTGGGTTAGGGATGGATTTAGGGAGGTTGGGTGGTGCGGCAAGGTTGATAGATGGTGTGTGAAGGTGTGGAAGGTGGCTGGAATGGTGGGGATGGTTGCGGCAAGACTGGGAATTGGCTGGAGTGGAGGGAGAAAAGGCACGGCTGGAAGAATCTGGGATATGGTGGCTGCGGTAGTTTTTTAGAGAATGGAGATGTGTTGGTGGCTGTGGGTTTTTGGTTTATTAGGGTAAAGTAATATATGGAATGGTGGTGGCTGCTGATGTGAAAATTATGTTGACACACAAATTAAACCCTATTTGTGACAATTGTAGTAATGAAGTAAGTAGGGATCGTTCTAACCGGGGATTAACTAGGGGTGCTAGTCTAATTTGAATTGACTTAAAAACACAAAAACTAAGCTTAAAGACTCTTAACAAGACTACTATGACTCAAAACAGATTTGAGACACTCAAATCTGCCTAAAACAATCAAATTGACTCAAACAGAAACTAGAACTTAATTTGGACGAATTTGAAAGTGTTTATGACTCCAAATGCTTAAAAACACAAAATAAAACAAATTTGAATGACTAAGACTCAACAAAATATGGGGGGATAGTGGTTGGACGAATTTAAACTAAATTGGCAGATTGTAAAGAAAATAGATTTTAAGACAAAATTTGGATGAATCAATGGATGATGGGATAGCTAAGGGGTTCTTCTCCACACATGAAATATATGCAACGTAAATCAATTTCCAATTATCAATCCAATAAGTTATGAACCTCGATACTCCAAGTTAATTAGGTCCGCTTAAATTAACCTTCAGATTTCCCTAGAATCATTGAATTGGATGAATATGCATCGCAAACAAATTATTCCTAACAAATTCTCTATATGAACAGCATGATAAAGATATAAGTTAGAATCATTACGTTCTTTGGAAATCATAAGCATCGACAAGGCATTTGTAACTATGAAAAGCATGATACGCTTGCCAGGAATCTACTTAACATGATCGTGACTAGCAACCTTCACTACTTGTGAATATAAATTCATAACGATTAGGTGAAACAAACTTATATCCTAGCATCAAATTCAAGCATGCAAATTAAGCGTGCACTCTCAATCAACATACAAGAATAAGTTCTAAATCAAACGGTTAAGCAAATTGTATTCAAAACTTATGCAACAATAACTGGAAGTAATCAACTTATTTCACATATATAATCATGGTTTCGAATCACCCCCTAGCTAACTAGGGGGTTTAGCCTCTCATGTTCACAAAAAGAGAATTACAAATGAATTTAACATAAAGCACAAGGGATTGATTACACCTAGAACGCCCAACGAATCCACGTGAATTGATGCGCGTCGAAGCTCCTCTTTCCTCTTCTCCTTGCTGCGGCAGATTGGTTGTGGGTGGTTTTTGGATGTGTTTCTGGTTTAGGGATGGTTTAATGGTGGTTTAATGGTGCGGCAAGGTTGTGTGGTGGTGTAGGAAGGTGTGTAAGGTGGTGGAGAGTGGTAGAATGGCTGCGGCAGTGATGGGGGAAGGTGGCTGGAATGGTAGGGCAGGCACGGCTATTTGGTTTTTTTGGGTGATGGAATGCACGGCTGATTTGTGAAATTAGGTGAATGGCTGAATGGTTTTTTATCCATCCAATGAATGGCAGCGGCTAGGATGTATTTTTGGGAGTGAATTAGGGTTAACTTTCCTATATCAAACAGGAAACCTTGTTTGAGTAGGATTCCTCGTTTTGGTAAGAATTCATCGTTGGAGTAGGAATTCGTCGTTTCTTCGAGTCTTCAACTCATTCATTCCTCTTTCGCTCCAAAAGACTCCAATTTGCATCTTCTTGCACACTTTGGCCTTATAATCTGAAAATACACAAAAGTAGCCTTAAACACTAAAATAGCTAAGTAAACACAACATAAATGCACGAGAACAAGCTAATTAAGTCGCATGAATATGCTCCTATCAAATTCCCCCACACTTAACTTTTGCTAGTCCTCGAGCAAAACAAAACAACTAAACTAAACAAAACGAAACAAAACAAACAAAACATAACCTAAACCTTCCAACGATTGCCTCAGGGATTTCCAATGAAACATGACATGTCAAAGATCATTACTCACATAGCCTTTAGTCTTCCTTTCCCCCAAGCACATACTTAATCATAGTCACCATTCACTGGTTCGCATTTAATCAATTAAAACACATTTTGAATGTAGTAACATGCCTTAGAGAATTCCCTCAATTCCTCACTAGTTATGCACTCAATTTTCACTCAGATTTTCTGACTACACACCCTACACTAGTTATATGTGAGAAGATTGATGTAAACATGAAAGACTAGTACTCACATATGTTATAACAAAGAACGCAATTTCTGGAGTAATTAAACATGTTTAGATATGATCTCATGAATGGAATGCTACTACTTAGATGCGAGAACCAGTGACACCATATGCTCATACCAAATTCAAACTCTACAATTGAAATGCACAACACTCAAGATAGAAGTCAAGGGTTGTAACGGGGCTTGGGGTATTGGCTAACAAGGAAAGGTAGGGATAAACAAAAGTTCTTTAAGCAATAGCAAGCAAAGAAATGAAATTGAGACTTAGAATCCACTTAGAATGCAGAAATCAATTGTTAGACAAATAGGGAAGATTCAAACAACTCTTAGGGCCTAATTCATTGTTTTGGGCCCTTACTTCAACAAACAATACTTTTCAACTCTTTTTCACTTCTTTTTCTTTTTTTTTTTTCTTTTTTTCTAGCCGTGCCTATGGCACATAACTCACATCAATAATCCTTCCCCCACACTTATTTTCTGCAACACCATAATCAAAAGGAATTCATTCATGCTTACTATGCTTCAAGAACAAGGGTACAGATGGTCCTATTCTAGGCTAGGTGAGGATAATGTGGGTTAACAAAGAACATGGGCTAACACGGCTCAACGGGGTTAAACTTAAACACAAAATGAGTGAAGGACACATGGCTGTTTGGCTTTTATGGTGGTCACTACACAACTTCATCTTGAATATGTGTTATGCAAATCAATGACATGCTTTGAATGAAATGGGCATGAGTTCTAGCATTTGGAACTAAGTGATGAAACGCCTTCTAAGTAGTAACCAAGCAAAGAATAATGAGATCATGCAACGACTTAGAAAACAATGATGCACAGATTTTAACTCTCCAAATAACGTTTAGGCTCAAGTCTCACAGGGATGTAGCATTAGTTTGAGTTCATTCTTTCAAGCATGTTACAAAAACTGATTTTTATCATTTGTGATTACATGTGAATTCGTAAACTATAACTACAAACAAGCATAAACCAAAGAGTATATCAAACGTCCATCCATGTTTGTAACTTTCTTTAACCATCATGCAATTAAAAACCAAATCCTCATCATTGTGTTGGAAGGTAACCTACGACACAAACAAACACACAAACACAACTCTTTTTGGGTTTTTCAAAACAATTTTTCAAATTTTTAGGGGATTTTCGGATTTTTCAAAATAACACATAAAAAGACTCTAAAAATAGCTTAAAAACACTTAAAAACAGTGGAAAACAAGTTTAGACATGTTAGGTGGTAATACCCTACGAATTTCATGCAAAAATATCTCAAAACAGAATGTTACCCCCCCACACTTAAACTAAACATTGTCCTCAATGTTTTAGACACAATTGAACACATTACACATAACAAAAAGTAAGCAACAAAGGAAAAGGGTTTAGGGACGCAAATCTGAGTGTGGAGCGATTCCCAAGTTCTTCCTTTGTTGAGTGCATGGGTTGCCTCCCAAGTAGCGCTTTCTTTTACGTCTTGCAGCCGGACGATGCCACATTGATCAACCTTCATGGGAACCCACGGCATAGTGGGTGGTCTCCTCCACATCATGTTCTACAAAGCTCTCGTAGTAAGGCTTCAAGCGATGCCCATTCACCTTGAACTCTTGACCTGTTTTGAAACTACGAACTTGGACTGCACCATGAGGAAAAACATTAGTAATAACAAAGGGTCCAATCCAACGTGAACGTAACTTACTCGGAAATAGACGAAGACGAGAATTAAATAACAACACTTTCTGTCCAACAGAGAAGGACTTGGTGCGAATCATCTTGTCATGAAAGGCCTTTGTCTTTTCCTTGTAAAGTCGAGCATTCTCGTAAGCTTCATTCCGTATATCCTTAAGTTCATTCAATTGAAGCTTACGATGAATTCCCGCCTCATCTACATCCATGTTGAACTTCCTCACGGCCCAATGAGCCTTGTGCTCCAATTCCACCGGTAAGTGACATGGTTTGCCATACACAAGCCGAAATGGGGACATTCCTATGGGTGTTTTGTAGGCGGTCCTATAAGCCCACAATGCATCCTCTAACCTCAAGCTCCAATCTTTTCTTGTTGGGCCAACCGTCTTCTCAAGAATCTGTTTTATCTCGCGATTCGACACCTCGGCTTGCCCGCTTGTTTGAGGATGATAGGGTGTCGAAACCCTATGTGTAACTTTGTACTTCTTGAGCAGTGCCTCGATTGTGCGATTACAAAAATGTGAACCTCCATCACTTATAAGGACTCGAGGCATTCCAAACCTAGCAAAAATGTTAGACTTCACAAAATCTGCAACCACTTTGGAATCGTTAGTACGGGTGGCTTTTGCTTCCACCCATTTGGAAACATAATCCACCGCCAACAAGATATAGATAAAACCATGGGAGGAAGGAAAGGGACCCATAAAATCAATTCCCCACACATCAAATATTTCAACAGAAAGTATAGGGTTTTGTGGCATTTGATCCTTAACACTTATATTACCCATTCGTTGACAACGATCACATGTAAGGCAAAATGTCCTAGCATCCTTAAAAATGGTTGGCCAATAAAACCCGCATTCTAAAACTTTAAGTGCAGTGCGTTGGGTGCCAAAATGTCCCCCACATGCATATGAATGACAAAATGTTAAAATAGATTGAAACTCAGATTCATTCACACAACGTCGTACAATTTGATCAGGACAAAATTTCCAAAGGTATGGGTCATCCCAGACATAAAACCTAGCATCCTTTATCAGCTTATCACGTTGATTCCTATTAAGTGTGCTAGGGGTGTGTTTAGATACCAAAAAGTTCACCAAATCTGCATACCAAGACTCACTTACCTGGATGGACATTAATTGCTCATCGGGAAAGGTTTCAGGAATTGGCGATGCTTCCTCATGTACCATTCGACTGAGGTGGTCAGCCACCACATTCTCTACGCCCTTCTTATCTCGAATCTCAATGTCAAACTCTTGTAAAAGCAACAGCCATCGAATTAGTCTAGGCTTAACTTCCTTCTTCGTGAGCAAATACTTGAGAGCTGCATGATCAGTAAAAATAATAACTTTAGTACCAAGTAAGTATGATCGAAACTTATCTAATGCAAATACCACAGCAAGTAATTCTTTTTCAGTGGTTGAGTAATTCAATTGAGCATCATTTAGTGTCCTAGATGCATAATAAATAACATGAGGTTGTTTATTCTTTCGCTGCCCCAAAACAGCACCAATCGCATAGTCCGAAGCATCGCACATCAACTCGAATGGAAGGCTCCAATCTGGAGGTGTGATAATGGGAGCCGAAGTGAGAGCCTCCTTGAGGTGGTTGAATGCCTTCTCACACGCCTCGTTGAACTCGAAAACCACCTCCTTTTGAAGCAATCGGCATAGTGGCTGCGCAATCTTGGAGAAATCCTTTATGAAGCGCCTATAAAAACCTGCATGACCAAGAAACGAACGAATCTCTCTAACCGAAGTTGGAGAGGGTAAGTGACGAACAAGGTCTACCTTAGATTTATCCACTTCAATGCCTTTTTCAGAAATAATATGTCCTAGAACAATACCTTGCTTAACCATGAAATGACATTTTTCCCAATTAAGCACAAGATTCGTTTCAACACAACGTTTCAAAATTAAGGTCAGATTATTCAAGCAATGATCGAATGAATTACCAAACACGCTAAAATCATCCATGAATATCTCAATAATCTTCTCCACATAATCAGAGAATATACTCACCATGCATCGTTGAAATGTTGCAGGGGCATTGCACAACCCAAATGGCATACGTCGATATGCAAAGGTGCCAAAGGGGCACGTGAAAGTTGTCTTTTCCTGATCCTCTGGAGCTATCACAATTTGGTTATATCCGGAATATCCATCAAGAAAGCAATAAAATTTATAACCGGCTAACCTTTCTAGCATTTGGTCCAGGAATGGCAATGGAAAGTGATCATTCCTTGTCATGGCATTTAACTTCCTGTAATCAATACACACACGCCAACCTGTCACAACACGAGTGGGTACAAGCTCTTGTTCTTCATTCTTCACCACCGTGACTCCGGACTTCTTTGGAACAACCTGCACGGGTGACACCCAACGACTATCAGAAATAGGATATATAACACCACAATCAAGCAATTTTATAATCTCCTTTTTTACTACTTCCAACATGGGTGGATTAAGGCGACGTTGAGCTTCACGAGATGGCTTGGCTCCCTCCTCCAAAAGGATGCGATGCATGCATGTGGTGGGACTAATGCCTTTGATATCCGCCAAGGTCCATCCAATGGCAGGTTTGTGCTCCTTTAACACCCTTATCAACTTGTCTTCTTCTTGGGCCGTGAGTGAACTAGAAATGATGACAGGTAGTGTCTGATCTTCTCCCAAGAAAACATACTTCAAGTGACTAGGTAATGGCTTTAACTCAAGTGTAGGTGGCTGCACAATTGATGGAAGTAACTTGTTAGTCAAAACTGAATCTAAAAGTGAGAGTGGAGACTTACCAGAGTGTGAGGGCAATGACTCAAGGGCCGCGACCATTTCAAGCACTTCACTACAAGGGGGCACGGCAATATGGTCAGATTCCATGCCGTGGCTTGCCAGGCTTCCCCTACCCTCATTTCTTGCTCCTATGCCGTGCACTAAGGCTACTTCAAGTGCATCTTCGTTCCTTCGATTCAAATGTACCTGTGCCAAAGAATCAACAATGTCAATAGCAAAACAAGAATGGTCCTCAATTGGATATTTAATAGTTTCAGAAAGATTAAAACGAATAATGTCCCCGTCAAATTCCATGGTTAATGTTCCCGTATACACATCTATCTTTGTTCTCGCTGTTTTCATGAATGGACGGCCTAGCAAGATTGGCAATGATGGAGCATGGCTCGAATCCTCCATTTCTAAGACATAAAAATCTGCAGGAAAGATAAGATGATTGACCTGCACTAAAACATCCTCAAGGACTCCCTTGGGATAAGCGTTAGAACGATCAGCCAATTGAATTATAACGCCATCTTGTTTTAACTCACCCAGGTTCATAGATGCATAAATGGAATATGGCATAACATTAATAGAAGCACCTAAATCTAACATGCATTGCTCAAATCTAGTGTTTCCAATTGTGCATGGGATAGTAAAGCTCCCTGGGTCCTTACATTTTGGAGGCAACTTTCGTTGCAAAACCGCTGATACATTCTCACTTACTTTTACAACTTCCTTGTTTGAAATTCTTTTCCTAGTTGTGCATAATTCTTTTAAAAATTTTGCATACCTGGGTACTTGCTTAATAGCATCAAGTAAAGGAATGTTTACTTGGACTTTTCGAAAGGTATCCAAAATGTCTTTTTCGCTTTCTTCCTTCTTCGATTGCGCAAATCTGCGAGGGAAAGGAACATCGGGCAGATTAGTGTTCGAAATCACAACATTTGGGACAACCTTACCTGAGGTGGATGGATGGAGGGTCGTAGATGGTTGTGGCATGGGTGGTACCACCCTTGCCGTGGGGTGATTTTTCTCCTCTTCTTCGATTCGTATCTTCTCATCTTCCTTGTTTCCCACTTCTTTCCCACTTCTTAGTGTGATAGCTTTCGCAGATTCGAAACCACCCTTGGGATTGACTACCGTAGTGCTTGGTAACTTACCGTTTTCACGAATTTGTCCCAAAAATTCGGCCATTTGGCCCATTTGCTTCTTCAGCTCATTAACCTCCTTTGCTTGGTTCTGCATTCCCTGCGCCATTGTGGTTAGTAACTGATATGTTTTATCGTCATTCATAGACGTACCTGAGTTGGTTTGGGATGATTGTGCTTGAGGAGGTGGTTGTGGTGCCATTGGCCTTGGAAAGAAACCCGGGGGTTGTCGGAATCCACTTTGTTGGCCATATTGTGGTGCATCTCTCCATCTGAAATTGGGGTGGTCACGCCATCCCTGATTGTATGTGTTGGAGAAAGGATCACCTCTTGGTTGGTTCTGATTCCCATAGCCCACGACATTGGCAGATTCCCACCCTCCGTTCTCAATTAATTGAGGGCATTGATCAGATTGGTGTCCTTGAATGGAGCATACACCACAGATTGTAGTTCCTTGCATCTTAGGGCCTTCAACAAACTGCGATAACATAGACGTAAGGTTAGCCATTTGGGATTGTAACTCAGAAATAGAACTTACCTCATTTACATGCTGTGGCCGTGGGGTGTCTCTCTGCCCAACACCTTCATATTGTTGTGCATTGAGTGCTCGATTGGCAATGAGAGTTTTGGCATCCCTAGGCGTCTTGTCCACTAGAGCTCCTCCCGCAGATGCATCCAACATTTGCCGTTCAAGTGGTAAAAGGCCTTCGTAAAAATATTGAAGAAGTAGCTCCTCCTTCATCTGGTGCTGTGGACATGAAGCAACAAGAGTTTTAAAACGTTCATAATAAGTTGGGAAAGATTCACCTTGGCTTTGCTGAATTCCACTAATCTTCTTGCGAAGAAGAATGACTCGTTATGTCGGAAAGAACTTTTCTAGGAAGGCTCGCTTCATACTCTCCCATGATGTGACAGTTCCGGGAGCCAACTCATACAACCAATCATTGGCCTTCTCCACCAAAGAAAAAGGAAAAGCCTTCATCTTCAATATGTTGCTGTCCACGTTCACCGGTGTCATACTTGAGCACACCACCTCGAATTCCTTTAGATGCTTGTTCGGATCCTCCATGGCCAACCCATGGTATTTCGGAATATGGTGGAGCAAGCTGGACTTCAACTCAAATTCATCAGTCTTCTCAGGGGCTGCCCTAGGGTATTGGATGCAAAGAGGTGCTGCATTGGCCAAACCCGAGGCAAAAAGCTCCTTGATGGTTCGATTGTCCACTGCCATGGTTGGTACTTCCTCTTCAACCCAATCCGTGGCCTCCTCTTCAACCTCAACTTCAACTTCTTGCTCTTCTAATTCAGGTTCGGGACTAGGAGGATTAGACAGTTGCGATTTCTTTTTCCTTCTCAAAGTCCTCTCGAAATCACCGTCAAAGTCGGAGATATGCTCACGAACAGGTTGTGAGCCACGGGTCATAAACTAGTACCTGCACACAAGAGCAAACAAGGTTAGCAATCAACCTAATAGACTCGGCACAAGTAAGGAAATAAGGTGCCACACACGACACAAAAACAAAACACACACACACGGTGCAAAAAAAAATTAAAACAAAACAGAAACTAAACAATTTAAACAAGACTCAAGACAAGGGATTAGCAACTTTGCTAATCCCCGGCAACGGCGCCAAAATTTGATGTGAAAATTATGTTGACACACAAATTAAACCCTATTTGTGACAATTGTAGTAATGAAGTAAGTAGGGATCGTTCTAACCGGGGATTAACTAGGGGTGCTAGTCTAATTTGAATTGACTTAAAAACACAAAAACTAAGCTTAAAGACTCTTAACAAGACTACTATGACTCAAAACAGATTTGAGACACTCAAATCTGCCTAAAACAATCAAATTGACTCAAACAGAAACTAGAACTTAATTTGGACGAATTTGAAAGTGTTTATGACTCCAAATGCTTAAAAACACAAAATAAAACAAATTTGAATGACTAAGACTCAACAAAATATGGAGGGATAGTGGTTGGACGAATTTAAACTAAATTGGCAGATTGTAAAGAAAATAGATTTTAAGACAAAATTTGGATGAATCAATGGATGATGGGATAGCTAAGGGGTTCTTCTCCACACATGAAATATATGCAACGTAAATCAATTTCCAATTATCAATCCAATAAGTTATGAACCTCGATACTCCAAGTTAATTAGGTCCGCTTAAATTAACCTTCAGATTTCCCTAGAATCATTGAATTGGATGAATATGCATCGCAAACAAATTATTCCTAACAAATTCTCTATATGAACAGCATGATAAAGATATAAGTTAGAATCATTACGTTCTTTGGAAATCATAAGCATCGACAAGGCATTTGTAACTATGAAAAGCATGATACGCTTGCCAGGAATCTACTTAACATGATCGTGACTAGCAACCTTCACTACTTGTGAATATAAATTCATAACGATTAGGTGAAACAAACTTATATCCTAGCATCAAATTCAAGCATGCAAATTAAGCGTGCACTCTCAATCAACATACAAGAATAAGTTCTAAATCAAACGGTTAAGCAAATTGTATTCAAAACTTATGCAACAATAACTGGAAGTAATCAACTTATTTCACATATATAATCATGGTTTCGAATCACCCCCTAGCTAACTAGGGGGTTTAGCCTCTCATGTTCACAAAAAGAGAATTACAAATGAATTTAACATAAAGCACAAGGGATTGATTACACCTAGAACGCCCAACGAATCCACGTGAATTGGTGCGCGTCGAAGCTCCTCTTTCCTCTTCTCCTTGCTGCGGCAGATTGGTTGTGGGTGGTTTTTGGATGTGTTTCTGGTTTAGGGATGGTTTAATGGTGGTTTAATGGTGCGGCAAGGTTGTGTGGTGGTGTAGGAAGGTGTGTAAGGTGGTGGAGAGTGGTAGAATGGCTGCGGCAGTGATGGGGGAAGGTGGCTGGAATGGTAGGGCAGGCACGGCTATTTGGTTTTTTTGGGTGATGGAATGCACGGCTGATTTGTGAAATTAGGTGAATGGCTGAATGGTTTTTTATCCATCCAATGAATGGCAGCGGCTAGGATGTATTTTTGGGAGTGAATTAGGGTTAACTTTCCTATATCAAACAGGAAACCTTGTTTGAGTAGGATTCCTCGTTTTGGTAAGAATTCATCGTTGGAGTAGGAATTCGTCGTTTCTTCGAGTCTTCAACTCATTCATTCCTCTTTCGCTCCAAAAGACTCCAATTTGCATCTTCTTGCACACTTTGGCCTTATAATCTGAAAATACACAAAAGTAGCCTTAAACACTAAAATAGCTAGGTAAACACAACATAAATGCACGAGAACAAGCTAATTAAGTCGCATGAATATGCTCCTATCAGCTGCGTGAAAATATGTGTGAAGGGGGCTGGAAAATAAGGGGCATGACACGGCAGAGAGAATCAAAAATGATATATTGGTTGCGGCAGGATTTTTGTGTGTGAATTAGGGTACGGTTTTTAAGAATGAATGGGATCAAAGGTGATGGAATGCACCGCTTATGGAGAATGGGAATGACGGCTTCTTCTAGAGAATTAGGATGATTCGCCGATTAAAAGATCAATGAATGGGATATGGTGCTGCCGCTGAGATTGAATGGAAAAACACACGGCTTGGATTGATTTTTTTGGTTTTTAATAGGTTTAATGATAAATGGGGGGAGCACGGCTTAGAAAGGGAATTGCATGCAATGGCTGAATGTTTTAATTTAGGGTGAATGAGGAATGGCATCAAAAGTTGCGGCTGATTAGAATAATAGGAATATGGTGGCTGAATGGTTTAAAAATATGAATGCATGCAATGAATTAGTTCGGCTAGGGTTTAGGGTTAGGGTTTTGTGCAAATAAGGGGACAAAATTGCCCTCCCTTGCACGGCAAGGGAAGGGAAGAAAATAAAAGGGCACGGCAAGGATGGATAAGGAGCCTAGGGCCTTCGTTTTGTATCCTAAAGTAACTACAAGGTCTACAAAGTGGCTAGAAAATACGGACGTTTAGATTAGGAAAGGTTACCAAAACGGGAAACTTAGGGTTAACTTTCCTACTTCAAGTAAGAAACCTTGTTTGAGTAGGATTCCTCGTTTTGGTAAGAATTCATCGTTGGAGTAAGAATTCGTCGTTTCTTCAAATCTTCAACTCATTCATTCCTCTTTCGGTCCAAAATACTCCAATTTGCATCTTCTTGCACACTTTGGCCTTATAATCTGAAAATACACAAAAGTAGCCTTAAACACTAAAATAGCTAAGTAAACACAACATAAATGCACGAGAACAAGCTAATTAAGTCGCATGAATATGCTCCTATCAACTTGGAGTCTCCCATGGCAAAAAATGACGACTTTGCTCAAAAGAAAAACTGAAGAAAAAAAAATGAAGAGAAACCAAGGAAAAAAAGAAAACGTCCTAGGATCTTGGACTCTCTGGTACCATCTTAAGAATGGAATGGCAGAATGAATAATCTTCTGTATTGATTCATTAAAATATACAAGCTAGGCTAGAGTTTTTATACAAACTGTAAACATACAATCACATCCCGTAATCCCTACAAATCAGCTAAGTAAATATTTTTACAAAGGGAAAGAATAAATCATTGATAGTCAACGATCACCATGCTACCAAATAAGAAGGAAATCATTCATATCATAACAATTTTAGCTAAAATCTCAAGTTTAAACTCCATCCAAAAGTTGTAAGTAAGGTTTATATGGGTGCAATAATGTCTATGAAATGAACTTTTTGACCGAGCAACACATTTTTTGCAAGTGAGGTTTATATATGTGGCCACATAGAAACTGTGCAATTTTTTCATTGATTTGAATTGGAATTTATGTACAAGGCCTTGTGACAATAATGTAAACAAATTTCTTTTGGGGATAAAAAGCTAAACTTAGGAGGAAGCAATTAATAATCTCACCAGTCCCCAAACCAGGAAGGGAAGGCCGCCAAAGGCATATAATAAACTTCGAGGTAGAACAACTGAATGTATAACATAAGTATGGTGAAGAAACCTATAGAAGGCCTGTCTTTTCAAATCTTGAACGTTCTTTAGTCCCCCGTACGGCAAAATTTCCAATGTTAATTTAATAGTTCGACGACATATGCTGGTAGGGTATGTGTATATATAGTTGTGTATGTTGTTGCTACCTTTCCAAACGGAGAACCGCTATCGATGATCCATCCAATGTGACTAAACCAAAAACCTTGAATGGGGCTATGAACATCTTTCGGTGTATCAGTAAACTGGTGGTGGTGATGGTGTTAGCTCACCCATTCTATTGGGCTACCCTGCATATACGTGCAACACACCAAACTCATCATTTTCCCTAATAATATTGCAAGAAAAAAAAAAGCTACTATTTAAGCACAGAATGATGCTAAAATGTAACAAAACGTTGCTCACGACGCACACATATATATAATGTACCTGAAGCGATAGAACTGCGACGTAGGCAAATAAGTATTCGAGCCATTTCGGAAGCCTGAAACTCTTGTGTGAAAGATTTCTATGGAATGACAGAGTGACTCCTAAACTGGTTAACATATGGAGTGCAAAGGCGACCCAAAATGCACCCCAAGCAAAATAACAGGGTGCAAATAAAGAAAGAAAGTGCATCGACGAAAGGGTACTCGCTATGACTAGGTCCTGTAAATTCCATTTTCTCCCCAAGAACTCTCCGCAGGGCATCATCACAATCTTCACCCAACGCCCCATATGGTATATAATAGCAGACTCTCTCACTAGTCACTGCTGCTATTTTCTATGACTCGTATCTGCACTAGCAAAACCGAGCTCGCTAGAAGCTGATATCTCACTACTACTCGATCCACAGAACGTTGAATGAAAATGCTTATGGGTTTGGAAAATGTTGTTCCACGAGCCATTAGATATATGGAGAAGCAATTTAATATCGCACTGCTTTGTCACGATTGGCATGGTAAATAATTAGCGTGGTAGTTAATTTATGGACCACTCATTATTAGGAAGCTTTAATAAAAAGGTTTCTCTAAACTTTTCTTAACAAAAAAAATAACTTAATAACTCTATTTAATAGAACTTTAACGAAAAACTTCTGGTACTGTTCACTTTAATGAAAAACTACATTTTTACACTAAAAAGTCAAGACTGGTATTATTCACTTTATCCTTTATTTTGTCTTTATCGTTAAAACTCAAAGTTTTCAAGTCATTTTCATTAGTTTTCCTTTTATTTAATGTGAAATGCTTGAATCTCAAACTCAATGAAAATGACAAAAATTTGGAAAAAATTACACATCGAGTATGCTTCTAATTCTTAATTTCATATTAAGACAACACTTTTCTTCTATGAAGTGTAAGTTACAAATATACCATTTGTCTTTAGTGTATTTTCACACTTCTTTCTCATGCTCCCTTCTCTCTCTCTCTCTCCCTTCCCTTTCCCATTTCACCATTCATACAGTAAACAAACAGCCAATTTCGGCATAGCATGAAAAGGATAAAGAAATTTAATTTCACCAAAAACAAACAATTGATTTTTTTCAATTCAGCAAAAATAGACAATTGGGTTATCAAATTTTCAAAATAAAAAAATGAGTGAAAAAACACATATGGGTAGGAGAGAGAGCGTGGTCAGTATTGAGAGCAACAGAGAATTTGTCATCTTTCAATGAAATTGTAGAATTAAAAGCACCAACCTGAGCCACCACCATTTCTTCTAACAATATTAATAATAATTTTTTGCCCAGCACTGCTACCCCAAATGAGGATTCTCCAAAATCTGTTCTTTCCAAATGACTAGGTACTTTCACGACTTCTTCCCCGTATAAGAAAATTCAACAAAAATACACACACACACACACACACATATGTTTTACATTACCACTACTATGATCCATCTAAAGAACACACACAAAAAAAAAAAAAAAAAAAAAAAAAAAAAAAAACAAAACACTCTAAATTATTAATTTTAACTTTTTAGGTTTCTTTTTTAATGTAAGTAAGAAAGTTACAAACTAAAGATAAGAAGCAGTTGATGCCATGGTGGTGCATGGCAAGGTTGATGTTATTAAGCTTATGACTGAAGAGAAGAAGCAGTTGATGGACAACATATTAAACATTGTTGTAGAAGATAATGAGAAATTCCTCAAAAGGCGTAGAGATAGAACTAACACGTTTGTATCTCTTTTTGTCTACTATTTTTTGAACCATTGTGTTTTAAGTAGTGGGAAATGAAAGAAAACATAGGGAAGTATATTTTTTTTCCTACTAGAACGGTGATCTGATTTAATCTAAACAAAATTATGGGGAGGATTTGATGGGTTGGATTGATGACATGTATGTAGTTTGTTGAAATATACAAACTAGTTCAACTAAAATATACAAATGGATTCTACTAAAAAAGTATACAAAACTAATTCGACATGTATTTGGATCTGATTCACGAAAAATGGTCAAAGACGGGTTAAACTAATTATGCAAAAATGGTTGAAGATGGGTTAAACTAATTCTGCAAAAATAGTTGAAGACCGATTGAACTGATTCTACAAAAATAAAATGGTCGAGGATGAGTTCAACTGATTATGCAAAAATGGTTGATGATTGATTGAATTGATTCTACAAAAATGGTTGAGGACGGGTTAAATTGAATCTACAAAAATGGTTGATGATCGATTGAACTGATTTTGCAAAAATTGTCGAAGATGGGTTGAACTGATTTTGCAAAAAATGTCGAAGACAAGTTGAATTGATTCTGCAAAAATGGTTAAGGACTGATTGAACTGATTCTGTAAAAATGGCCAAAGACGGGTTGAACCGATTCTCCAAAAATGATCGAGGACTGGTTGAATTGATTCTAGTAATAAAGCATACAAACTAATTCTACATATAATTTCAAAAACTGATTCTGCACTTGATGGATTGAGCTTGTGGCACATATTAATATCGTTAAAGTTGTGAGGGCTGAATTCTATTAACAACCCTAAAGCCTTAGGGATATGGTTGGTATTTTAAAACTTTCTTTCCAAGTTTTTGGGCGGGGCATTAGTTGTCTTTATGCCTTTGTCTCTCCTTCACATGTTTAAGAACTAATGGAGTTCCTTGAAATATAGTGAAAGTTTTTGTCTCTTTATATAAAGCTCCCAAAAGTTTAGTATGATACAAAAAAAAATAAAATAAAATAAAAAATAACTACACCTTTCTTTCTCTCCCATCCTACCTCACAGTTGCCCCTCTCTCTTCTCTTTCACCCATCACTATCATCTTTCTTCTCTTTCACCCATCACCATCATCTCTCCCTATTCTCTTTCTCATGTCACTCATTGCTCCCCTCTTTTTTTTGTTAGGTATATAATTTAAAATTTAATCATATTTTTTAACAAATAATAATATGAATTATTTATCACATGTCAAAATTGAACAAAATTATTATCAAAATTTTTTTAATACACTAGTATCACCATTTCTAGAAATAGTGATTACTTTCTAGGGTGACACACCCCGACCCAGAATATCCACCTGGACATCCAAATCGTGATGTGATGGCCGACACCTAGAAGGTGACGAAGCCATAAAGTGTAGTGATATGGAAAGAGTGAATAAATTAAAACCTAAAAGTGAAAATTTTAAGTGTGCATGTGAGCGAGATTGAATCCATATCACACAAGTGATGTCAGAACATAAGTAAATTGCAATGAAAGATAAAGTTAGAATGTTTATACCAAAAGGAGGGATCCTCCTACTGATGGAGTTATGCCCTAAAAGTCAATCTTTGGAAGAAACCTTTCAGGACAATGTCTGTATATAGGTGTTCTAATACAGCAAAAGACAAAGTCACTTATTAGGACTATCTCAATGCACGATATACGTCCAAAATTAGGGAGTCCATGGACAATGGATCAATGGAAGAAGTAATCTAAAGATGTTAGATTATAGAGACCTTCTTCACATAACCATGATGTCCAAAAAGGTTCATAGTCATATGATTGTTAGAGGGACACTGACAATCCAAATAGACTAGTACGTACTATGTCTGCTTTAAATGGGAAGGATAGAAAGTCTCAAGCTATTCGTGTAGTCCACTAAGACAAGTGCGTAGGTGCTCATTAAGGGAATGAGTTCACTGAATACAATCAAACGAGAGTTCTTGCATGGAGGTCTACTCACATGTCAGGCAAGTAACTCTACTGGTTGGAATAATGCAAGTGATCCTTTGACCTGAGACATCATAGTTGTCTTGGGGATACGTTGCTAATCATTTGATAATGTGACGTGACCACATATCATCTTGGATGTGTTCTATGCATTGTTGGGGTTAGTGATTTATTCTTAGGGGCATGTGAATGATCAACAAAGGATCTTTAATCCTCGTTAAGAGAGGAAGAATGCTCTAAGATATGATTCGTGAATCTTCGGCCAAAGTATCGAGCGTAATGATGGAAGGCATTCCTATATGACTCAATTGAATCATATAACTTGGTATAATCACATTAGGGGTTTGACATTTAGTATCCATACCCTAGTAATGCGATTGTGAGTATTTTTTAGAGAATGATCGAATTACATTGTAATTCCAACTGAATAGGTTCTCTAACCAAATTCTACATTAGCTTCGGTAGCCATGATATATGGTTAGATGTCACTCATGGCTTGTGGGTTCTTCTAGATGATTAAATAAATATGAAGGAAATAATTGTGAAAACAAGTTCATTTGAGCAACATCTATGCATGCAATTAACAATTAAAGGTGGAATCATGCTTGTATGCACTCAAAAACAAAACTTTACCCATGAAATTCAAAGCCTAGTAGTTGGGTGAACCAAGACTCAACTCAAGAATAAAGTGAGTTGAGAAATCTTATACCTTTGTTGATTCCTCTTTACATAAGCAAAGGCTAATCACCCAAGGAGAGGGCCTTCATTCCTTACTTCTTAGCTCCATGGATTTCTTGGAGGAGGATGGTTGAAAGGATTCTCCAAGTTCCCAAAATAAAGAACCTCTAATTTTCCACACCAAGGAGAGCTTTGATGAGGAGATGAGTGACCTAGGAAGATTTAGATGCTAGTAAAACCTTCCTAGTGTGGCCGGCCTCTTCGAGAGAAAAGGGAGCTTGTGTTCTCATTTTTTCTCCAAAAGAAACCCTAAGATGAAATGGCTATAAAGTTGTCTTTATACCATCTCACAATGTAGTGGCAAACTTGCAATTAAAGCAAGTTCAGTACCCTTTCTCTATATGGCCGGCCTTAAGGGTTTATAAGGCTTTCAAGCCCTTTGTGTTTTCAAGTTGTCATACAACTTGAGTTATTGGACTTGACATTAAAATCGAATTGGGCCTTGCAGCCCAAAACTAACCCGAGGTCTAAAACGAACTTATTCGTTTGATTAATCATCATATTAATTAATCTTGGCCATAAATAATTAAACCATTTAATTATCCTTCCTCATCTCCATTGTTTCTTCAATCTCTACCTTACATGGTGTACGATCCATTAGGTTCTTTTTAGCGGGGCAGTGGGCGATTATAACTCTTCATATCGATTGTGAATTGAAACTTACTTTCAATTCTCCCTTTAGTGATTATACACGTTTAGGGCTTCCACAAACCATGAGTGACACCTAGCAGTATGTCATGGTTTCCCAAGCTAATCATAAGAGGTGGAGAACCTATTCAGTTTAGGATTACAATGCAATACGGTCTTTCTCTAATACAATACTCTTGACCACATTGTTTGGTTTAATAGTTTATTCATATCTACTATCCAATGTGATTCTTTTACTTATATGATTACCTTGAATGTGATTTGGAACGACTTCTGAAATCTCATTCATACTCTAGCCAGAGATTCTTAATCATATCATAGAGTATTCTCCCTCAAACGGTTTGAAGGTTAGAGATCCCTTGTTGCACATTCACTTGCCTCCATGGCTAAGTGGCTTAACCCCATCTATGCCGTAGAGACCCTCTGACGGAGTGACTTTGACATAGTCAAAGATCAAGGACCTAACCACAAGACAACTATGATGCCTCAGGTTAAATGACTGATTTGCATTATCCTAACCATGAGTTCTCATGTGACATGAGTATGAGAACTCCTCGTTGATCGTGTTCAGTGGACTCATTCTCTATTGAGCACCTACATACTTGTCTTGGTGTCAGTCACACCAATGACTCGAGACCAGTCACTCTCCCTAAGAGAAGACATAGCACGTACTGATCTTAACGGACTGTCAATGCCCAATTGGCAATCCTATGATCAGGAACGTTTAGGATATGTATACGAAAGAGAATGGTCTCATGTATCTAACTTCTTTAGATCACATTCTCCCAGTTGCATATTCCTTGAATTTATTGTTTAAGCATATAAATTTATATGAGATGGCTTAAAACAACAATCTTTGCCCTTTATATTAAAGTAGATTACTTTAACATGTGAAATGTTCGTAAAGTATCATCATATGATTGGTTTTAGGGCACATTTCCAACAATCTCCCACTTACACTAGAGCCAATCAGCTTGGTCATCAGTGATGATACCTCTTCTGTAGTTATTTCAAAAATGGTTGAGTTGTAGGCCTAGACAATGGATATCTATATGTTATCCATAGAAGCAACCTTGAGAATAACGATGTCACCGTTATAAATGATTCTCAATCATGTGGTTTAGTCTCTCATTTGAGTTTGGATCTTGATGAGACCTTGATTCCCTGTCTTGAGCTATCACCGCATTAGTGTCGCAGTGTCGGTACACTAGAGACACTTTCTGGTTGGAATCGAATAGAAGAGTTCATAAATGAACTTTCCCATCCAAACAACATTGTTGTAAGCTTCTATATGGCGATATATTTTGCATGCACAATGGAACACACTAAAGTCATTACTTTTAATGTTTCCACCCAAATATCTCTTTAGTCATAATAAAGAGATATCTAATTATCTCTTCATTCAAAATGAAGATACATCCAATGATGGATACGATATTAGATTCATAATATAATACACTTATGCTTCCATTGCATTACTCTAATTCTTCCTCCTTCTTGAGGAATGTATCCTTTAGTATTTCTTAAATACTTAAGGACTCACTTGACAGTTGTCATGGCTCTGATCCTGAGCTTGCACTGATATCGTCTTGTACTGATCTTGGCACAACTCATATCAATGTTATTCATACAATATGAAATATGTAAATCACCTTTCTGCGTAGGCACAAAGGGTACGTTCCCTTTGAGAAAAGCAACTTCCTAGTCTCACTGGACTTGTCCTTCTGATTGAAGTTTATCATCATATGAGATACTTCCTAGCATATTTTGTCTATTATTAGGGCTTGATATAATCCAATTATATCCTGAAATCTATCATTATAGATTTCCATACCATGTATATAGACTATGTCTCCCATATACATTCTATCGTTATAGAATGTTTAAAGTCATAACTTTAATGAAGAAGAATTCCTAAAATTAATATATCATATATATGTTCAAATTTAGGAATATGATTAACTCCCACTAATCTTTTGTAAACCTAGTAAACAAAAGATTGATTTACATCTTTATGAGAAATCAAACGATTTGATCTTTCTCTCATAAGACACTTATAGCTCCCACTAGCTTGTTAAGATTCATTATGGATGGATCTCTACAACTTACACGTCTTGTGATTCCAAGTTTTAGACATATATTATCAAGACTATCTTGATAAGGGTTTCGAAAACCCATATTATGTCTAAACATTGAATCACCGTTTAGTTGTAGCTAGCAATCTTCGAATTAATTGAAACCAAGACTACATCAAAGATGGTTTCATCCAAGTCAACCAATCTCGTTGATTGTAGTCACCTTAAGCTACCATTTAGCTATGTAGGTTTCATTATTTCGGGTCAAATGGTACTATACCATTTCCTTGAGTATATCTCATATATACACTCAATGTAGTCATAAGGATTTTCATTCTTATTTCTTTCGAATTACGAGGTGTAACTCTATGACATAGTCATAAAGTTCAAATCATTCAACTAAGACAATCTATAAATCCTTCCCGACTACCTTGGAGCTTATGGTGTAGGAACTAGGTTGTTATATTTGTTGATCATCATCTTGTCTCTCAAAGAACCCATTCTTTGAGCTCTATCTCTCGTTCATTTGCTCTATCTTAGGCAAATCCTAGTGTACGATTACAATGAACTACCCAACAAACAACATTTGTTAGTTGGTTTATAGAAGTGATATCCAAAGGTTAATTTAAGGATATCCCACAAGATTGTTCTCAAACAAATATTGCTTATTAGCACACAACCTCAAATCTTAACACGATTAAGACTTGTCTTTCTTTCCAACTACATCCTATGGAGTCATGAAAATTTTGGAAGATCTTCCAATTGACAATCATATTATCTTAGAAGTATACATCCTATATATGGGTAATTGATAACATCCAACAAACAAAATCTTATTTGAGTTCTTTATTCTCCCAATGCAGAAATCCATTATCTTATGATGCTACTTTCCTTGATATCTTTCAAGGAAACTCTTCTAAAGTGTTATTTTTCCTTGGATCAAATCTAAGGAGATAAATATTTTAGGCGTCTTACTCATCAACTTACATTCTTGAATTCTTTGAAACCTTTTGCAAAGCATTCGGACTTGTGTTTATTCAAAATAAACGATAGTCCAATGGTGCGAGAATTATACGCGCACAAATTAAACCCTCTTTTTATCAATTGTAGTAAGTATGTAAGTAGGGATCGTTCTTAACCAGGGATTAGGAGGGATTGCAAATCACTTGGAAACTGACTCAAAAACGTAAAATAAAGTTTAAAACACTATACTAGACTCAAAGAATGCAAAACTAAACTTTAAAACACTAAAACAAATCAAAAGACTCAAACACTTTAAAAACAAAAACTAAATTGATTTCTAATTAAATTGAACAATAAAGTAAAGGGGGGATTGTGTTTGGACGAAATTAAACAAAATGGACAAATTGTAATTAAAGGCAAAACGTAAATATGAATGTGATGAAAATATGGATGATGGAATAGCTAAGGGGTTCTTCTCCACACATGTTACACTTGCATACAAGATTGATTCTCAGTTGGTCTTTCGATAAATTATGAAACTCAACACTCCGGGTTAATTAGATCCGCTTAAATTAACCGTCAAGTTTTCCTTAAGTTAATGAATTGGATGGGTTTGCGCAACGCAATTCACAACATTCTCCAAAAGTCCTTTACGTGAACAGCACAATAAAGATACAATCAAAGATCATTAAGCATTATGAAAACTATAAGTGTTGACGAGGCATTCGTTACTATGATGAGCATGAAACTCGTGCCAAGAATTCATTTAACGCGATTGTTTATAAGCAACCTCCACTACTTGTGAATATAAGTTCATAACGATTAGGTGAAACTCACTTATATTCTAGCGTCATATTCATGCATGAAAATTAAGCGCACATTCTTAATAAACATACATAAATAAGTTATCAATCAAACGGTTAAACAAATTGAATCAACAACTTATGAAATTCCAACGAAAGTTAATCAATTCATATTGCAAACATAAACATAGTTTCGAATCACCCCCTAGCTAAAGGGGGGTTTATTTCCTCATAACTTTGAAATCAAAGAAACACCTAAACATTCCAACAACTCAAACTTGAATTGTATGAACGTTTAGGCACTCTTTTCTTCCATTCCTCATACGTACAAAACAAAGAGAATTGAATTTAAACTTTGAAATCAAAGAAACACCTAAACATTCCAACAACTCAAACTTGAATTGTATGAACGTTTAGGCCCTCTTATCTTCCTCGTTGTTGTAGCACAAGGTCTAAGGTGAGGTTTGGGGGATTATGGAGATGGATGAGGAGTGGTTTGGAGGGTTGGGAAGTGGTGGAAATAGAAGGGAATGATGCTGGAAATGAAGAGAACCCACGGCAACAAGGTTGCTGTTTTTGTGTTTGTTGTTGTGTTGTGAATGGAAAGATAGATTTGGTGAATGGAATGCAAGGGTATTTATAGGAGGAGTGGAGATGTATATGGCTGTTTGTTTAAGGTGTTTGTGGCTGCAATGATGAAGAGTTAGAGCTGGAAATGAAAGGGAAAGCTGGAAAGGTAAATGAAATGCACGGCATAGAATGAATGGTGCTGTTTTTGTATGTGAATGCATGCTGGAATTGAAAGGGAAAGCTGGAAAGGTGATGAAATGCACGGCACAAAATGGTTGTTGGTGTGTGAATGCATGTGTTGAATGATTAAAGTGTATGTGGGTGAATATGTAGCTGAAAATGCATGTGAATGCATGCTGGAAATGCAATGTGAAGTCACGGCAAAGGGTGAAGTGGATGTGAAATGGGAGTGCATGTGTTGCATGGCAAAGGGCTTTGTTTATGTGTTGGCATGGGAATTTCTGGTTCTAAGGCTTTGTTTGCTTGGGCTAGGCCCTTTGTTTTATGTTCTAAAGTGCACACAAAGCTTCAATTTTGTCCAACACTTTGGCTCCAAGCATAAGCTATCCATTCTTGGCCCAAAAATGCTCCAAAAGGCTCCAAATTGCACTTCTTTGCTTCTTTAGCCCTTAGAACCTGAAATCATACGAAAATGACTTAAAACACTTAAAGAACTAAGAAACAACAACATAAATGCACGAAAACAAGCTAAGTAAGTCGCCTAAATATGCTCCTATCATCCAACCGAGAGTGATCTTCGGTGAATGTCATACAACATGAGTAGTATTATATTGTGGACAAGTGCCACTAACATCTAAATGAATTAACCTCAACAACTTTGTGATTCTTTATTCTTTCTAAAAGAATAAAGATTCGAACATTTCGCCTCTATACAGTTTTAACAAGAAGGCATTGGATCCAAATCTAATGATCCAAAGCATCCATTTATGACCAACTTGTAATTTATGTTTGTAGACATCGAAATTTCGGTGAAATGAATGTTAACCAATAATTAAAATTTCAACGCTCACGTGTCACATAAATTTTACATGTAGCGTGTGACTCAACGAAAAATCGAAATAAATTGGAAAGGTCATCAAATAGGACACGTGTCAATATCTGGCAGAAATGATTTATTTCATCTGATTATTTAAATCCAAAAAATCAAGTTTTGGAATTCTATAAATAGGAGGCCAAGGCATTCATTTCAGGGGAGAAAGAAAGAAAAAAAAAAGAAGGAAGAAGAAGAGAAAGAAAGAAGGGAATTTACATCACACCAAAACCTTGAAGCCTTGAAACTCTAAAGCTCTCAAGCAAAATCCCGAAGGATCAAGAAAACACTCTTCGTTCTTCATCAAACCCTCCTTCAAGGTCAAGCCCCAACGGCCCTTGAAGAACTTCCGCCGACTCAAGATCAAGCCCCGACGGCCCCTTGAAGAAAGTGTTCATCATCCGTTCGTCCTAAGATCAAGCCCCAACGGCCCTTTGGATCAACAACCTCAACAAATCCACACATCCAATCAGTCTTCAAGATTAGGCCCAAAAGCCCTTGAAGATCCGCTCATCCATCAACCCTCAAGATCAAGCCCCGACGGCCCCCTTGAAGAAATCCATACACCCAGTCTTCAAGATCAAGCTCAAAAGCCCTCGAAGATCCGTTCATCAACTGTTCATCCCTAGATCAAGCCCCGACGGCCCTTTGGATCAACAGCTCATCCACAAACCTACACCCTACGAAGATAGAATCAGAGGATCAAATTACAAAGAGATTGTAACCCCAAAATCATTAAACACAAAATATATTTTGTGCACGTATTCTTGTCTCTTGTTTCAGGAACTTTTCGTGTTCACAAACTTGGCACGCCCAGTGGGACAATCTCTACCTCTCATCTCTGTCTCCGTTCAAGATATTCAAGCACAGTCCATGGCTTCAAACAAAGAATAAGTCATGACTATCGGCACTACCTCCATTGAAAGACAACTGGTTCAGATGAAGGAAACAATTGCAAGGCTGATAAAGACTGCAGAGGAGAAAAACTTGCAAACCGCCGGACTCATCAACCGTCTGGAGGCACAGCATGGCGTCAAAGTGAAACCAAGCTCTCTTCCAACTAAAAGGACCGAAGAAGGCTTCAACCCAAATGCCTACGAACTCATGTCAAAGGCTAGGCATGACTTTGCTTCCTCTTCAAATCTTGGAAAGAAGGTTTCAAACACCGTCAACGACAAAGATCGCGACCTCACCGAGACTCAAAAGAAGTTGAAGGAGCATGATTATGGAGTTGACAACAACAAAGCTGGACTTGGCTTCACACCAAATGCACCCGTGAAGATTTCAAGCAAAGTGAAGAAAGCTAGCGCTCAACACATCAGCGTGAGCATTGAACAATACCAAGAAGAGCCTAAACCCTCTCCTCGGACGTCGGTCTTCAATAGGATGAGCCATTCAAGCTCCAGAACTTCAGTGCTTAATCGCATTGGTGGTCAAGACCGAACCTCTGTCTTCCAGAGGCTTAACGCGCCGACATCCCAAAGCTCTGTTTTTGAAAGGTTGTTAAAGCCTAAGAAACAAAGCAACACAACTAGCTCTCCTCTGCAACGATCAGCTTCAGAAAGATTTGGAAAGAGGAAGACAACACCAAAGGAAGAAAAGCTCGATGGGTTAGGAGAAAAAGACGACGCTCGAAGCTTGATTCCTTCAAGGATGGAGCGCCAAGCAATCCTAGAGGTCGACACAAAAGGACCACTGAAGGTAAAGAGGCGCATCATCGTCCACACTGGCAAATCTTCATGCCAACAAACCCAAGAGAACAGCACTGAAGAGGAGATCCAAGATGTTTTCTACATCACGGTTCAAGAAGGTAAAGAAGACGAAAGCCCGAGGAAATACTCAGAGTCCCTACTATCCGACCCTGATCCAAGCGGCAGTACAACCATGCAAGTCATGACCACTGGAGCAACTTCAATCGAGGAGCAGCTAGCTCAGATGAATGAAGCAATCGCAAAGCTCACACGGACTATGGAAGAGAAGGACTTGCAGATTACCGCACTTGTCAACCAACTATATGCGCTGCCCGACGTGAAAGTCGACCCAAATATTGGCCTATTAAAGAAAGAAGACGACAAAGAAGAGGAGCCACCAGTGGAGAAAGTTGAAGAGAAGCCGAAGCTAGACCAAGCAACGGCATTCATGGGATCTCTCTCTATCCAGCAGCTACAGGAGATGATCGCAAGCACTGTCAAGACACAGTACGAAGGAAGCTCGCATGACTCCGCACTGTACTCAAAGCCTTACTCCAAGAAGATTGATGCTTTGAAGATGCCAAGGGGTTATCAGCCCCCAAAATTCATGCAGTTCGATAGAAAAGGCAACCCGAAGCAACATGTCGCCCATTTCATTGAAACTTGCAACAATGCTGGGACAGAGGGAGACTACCTCGTCAAACAGTTCGTGCGTTCGCTGAAAAGTAACACTTTTGACTGGTACACTGACCTCGAACCTGAGTCTATCAACAGTTGGGACCAGCTAGAAAGGGAATTCCTCAACCGTTTCTACAGCACTCGTCGTACTATAAGCATGCTAGAGCTGACCAGTACGAAACAGTGGAAAGATGAACCTGTCATCAACTACATAAATAGATGGCGCTCCTGAAGTCTGGATTGTAAAGATCGGCTTTCTGAAACCTCTGCCATTGAGATGTGCGTTCAAGGCATGCAGTGGGGACTACACTACATCCTTCAAGGCATCAAACCACGAACATTTGAGGAGTTAGCCACCCGCGCCCATGATATGGAGTTAAGCATCACCCGTCATGGGAAGAAAGAACAGATCGCCGACTACAAGAATGACAAAGTTTTGGGGCCAAAGGTGGATAAAGCTGCGTGGAAACCCACCAAGGAAGCAATGACGGTCAACACAACTCCAGTCAAAATCCATACACGAGGCAAGGCAATTCAAACCGAAGCTTTTCGTGATCAAGAGATACGCAGACGCACTTTGAAGGAGCTTGAGGAGAAGACTTATCCATTCCCCGACTCTGACGTGGTTGCCATGTTAGATGACTTGCTGGAGAAAAAGGTGATCAACCTACCTGAGTGTAAACGGCCGGAAGAGATGAACCGTACTGACAGTCCAAGGTACTGTAAATTCCACCGCTTCATTGGTCATCCGACGGAAAAGTGCTTTGTGCTAAAAGATCTCATCATGAAGTTGGCTCAGAAAGGGATCATCGAGCTAGATCTTAATGATGTGGTGAAATCAAACTATACCTCCGTCACTTCTGGCTCTTTGAACTCAAAATCTTCACCTCAACCGCTGGCGGCATGCTCCAAAACCATGTCAGTCAAGTCAAGTGAAGTTGAAGGATGGACTTACGTCACTCCAAAGAAAATGCACAAGAAACATAGGTCTCCTCCACAAGTTCACCAATCGGAAAGGGGGCAAAGCAGCTACCGTCAACCTTCAAAGCTACGTGAAAATGTTGAGGATGATGAAATTATGACACAAAGATTGCCCGTTGCCATCACGATGCGCGATTTCTTCCCCAAAGACTTCTTCAATCACTCATTCAAGACTCCTTGCTATGAAGATTGCAAGGAATGCCTCTCTAAGATCGTTTGACAAATTCAAAAGCTCCTCGTTCGCACGAGCCTAAAAGGCGACAACCAAAGCTCCTTGTCCGCACGAGCATAAAAGGCGACAACAAATGCTCCTAGCCCGCAAGAGCATAAACTGTGTACGGCACCAACAAAAAAAAAAAAAAAAAGAGCATTTGAACTACGTTTCGACTTGATCTCTTTGTTGGAAGGGTATGTAGGTAGCTTGAACGTTTAATTTTGAGTTCAGTCACATCAAAATAAGGTTGTAGTAAAAGTGACTAATGAAAGTCAATATTATTACATTCTTTGTACAAAAAAAAAATTACATGTTATTTGTAAAAAAAAAAAAATAAAAAATAAAAAAAAAATAAAAAAATAAAAAAAGAAAAAAAGAGCAAAATGTCGAAAAACCCAAAATAGTGGGCTGGATTGTTGTGTTGATGATGAAGGCCCATATACCCAAAAGAACCGGGCCCTACTTTCTCTCAAGCCGCAGGCAATTCCTTCAATGGGCCTTGGGCTTGACTGAGTACTCGTCTCCTTGGCTTCAATCTCCAATCTCATCATTTCTCCTCAGCCCTTCAAAAAAAAATCCCCAAAATTCTCAGGTTTTCGATCGTCTCGATCCACCCAATTCCATGGCCACCACCAATGGCGCCTTTCCGAGAGCTGCGGACGCAGACAGACAACTTTCACCTCGCCATTTCTCTCCACCATTTGTCCACTATATAAAACTTCAGCCACAGAAAGCAGAGCAACCCTTGTTTTTAACTTCTCTGATTCCAATTCGGAAGATGGCGAGGAACGGTGTCGCTTCGTGGCGGAGGAAGTCGGAGAAGCTGGATCTCTCGCCGCCGTTGGTTTCGGAGGAAGCTCACGTTCTCGCCGTCGAACGACAGCCTCGTCGATCGCAAGGTCATCGAGCGATTGCTCAAAATTTCCTCCTGTAAAGTGACGACTGTTGACAGCGGAATAAGAGCTCTGCAGTTCCTCGGCCTGGACGAGGAGAAGAGCTCCACCGCCGGATTCGACGGCTTGAAGGTGGACCTGATCATCACGGATTACTGTATGCCTGGGATGACCGGCTACGAATTGCTCAAGAAAATCAAAGAATCTTCCACATTCAAAGCAACTCCTGTCGTGATTATGTCATCACTGCCCTTCACTGTGCCGCCGCTGGCGGTTCCACTGCTTCGCTTGAGGTTGTCAAGCTCTTGCTTGATGCTTCCGCTGATGCTAATTGCGTCAATGCCTACGGAAACATGCCCGTTGACTTGATTGCCCCGGCTTTGAAGTCGCCCTGTAGCTCAAGAAGGAAGGCCATGGAGATGCTGTTGAGAGAGTAAAGAGGGCTTTTCGGTTTCCAGTGAAGCATGGGAAGGATTTGGGTCTGGAGATAGAGGATGAGAGGAAGTTGAACATGTTGAACTCACTTCCGCTGGTTTCGCCTTATTCGGATGGATCCAGATTGGACCTTTGGACTCTGGAAGCCAAGATTCCGGTCCATTAGACGAGCTTGCAGTGCCAGTCTGGACGCCTTCTCAGACGAAGAGTTCTCGAAGAAGATTCAAGAGTTCGCTCTCAGATTCCAGCTCTCCGACAATTTTGACGGCGAAGATGACTTTAACGTTGGCAGAAACGCCTCGAATTCGGAACCAGAAGCGGCGAATTCTGTTGACAATCACGGCATCAGTGAGTCTGCAACGAGAATGAGAGTTGAACAGAACCAGAGCCGGTTCCAGTTGCCGCTCGATCTAGAGCCACCGTGGCTGACCGATTGGCAGCGGAGGGACGATATTGTCGCGGAGGTTAGCATCGAGCGGAAGGCAAACAGCGTCGACGTTCGCTCTCGCTCCGAATCATCAAGCGGAAGATGCAGTGGCAGGAGGGTTTCCGAGAAGCAGGGGAATCTGCGTGCTGCTCTGTAAAAAAGGCCTTCTCTTCCATAGTGTTCATAATCCGAGAGCTCCATAGCTACACGTTGCAGATGAGAGAGATTCTCTTCTTCGAAGATTTGCAGGGGATTTTAAGCAGGGTGCAGAAGGAGATGCAAGCTTCGTTCGTCTGGCTATTTCAACAGGTCTTCTCTCGGACTAAAGGCTCCGACTTTGGGAGCTGCAAAGGAAGCTGGGCGTGGCTTGGGAGTCCGAGAGGTCACTCCTCCTTCGATCATCGACCTCCTCACGGCTGTGCTCCATCCTCAAACTCTCCGAACTCCGCTGCTTCAGCTCTCCAAACTCCCTCCGCAGCGAGTGGTGTCCCTGCAGCGGTAGATGAAACTGTTGAAAATGGTGATACTTCTTCGGAGGACCAGGAAAGCCCAGTTTCTAGTACAATTGAAACATTAGAAACTACAGAACAAACCATAGAAAAAGAAGAGGTGAGTTCTGATATCTTGGCTCCTGAAGGGAGTATATCTACCACGGATGGAATGGAAAATGCAAGTGCGGATTTGTCTGGTGAAATAGCTAATCACACATCGGCTTCAGAAATTCCAACAAGCGGAGAGGCTGCTGCTGAGAGGACCTTCTGATCAAGGAACACTTGCCACGGTCTTCAAATCCCAGAAGAGATCGGACTTGATAAATGAAGGTTATCAAATTCATGGGAGACGGAAAAGGCGATGTGCAATGGTTGTTGTTAGTGGCTGTCTCAGTGATGGTAAAGGTGGAGCTTTGGATTCCAGAGGTTCATCTTCCATGGTAGAACAAGAAGAATAGCTTCTTCCTCTGTCTCCTAGCCGCTACCAATAACCTCAAGCTCGTCACTCTAGCCGTCGTGATCAAAATCGGCGAAGAACTTCAGTGACCGCTGTCAAACGACTAGCCGATCGCGAAGCTCGACGCTTTACACTCTGTCTCAAGCTCTGGCTGCTTCTGCACCTCCACCATGGCTGCTGCCTTTGAATGTGATCAACAAAACCAAAGTTTGTCAACTCACACCCAAAGACCTCCTCCGTCTTCTTGCCTCTGCTGCTGCCTTTGAATGTGCTTGACAAAATCAAAGTTTGTCAATTCACACCCAAAGACTTCCTCCGTCTTCTTGCCTCTGAATGTGATTGACAAAATCAAAGTTTGTCAATTCACACCCAAAGACTTCCTCCGTCTTCTTGCCTCTGCTGCTGCCTTTGAATGTGATTGACAAAATCAAAGTTTGTCAATTCACACCCAAAGACTTCCTCCGTCTTCTTGCCTCTGCTGCTGCCTTTGAATGTGATTGACAAAATCAAAGTTTGTCAACTCACACCCAAAGACTTTCTCCGTCTCTTACCTCCTACTACTCCAAGCTCCTCTGCATTTCCTCTCTGCACCATGTGGGGAATATATAAAAAAATAAAAAATAAAAAAAAAAAGAGGATCTATCTTGGTGGATCAGTACCACCGAAAGAAAAAAAAAATATAATAAAAACAATGATGGTGCTTCTGGAACCATGTGCAAAAAGAAAATATATATATATATATATATATATATATAATAAAAAGAAAGAATAAAAACAATGGTGGTGCTTCTGGCACCATCTGAAATATATATATATATATATATATATATATATAAATGAATGGTGGATCAGCGCCACCGAAAGCAAAGAAAAGAATAAAATAAAATAAAATAAAATAAAATAAAAAGGAATGATGATGGACGGTGATGTATATGTTTTATCTGTATTTAGCACAATACGCTGAATAAAATAAAGCATGTCCATTATATCTCTGATAAATTACAGATATGTGCTTACATATGAAAAAAAAAAAAGAAATACAAGATTGGAGCTTTCACAAAGGATGTTCACGTGAAGCCCCATTACTTGGCAAAACTCTAGAAGTGGAAGGCATCGGAGCAGAAGGCATCGGAGCGGGAGGCATTGAAGCTAGAGCATTTCAGGCCTCAATACTTGGCCAAACGCTGGAAGACCCAGGAAAAAGGTGCCTCTGGAGGAAAGACGAAAACCTTTGACGGTCACTTTGAATCCGACCTTCAGACTCTTGCAGCTCATCAAGCTTCCTCTTCATGCCCGTCGAATAGTTGTTTGCAAGCACGTGCAAACTTCTATTCTCATACTTCAGCTGCTTGATCTCTTGCTTGAGACTTTCCACCTCTGCCATCAACGATTCAACCTGACGGGAGCGAGCAAGTAGGCGTTGGCCTATGTTGGACACAGAGCCTGCACACTGAACGCTGAGAGCGAGGGACTCTTGAACGGCCAACTCATCGGACCATCCTAACAGCAGCCTACTATCTTTTGGAGTGAGGAGGTTCCTAGCTACTATTGTAGCTGTTGTGGCGTCCTACATCACGGATTCTTCACCTGTAAGAGGACCGTTAGAAGATAAAAAAGAAGGGCGCCATACATTACCTTGACCGGGTGCAACCGGATCGCTGCTGAGACTCAAATCTAAGCAAAGGTTCGATGAGTTAGTCATTTTTTCAAAGGTGTTCAGAGAGAAGGGGTGGATGGAGCTAATTCTCAAAAGGCCGGAGACGATTTTCAAGAATGGGCAATTTTCAGAGTGTGTATGTTGGAGTGATCGATACCTCTGTAAAAAGCCAAGCGACACGACCACCGATTCAAAAATCCGGATTTTCCTGCGTGAAGTTCGGCGACGCGTTCGCGGCTTTTCAGAAAATGCGTTCAACTTTGTCAAAAGATATCTGACAAAGTCGAGAACACGTGGAGGCCATCATCGCAACTACACGTCTTTAGCCGACAAGCGCAAAGTTCGGCGACGCTTTCTCTGCTTTTCAGAAAGTGGCGCTCGTTCAGAAATTGAAGAGGCGTCGTTCAGAAATCGAAGAGGCGTCGTTCAGATATCGAAGAGACGTTTGTCGACAAGGGTAAAAGAACGGTACCACCACTTGCTATTAAGAAATCCCTATATGTGTCGACCTTCGTCTCTTATGGCAAGGCAGACCTGAAGAAAATGCCCAACTCTTCCTCACCTCTGAGGGCGCACTCCCAGCAAAGCCTCTCGAAATACTCAATTCTTCTTCTTCCCTTGAGAAAACCTATTCAACCTTTGAAGACACCAGATGCCTGGAGTACAGATGACCCAGGAGGAAACGATAGATTGAAGCATGTGCTGATTCATTCACCGCTTCTTCAAAAGCAAATGTATCTCATATCATCAAGGGCAAAAGCAAAAGTATCTCATATCATGCTTTTTCCCTATCTTTTCCTTTGCCCTTGTTCTCACCTGCCAAGACAAGGACAGAGAAAGCAATATGTCGGAACCTCCACTCAAACCAGTTGCCACCAAGAAGTGAAGCACCATTTAAATGCAAAGGTTGCATTCAACTCCTGCATCGGAGGACAAATACTACAAGAGAAGATGCTAAACCTGCATAAGGAAATACCACTTCTGCAAAGGAGAGCAAGTAAGGCAAGTGAAAATGATACATCGAAGCATGTGGAGACAAGCACAACAAATATATGTGCTGATTCATTCGCTGCTTCTTCGAAAGCAAAGGTATCTCATATCATGCTTTTTCCCTGTCTTTTCCTTTGTCTTTGTTATTACTCGCATGGCAAAGTGAAAGAGAGCAGTCAGCGGCACTTGGAGTCAGTCTTCCGATCTGGAACCGACTACCTGGAATCTATTCCTGATTGCTTACCTAGTATTGCTCTCGAGTAGTCATCTTCAACGGTTGATACACTGCCAGAGAAGGGACAAGGAAACTTCAATCTTTCCAATTCGTATTGAATACGAATTGGAAAGATTGAACAAAGAAACAGGTCAGCACCTCCACCTCGTATTTGCCTGCCATATCCTGAAACCGCTCGTAGACCTTCGGGGGGAGACCAAAAGAATCCTGCTGCCCAGTTCAAGAGTAGCACAAAGGAAAATCAACGAGCGGAGGAGACCAGAAAAATCCTGCTGCCCAGTTCAAGAGTAGCACAAAGGAAAATCAACGATGGGAGGAAACCAGAAAATCTTCCAGTCGAACTCAAGATCAAGCCTCAATGGCCCTTGAAGAAATCACAAGTCCGATTCAAAATCAAGTGTTCACCACCCTTGAATCAAATTCAACTCCAGATAAAAGGAGTAAGTTCAAACCTTCGGAGGAGACCAAAAGAATCTTCCAGCCCAGTTCAAGATTAAGCTTGTGGAAAATCAACGATAGGAGGAAACCAGAAAATCTTCCAGTCGAACTCAAGATCAAGCCTCGATGGCCCTTGAAGAAATTTCCAGCTCAATTCAAGATCAAGCCTCGACGGCCCTTAGGTTGACATCTACATTAAGGGACTTCAAAACGCATCTTCTACACGTGACAAACACATGTCAACGACGCGCCTTGAAGTGGGGGCATTTGTAGACATCGAAATTTCGGTGAAATGAATGTTAACCAATAATTAAAATTTCAACGCTCACGTGTCACATAAATTTTACATGTAGCGTGTGACTCAACGAAAAATCGAAATAAATTGGAAAGGTCATCAAATAGGACACGTGTCAATATCTGGCAGAAATGATTTATTTCATCTGATTATTTAAATCCAAAAAATCAAGTTGTGGAATTCTATAAATAGGAGGCCAAGGCATTCATTTCAGGGGAGAAAGAAAGAAAAAAAAAAGAAGGAAGAAGAAGAGAAAGAAAGAAGGGAATTTACATTACACCAAAACCTTGAAGCCTTGAAACTCTAAAGCTCTCAAGCAAAATCCCGAAGGATCAAGAAAACACTCTTCGTTCTTCATCAAACCCTCCTTCAAGGTCAAGCCCCAACGGCCCTTGAAGAACTTCCGCCGACTCAAGATCAAGCCCCGACGGCCCCTTGAAGAAAGTGTTCATCATCCGTTCGTCCTAAGATCAAGCCCCAACGGCCCTTTGGATCAACAACCTCAACAAATCCACACATCCAATCAGTCTTCAAGATTAGGCCCAAAAGCCCTTGAAGATCCGCTCATCCATCAACCCTCAAGATCAAGCCCCGACGGCTCCCTTGAAGAAATCCATACACCCAGTCTTCAAGATCAAGCTCAAAAGCCCTCGAAGATTCGTTCATCAACTGTTCATCCCTAGATCAAGCCCCGACGGCCCTTTGGATCAACAGCTCATCCACAAACCTACACCCTACGAAGATAGAATCAGAGGATCAAATTACAAAGAGATTGTAACCCCAAAATCATTAAACACAAAATATATTTTGTGCACGTATTCTTGTCTCTTATTTCAGGAACTTTTCGTGTTCACAATGTTTTAGAGGTGTCACAACTCAGTGGGATTAGTCACTATCTTGCAATCTTTTGGGTTTAGAGCAACGTTATATTCTAAACAGTTAACACTACCACATCATCTCTACGATAGAGACAATCAATTAGATTACAATAATCCAATCATTCCTTAATAAAGAATAATGTTTTGTCAAACAAAACATTCATCCATCTCTTATAGTGACGGAATTAAGTTCCTTATTCAAATTGGAATGTAAAGATAATCTTTGGTTTTCCAATTTCTTTGGTAGTTCATATGAGGAAGTAAGTACTATCTGCTTTTGCAGAGATCTATATTTGATTCATGTTCCGAATGTGAAGTACTTTCTCTTCTCTCATTAATCTTCTACTTCTTATTAGCCACACTTTTACAATGATTGTAAAACATAGTTACTAATACGGAATCAAACATTCAAGTAAAAGAACCAACTATTTTGAACTATTCAAGAACATTTTACAACACCTTCGAAAGGTGTGTTCCTGACACTTGCGAGACATTTCTTGCAAATACAGCTTCCATTGTCCATCCTTTCATAAAGAAAGTTTGTTCCCTTGGAGTTTTTCACCTTCTTCATTTGACTTCTCCAATAACTACAATATTCATGGTCCCTAAACGTCCACTGTCTCTCTTGAAACTTATTTCAATTGTGTTATACACATCAAACAATTTGGAGAGAGTGCATTTATTGTTCACTATATAGTTTACAATAAACTTAGTGAACCATTTGGATAGGGACACAAAGGTGAAGTCCTAGCCTAGTTTCCGTCTCATGAAGTGGTTTAACACTTCAACACTCAATGATTCAAAATCATCATAAAGTCCATATTGATGGACTATTTTTGTCAACCAACCATCTTGTTCTAAACAAGATTACAAACATTCAAGAGTTGTTCAAGGCAATTCTCATTTCTTCATACAACAACTTGTAAGTGAAGAATCATGGCACATAAAGTGTCTATGCCCATGTGCTTACTTCTCAAGTTCCTTGTTCATGTAACAAAGAAACAAGCACTAGTGTTTGCATTAACTAAAGGTTGTTCAAAGCAACTCTTATTTGTTCATACAACGATTTGTAAGTGAAGGAATTATAACACTTAAAGTGTTGTCCTCTTTATGATAGACTTATCTAACATATTCTTCCAATGATACATTATCAATAGGAAGATTGTGAGGATGAGACTACTTAGGTACATATACAATCCATTCAAGACAATCTATGAGATTGTGGTACCAAGTCCGGAAACTAAAACCTTCGGCTTTTCTTTGTCAAGTTTTGGATAGCGTTTGCAAATATATCGATAAGTAAATACATAACAAATATAAATTGATTGATTTTAAGCCATTTGATCCGGGTCTTTAAATCAAATAGTACCACCCACTATTTTTTGCAAATTCCATATCCCTCATCGGAATTTGAGAGTTTTGGAGGAAACTCTTAGTAGGGTATGGGAGGCTCACTATTACCAAGCCCACCTCACAATGATATGATGCTGGCTAGCAACAATAATAATGAGAGAGTACTCTTACTCATTTGCATCTAATGTAAGTACCCATCTTATTTGGCCTCTAGAAAATGATACCTCACAATGATATGATGTTGGCTCCATTGCACTTAGTTAAGTCATTCCCACGATGCAAGTTCGGGTAGGGGTTTAAGAACAACCTCACAATGATATGATGTTGATCATTCTCATTGCCTACCTTCACAACATCATGTATGCGTATGGGACTCCTCCTCAATGTAAGCACGCACTTTGCACTCCCCCATGATAGGGTGAAGTTGGTGTACGAGTCACAAATGATCGGAGCCTACCATGGTGGAAGACCATGAAAGAGTGTTCAAAGCATTCTCACGCTTGTCAACTTAATAATGGTTTGGTTGAGGGTTTTTAGGTCTCATCACATATAAGCATTCATTTTAATCACATTAAAACAATTTGGTCCTATTACAACTATTGGTCCATGTGATTGATTTAGTAGTATATGATACAACACGAGCCTAGTGTTGGATCTTGGTCTAGGGATGGTGATTGATTTTAGTTACGTGTTTAATCACATTAAGGCGTGTTTTCTTATTGGGCGTTGGACCCTCTACTCCAATTTCATGCATATCAAATAAAACAAGAAAGGAGTACTTCAAAGTAAAGATGAGCTTATGCTCTTTTACAACACTTGATCAAAACAAAGTACTTTAAAGTAAAGAAGAGCTTATACTCTTTTACAACATTTGATCATATCAAATTACAACCAAAATCTAATCTACACATTCCCATGGTTCAAACAAATTTGAGAGACGGCCTTTCACATAGTTGAATTATCGTAGGCTTAGTTTCATAATCACCTTTTCTTTAATTAATTAACGCTTTAACTAATTAAACTTGAATGCAAAATTGTCATTTGGTTTTTGTATCCATAGATTTGATTTAGATGGAGCTAAATGAAATGAAAATCCAATTCTCATTTAAAGATACAAAACTATTTTGTTCTCAACTAATTTGGGCCAAAAAGCAATAACCTCAACCATTGGGCTATATTGCGAAACACAAACTTTTGAGGTCACTTTGTAAAAACACAAAAGTCCGCTACTTCATGTAATTACAATTAGCACCCAAAAATTTCATCAAATGCAAAAACTTCATTAAAGGAGCGAAACAATTTGTCCTTTAGTGATTTTAGGCCTTTACGTAAAAACGTAAACTTTCGAGTCAAAGTATAAATACACAAAAGTATCAAAACTTTATGTAATTGCATAAAAGCCCCAAAAGTACTCCCTTTGAAGGAGTGGGCAGTCATGGTAGTATGAGGGAGTGGTTTTTGATGAAAAACAAGGTCTTAAAGTCAAACATGTTGAAAAGGTGATGGGTATGGTGTTGAAAAAAAATAGGTATGGGTGTGTAAGAGAAGTATCAATCATGTACCAAAAATTCAAACACATTTTCAACTTTCAATCACACTTTAAAAAATGTCTTGTGATTGAAAAGTCTCACCAACCAACACAAAACAAAGACTTTATGTAATGAACCAAAACTTTGAATCAAAATACCAAACTTTTTGTTCTTGGTAAGAACATATCAAGAACAATGAAGAACATCCATGAAAACCCATAAGAGCTCCATGAACATTTTTCACCCAAAGACACCCAAAAACACTCAAACTTAAGGGAAATAACATATTACCATACTAGGGTGCTTAGGGGTTCCAAAAGTCACTTTAAAACACTTTTAACAAGACAAACATGAACCCCAAAATCCACCCTTTGGATTTGGCCGAATTTCCCCAAAAAACATGGCACCAAATTTCAGCTCCAAAATTCATGCATATGAACTACATCTACAACATTTGAGATGGCAAATTTTCTAGCAAAATTTACATTCAAAGAAGCAAGAATAAAGTTTGCAACAATTACAACATTCAAATCAAAGACTATGAACTACAAAACCCAAAAGGATTCACCAACTATTAGACCTAGGCTCTTGATACCACTAGAAGGAAATATTTGTGAAAACAAGTTCATTTGAGCAACATCTATGCATGCAATTAACAATTAAAGGCAGAATCATGCTTGTATGCGCTCAAAAACAAAACTATACCCATGAAATTCAAAGCCTAGTAGTTGGGTGAATCAAGACTCAACTCAAGAACAAAGTGAGTTGAGAAATCTTATACCTTATTGATTCCTCTTTGCATAAGCAAGGGCTAATCCCCTAAGGAGAGGGCCTTCATTCCTTGCTTCTTAGCTCCATGGATTTCTTGGAGGAGGATGGTTGAAAGGATTCTCCAAGTTCCCAAAATAGAGAACCTCTAATTTTTCCACACCAAGTAGAGCTTTGATGAGGAGATGAGTGACCTAGGAAGATTTAGATGCTAGTAAAACCTTCCTAGGGTGGCTGGCCTCTTAGAGAGAAAAGGTAGCTTGTGTTCTCATTTTTTCTCCAAAAGAAACCCTAAGGATGAAATGGCTATAAAGTTGCCTTTATACCACCTCACAATGTAGTGGCAAACTTGCAATTAAAGCAAGTTCACTACCCTTTCTCTATATGGCCGGCCTTAAGGGTTTATAGGGCTTTCAAGCCCTTTGTGTTTTCAAGTTGTCATACAACTCGAGTTATTGGACTTGACATTCAAGTCCAATTGGGCCTTGCAGCCCAAAACTAACCCGAGGTCTAAAACGAACTTATTCATTTGATTAATCATCATATTAATTAATTTTTGCCATAAATAATTAAACCATTTAATTATCCTTCCTCATCTCCATTATTTCTTCATTCTCTACCTTACACGGTGTACAATCCATTAGATTTCTTTTAGCAAGGCAGTGGGTGATTATAACTCTTCATATCGATTGTGAATTGAAACTTACTTTCAATTCTCCCTTTAGTGATTATACATGTTTAGGGCTTCCACAAACCATGAGTGACACCTAGCAGTATGTCATGGTTACCCAAGCTAATCATAAGAGGTGGAGAACCTATTCAGTTTAGGATTACAATGCAATACGGTCTTTCTCTAATACAATACTCTTGACCACATTGTTTGGTTTGATAGTTTATTCATGTCTACTGTCCAATGTGATTCTTTTACTTATATGATTACCTTGAATGTGATTTGGAACAACTTCATAAATCTCATTCATACTCTGGCAAGATATTCTTAATCATATCATAGAGTATTCTCCCTCAAACGGTTTGAAGGTTAGAGATCCCTTGTTGCGCATTCACTTGCCTCCATGGCTAAGTGGCTTAACCCCAACTATGCCGTGGACACCCTCTGATGGCGTGACTTTGACATAGTCAAAGATCAAGGACCTAACCACAAGACAACTATGATGCCTCAGGTCAAATGACTACTTTGCATTATCCTAACCATGAGTTCTCATGTGACATGAGTATGAGAACTCCTCGTTGATCGTGTTCAATGGACTCATTCTCTATTGAGCACCTACATGCTTGTCTTGGTGTCAGTCACACCAATGACTCGAGACCAGTCACTCTCCCTAAGAGAAGGCATAGCACGTACTAATCTTAACGGACTGTCAATGCCTAATTGGCAATCCTATGATCAGGAACGTTTAGGATATGTATACGAAGAGAATGGTCTCATGTATCTAACTTATTTAGATCACATTCTCCCAGTTGCATATTCCTTGGACTTATTGTTTAAGCATATAACATTTATATGAGACGGCTTAAAACAATAATCTTTACCCTTTATATTAAAGTAGATTACTTTAACATATGAAATGTCCGTAAAGTATCATCATATGATCGGTTTTTGGGCACATTTCCAACAAAATAGTCATCAAAGAAGAAGGAGAATTAAAAGTAATTGTTAATTCACTAAGTGATTGGATAAATACTAATCAATTGGATTGATACCAATCACCTCACTACCTCGCTAATTAGAACCTAAAACGATTGTACACCGATACACTGTTGCGGTGAGACAACTAAAGGATGATGAAATTAATTAATTGGATTAATTAAGTGTTATGATTAATTAGAAAGTCTAAAGAAATCATAGAAGCGATGAAAGATCGTTTCGGGTTTAAAGAAAAGTTCGGGTTCATTCGGGCCCATTGGGCTTTTTATTCAAGCATACGATGACTTGAAATAACAAAAACCTAAAGCCCAAATCAACACTAAGGGGCCGGCCAAAGATGAGGAAAGAAGAGAGAGAGAGTCAATTAGTTGACTTACTTCTTTTACCTTTATAAAGGGAGTTTAATGAAAAAGTTTCATTAGGGTTTTTTGTGTGAACTTTTCAACAAGAGAGTCTCTCTCTCTACACACATACATAGCCGGCCACCAAAGGGGGATATAGCTAATCATCTCTTCCCTTTTTGGTTATTCCAACATCCATCTCACTACACTAGTGGGTGTGGATCTTTAGAGGTCTTCTACTTTGGAGATTAGAGGAGAATCAAAGGAGCTCCAAATCTATCAAGGTGGAGAAAACAAGGAGGGGAGGCTAGACTCAAGGAGTTCCAGGAACAAAGAGCTTGGAGGTGGTCCATCCTTGGTCTAAAGTCTAGATCAAGAGGTATAAACTCAACCTTCACTTTGTTCTTCAATACTTTGTTTGATGCAGCATATATGAACTTATGCTTCTTGAAGCGGATTTGCATGACTATAGCTTTGATAATATGTGATAATATGCTTCCGTTGCTTATGTATATAAATTTAGAATTGTATATGCATGCTAGTCACTGGAAATCCCACTATAAATCTCATAATTTCCCTTCACCTACATATCAGCTTTTGCCATAAAAGTCGTCGACAACATGAGCTCTATTGGGTCAACATGAAGTAATCACCCACATCAATAGCTAAATAACGAACGAGACGCATAATAGCCTATGAGTGAGATGTACTTAAGTCGTCCATATCTAACTAACCAGTACAGAAAAATAAGATCCTTACGTTGCATGACTTTTAGCTCAAACCCTGCATTCGAGCGAATTTTTGGTGAGCAATATTTGTTGTTTTCGGAGTTTCGAGTAATCTTGGTGAGAAATTTCTACTAAGATTGGTTGGGTTTCCATTTCACAGGTCAAGAGAAGAGAGCACAAGCAGCACCCTTGTGGCCCTTGTCAAGATGGCAAGGCAACCTGGCCAGAGCAGAGAAAAAACAATACACAAGGTAAACAAAATTAAATGAGTAGGTACAACATGTTATAGAAGGCGTAAAGTGCTTGGAGAACAACAATGCTGAACAAAACGTAACAGCTACTTGCAATAAAGATACAACAACAACAACAACAAACCCTAAATTATTTCAAAAACTAAAACAAATTGTAATAAAGATACACATCACAGGATTTGTTTTCATTACATGATAGAAGTGTAGCTTTAACAGCTGACTAAGAATAAACACTGATGAAAGCGGAAGCAATGCAATATTTCCTAAAACAAATTTGCCATGTTATACCAACATAGTAATAAGCTTGTGTACATTTAAACCAAATGTAGGTGAGACTTTGTACTCTTAATTTTAACAAACTATCACGATAGTTTATGGAAGAGTACTTAGCCATCCATATATCATAATGGTAGCATGATTGAATAGTGAGTACGTAGACAAGAACTACACCAAGGTTACCAGAAGTCGAAGACTAAAATGAGAACAAGAGAATTATTTTTTTTAAGGAGAATTTAGCGAGGTACTTTTGTGAAACCACCAGAGTATGCAAACAATTAGAATATCTCTTGGATACTAAAATTTTGCCGTTGGCAAGGATTACCCCATCAAAACATTCTGAATACAACCTTTTCATCTTCAGATTGCATGTCCACTTTCAAAAGAAAGACCTCGCGAACGAAAAACAGTGTAGCTATGAGCATTGACTTAAAGAGTAACAAGATATATAAATCAAAGGTGAAAACAGAAAACTAATAAAAAATATATACAGGTTCACGTCCTATAACTTTTCACAACCATTTACAAAGCATATCGTAGTCAAGCAAACATGCCTTCATTCTAACCAATAAAATATAACAAAAATAGAACACTGAATGTCAAATACTCATGTAGTCATGTGCTAATTCTTTTGACAATACAATATGACTCTCATGCAGAAAGCTTAATATACATGCCGGTGTGTCTCTGTATTTCTCAATCTGAAAAATAATCTGTATTTGTCTTATTATGAATCAGTTTACAGATTTATAGTCATGCACTGAAGAGAAGAGTCAAAGATCGTATAAAAGAGTCAAATGTCGTGTCACATTTAATAATCTGATAAATGTCACATATATAGAATGGACTCATAAGATTTATAACTAGTCTGATTTGTCTATTAGTTCGAAATTGTATCATAGATCAATCATACACTCAAGATCAAATTTTACAATATGAGATATAGAAGCCTGAACAGCTTACCTTCCAATGAAACGCATTACATAACCATCATACTTGTCGCATTGCATTTTTGCACATAGTATTTAAGGATAAGTTGCCAGAAATATCAGTGTCACTCCCATTAAAATACTTCAATAACCACAAAATGGCAGAACGGTTTATCATTCCTGCTGAATCATGAATGATGAGATCCCCATTTTTGCTCTCAACTTTTTCTGAAAACTCAGCCAAGCTTTCAAATAGCATGGAGCCATTAGATACAGCCCATTTAGCCATAACAGCAGAAGCAAAATCCTGAAAGACACTGTTAGGTAATAACATGAGAGCCCCAACAAGCTCAGGCGTGGGTGGACAGCAACTACAGAGTGTAAGAAGACCTTCAACAGCAATGGCACTCACATTTGCATCTAATTTCTCTAACCAGAAAAACTTTGAAAGTAGTCCCTGCACTTGCACAGTGGAAACCGCTAGCTCTGATCTAATCAAGCCCCAGAATTTATGTTGTTCCACACAACCCCAATTAAGGGAATTCTTCATTAAGCGGAAAACTGTTTCAGTATTCTCACCAAAAATGGAAAATCTTTTCAAGCCAATCTCAATTTGTATATTAACAAGATCAGCATGATCTAATTGACCAACAAGTAGCTTGACGATGCCTTCCTCACCAATGGACATATCAGAAAGATGACAATAGACACTGGAAAACAAGAATTTTAATCGCTTCCTCTCCCACACAGAACAAGTCATTATGTCAGAAAAAAGGAGCTGCGGCAGAGAATTTTCAGTATCCTTGAATAAGGCAGTTCTTGAATACACAAGGAAGCATTTGTAGGCAGCAAAGGCACCATCGACTAACATTGCAACTAACTTCTTTTCCGCTTTAGAAATAGACTCAATAGTTTCATATGAGTTTTCAGTTCTACCATGCAAAAAAGAAAAGTACCCATTGACATGATATAGCAGCAGACGGATGCCCGAATCACTTGGAGTAATAGAATTAACGTCAACCATGGCATCTCCAAAAAGACCCACCATGCGTGCCTCATAAGCTAGTCTTGATGCATACAATAATAACCTTGCTCCAACTGGAAAACCATTCTTTAACCAGAATAGTAGCATAGCTTGCATATTTTGATGCTGTGAAAGAACAAACATACGGATAATTAAGGATGTAGCAGACCCAACTTCATCACCGTTTTCAGGACTATCTGGATGAAAATCGAGAGGAGAAAATAATTTGGACCCACTCAATTCATACAACTTTTTTATTTTAGAAGATAAAACATCCGGGAGAATGAAGCCACTCTCTGGTCCTTGGCCATCAAAACTCACAAATAAAAGTAACAGTTCTTCCAAAGTACAAAGAGCCATTGGATTTGAATTTTTAATTGCTTCTCCAAGATTATGAATCAAATTGTCTATATCAAGAACTTGACCTTCCCTGTCCACTACTAATGGACTATGGGAAGGAGCTGCATCATCTGATATCATAACTTTAGGTTCAGCTGATTTGATCCTAAACCTGTCTCCTTGGCTACATTTTGGTTGCCATTCTGTTAATGGTAATGGAGTTTCCATACATGAAGAGTTCGAACTCACAAAATTAGCAGGATGGCAAGCTTGTTGCAACTCTTTAGAAATTTCAAATTTCCTACCTGACAAAAACCTACCAAGCCTCTCTTTCAATATAGGAGACAATGCATCACAAGAGGTCAAGACATCGAGTGAACGAATCACTCCTCTCTTAACAAGTACACTAAAAGAAGATGACACACCTTTAGCTAAGATATGGTAATGTTCCACATCATAGTTGTCCATAAGAAGGAACAAAAATTCAAGAATAGTATGAGTTACATCAATGTATCTGGGTATAGAATAGACCATTAATAACATTGCTGGTTCAATATCCATAATATTGTCTACTCTTTCCTCGAAAAAGAGCCAATCATAAAGTAGAGCTAGTTTCACATTCGCTTCAACATAATTCTTCGTGCAAGATTTGAAAAGCCAACCCATAACAGCCCATCTTGGAATGACATCTGACTGAATGATTTCATTGGTCGGGTGGTAAGCACAACATATAAAGCGAACAATGTCAATTATGAGAGTCTCTCTGTTTGGTTCAAATAGAAACTTCTTGGAAAACCATGCCTGATGACGCTTCTGGTTTCCCAACTTCACATGAGTGACCAAAAATCGTAAATGGGCCTCCATTTCTGGAGTAATCCTAAGTAACATATACTCGCTTGGAGTCCTTGTGTTATAGAGTTGTGGAATACCTGAAAATCCCTGAGCCTTAAATTCGCCGCGATTCAATACCAAATCCTTCCATATTGTTCTAAACTTGGGTAAATGAACCAAATCTTGTAGAAGTCGAACAAGATCCCTGCCAATCTTCAAACACAAAGGAAACTTCTCCTTAAAAACTTTAATGCAAAAATCCACCTCCAATTGCTTTAATGCCTCTAATTTTGGATTGCTTAACAACCTACAGTGATCAGCTAATAACCGAAGATATGTATACAATCCACTAGTCAAAATCATCGGTTCTACTTCTAACAAACAATCCCATTTGGTCATAAAAATGCTCACCATCTCAAAGCAAAGCCACAGATTTCCATCACTATAATCCCCTCCAATAATTTGCCTCAACAAGCAAACCAACAAACCATCAACACCTACCGCTAGAACATTGATCAACTCCTTAGTAACCCAAATTAATTGAGACTTCACCGGTTCAAGAAGTTTCACATACAGTTCATTCACAACCTTGACTAGCAAGCTAACAAACCAGAAATACCCATCAGTGACAATAGCATGTAAGTGCTTCATATGTGTTTTTCCAACATGGCTTTCACATAATACACCATAAAGGATCGCTTTGTTGAGCAACAAGTATTCTTGTGGGTTTGGAATTGTTAATGAAAAAGGGGGCCTCAGTTTTGGTTCAAGAAGTTCAAAGGCTTGTCTCAGAGAGAGCTCTATTGGGTTTCCAGCTTCATGGGAAGAGGTTTGAATTAGTTTCATTTCCACGTCTGGTTTATATAGAACAGCTGTAATGACCCTCTGTGTGTAATTGGGGAATAATGGTAGTAGAATTGAGTTAAGAGACTCAGAGGTTACTGAAATTTAACTTAGCAAATCATATTTAATGGAGACATAGAAATAGCTGAGGGGAGCACCTCATAGCAGATCTTCTGTATATTTCAATAACAAAAAGTTGGGCACTGGTTAGCGGCTTCTTGGATCATGCCACTGCTCATAGTAGCTCATCGAGCACACCTGCATGAGTAGAATAAAAACAATCTAAGAAATGTATACATAAGAGCTATCGCAGAGAACCCCAACACTCTGTATAGTCAGGTAGTAAATCAAGGAGCCATATCCAATGCAAGAGAGCATTGTACCAGCTTCTTTTTCTTTTGGATAAAAAGAAACTCGCAACAAAACTACTAGTACAATACATTAAGAGACTCCAGACTGAAAAAAAAATAATCCCTAAATTATGGAGATACCAAAGTGCATAAAGTAAGCCCAAAATCCAACTCTCCCCACACATTATCCACCCACCCTCTAACATCGTAAAAAGTCCTATTTCTTTCCCATCTCAACCGATCATCTTCATTACGATCTTTCTAATAGATATGGGATTCACATACCCACCTAAATTAGAGAGATTGTATACAACACGAGCAGTAGAGATGGTAATTATAGAGCAACGGTCAATTTTGAATGAAACTATTTTTCTTAGAAACTATATTTTAGGCATGTGGGTTATGCATAACCTCATTCACGTAATGTTTTCTTTTTCCCTTTTTTTTTGTCTAAGAATTTTCTTTTTATTAAAAGGAAACCTCATTGATGTAATAATCTTACTATTAAATGTTCAGAATCCTACATTAATATTAGTAAAATACAAATATGAATATAGGTATGAAGGGTTTTCTGACATTTAGTATGAACGGTATAATAACATCGGCAAGTAAACGAAATTGTTTCGTTAAACCTATAACATTTAGCCCTTCATGACTAGAGATTAAGCTGGATAGAGCAAGTGATTATGCAATAGAGCAAATACCATATTCAGACGTTTTAACAAACACCCGGTGTGCAACGCAGCCAAGAAACCAAAACCAATCGGGAAAAACGGCCAGCGCCTTCTTAACTGGCAAAGGCATACACAACCAAGAATTTCAATTTTAAGGAGCCTATGAAAACGATTGGTGGATAGCAGACAATAGGAAACATCAACTCTACAGATATACGTATACATATGTGTGTGTGTGTGTGTGTGTGTGTGTGTTCACGAAAGAAGAACACTTACATACACGACTATACGATATATCGGGAGAGCTCGACGCGAACTTGATTACTTGGCCGCTGTGACTGAGAAGAAAAGGCGCGGAAGGAAGAGAAGGTCGGGAAAACGGCGACGAAGTAAGCGTGGCGACATAGGTGCGAGTAACCCAAGTGTCGCGAAAGGGTAATGCTACGGAACAAATTTAGTAAACAAAACACATAAAAGTTGATAATTGAATTATATTTAAGTGTTAATTCATGCCCTTATTTCTTATTGTTACACATCATTGAATTTGTAAATTTAGTCTACTTAACATTACTCATTGCAAAATCGTCTGCATTATTTAGAATGCGCTGCTAAGATCATCTCTAATCCTTAGAGATAAAAGTCAAGCCACTACCTTTTATACACACAATTTTGATTTACATGATGCACCGATTAGACGAATGCGATGTTCCTAGCAATTTTTATCCACGAAACTACTGGCGCCATGAGATGCTTTAGAAATTGTATGGTAATCAAAATTCAGGGTTTTTAAGTACACCCACATATTGAAATGATTGAAGACTTGAGATGCTTTTGAAATTGAAGAACATGAAGCAGGGGTACAATCTAGGCTCATATTCGTGGGTGTATTTGATTTTATTGATTTCATTTGTGTTCTTTTTTTTATTTATTTATTATTTTGCAGAGGGAGAAGGTGAGATTGTAGGAAGATGAGAAGAGAAAGCCACAAATGGGAGGACAATAGAATAAAATTAAGTAATTGGCGTAAAAAGTTAAGAAATTGAAGAGATACAGAGAAAATTTGATGAGTATTGAAGAAAATTAGAAGAAGAAAATATGTTTGGAAGGTGAGAATGTGCCAAGAAAATTCAAGAAGAGGAGAGAGAAGAATATAGTACTGTTAAGTTTCATAAATAGTGTAGCACCGTTAAGTTTATGTGTGTAATACTGTTAAGTTTCATAAACAGTGTAGTCAAAGTAGTACCGTTAAGTTTCATAAATAGTGTATTACCGTTTAGTTTCATAAAAAGTGTAATAAGTTTCATAAACAATGTAGTACCATTAAGTTTCATAAACAATTTGTGTGAGAACGCGCGTATCAGAATTTTTTTTAATATTAAATTATGTCCTTTTTAAAATTTAATTTCTTTTGTGCTTTTTATTAAAATTTAAGAGTTTTTCATTAAAATTTAAGTCTTTTTCTTTTAACAAAGTTATGGCATAGTTTTTTTTTATTAAAATATACTTAACCCAAGCTCATTTCATGAAAGTTCCTTAAAATTTTAGCCTAATTTATTTATTTTGGTAACCTTTTTAAAAAAATAAATTTATATAAATTATACTAATTTATTTTTATGAACATTTTAACATAAAAATATTTGAACTTTGATAATTAATTAAAAATAATACAAATCCATAGGTATTTATAAAATTATAAGTGAAATTTGATTTAGATAATTATTTAGACATTAGATTTAATTTTGGTCCATTAAATCCCTTTTTTTTTTCTTTTTTTTTTTTTGTAACCGTTAGATTTAATATCATTTGATTACAGTCGTTGATTTCGGAAAGGGATCCCTGGATTCCTTCCTCCTAATCCACCAATTCAGGTAATTCGTGCCGTTGAAATTTGATCCAATGACTGAAGTTATTATAACTTTTAAAGTGGGCCCCTGTTTGTAACTGTTGAATCAAATTTCAATGTCACGGATTCCCTGATTTAATGTATTAGGAGGAATGGATCCAGAGAGGATCCCTTTCCATTGATTTAAAAGTTAAAAATAAACAAAGGTTTGAAATATGACATATTGTTGGGTCTAGAATAATTTAAGCCCAGCTTAATTTTTGGGGTGAATTTAGCCCAAAATATATTTTCTCCCAATACTTATTTTAGTCCAATGGTTGGTAGGAGTGGGTTAGATTCTAATTGGTTCGGTTCAAAGTTTTTCGATGTTTGTTGGGTTTAGCTGTTTTCCGGTTCGGTTTCAGTTTTTTTTTTTTTTTTTTTTTTAAACAATACAGTCTGGTCACATGAATCCTTTAAATCTTATGTCTATAAGTTCATGTCAAAACCTGCATGTTTCATATAGAAAACCACAATTAAGCATTACTACCTAACAACCGCAAGACTGCAATAGTAGATGTAAGCATAATACTCTGACTACAACAAATCTTCTGTTCATAACGGTTTACATGGAAATCGATCCTCTCCAGATCCTTTCCATTAAGCCTCTTTATCAAGCAATTCGGACCTTTAAAATTTAATCCAACGACTACAAATAGACACACACTTCAAAAGTTATAATAACATTAGCCGTTTGATCAATTTCAAAGGTCTGGATTATTTGATGAGGAGGATTAGATGAACGGGATCCAGAGAGGATCCCTTTCCGGTTTACATCCGTTGGTTCCAGAGAAATTCCTTCAATAATTATGACACAAAAGAAACTAAGGATACTATCTTGTTGCTTACCCGCTAAGTTACTGTATTGACTTTACCATGAGAGACTTGTAAAAGGACTCCGTGTAGTAGTTAGTGACCAATGATGATTATTGTAGTTAGTGACCAATTATGATTATTGTGGACCTTGAGTTTTGTAAATCTGTATATGATTTTCGTAATTAATAATACACACACACACACACACCAGTTTAGTTCGGTTCAGTTCGATTTTCAAACCATCGAAATCGAAACCGAACCAACCAATTTCAGTTCAGTTCGATTTGTGTTTCAGTTCGATTTTTTTTTTTTTTTTTTGCTTCGATTTGGTATTCGGTTCAGTTTCTTTCGATTTTTGATTTTTTGAACCACCTTTAATGGTTGGAGATGGTTTGGGGGGGGGGGGGGGGGGGAGGGGGGAATTTTAAAACTTGTATTTTAAGTTTTATTCTATGGATTGTAGATGGTCTAAGGTGCAGTCTTCTCACGATCTTGTTGGATCAAATTGAATGGTTGACAATAAAACTCCCCCAATTATTTTTTTAAGAATTTTTTTTTTAATTAATAGTTTTCTACTTATTCTAGAGAGACTATCTACTTGAATTATATTTTGTAAACCATGTGATGTAGTAGTTGATGGTTAGACTCTTTTTTTAGATCATTAAAAAAAGAATCCAACTATCAACTATCACATCATATGGTCTAAAAAATATGACTTTCCTAGAATATTCCCTGGTAAAATTGATAAATTGGGTCTAATAGTCTTGGCCAAAAAACACCAATAAAAAAGTCAAGTGCCAAAAATATGTGGCACATAAATGGTTCCCACAAGTTTTTTTTTAAGATTTTTAATTTTTATATATTTTATCATAAATGGTCCCTGAAATTAACCTACACCATCAGGATGATCCCTAAAATTGAAAATCGATCAATGTAGTCCTAAAACAGATGTCTCAAATCAATGTGGTCATTCCGTTATAAATCTGTCAAATATTTTGTTACAAGTCTAACTAAAAAAATTAGAAATAGGTTTAATAATTAATTAAAAAAGTTGTCAACCTAGAAACTCGGCTCCGCAGTCACCTCTGATCCCAACCCATACTTCTCTGCCTCCATCTATGGTAGCCTATGCATCTCTTCTTTGAAAAAAAATTCTCAAGACACCCATTTTTACACCTTTTGATGACCTTCGTCGAATTGGACTAGGATCGAGACCACCTTTTATAGGGCGCTCCCTGGATCTTGGTGACGTGAAGAACGACGAGCTCTGCCCTGAGATAATCTCATTGTGCAAAAATATGTTTTGATAACTTTTTAATTAGTTATTAAACCCACATAAGCATATTTTTGACATAATTGTGACAGAATGACTACACTGATTTGTGACGCCTATTTTTATGGACTACGTTTATTGATTTTCAATTTCAGGGACCATATTGATGGTGTAGGTCTCAATTTCATGGACCATTTATGATAAAACTCTTACATCATGTCGGCCCCATTTATGTGTCACATCAACATATAACAAATTTTTTGACAGAATTGAGATGGAAGGTCCACTTGATTTTGCAACACCTATTTTCAGGGACTACATCGATTGATTTTCAATTTCAGGGACTATTTGATATACACCTGTTTTGCTGATATAATTTGCAAATTTTTTTCCAGCAGAAGCAAGTGGAGGAAAATGTTTTTTGATACTTGCTTGATTCTAAGTATTTGGGGGTTTTGTTCTCTAAAAGGATATAAACCCCCTTGCTTATAGAATTAAAGAAAGTTAAAAAGTTGAAATGCTATTTTCCCACCAACTATTATTCCTAAAATAACATCTAATATATATCTAAATTCTTTTTTAATTTTTCCAAAGAATAAATATTAGAATGCTGATTAGCCCAGCCGAGCCTCCACTCACCTCCAAGGCTCACTTCTCGATTTTTATCCTTGTTAGAATTTCAGAATCCTACCACTTCCCAAGTCTCTAGCTGATTGCAACTCTCATTCCTTCCCTCTCTCAGAGCCTTAAGGCAACCCCTTTCAAGTGACGAAGCCACAGAGACGCAAGGAGGTGTGGCCACACCTCCAATTGTTGGAAATCGACCCTAAGAGGGAAAATTCACCCCTCTAAACCTGCACGAAAGGTGTTCAACGAAATGCTTGAATGAAGGTCTATTGTTTGCAGGCACTGGCGAAGACAATTAAGGACTACAATAGTCCTAGGCCTACCCTGACTTGAAAAAATAAAATTAGTATTACACTTATTTCTATTTCTATTGCTTTGCAACCATTGTCAACAATTAAAACAAATTCAATCATTATTTATTTTTAATCCAATAGATTTCATCCCAAAATTAAGTATATACTTTGAATGGTCATTTATCACAGAGGGTGGTGTTATCTAGATACCTTTTTTTACATTCCACATACCTCCTGTTAATTTATGTCATTTGATCTTCTTCAATTCATTCAATTGGACGACTAGAAATTGAGAGAGGTGTGTGAATGGTAAATAGAGGTGTGTGGATAACACCACCTTTTTACAAATGAATAACATTTAAATTAAAATCCATCATTCACTTTTAAGTAAAAAAATCGTCTTTCACTTATGCACTGGCAAAGTTATTCCCTATTTTTCTTGAATTTCATATATTTAGCCATTCCAAATCCCAACTTTATTGAATAAAGGACAAGAAGGTTTGTAATACTCTAATATTCTCTATAAAACATTTGTTTCTATTCTATCCCACCTCTTACTTGAGTTTTAGGGTTTGCAAAAGTTTTATTAATTTTGAGTTTAATAATTCTTTCAATAGTAGTATAGATGACATCATGCAACGGTTTCAAAATATGAAATTCGTCGAGAATAATTTTGATTAGATAAAATTATCTATGCATATGTTAGTTTTGACTACTTAATTATTTGGATATATATTATGATGTTTTGCATTAGTAATTTTATAACTCCTATTCGTTTTTTCTTCTTCTATATTTGTGTGAGGCCCCTCCTCACAAAAACTCTTAGATCCGCCACTGTCTCCAGGGGACCACTAGCCTGCTGTCTACAATTCCCTGCTTTGAAATTGAAGGTCTCATCTCTTCTTCCTGTCTTAGTGTTGGCTCTTCGTCTTCCTCATATTTCAGAGACAGCTAGCTTCGGTTTGGAATTGGATCGTCCAATGTTTTTGAAATGGCAGTTACCGCCGTGGCTAGAAACCCTTTTTTGTGCGTCATAATTAAGGTAGGCCTTGGGCAACTCCTCAAGTCGGCCCAATTTTCTGGCTCCTTTTTCGTTTTTCTTTTTGTTTAATATTTTATATTGTACCACATGCATTTTGGTAATGTGATTACCCCTCCATTTTCATTTTATTTGAGTTATTTTTTTTATTTTGTCAAATTGGTCATTGTGTTTTCTTTTTTTTTTTTTTTTTTTTTTTTTTTTTTTTTTTTTTTTTAACAAACAATATTATTACATTAAAGGAGAGGGAGTGGGCTTAGCCTCACAATGAGTTAGCAATAATGTGGTTCAAAATCGTTTTTTACGAGAATCGAACATAAGACCTCTCACTTACAAGTGAAGAGGAATTGTGGACCGTAATACTAAATGACTATTGTGTTTTTTTTGTTAGAGCATCGGTAAAGCTATGTTATGAATTTAATTACAATATTTATGACATAAGTTTAAGCATGTTAGCCAAAGTTGTGCGTGCAAAGTTGCACCTTAAATCAGCATTGTCTACTTTTTAGTCATTCTTTTAAGGCCAACTTAAAAAAAACACTAATAATTCGAAATCTTTTAGTTGTTTAGTGATTATTCAGTAAATAGATAAGCCATGAATGCATATTATTTAGTTGAGAACCGTAGTTTTGACAATATTAATCAAAAACTTCAATGAATATATTACTTTGTGACAATCCGTCCCAAATTTTACATTTTTATTAATTTTAGAAGCATGAATTTACGAAAATGCCCTAGAGGCAAGGACTTTGACTTCCGTTGATCATCAGTTAGAGTGACGTATGACTTATTCTTTTAGCATATCCTCGTAGTACTTGCAACTACGAACGCATAGGCGAAAGCCGTTTGCGAGTCCAAATTATAACGGTATAATTATGAACATTTGAAGTTGGTTATTTAAAGGTAGTTAAATTATTTGAACTCCCACCTTGTGGGAAGACTAACTAATCAGCCTTAATTAAAGAGAAAAAGTGACCAATCAAATAAAAAGGGATGGAGGACCAATGAGAAATCAGAAAAGAAGGAAAAAAAAAAAAAAAAGAAGGGGGAGTAGCCTTCCTGTCGACCAACACCCACCGCAAGCTCCCATTTTCCAAGGCCGATTTCGGCCAACTTCGGTGGAGATTTTCAACGCCACCACCACCATCTTGAAGCCCTCATTCCCCTCTACAAAACCCACCCATGAACCAGCTTGATTAACCACGGTATGTGGCGGTTTGAGGCCACGAAAGTCGACGAAAATCAATAGTACTCCGACCACCTTTTTCAATTTTCTGGCAAATCGGCAAAGCGATGGCTGATGCCACCACTTGGGCTTTGTAGCCCATCATCCCAGGAGAAAATCCCAACCAACCTTGACCCCGTTGGACCACCGTAGGCGACGAATCGACGTCGGGAAGTTTTAGGTACCCGCCGGCTTTGTGGGCAAAATTGACCCCCTTCCGTCCACTTTTGGACTTTGTGGCAGATATGAAAGTTGTTCATCTCTTTGAAATCTTCATTCCTGTAAATTTTGGTAACTTTTGGAAATAGTTGGATTTTCCGGCGAGTTAGGGCGGCCAATGCTATTTTTTGGCTATGTTAGATGTCTTGAATTTAGTCTTGATATTTGAATGACGTAGGTTGATCATTGGAACCTAAATTCTCTACGATATGTTAATAGGTATTTATGTAAATCGACGATCCAAACGTTGGATCGTCACCAAACTTTGTTACATTGTAGTACATAATATTTGAATAATGTAAGAACTTACGGATTGGAAATCCGACGTACAGATCTTTCCGAATTGGATTTGTAAGTTCATAAAATAAAACATTAACTGCTAATCAGTTTGGAAATTGGCGAGGATCCAACCGTTGGATCGTAATAAAATTTTAGCATGTTATTCTAGAAGCATAATATGGATCTTTGGAAGTTATGGATTGGAAATCTGATATGCGGATCTTCCGAATCGAGTTATACAAGGTTGTAGACCCTACCGTCGATCAAAGATTGACGGTTGACTTTTGGCCAGTGGGTCTCAAATTATTCTTGAAGGTCCTTGAGGATATGTTTTATGTAAACTATGAATTCTATCGGTAAGAACTTTGAGACGTGATTTGATAATTGGTCACAAGCGACGATAGATCATGATGTCTCGATGTGCGTGCAAGATAATCATAGCTCGGACTCTAGGTGAGTGGGTCTTTTTCTTTCATAGGCATATAATTGATAGTTCCACAAGCACTTTTAAAGTGATCTATGCTTGTTACCTACAATTAATCATTGCGAACTATGAATGGCTTGATCCCTGTTTAGGGTAAGTAAGCAGTCTAACAAGACGTTAGATGCAGCCATATAATAAATGAGATTAAATAATTGAGACAATAGCCTTATTTAGTGAATTGAGCAATGTAAGGGACATTGGTGGGAAGTGTGAGATTTAGCTTTATGATTTGGTGATTAAATGTTGATCATAAATCAATGCGTGAAGAACCAAGAAATTGAAGTAAGGAAAGGTAAGTAATGATAGTTAATTTAACTAGTGTCTAATTGGGCTTATCACTGATGATTACTCTCAAAAGTAATTAGTTTGGGAGTAGGGTGTTATTGATTGTACATGTTACGCCGTATTATATATTTTGGGAATATCATGAAATGTTTGGGTTTAGATTGCATCATGGCATATTCATATGGATATTACCTGAACCTAACTATTGTGAATGCTTTGAAGTGCTAAATGACGCTGCGGACGCCTAGGTAAGCTTCAGGTGAGTACATGTTGATGATAGTGATGGTAGTGAGTATGATTGTGTTGAGATATATTATAGCTCATAAACCTATACCTTGGTGTTAGTGCTTCTGGCCGTGGCCAGGGCATAGTCCTTCACGTGATATTCACCTCCCGCACCTTACGCTCACCTTGGATCCAAGGTAGGTGCATAGTTCTGTCGTATAGACCACTTTAGGTGGTTCCGACTCGTAGGTGACCCGCGATTATTCGCACAGTTTTCACGTGATCGTAGCACTTGAGCGTATTTATTTACACCCAGTCTTGTCGTACAGACCACTTTAGGTGGTTCCTACTCATGTGCAGGTATACTTATTGAGCTATTGGCTAGCATGATTGATAAGATATGTGATGAGGTATGGATAAGTTGTACAGGTCACTATAGGTGACTCCGACTTATATGCTAGCCATGATTGATGAGATATGGATAAGTCGTACAGGTCACATTAGATGACTCCGACTGATATATCATTTTGTATTGATTAAGTTCCTTTAGCCTACTTATTAATGCATGGTGGAGTTGATGGACATGGCAAACCGTGGTTTTGGCCATTTTTTAGTATGGTTTGGATATATGTATATATGTTGTATTGTCTTATGGAAAACGATATAGGTTTTACATTGAGGGGCATTACTTTTAGAGAGGTAATAACTTTGGGGAAGCTTGGTTTTATTGCTCACTCACACTCTTTGTTTGGTGCCCTCCATGTTTTAGCTGCTAAGTTTGTATCGACAAGGATCTGTGGTGAATCTTAGTATTGATGGATACTTCTGAGGGTATGATTCTTACCCACACTTCTGTACCTTACTTATGCTCTGACGTCGTGTGTGAAATGGGTTCGCTTCCGCTCACAACGCACTCTAGTATTTAAAATTTTTAGGTTCAAATTATTCACATTTTTCTACACTCTATCACATTTTATGACTTCGTCACCTTTCAGGTGTTGGCCAGCACAGTTCGATTCAGGGTCCAAGTGGACTTTCTAGGTTGGGGTGTGTCAACTTAGTACTCACATTGTTGATGTACATTCTACCAGAAAAAATTACATTTAACTTTTTCTAAGAATACCACATTTATTCCCAAGCTACATTGAAACACCAACACACCACATCGCCAACTCGTGCGACCAACACCATGTCGCAACTAACACCAGCCACCATCATGCACAACAGATTGCTTGCTATGACACACTCATAATTGCCTAATTGCATTCACGGATATAGAGTACAAATTCATTATTCATCAAGGTTTTAAAAGAAGTTAAGCGCTAGTCCGGTGGCAGGCTAGGGTCTAGTGTCTAGGTGGCTAGGCGGGAGCCTATGTGAACTAGGCAGATTTAGGTAATTTTATCATATATTGTATAAATAAGTGCCTATTTATACTTAAAAAAAAAAAAAAAACACATAATTGTATTGAGATACATAAATTGATAACTAAAATGACATATAGATTATAAGGTATTGGACATATTGAAAATATGGGGAGGAAACATATAATCAGCGCTCATTCAAGTATTCAATATGTCTCTTACATTTTATTGACAAAATAAAATGCAAAAAAAATTATTAATTTTTTATGCAAGTAAGAGTCACGACCTAGGCAGGTCCTTAGGCGAGTTTAAGTGAGCTAGGCAGAGGGGTATGTTTGGATGAAGATTTTCCAAGTTCCAAGAGAATGATACCAAGTTATTAAGGAATTGTTGGAAGTAGGCCCACAAAGCCACTCATTTGATGTAATAGCTTTTGGAATACTAATTGTGTTAAACTATTATATGTTTAATGAAGGGCAAAGCTTATTGTTAATCACTATTTATTATATTATGCATTTAACCAATAAAAGAATCCAATGAATGTATTTAATCTAAGAGAGAAGTGATCTAAGTAAGTTAGATTAACGAGACTTTTCTCTTATGTTCATTCCTAAAACGTTCCTAGCCATAGGATTGCCAATTGGGCATTGACAATCCGCCAAGGTTAGAATGTGTTATGTTAACTCAATCATGAGTATGACTAGTCTCAAACAATTTAGTGTTGGACTCTAAGACAAACACACAGGTGTTCAAAAGGTAATTGAGTACACTGAACTATGATCAAAAGAGAGTTCGAACAAACATGTCATGTAAGAACTCATAAGTTGCAATATGCAAAGTAGTCATTTGACTTGAGACCTCATTGATGTCTAATGGTTAAGTCCTTGATCTTTCATCATGTCAAAGGTATTTCATCGAGAGTGTACACGACATTGTTGGGGTCAAGCTATCTAGTCATGTAGGCATATGAATGCACAACAAAAGATCTCTAACCTTCCATGGTGGAGGGAGAATACTCTGAGATATGATTCGGGAGTCTTTGGCCAAAACATACGAATATGACTTATTTGTTCCAAATCATATTGAATTGAATCATATAGAGAAGTATCACATAGGATAGTAGACATGAAACAAACTATCACTCAAACAATGTGATTAAGAGTATTGTATTAGAGAATGACCGTATTGCATTGTAATTGTAACTGGATAGGTTCTCCAACCACTACTACTTAGCTTGGGTAGTCATGACATACTGCTAGGTGTCACTCATGGTTTGTGGAAGCCTTGAAGATTAGCAAACACTAATCTTCATCAAAGGGAGAATTGAAATGTTAGCAAACACTAATCTTCATCAAAGGGAGAATTGAAATGTAGTTTCAATTCACAATCAATCGTTAAGAATAACAATCGCCTACTGCCTCGCTAATTGGAACCTAATGGATCGTACATCGAGTAAGGATGAAAGTGAAAAAATATAAATGAGATTAACCCAAATATAAAGTCAAAACCGGCCATAGGGTGAGTGGAGCAAACTTGGGTTAATTGCAAGTTTACCACTCATATGTGAGGTGGTATAAAGGCATCTTTATAGCCATTCTCTTACTAGCGTTTTCTTGAGGCAAAGAAGATAAACTTTTTCTCCTTTTTCTCTCCAGAGGCCGGCCTTCCTAGGGGAGTTCACTAGCATCCAACTTCCTCTAGGTAATCCATTTCATCTTCACTCCATCATCCTTGGTGTGAAGACTTAGAGGTACCAAACTTTTGGTATTTTGGAGTTCATTTCCTCACATCCTCAAAGAGCAAAGGAGCATCAAAAGGGAAGAAAATCACAAGGAAGATCTAAGGAGCTAGAAGGTGACTTGAAGGCCCTCCACTTGGTTAAATCCCTTGTGTAAACAAATATGAGCTTCAAGGGTAATGAATCTCAAAATCCTTTCTTCTCTTTAATGTTGTTAAAGAGTCATGTGTTTCACCATTCACTAGGCTTTGAAAGTCATGGGTTTTAGAATTGTTTTTTAATGCATGCCTACTTTAAGGTGTTATTAGTTTGCTTATGTGTTCAAATGTTCTCACATGTTCTTAGTTAGGACAAAGTTTTTCCTTCAGGTGGTATCAGAGCCTAGGTCTAGTGTATGGTGAATCCTTTTGGGTTTTGTGTTTTTAATGGTTTGAGATTTAAATGTTGCAAATGTTACAAGCTTTGTTCTTGCTTTTTGAATATAAATTTTGCTTGAAAATTTAGCATCTCAAATGTTATAGATGTAGTTCATTTAAGCATGAATATTGGAACTAAAATTTGGTGCCATGTATGTGGGGAAATTCGGCCAAATCCAAAGGGTGGATTTTGGGTTCATGTTTGTCTTGTTAAAAGTATTTAAAAGTGACATTAGGAACCCCCTAAGTACGCTAGGATGTTAACCCTCTTTTGAGTGGTGTATTTTTGAGTATTATTGAGTGAAAACATTCATAGAGCTTTTATGAGTTTTCATGTGTGTTCTTCAATGTTCTTGATGTTCTTACCAAGAACAAAAAGGTTTGCTGTTTTGATTCAATGTGTTTGATGTTTTTCATAAAGTTTTGGTTTTTTATTGATTGGTGATGGATAATTTGTGTTTTATTGTTTGATAAATGCTACACCTTACCTATATCTTACAACCCATACCAATCAAACTTTTCAACCATGCCAATCAACTTTTCAACCCATACCTTTCACTTTATCAAAACTTTATAAAATTTTGAATTTTCACCAAAAACCAACCCTCCCTTTTCACTACCAAAACCGGCCACCCCATAATGAGGGCACTTTTGGGGCTTTTATGCAATTACATAAAGTTTTGATACTTTTGTGTATTTGCACTTTGACCCAAAAGTTTACGTTTTTAAGTAAAGGCCCTAAATCACTAAAGGACAAATTGTTTTGCTCCTTTAATGAAGTTTTTATAATTGTTGAAATTTTTGGGTTCTAGTTGTAATTACATGAAGTTGTGGACTCTTGTGTTTTTACAAAGTGACCCCAAAAGTTTATGTTTTTGAGTTGTGGACTCCATTTAAATCAATTCTATGAATTCAAAAACCAATTGTTTAAGTTGCTTTCTTAGTTAATGTGATTGATTTAGAAAAGGGTGATTGTGAACCAAAGGCTTCGATAATTGAGCTATGTGATTGACCGCTTTACATTATGAATGTTTGGGTTAAGTAATTTAGATTTAAATGTAATTTGATTAGCTCAAATGTGTTGTAAAAGGACATAAGTTCATCAAATGTGTTGTAAAAGGGCATAAGCCCTTCTCTTTATTTCAAGTATTCCTTTTTGTTTAATTGCATGCAAATTGGAATAGTTGGGTCCAACGCGCAATAGGAAATAATAGTTTAATTAGATTAAACGCGTAACTAAAATCAACAACTACCTACCTTAGACCCAAGGTCCAACACAAGGCTCGTTTTGGATTAAATCAAATGGTTCATAATCATCCTAAGACCTAAAATGACTATATAGTCCATATGAGGATGCAATGCATTCGTTAATAGTTCCATATAGTCTCGCTTGTTTCATTGAAATAATGGGAGTATTATATATTACTAATTCATATAAACTTGGACCAATGGTTATGATAGGCCCAAGTTCTTTTAATTAGATTAAAATGAAATTGATGTAGCCCAACACTACTTCCTCAACAAAACTAAAATGCAATTGATGTAGCCCAATGCTTTGAACATCTCTTTGTAGGCCTTCCACCGTGGTGGGCTCCAATCGTTTGTGACTCATACACCGACTTCACCCTATCAAGGGGAAGTTCAAAGTATGTGCTTACATTCAGGAGGAATCCATATGTACATACATGATCTGGTAAGCTAGGCAACGAGGATGGCTAACATCATATCACTGTGAGGCTATTGTTGAACCCCTACACGAACTAGCATGGTGGGAATGACTTAACTAAGTGCAGTGGTGCCAACATCATATCATTGTGACGCATCATTCTCTAGAGGCCAAACTAGATGGGTTATTACAAGAGTTGTAAATGACTAAAGCGTTATTCTCTCATCATTATTGTTAACCACATCATATCATTGTGAGGTGGGCTTGGTAATGGTGAGTCTCCCATACCCCATTAAGAGTTCAACATAACTCTCGGATTCCATTAAGGGATGTGGAATTTGCCAAAAATAGTGGGTGGTACTCTTTGATTTAAGACCCAATCAAGTAGTTTTTTAAAATCAACAATCTAATAAGATTTTTGTTATGTTATGTAGTTAATGACATGCCTAAAATTACACCTACCATTATACTTGACAAAAAGGGCCTTAGGGGCCAATGTTTCCTTGCTTGGTATCATCACAATGAGAATGTTTCAAAGATGAATGACATATCGCATGTGCTCAAGCAATCCCCTCCTTATGTACCTCCTACGAAACTAGTGTCAAAAGAGGAGTGTTAAAATTATACTAGACACTTTGAGGATGACCTACAAGCCAAATGCTTAATCCTCACTTCAATTAGTGAGGAGCTACATGAGCACATAGACACTTCCTGTGCTATGGTTGATAGTTTGCATAAGATGCATGACATTGAGACTAGTAACGTACGATTCTCAAATGTTTCTAGTCTATTGAATGCCAAAATGGCAAAGGGGACATCGGTCCAAAAACATGGACAAAAGATGGAAAGGATCTTTCAAGATCTTGAGAGTTTAGGAACTTCCAATGATAGGAAAATGGCCTAAGACTTTTTCCTAGCATATCTCTCGGATGATTTCACTAAGTTTATAGTAAACTATAAAGTGAATAAATTCGATCATACTTTTATCGAGATGATTGACATGTGCTGTAAGTTTGAACAAAGTTTCAAAAAGGACAATGGGAGTGAGAATGCAATCATAAGGAAAATGTTGCATAAGAAGAAGGCAAGAAAATCCAAAGGAACATGCTTTCATTGTGGAAATGATGAACGTTGGAAGAAGAAATACAGGGTGCGCATTGCGAGCCTTATGACACGAACTTTTGAAGGGACTATGTATCTCATAGAGAGTGCTTTTATAGTAAGCTCCAATTCCTGGATATTGATTCATGCGCTAGCCAACATATATGCAATTCGTTGTAAGGATGAATAGGGAGCAGGACATTGTGCAATGGGGAGATGATTGTGCGAGTTAGAAATGACACTAAGATCTCTGCAAAAGCAGTAGGCATCTACATGCTTAAACTACCTTATGGGGAAGTCTTGGAACTTAAAAATTGTTTATATTGTCCTTCATGTATAAAGAATTTGATTTCCATCTCTATGCTTTTATGAGATAGGCACTCAATATTGTTTGACAAAATGAGTTGCACTTTATACTTGAACGGTCATATTATCTCTCATGGTAGTATGATAGAGGGACTTTTCACCTAGAGACAAGTAGTGGGATGCACTGTATTGAAAGCGGGAATACCTCAAAACCCAAAAGGGTTAAAAAAGAAGTTAACCAAGAAAAGATATGGCATCTTAAACTTGGACATGTGAAGCTTGATAAGATTCACAAGATGTTGAAAGATGGATATTTCCACCCATTAGGTAATGACCAAATGGGTTCTTGTGAATGTTGCTTGAAAGGGAAGATGACCAAATCTCCATTCACTAGGAAGAGAGAGCGTGCCACTGAAATTTTAGGGTTAATCCACACTGATGTGTGTGGACCTATGTTTACTACGTCGAGACGAGGCTTCTCCTACTATATCATATTCACCGACGATCACTCTAGGTTTGGCTACGTGTATCTTATGAAGTACAAGTCAGAATGCTTTGAAAAGTTCAAAGAATTCAAGAATAAAGTTGAGAAGCAAACTGGGAAGCAGATAACGATCCTAAGATTAGATTGAGGGGGAGAGTATCTAAGTAATGAGTTCCTAGATTATCTCAAAGAGTGTGGAATAATATCACAGTCGACTCCACCGGGAACTCCACAACTTAATGGAGTTTTTGAAAGGAGAAATCGAACCTTGATGAACATGGTTTGTTTTATGATGAGTTCCGCTGATCTACGAGCAACATTCTGGGGATATGCTCTATATACAGTAGCTTACTTGCTTAATAGAGTACCTTCCAAGTCAGTTTCACAGACGCCGTATGAGATATGGCATGGCAGAAAGCCAAGTCTTAGTCATATTAAGATTTAGGGTTGTGAAGCATATGTCAAGAAGCTTGAAGCTAATAAGCTTAAAGCGAGATCAGTTAGGTGCTATTTTGTGGGATATCCTAGAGAAACTATGGGATATGAGTTCTACCATCCTGACGACCAGAAAGTCTTTGTCGACAGAATTGCTAAGTTTCTAGAGGATGAATTTGTTCCCAAAGGAACTACAAGTAAAATGATGGAAATTAATGAGATTAATTATGAACCACAAACAAGTACTCAACAAGTTGACAACCCTGTTCCTGAACCCCAAGCTCCACGAAGATCTGAAAGGGTCAGTAGGACACTTCAGAGGTATGGCATGAATGACAACTTTGGAGAATTGCACCTTCTAGGTGACAATGACACAAATGCAGACTAAGGTTTCGTGTTTAAGTCTGAAAAGACTAAGGTATGCAAGCTTCAGAGGTCCATTTATGGACTTAAGCAAGCCTCCAAGAGCTGGAACATTCATTTTGACACTGAAATCAAATCGTTTGGTTTTACTCAAAATGAAGACGACAATTGTGTTTGTCAAAAGGTCGTTGGGGATACAATTGTATTCCTAGTGTTATATGTAGATGACATATTACTATTCGGGGAATGACACTGCAATGCTTTCTTCTGTAAAAGTATGGTTGTCCAAAACCTTCCATATGAAAGATTTGGGAGATGCATCTTATGTATTGGGGTTAAAGCTCTATCATGATAGATCCAGAAAATTAATTGGATTATCCTAATCTATGTACATAGATAAGGTGCTAAGTAGGTTCCAAATGGAATAATCTAAGAAAGGTCTTCTTTTTATGAGATATGAAATTCACCTTTCTAAGTCCATGGGACCGAAATCTCCTGAAGAGATACGGAAGATGAGTAGGACTCATTATGCTTTTGCAATAGGAAGTCTCATGTGTGCCTTGATATGCACAAGGCCTGATATCGCATATGTTGTGAGTATTACTAGTCGATATAAATCTAACCTAGGATCAGAACACTGGGCAGCTGTCAAGACGGTGCTTAAGTACTTAAGAAGAACTAAGGATATGCTCCTTGTTTATGGATGATCAACATAGTTGCGAGTGGAAGCCTATACAGACATAGATTTCCAATCTGACGTTAATGATAGAAATTCCAACTCTGGATATGTGTTCACTCTGAATGGTGGGGCTGTCAGCTGGAAAAGCAAGAAACAAGATGTAATTGTTGATTCCACGACGGAGGCTGAATATTTCGTTGTAGCTGAAGCCGGAAAAGAAGCGCTCTAGATGAAGAAGTTCATTACTGAACTTGGAGTGGTTCCAACCATTACATCACCAATAACTTTGTACTGTGATAATAGTGGGACGATAACTCAAGCCAAGAAACCCAAGGCTTATCAAAAGAACAAGCATTTTGACAAATGCTTTAATATCATTAGAAGTTATGCTACTGAAGGGAAAGTCAACATCCTCAAGGTTGCCTCAGCCTATAACATAGCAGATCCACTAACGAAGCCAATGTCTCAAATCCAACTTGACCGCCATATGAAAAAGATGGGTATTAGATACATAGGAAGGTGGCTTTCAGTGCAAGTGGGAGATTGTTGGAAGTATGCCTACAAAGCCACTCATTTGATGTAATAGCTTTTGGAATACTTATTGTGTTACACTGTTATATGTTTAATAAAGGGCAAAGCATTTTGTTAATCATTATTTATTGTATTATGTGTTTAAGCAATCACTATTTATTGTATTATGTGTTTAAGCAATAAGGGAATCCAAGGAATGTATTTAATCTAAGAGAGAAGTGATCTAAGCAAGTTAGATTAACGAGACCTTTCTCTTATGTTCATTCCTAAAACGTTCCTAGCCATAGGATTGCCAATTGGGCATTGACAATCTACTAAGGTTAGTATGTGTTATGTTAACTCAAGCGTGAGTATGACTAGTCTCAAGTCATTTAGTGTTGGACACTAAGACAAACACATAGGTGCTCAAAAGGTAATTGAGTACGTTGAACTATGATAAAAAAAGAATTCGAACATACATGTCATGTAAGAACTCATAAGTTGCAATATGCAAAGTAGTCCTTTGACCTAAGGCATCATAGATGTCTAATGGTTAGGTCCTTGATGTCTGATCATGTCAAAGGCATTCCATCAAGAGTATCCACGACATTGTTGAGGTCAAGCTATCTAGTCATGTAGGCATATGAATGCACAACAAGGGATCTCTAACCTTCCGTGGTGGAGGGAGAAAACTTTGAGATATAATTCAGGAGTCTTTGGCCAAAGCATACGAATATGACTTAGGAAGTTTGTTCCAAATCATATTCAATTGAATCATATAGAGAAGTATCACATTGGATAGTAGACATGAAACAAACTATCACTCAAATAATTTGATTAAGAGTATTATATTAGAGAAGGATCATATTGCATTATAATTGTAACTGGATAAGTTCTCCAAACACTTCTACTTAGCTTGGGTAGCCATGATGTACTACTAGGTGTCACTCATGGTTTGTGGAAGCCCTGAAGATTAGCAAACACTAATCTTCATCAAAGGGAGAATTGAAATGTAGTTTCAATTCACAATCGATCGTTAAGAGTAACAATCGCCCACTGCCTTGCTAATTGGAACCTAATGGATCGTACACCTAGTAAGGATGAAAGTGAAGAAATATAAATGAGATGGATAAGCAATTAAATGGTTTAATTGGGAATGGTCAAGATTAAGTAATTAGTTAATTAATTATACGAAAGGTTCGTATTGGGCTTTTAAGTTAGTTTCAAGTCTCGGGGCCCAAAAGGTTTTGGTCCACAAGGCCCATTGAGTTTAAGTTCTGTGAAAACTAAAACTAAGTGGAAATTAACCCAAATATAAAGTCAAAACCGGGCATAGGGTGAGTGGTAGCAAACTTGGGTTAATTGCAAGTTTACCACTCACATGTGAGGTGGTATAAAGGCATCTTTATAGACATTCTCTCACTAGGGTTTTCTTGAGGTGAAGAAGAGAAACTTTTTCTCCATTTTCTCTCCAAAGGCAAGCCTTCCTAGGGGAGTTCACTAGCATCCAACTTCCTCTAGGTAATTCATTCCATCTTCACACTATCATCCTTGGTGTGGAGACTTAGAGGTACCAAACTTTTGGTATTTTGGAGTTCCTTTCCTCACATCCTCAAAGAGCAAAGGAGCATCAAAAGGGAAGAAAATCACAAGGAAGATCTAAGGAGCTAGGAGGCGACTTGAAGGCCCTCCACTTGGTTGAATCCCTTGTGTAAACAAGGATGAGCTTCAAGGGTAATGAATCTCAAAATCATTTCTTCTCTTTAATGTTTTTAAAGAGTCTTGTGTTTCACCATTCACTAGGCTTTGAAAGTCATGGGTTTTAGAATTGTTTTTTAATGCATGCCTACTTTAAAGTTTTATTAGTTTGCTTATGTGTTCAAATGTTCTCACATGTTCTTAGTTAGGACAAAATTTTTCCTTTAGGAATGTACTACATAATATGAATGACATTGTAACCTGCTTGTATTGATAAATTATGAACGACTTTAATATCGTTTAGTATCTAAAAAGATTTAGGTATCTACGTTTTTTAAGACTTTTTGCCATTTCAATTTCGCCCTTTCCCCAACAATTCATGGCTTCACTACCCTTCCCTCCCTTCTAAATCCCACGACCAAACCTCATGCTGTATTTCCAAAATTGTATCCTTATGCCCGATTCCCAAATTTGTGACTACCCAAGCCCACCCTTCCATGCCCAATTCCTTCTTCTTGTCTCCCATTTCTTTGTTCAAAATTTTAAATAATTATAATATTAGTAAAATGTTTTGAACAACTATTATTTATGACTACACTAAAGGAAAAAAAAAAAGATTAATACATTTTTTTTTGCCAAAGAGTAAAATATTTATTTGAAGTAATTGAGATAGTTGCAGTGTGATAGTGGACATAGAAGATAATTTTTCCTCTTTTTTTTTTTGGCTTTGGTCCTTAATATCACTTTCCAAGAGAATAAAATTAATAGAATTTTTTTATTTATTAAAAAGTGGGAAGACAATGGAATGGTTGATTAGCCCTTAAATATATTTAGTATTAGCCTTGAGATAAGTGCCTTACTTCATCATTTGTTACTACTTCAAGTACATCAAGTATGGATGAGAACATAGTCATTATACTTACTACAGTACCAAAGTGTGAACCCCAATGTGTTTTGCAAGCACGTTTCAAAGTAGTCTCTTGATTTTTTCTTTTCCCACTTGTAAACTCACCATTGTTTAGTGCTTTAATAACTATAATAGATTGCTTCATTGATATGTCGCGAGATTCATCAATCAAAATAAAGAACAACGAAGTGCCAATATCTTTAATAAAAGGCCTTGATGGTCTCAGTTGCACAAGCATTTACAATGTCTTTTTGAATATCTAGTGATGTCAATATGTGATTCTCTGATGCATTTGTCAAAGTAACTGCTTTGACTTCCTTATTGTGGTCGGCAAGAAATTGTAGAAGCTCAAGAAAGTTTCCATGGTTGCTTGAATGTTCATATTCATCACTACCACGAAATGCAAGCCCTTGTCTCAAAAGAAATCGACAACAATCAATTAATGCATTCAATCGAGCTCCATATTGAATTTGAGCTTCATCATGACTTTTAGAGAAAAAGATTGGATATGTTGCTTTTGACTCCTTAAAGCTTCAAAATTACTCCATGCTTGATTGTGTGCATTATTGACACCTCCAATATGAGTTAGAAGTAGCAACACAGACAAAAGGCATCATCTTTTTCTACATTGTATTCCAACTAAGTAGGAAAATCATCTAACCAAGCAAGGTTAAATCATCTTTGTGTGTCTCCATATTTCTTGTAAGGGAAATTATGGGTTTTAGGTTGTTAAGGACTAGCTAGCATTTACGCTATTCGTACTTGATCTCGAATATTATCATTGTAACAAAATTCGAATTCACTTACCAGGATTTGATGGAAGATTTGACAAAATAAATTATGTCCCTATCTTGTCCTCGGCTATCTTTATTTTTCTCAATAATGGGGGATGGTGGTGGCTGATATATTTTTTAAAAACCTCTTCATCAGTCATATTGATACCAATAACATATAAGGTCTCACATCCCGGCCGGGGAGGGACCACTTCCCCGGCCCGCTCCACCACCGTAGCACGATATTGTCCGCTTTGGGCCCCGACCACACCCTCACGATTTTGTTTCTAGGAACTCACATGAGAACTTCCCAATGGGTCACCCATCCTGAGAGTGCTCTCGTGTGTTACTCGCTTAACTTCAGAGTTCCCATAGAACCCAAAGCCAGTGAGCTCTCAAAAGGCCTTGTGCTAAGTAAGGATGAGAATATACATATAAGGATCACTCCCCTGGGCGATGTGACTAAGGGCCCAACGTCTTCATCGGTACACACTCGACCAGGGTTAGGCTCTGATACCAAATGTCACATCCCGGCCCGGGGCGGATCACTTCCTGGGCCCGCTCTACCACCGTAGCACAATATTGTCCGCTTTGGGCTCCGACCACGCCCTCACGGTTTTGTTTCTAGGAACTCACATGAGAACTTCCTAATGGGTCACCCATCCTGGGAGTACTCTCGTGCGCTACTCGCTTAACTTCGGAGTTCCCATGGAACCCGAAGCCAGTGAGCTCCCAAAAGGCCTCGTGCTAGGTAGGGATGGGAATATACATATAAGGATCACTCCCCTGGGCGATGTGGGATGTCACATAAGGTTCATACGTAATTTGTAGAATTTATATAATAAAAATCTCAAAATTAGAAAGCTAAATTTTAAATTGTAATGCCAAAAGCAAATTAATAAAATAAAATACCTTGTGCAGTTGTGCAGTAAAGCTTTGGCATCAAATTTTGATAATCCGAATGTTTATGAAACTCAAATTCAATTGAGTTTTGGTTGAAAAGGGAGGAAATAGGGAAAGATTCTAGAGAGGACAGCGTGATGAATTTTGTGGGGATTAGAGTCTAGAGAACTAGGGTTATGAAATGGGGGAGCAACCGGCAACAATTAAATTACTTTTTAATTTAAATCTAATCATGTGGGCATGGGTCATTGGGGATGCAAAAGGTTCAAGTCATTGGGGATGCAAAAATTTTCTTCCCAAAATTTTAATTGTAATTTAATTAATGTTGGTCATAGGAAATTGGAATGCATAATGAGTCATTAACATAAATTATTAATGACAATTTTTTAAATAAAAAATTCTCAATAAGGGCATCCGCCCCTAGTTCTACTGTAGCTCCGTTCCTGCCCATTGCCCGTCTATCGTTGCTATGCTTATTACGGTTCAAGTCTCCTAAGCTGCTAACCGTTCCAGACTGATTGGGCTAAAAGAGGCTCCTCTAACAATGTAACTTTGAACTTTTTCAGACTTGCATTCCTGCAAAGTTTTCAAGTTTGGGCGTTGTTTTCAATGTTTTCAAAGTTTGGGCCCTATTCCAAAGTTCAGGTGTTGGGAGATGAGTTCTCCATGAACTTGTATTCATATAGACAGTAGCGTTGCGATTGGGTCCGTAAAGGGCTATCTACATATTCTCGGAAGGGAATCAAACTGCATGTAGTTTATGTGGTGCTTTGCTTCGTTTTAAATCACTTGGAGAGGATTGCAAGGGGTCTAATTTTCTCTTGCAGGGGTTCTTCTTCTCAGCATAGGTTCTTTAGTTTATAAGTTCTTGGACCTTTCACTGCTCGGCGTTACTCTCAAGTAGCGAGGCAAGATCCTGTCTTCAAACGGAACCTTCCCATAACATGTAGTCATTCCTGACCAAGGATAGCTTTGTAAGGGGATGGGTTGTCCATCATATTGGAAGTCAGCAGATGTTTAGATGGTTTCGTTTGAACCATGAAACGTATCGTTCCTAAGGTGCTGAGAGGGGTTCTATTAAGAGTTTGGATAATAGACTTTCTTGAGTTAATTCTCTCTAGGATATCCATCCTTGTAGTTGCTCCCCTAAAGAGGATATTGACTTTTGACCCACTATCAATAAGGATTCTACCGACCCTAGAGTCTGAGATTTGTGGCCCGACGACGAGAGTGCCATTAAAGGGTGGATAAACAATTTTTGGCCTGATGAAGGCATTCTTTATTCAAGGTTTTCCCGAGATCATCTTTCTCCCATTATGCGCTCTTTTGAAGTACTCATGTCTTCCTTTTACGTGATTGATGCTTAGAAGAAACTTCTTGTCTATGTGTCGGGGAGATAATGGTCTCAGAATCTTCTACAGTTTTGTCGAATACGTTGTTAGAACGATTTTTTGGGTAAATTATTCCGAGCGTGGATCTGTCTTTCTTGGGGAAGCACAAACAATGAAACTTGCAAATTGGGCGAGGGTGTTTTCTACAGTTTTCATTCTTTTACTCATCCCAGCGACCCTTGACCTTTGTTTGATTTGTAGGTTCCTTTCAAGATCTTTTACTGACTTGCGTATCTTCAGTACATCATCCCAAACTTGATCAATGAATGACGCATCTTCTCCATTTGAGTCTATGGCTTTACCACGAGCGATCTTCTGGGCATTGCTTACATGGGGTAAAGTGATTTGGTCAAAAGGAATATGAGTTCTATCTCAATGAAAGCCCCAATTGTTGGAACTAAATCCGCGTACCTCCGTGTGAAGGGATTGAGCATAACTCCGAATAATCCTGAGCAACTTGCAAAGCAATAAAACAACCATAAGCAAGTTTTAGACCAAATGACTGGGTGTGCCAGCCAAAAGCTCTCTGAGGGTTAAGTTATTGAATAATTTTTAAACTCAAGTAGTAGGCAAGAGAATTGAAGTGTATAGATTGCGTTATCGTATGTGAACCCTAGGTGGGTGTATTTATACCGTGGGAAAGATACCTTTTTAGGATGGAATCCTTGTTCTAAGGTGAGAGAATCCAAGAGGATATCTATTATCTAGTTAGTTGATATTGCATCCTCTTAGAAGTTGTGATTACTTGCGACGCACGGCTATCTATAGATTGTAAGGATTCCAAGACTTGTAGGACATGATTGTGTCCATAACTAGATCTTATCGCGTGTCTTGCGGAACAAACATAGTCATCTAGTGGAGTTACTATGACTCCGCCAAATGTCCCCGAGTAAAGTGATGGCGATACCCTGCTCTGTCTGATACAACTCCACTCAGAGTTGGTGAGTCCATGACTGGACTTTTAAGGAAACAGCATTCGGATTAGACTTACTCTGGCCCTCAAAAATCATAGTCTCACATCCTAAATGTCCTCAAGCCATGGTTTATCAACCAATTCATGTTGTTCCACCAATGTCTTCCACCTTGCCTCAAATTCTTTTTTGGTTTCGAGATCCTATATGCACTCATGCAAATCCTTGAAAATGCCCTCAACCCAACCATTGTCATTAAATTTGTTAATAATAAACCATATGCAGTACTGATAGAAGGTGGTTCTAAATTTGTTGTCAATTGCCTTTGCTATAGCTCCATCTTGATATCTAATTATGAGTTTGGGCGGCTCACTTAGCATAGCTTTAAGAATTTCTTCAAACAACCACTCAAAGCTTAGTTTTTTTTCATTTTTTCAAGAATGCACAACTCAATATCGTGGCTTGGCCATGATTATTAACTTCTAACAAAAGAGCAAACATCATGTCATACACATTGGTGTTGAAAGTGATGTCGAACACAATCACATCACCAAAATGGCCATAACCACGTCTTGACTTAGCATCATCCCAAAAGAAATTGCCAAGTGGTCCGCCTACGTCAATCTCCATCTTGAAATAGAAATCATCGTTTTTCTCTTTCTCATCCTCAAAATGGTTTTTCAGCATTTTCGCATCATACTCGGATTAGATGAGCTCGCAATTGCTATTCACCATTATACATATCCTTTGAGGTACAACCAGTATTTCCAATTCCTCCACTTTGCACATTCAATAAACCCACTTGTTTATTATAGAAATATTTGTCTACGCACATTGTTCAATCATGGCCCTTATTGCCTCTAAAACTCAATGATGTGATCTAAATAAGTGTGAGACACTTGACATATGGTGGTTGTGTCATTTGTTGAAAACTATTACAACAAACTTTTTCACAACCAATTCCCTATTTAGTCAAGTTTCGCCTTGCACTCTGTTCTAGTTCTAGCATCTCCCCTCATACCTTTCCGATTGGGTTTGGGATTAGCATCCACCCTCTTTTTTCCTTGTTTGAACCAAACAAATTGTTTCCTTACCCAACAACTACCGTCACTGGACTTTTTACTACTGTGCTCCTGAATCTCAAACTTCGCTGCAAGTGCATAAGTGTTGAAAACAAAATACCCTTTATCAAAATCTACACCAACACCAGATTGATCCTTTGCATCTACCCCCTCTTTTTCCACAACAATTTCTTCTATTTCTAACTCATCTTCAATCGAGTTAAACTTCAATGTCTACCTGCTACAAATCTACACAACTTATCAAAACCCAGCGCAAGTTTTGCACCTATATGTCTAAAATCCAATTTCACGATTTCAACTAATCCACTGGTAACCACCATCCATTATGGATTCAAATCCCAAAATTATAACAACCAAAATGCAATGGAAATGGATTATAACAGTGGTTTTGGATTTGTTCACAGAGTCACCTTCACAATCTGGGTTTCTTCAGATGTTCTGGATGAACTATCTTTGTCAACTCTAATCAAAGCACATATTCAATCCACATGAAATCGAGCGCTCACACCCTTCACCACCTCCCTCTCTCTGCCTCTCTTTCTCAGCGAAGACAATCTTATCTCTCCCTTTTTTTTCCTAGTGAAGAAAACCCTAATCTCCCTCCCGTCTAATTTCTTGTTCGCAAATAAGGTCTGAATCTGACGTACGAACATTTTTTAGTTATAGTTCCAAGAAACTGTTTAAAAAAATTTGACACTGAAGTAAAAAAGAAAAGGTGCTACTTTTTCCCACATAGGAAGACGAACGTAAAGAAGAATTGAAAAAAAATTAACAAATCCTTTTCTTCTCTCATTTCCTTTCAATTTCCAATGAGCACATGACGAGGTTGTTAATTATATGATTATTACTTAAGTGTTGATTAATGTGTTCATTTCTTATTTCTGACACGTCATATGGTTTGCAAATTTGGTCTAAAAGTAAAAAGGTTTACCTAGCATCACTTATTAAACAATCTACCAATCTCAAGGATTCACTATTTTGAAATTCTTCTAAATTTTTTCCTCTTTCTCATAATCAAATCAAGTCAACAACAACAACAACCAAGTCTTATTCCGCTAAGGGGGTTGTTTGTATGAATTTACATCCAAATGAAAAGTTCAAGTCTACTGAGTACCTACTTGCAACTGTGTTCAATATTAGTTAAAGGTATTTGATTTCTACTCATTCAAATTCTGTTTAATTTAACCACCACATGGTGATTCAGTGATTGGGGACGAATTTCAGGCATGTATTGCACATAACATGTTATGGGTTAGATTCCTAGCGTTGCTAGCGCTAGTGAATCACATGATTGTGCTCAGGAGACAGCTAAAATGTCTCTATAATTTTCCCAACCCCGGAAATAGTAAATTGTCGCGATGAAACCACCAACTAGTCCATATTTAAAAAAAAATCAATTTTGTTTAAATTGTTTTTGACTAATTGTAGTTTTCTTTTATCAAAAAGATTAATTGTAGTTATTAGTGTTAGATCATTTAAGTTTGATTTACAATCAATTAAGAGTAATGCTAGGGAGACTAAATTTGTAGACTTATTTTGCAAACTAAATGATGTGTCACCAATAAGAAATGAGCATGTTTGTCGACGTTTAAGTAATAATCCAATCATCAACTTCCATGTCATTTAGTTTATAAAATTTAGTCTACAAATTTAGTCTCTATAGCATTACTCATTAATTAAACCAAACACGACGCGATGAGTTATTGGAGTTTTTCCCCTAATTTGTAATGCTTTATTTTTGGATTTAAGTCATACAAATAATCAAATTCGATTTTCTTCGTTCGTAGTCATAGCGAGGGCGTTTATCAGGGTTTGGCTTCCTCCAATTGCTCTGAGTGTGAAGGAGTAGGGATATTTTTTTTTTTTTAACTTTTTGATTCATTTATTATTATTATTATTATTATTATTATTATTTTAACAAACAATAGTATTTACACTAAGGGGAGGGGATAGGCTAGACCTCAAAATGGCTAACCATAATGTGGTTCAAATTCACCTTTGGCAAGAATCGAACATAAAACCTCTCACTTACAAGTGAAGAGCAATACCACTGGACCATATGGAGAAGGAGTAGGTTGAAAAAACAAATTATGAATGAAATTAATTAGTTTTTTTAGAAATAAAATTGTCTAACTAATATGTCATTAAAGAGGAATTTCGCCATGGGCCTCACGAAACTTTGGACAGATCCTGCTAAGTTAGGGATATTAGTCACTTAGACCATCTTTGGAGGAAATGTCAAATTATAAGAGTTAAATTATAAATTGATGGCTGATGTGGCAATATAAAGTCTTATGTTAAATTTTGTATTTCTCCAACCGAATTGTCAAATGTTATTTTATTTATTTATATAGAGTTTTAAATTATTGTAATTATTAAAAAAATATTGAAACAAAACTTTTATTGGTCAAAATATTAGTGGAATAAGGGATCCATGTTACATCCCACATCGTCCAGGGGAGTGGATCATGTAAGCCTTATATGTATATTCCCATATCTACCTAGCACGAGGCCTTTTGGGAGCTCACTGGCTTCTGGTTTCGTAGGAACTCCGAAGTTAAGCGAGTTCGCGCGAGAGCAATCCCAGGATGGGTAACCCACTGGGAAGTTCTCGCGCGAGTTCCTAGAAACAAAACCATGAAGGCGTGGTCGGGGCACAAAGCGGACAATATCGTGCTATGGTGGAGTCGAGCCAGGGATGTGGTGGGGGTCCGAGCCGGGATGTGACAATTTGGTATCAGAGTCAATCCCTGGCCGGATGTGTGTCGACGAGGACGTCGGGCCCCTAAGGGGGGTGGATTGTTACATCCCACATCGTCCAGGGGAGTGGATCTTGTAAGTCTTATATGTATATTCCCATCTCTACCTAGCACGAGGCCTTTTGGGAGCTCACTGGCTTCGGGTTTCGTAGGAACTCCGAAGTTAAGCGAGTTCGCGCGAAAGCAATCCCAGGATGGGTGACCCATTGGGAAGTTCTCGTGTGAGTTCCCAAAAACAAAACCGTGAGGGCGTGGTTGGGGCCCAAAGCGGACAATATCGTGCTACGGTGGAGTCGAGCCCGGGATGTGGTAGGGGCCTGGGCCGGGATGTGACAATCCACCATTAAAATGAATAAAAAAAAAATTTGATATTGATGTCAAATTTGACTCCTAATAAAAAAGCCTTCTAATCCAACAAGCAAATAATAGTTCAGTTTGATAGACTTTTGATGTCAACTATGCACAGTGAAATTCTACCCATGATTTTGACATCTTAGTTGAAGATGCTCCTAAGTGTCAAATTAATATCCATTTAGCTAATACAAAGAAATCAAATAAAATTCTAGAATTAAACTTTTAATATCATATATTCTGTTGCAATTGTAAGATCATCTAAGTTTGATTTACATTTAATTACCCAACACGATGACCATGTCTTTATATAGTAGTATTATAAGTAGTCGATAACAAAGTTAAAGGAGAGCAATGGCAACCTATCGACCAATGTGATGCTAACATCATGGTGCTCAGAAATTGTCAGTCGATCCACAAAACAACTCAATAATTTCACACTACAACTTTCCAAACCAACTACTTGAAGAAAGTAAATTTTATTAAATCCTAACTATATATAGCATATAAGAGTAAAATAGCTTGCTCTTGTCATGACACACTCTGATCCGGAATGTCTACTAGGATTCTGAATTGAGCTGTGCTGGCTGACACCTGGAAGGTGACGAAGCCAAAAAGTGTAGTGATGTGGAAAATATGAATAAATTTAAACCTAATGGTGCCTAAATATAAGAGTGCATTGTAAGTGGGAATGAACTCATTTCACGCGTGATTACAGAGCATAAGTAAAGTACAGTAAGGTAAGATAAGGATTATACCATCATAGGTAGCCACCTATACTGGGATATGCCAAGAATCCTCGTCAATACGAAAGCTCAGCTTCTAAAACCTGGAGGGGCGAAAAACAGAAAACGTGAATGGGCAAAAACAAAGCTTTTTAAAACCATTTCTCTTTCCAAAAATAATAACCACTTACCGTAAAACCTGTATAATTTCCCAGAAAATAGTAATATATACGTATGTAGAAATCATGCTCAAGAGTAGTGAAAAACCAAGTATATGTCATGTCGAGTATATCAGCAATGAAATAAGTAAGCCAGGTGAAATAAATTAATGTAAAATGATATGCCAGTCGGAGTCACCTAACGTGACCTGTACGGCTCTAAACCTACACACGAGTCGGAACCACCTAATGTGGTCTGTACGACAGGCTGGGTGTAAATAAGTACACTTAAGTGCTACAATCACGTGAAAGCTATGCGAAGTATCACAAGTCACCTACGAGTCAGAACCACCTAATGTGGTTTGTGCAACAGGCTGGCACTTGCCTTGGATCCAAGGTGAACATGTGGTGCAGAAGGTGAACGATCACGTGAAGGCTAGGCCCTGACCTCAGGCGAAGCACTAACACCAAGGTGCAGGATAATGAATACTAAATGCATCCAGGCATAACCATACACATCACAACCACTAACATCATAATGTACTCACCTGTAGCTTACTTGGGCTTCGCAGCATCATGCAACATTATGCAAAGGTCTTGGGCCGGGATGTGACATGCCAATCACCTAAGTTAAAGTTGTAATTATGGGCTAGTTTGGCGTTGTTGTAAAAAAAAAAAAAAAAAAAAAAAAAAAAAAATTGCTTCTGCTTTTCTACGATTTCTACTGTCATTGACAATAGTTTTAAAAAAATACCTTTTTTTTTTTTTTAGCAAACACATCTAATGTTCCAGATTTTTTTAATAAGCTGGTTTTTATAAAAGTACCAAAATCCCAAACTAGGCCTATATTAACTTCCCAAAAAGAAGTTAAACTCATAATTATATACTAACTTCTAGTAAAAAAAAAACAAAGTATTTCATTTTATGTTAAAAGATAGTCATTTAATACTACGGTCTAGTAATCATTCCTTTCCATTTATAAATAAAAGGTTTAAGATTTGAATATTAAGAATCACGAATTAGCAATTAATTTCTTCTCCTGTAGAGTCAAGCAGTTGACTGTACCCGCTAAACATTATAGATGCCGAGAGTTATATAATAATATATGGTATGGTCGAGTAGCTACATATGCATATGCTTTCACCGTACGCGCTAAATAGTACAAATGCCAAGAGTTATTATTATATAATAATATATGGTATGGTCGAATAGCTACACATGCATATGTCTTCATTAGTCATCCATTACGTTCAAAAAGATTGCAAAATTAAATACAGACTAATGCCATGCAGCCTAGGCTTGTCAGCTTGTGGTGAATACATGCAAATAGGATGAATATGAGACCCGAAACTAGCCATATTCAAGTTTGAAATGGTCGAGATGGTCGAGCTACACGTGCATTTGTCGTAGTGACGTTGACAAAGTTTATGTTGGAACTAAATTTGCGCACCTCTGTGAGTGGTGGTTGAGTATAAGTAAGTTGCAAAATAGTAAAACAATCGTGCCTAGGACCGGGGGAGTGTGTCGGCCAAAGGTTCTCCGACGGTCAAGTTAGGGAATGATTTTAGACTCAAGCAGTGGATAAGAAAATTGAAGTGTTTAGATTACGTTACCCTAGATGAACTCTAGATGTGGGTGAGGGAAGAAAAAATAATAAAAGCTTGTTTATGCGAAATGACCATGTTTTCCCTGATATTTGCTTACATTTATGCACAAAACCATATAATAGTGATTTCATTAGTCTTTGGTTGACAAACAGAGTTCTATAGTATATAGTTTAGATAAAATAATAATTTAACATGCCCATTAGAATGAAAAAAATTTTGACATTAATTTCAAATTATCACTTCAACCTTCAAATAAAATTTTGACAATTCATATTTTACATCTCTATGGGACTATTAAGAGATGCTCTTAGATCTTGTCGAACACTATTTTAAGTTTACACACATTCCTAGAACACTACTATTTGTGACATAAAAGAACATGTTTTTGTTCAAAATTCTAAAAGAATCCACAAAGCCTGTATCTAAACTCTGCCTGCATCTCTTAAATTGAAAATAAAGAAGTCACAGTTAGCAGCTACTTTGTAATTTGACCCTCAAAAGCTGCCCATACTTTGCATAAATATGGATTGATTCTCATATATCCGAGCGAAGTATACTTGGAGCAATCTTATAATTAAGTGCATGGCATGTTAAGAGTTGAATAGTGTGCTTCTAAGTTATGACAACTACACAGTTGAAAGAAACGACAAAACATGTTAATGGAACCAAAAATCAAAGATAAATCGAATAATCAAATCTTTCACCGACGAATGCGAACGTATGGAGGAGTTATGAGCTACAAATGCATTATCTTCGTAGTGGAGAAGCTTGGAAAATTAAATATATACCATGTTTCTCGGGATGTGGCTGATAGTTACCTCTCGTAATGTCTTGGACATCAGTAGGTGAGAGCCAGCAACTAAATATTGCTTTTCTATGGCTGTGTTTCCACTTTCCATACAGTTGATATTTTCACCGGAAAGAGAGTATAAAATAATGATCATTTTTATTTTTTAAAAAAAGAAGAAGTTATAATAGTACATATAATAGCACTCTCTCAACGTTCTTTGGATCGAGTAGTAGTGAGACACAAGCAAAGATCATTAAGTTTTGTGAAAATCATAAGCATTAACAAGATATTCGTAACTATGATATCATGATACTCATGCCAGGAATTTAACTTAACACGATCGTGACCAGTGACCTTCACTACTTGTGAATATAAGTTCGTAACGATTATGTGAAACTCCCTTATATTCTAGCATCAAATTCATGCATGCAAACTAAGTAGGCCTCCTTAATCAACATACAAGAATAAGTTCTGACTCAAACAGTTATGTAAATTGCATTCACAATTCACAAAATTATAACTGGAATTAATAAACTCATATTGCATATATGATCATGGTTTCAAAGTCTCCTCTAGCTAAAATGAGTTTAGCCTCTCATGTTCACAACAAAACAAAGAAAACTTAAATTAAATATTGAGAACTAAGATAGATTACACCTAAGAACATTCCAACAATCCAAACTTTGAATGGCAGGCACGGCTCCAAGGGGTTTTCCTCTCCTTTTTCCTTGCAAGGCTGCAGCACAAGGTGGTTGTGAAATTAGGTTGTGGTGTGTTATGGAAGGGTGATGCGGAATTGGGTTGAAAGATGGATTCAATGATGGCTAAATGGTGAAGAGATCAATGTATGAATGGTTGGTCTCCCTTTATTCTTGCGGCACAATCCTCTAATTCAAGGAAAGAAGCCACATCAATAATTAATTAATTTTTGGGAAAGATTTGGACTTCAAATCCTCAAGGAAAAAGTCTAATTAAAATCAGAATCCAAGAGGGAAAAGGGAAAGGCTTGCACGGCAAGGAAAAGGGAAAGAAAGGGGAAGGGTTTTTGCAGCAAGGAAGGGAAAGGAAGGGAAAGGGTGTGGCATCCCCTTAGGTGTAGGATTAGGCCTTCTAGAACATATATTTAAGTGTCCTAATGTGATTTGGGATCCTCTTTGTAGCTGGAACATAAGTAGGAAAAGATTAGAATTGACTACGTCAAAATAAGGTAGTTTGACTCATGTTTCCTTTTTTGTAGCTGATTCCTTGTCTTCCAAGTCTTGAATTAATTTCTTCAACTCTTTAGCACATTCCTAGCCCTTCTTGAACTTCAATTTCGTCCATCCATCTTGCTCCAAGCATGTGCTATCCATTCCAAGCCCAAAACTGCTCCAAATTGCACTTTCTTGCAACTTTAGCCCTTTAGACCTACAAACACACAAAAATAGCTTAAAATACTAAAATAACTAGGATCTAACAACATAAATGCAAGAAAACAAGCTAACTAAGTCACATAAATATGCTCCTATCAACTTGTTTGGACCCAAATTATTATTGCTGGGCCGAGTAGCAGGATGCGTTCGGCCCAAGGTGATGACAAGTAATATGGGCCGAATAATAAGGCCCGGGCCAGCTGGCAGGGTCGGCCAAATCCTATCAGAAGTAGTCCAGATAAATAGAAAGGTCGAGGAAGTCCTGGTGCAACTAGGATTCTCGACCAGCAAGGAATAAAGTCCCGAAAAAAGGAAAATTCAGAATCCCAGTAGGAGTAGGTTTGTTCGAGGAAGAGGCAAATTGGGACAAGGACTCCCAATCCAAATCGGAGTCGGTTTCAGGGAATGGGGCACTATAAATACAAGAAATCATGCAACAGAAAAGGACCTTCAACTCAGCATACAATTGCCCTGCGCAAAACCTCTCAATCACCTTGAGATTTTTTCCTTTTCCTTTTCCTTTTCCTGCCGACACACCTTCAGTTTGGATAAACAGCACTGTGGAAGCAACCGGCGAGCACCTTCAGTTTGGATAAACAGCACTGCTGCCGCAGAATCAGCCGCCCAAGAAGCATCTTCAGTTTGGATAAACAGCACTGCGTCGAGGTCGACCGATTATCTATCCAAGTCTCGGTCGAGAAAGGTTTTCAAACCTTTGTTGGCAGAGGTCACCTTGCTAGCCTTCTCGGCATAGTTAGGTGTTACGAATTACATTGCTCGGCGTACTGGTCGCCGAGTGGTTTTATGATTGGATACTCACAAGTGAGTTTCAGGGTTCGGCATTCCGACGGCCGAACTACGTTTACCATCAAGACATATATCACGTTCGAGTACCTGTGCCCATACACCTTGGTCTCGATTCGACGTGCTTATACTCTCACGAATATAATCACAGTGACCGAATCGGGCTCGGACGATTTGTGAACTCCGCAGAATTAGCAGCCTTGTCTTCAGGCTGTAGAACCCAGAGACCGAGAGTGTTCCTTCCTCGGTCGCAATCGCAAATTAAAGAAGTCAGCAACGCGCTCAAAGCTACATCAACAAATTTTACTCCTCGGCCAGGCTCGGCCGACGAGTTGGCACGCCCCGCATTCGACCGAAGGACGTAGTTAGCTTATTAGTTATTCGGCCTGCGCGCCACGTAGGTTTTGTAATTTTTAGGGTCAACATTTTGGCACGCCCAGTGGGACCATTGTGCTAAACCTTCGGAGTTCATGACCATTGAGACACGGTCTACGAAGCAGAAAACAACCATGGGAAAGTCAACAACTGACTTGCCAGTGCAAGGCCTTGGGCAGGATTTGCATTCTACAAAAAATCCGATCATAATTGCGCCGCCCGAGGCCACTAGTATAACACGCCGGGAGAATGAAGTCTGTCTCGGCGGACAACCTTACAACCCCACAGTCCCGAATCAAACAGCTGGAATGTTCATGGAAGGGATTGTAGAAGATTGTGATGACGATGGTGGAGAAGGTTCCGATCCACCAACTAGGACATTCCTTCGAAGACGACTGGATGAACAATATCGTCAGGTCGAGCAGTCGATTGGTCAGAAGATGAATGATTTGCTAGACGCAATACGTAGTAATAGCGATACACAGACCAGAATGCTTGACCTACTAGTCAGTAAAGCTTTCGAAGATGGCCAGGTCGGCCAACCGCGGCAGCTTCCGACGAATGTGCCCATACCAGCCGAGAGAGGGTCCGCTCGGCCACAATCAGTCCCCTTAGAAAGAAGAGGACCAGGGAATAGAGCCGAGGGACCAAGCCAGGGAGAAGAAGTCGCCTCCATAAACGTGACCGAAGTCCAGAGAATGATTGATTCGGCCCTAAAAAAAGGGCCGAAGTTTCCAAAATTCATTCACCCGTACCCAGCTTATGTGGAAAGGTTTGAATACCCACGAGGATTTAAGATCCCCGATTTCAGCCTCTTCGCCGGGGAATCATCATTATCCTCACTGGAACATGTGGCTCGGTTCACAGCGCAGTGTGGGGACGTCAATAGTGATTTTTACAAACTACGACTGTTTAACTTTTCACTGACAGGCTCAGCTTTCGCCTGGTACATTAATCTTCCACCCAACTCCGTGCAGAGTTGGGAAGAGTTGGTCGAAAAGTTCCATGAACAATTTTATCGGCCAGGGATGGGGATGTCCGTATCCTCCTTGGCCAGGATGGCTCAAGCATCTGATGAATCTCCAATGGAATACCTAACAAGGTTTAAATCGGCCAGGAATTGGTGCCGAGTGCCACTCCCCGAAGTAGAATTCGTCAGGATCGCCCTCAACGGATTAGACGTGGAATACAAAAAGAAGTTTCTGGGGGCAAATATTCGAGATATGTACGAACTTGCTCAACACGTCGAACAATATGAGTATCTGCTCCGAGAAGAGAAGATATCAAAGTCACCATCCCGGGGGACGTTGTATAAGAACCCCACGGTGAGCTATGCATCGGCCGAAAATGAAGACCCTCAGTACGCTAGTGTGGATGCAGCCGAGATAATAATAGACAAGCCCTATGTTTGCAAGGCTTTGGCACAAGTAAATACCAAAGACGCCAAAACACGTTTGACCGCCGAGGAAACGGCTAAGTCATCAAAAGTATACACTTTTGATATCACCAAAGCTGACGCAATTTTCGATCAATTATTGGCAGCAAAAATCATCAAGCTTCGGCCGGGGCATACTATCCCTAAGGCCGATGAATTAAAAGGAAAGATATACTGCAAATATCATAATTCTAATAAGCATGCAACCAATAATTGTGTTGTGTTCCGGGACACAATTCAAAGCTGGATTGAAAAAGGAAAGTTGAAATTTCCGGAAAAGATGGCGGTCGACGTTAATCCTTTCCCTTCAACAACGATTGGTATGGTGGATGCTCACCTTCCCAAAAACAAAGGGAAGGCCGAATATGTCCCGGTGCAGCATATCCGTCGACCAAATGGTCAAACAAGACTAAAGCTTGATATCTTTTCAAATGCACCACCAACGGAACAATCGGCGCAACCCGCCGATGAGCCGATGACAAGGTCAAAATCCGACGGAACTTGTGGATCGAAGGTGTTATGTGACCATTGTAAAACACCAGTGGAGCCTGGAAGGAAGACATCTTCAACACCACCTGCGGCCCCTACAACATCGTCGACAGGTTTAAGTTCACGACATCAAGTGTTTGATCGACTCGGCCCACAAGTACGGCCGAAAGACCAGACCTCGGTCAGGCGACGTCTGGATTTCGACGCACCTTTCTACAATGAGGATTATTACTCGCGCAATGCTAATAGTTCGGCCTCACCGGCCGATCGCAAAACTTTCAAACCACCAAGGACATCGGATCAACGCTGGTACAGTTACAATTCTCCGACTGGTTTGTATACGGCACTGTCCAAATCCCAAAAACGTCGTCGTCAACGGATAGATTGCATGGCTCGGCGACGAGGAGCGCAGGCCAGCCCGGCCAATCAATGGCAACCAAAACAGGCCGTGGAAGATAGTAGCGAACGGCCAACCCCGACTATCATGACCGAGTTAGCCGAAGGGAAGAAAGTAGCGGAGGCTGATATCGAAACCACCATTGAGGAGGCTGAGAAACGTATTAAGATCCTTCTCCGGCCTGGGGAAACGAGAGCTCGTCTAGGGTACTTTACAAAAGAGGCCGAAAGGAAACTTTCTCCGTTACCACCGCGCGAGCCGCTTATCAAAATACGGCGCAACTTACACCCTCCGTTCCTCGGTGCATCCATGGAATACATGCGAGAATTTCATAAGAAGTACTCCGCAAATGACTTGTACGGACTCCCCAAGGCATGTCAGGAAGCCCTCGACTTGGCGCTAACTTGCCCTGATGCCGAGCAAATTATCCAGAAAACTTCTGATCCAGCCATTAAAGCTAGGTTTCAACATATCCGGGAGGCTCGGGTCCTTGGTTTTGAGGTCGATCCTTATACAGATATCGACGCCGCCGAATTACCCTTTTCGCTCGAAGACCTTCAGCATTTACGATATCATTTCGAAGTCTTCTCGGCTGTATCGCTCTTCGGCCTCACGGCCGACGAGGAAAAACGGATAGCACGATTGGATACCTATTTAGACACAAGAAACGCCCGTATTGCATATGAAGAACGAGCCCGTGTAACAAAGGACCAACGAAAATCTTCGGCAGTACACATCGCCGAAGGAAATGGCTCACCCGCACTCGATTTGGTTCCCACGTCTCGGATACCGGCTTTTACCGAGGAACTCAAAAGTTTGATCGAGGATTTTCCGACGACTGCTACAGAGGATAGTTCTCCGGAAGACGACGACCATGACCCCATGGGCCCCTCGGTCCTCGAACATATGGAGATCAGTATGGTCCACGTCCTACCAGCTGAATTCCAACCGAGTACCCACCAGTCAAGTTTCTTGGACGGGGACGTAGTTGCCGAGGAAGCAACACAAGTAGACTTCGTCGCAAACGACGACGATAGAGAAAACCAGAGCGGGGACAACCTTAAAGCCGTTTTGGCCGAGCTGTTTCCCCGCTCCCCCTCGGTTAATCTCCAACACCTGAAGCCGTTGTACGTCACGGCTCACATCGAAGGATTTCCCATTTCTAAAGTGTTTGTCGACTGTGGAGCCACAGTCAACATTATGCCGATATCCGTCATGAAGGCCTTACGTCGTTCTGATAATGAACTCATTCCATCAGGAATCACTATGAGCAGCTTTGTTGGTGACAAATCTCAGACCAAAGGGGTGCTCCCGTTGGAAGTTAGCATTGCCGGCCGTCAACACATGACGGCATTCTTTATCATTGATTCTAAGACCGATTATAACGCATTACTTGGCCGCGACTGGATCCACCAAACCAGTTGCATTCCTTCCTCACTATACCAAGTCCTCATCTTTTGGGATGGCAAATCGGTCGTAGTCCACCCAGCCGATAACCAACCATTTGAAACCAACATGATTCAGGCTCGCTATTATGATGATCACGTCGGCTACATCACCCTCCAAGGCCTTAACGAGGATGGGCGGCCGACGAGAATTTCGGTACAAAAAGTGATTGAGGTCGGCGCCGAGACTGTCCAACAGGATTCGGCGAGACTTGGCTTGGCGAACTTGGTCATCAATGCCGATGATTGAGCACACCACGAAAGAACGGCGTCAGGCCGCGGTTTCATCTACAATGGAACGTCTGCTGGCCCATTGGTACGCCATTACCAAGCAACCACATTCTGGCATCAATTTGATCAAATTTCTGGCCGAAGCAGATAACGGCCCCGTTCTATCGTTCGATAAAGTTCAGGCTGCACCGGCCGAACTCGAAGACCATCGACCTCAAGTCAAGGACCCGTTAGAGGAAGTTAACGTAGGCACGGCCGAGGATCCTCGAACATTATTTATTAGTGCGTTACTCCCACCGTCCATGAAGGTCGAACTCCGTAAGCTACTCCATGAGTTTAAAGATTGCTTTGCGTGGAGTTATCATGAAATGCCTGGCCTCGACCGAAACCTTGTAGAACATGAGCTACGCATCAAGGAGGGGTGTAAGCCTTTTCGACAACCTCCTCGCCGATTTTCAAACGAAGTACAACTCGGCATTAAGGAAGAATTAGTTCGACTTCTGAAGGCCGGGTTTATTAGGACCGCTCGGTATGTCGAATGGTTGGCCAATATCGTCCCCGTGTTAAAGAAAAACGGTGCCCTTCGCATTTGCATCGATTTCCGTAATCTAAATCTGGCTACTCCCAAGGATGAATATACGATGCCGATTTCAGATTTATTAATTGATGCCGCAGCTAATCATGAACTGCTATCTTTTATGGACGGTCATGCGGGTTACAACCAGATTTTCATCGCCGAAGCTGACGTCCACAAGACGGCTTTCCGTTGCCCGGGGGCACTTGGTACTTACGAATGGGTAGTCATGCCTTTCGGCCTCAAGAATGCCGGCGCCACATACCAACGAGCCATGAATATGATCTTCCACGACTTAATCGGTACAATCGTCGAAGTTTATATCGATGATGTGGTCGTAAAATCCAAACGCCGTCAAACACACCTGGACGACCTAAGGCAAGCGTTCTATCGCATGCGCAAAAACAACCTCAAGATGAACCCGGCCAAGTGTGCTTTCGGTGTTTCGGCCGGTAATTTCCTAGGATTTTTGGTACACCATCGTGGCATCGAGGTCGATGAAAATAAAGCCCGCGCCATCATCAGCGCCCCACCTCCGACGACAAAGAAACAGCTCCAGTCGTTACTCGGGCAGATAAATTTCCTCCGGCGTTTCATAGCCAATTCGGCCGGTAAAATGAAGGCATTCTCTACGCTCCTTAAACTGAAGGAGACCGACCGATTTGAATGGCGCGAAGAGCATCAAACTGCGTTTACGCAGATCAAGGTGGCCCTTTCCACTCCACCAGTGCTCGTTCCACCTTGTCGCAACAAACCTCTTAAGTTATACATTTCGGCAACCGATGAATCCATTGGTTGCCTCCTCGCGCAAGATAATAATGTCGGGCGTGAACAAGCTATCTTTTACCTTAGCCGAAACCTGAATTCCCCAGAGATTAATTATGCACCTGTCGAAAAACTTTGCTTAGCGCTGTTTTTTGCCGCATCCAAACTTCGGCATTACATGCTCCCCACAGTTACGCAGGTCATCGCCCAAACCGATGTAATTCGTTACATGCTGACTCGGCCTATGGTCAAAGGCCGAATCGGGAAATGGACACTCGCCTTATCCGAGTTCAGCCTTCAGTATGTACCACAAAAGGCCGTCAAGGGACAAGCCCTCGCCGACTTCCTGGCACAACACCCATCCCCTTATGGTTTTGAGGGGGGCGACGTCGACATCGGTTTCGTCACCACACACGATAACCATTGGACTATGCATTTTGATGGTTCCAGTACTTCGACCTCGGCCGGGGTCGGTATCGCAATTCAGTCGCCGGACCACTGCCGATGGTATTTTTCTCTCAAGTTAGATTTCAGCTGCACCAATAATCAGGCCGAGTATGAAGCCCTCATTATCGGCCTCCATGTTTTACACGATCTGCGGGCCCCCCGCATTCTCGTCCTTGGTGATTCTGAACTTGTGATTAACCAGCTGAACGGCGTGTTTCGCTGCATGAGTTGTACTTTAGCTCCCTATCACATGGTCGCCACCTACCTGGCGGAGTCATTCGAACGAATCACATTTGAACACATTTCACGTATTCACAATACTGACGCCGACGAACTCGCCCAGATCGCCTCCAGAGCACAACTCATGGGGGGCAAACTAGGTCGAATTGTGGGAATTGCGACCACGGGTCAACGATCGTACCCCGCCTTGATCAATCAGCAAACTCTCCAACGCGCACACGTAATACGTACAAGGGTAATGTCGCTCCCATCCCTACTAGAACGAGGAGATCCCATAGAAGTATGTGCCGTCGAAGTAAAACCAGATGATTGGAGAAAGACGATGTTACGGTACCTCGATAACCCCAATGGGAAACACGACCGAAGAACGAAGGTGCTCGCCACGAATTATGTGTCGTATCAAAATGAATTATATCGCAAGGGCGAGGATGGTTTACTACTATTGTGCCTCGGCCCACACGAGGCTGCCCAAGTAATGGCCGAGGTACATGAAGGAATTTGCGGAGCACACCAATCTGGACGAAAGATGCGCTGGTTGCTCCGACGACACGGTTATTTTTGGCCCAATATATTAAAGGATTGCATCGAATATGCACGGAGATGCGTATCATGCCAAATTCATGGACCCGTGCAAAGAGCCCCGGCCGTATTGCTACACTCGGTTACTAAACCATGGCCGTTCAGGGGTTGGGCAATGGATGTAATTGGCAAAATCACGCCGTCATCAGGGGCAGCGAAGCACGCATGGATAATTGTAGCAACCGACTATTTCACTAAGTGGGTCGAGGCAAGGTCATACGCCGAATTAACTGCTAAAGAGGTATGCAACTTCGTAGAGGAGAATATTGTGACCAGATTCGGCGTGCCAGAAACAATCATAACTGATAATGGCACTATATTCACGGCCGATAGGTTTAGGGAATACGCGGCAAGTTTGAATATCCGACTCGAGCAATCTACGCCGTACTACCCACAGGCAAACGGACAGGCCGAGGCAAGCAACAAAGTGTTGATCGGCATCCTTGAAAAAATGGTAAAAGAGAAACCTGGTTTGTGGCATTTAAAGTTATATGAAGCATTATGGGCATACCGAACTTCACCCCGGACGGCCACTGGAACCACTCCTTATGCGTTAACTTATGGACACGATGCTATGTTACCGGTCGAGTTGAGTATAAGCTCGTTGCGAGTAATCGAGCAGAATGATTTGTGCAGTATTGAATACAGTCAAGCGATGCGACAAGAGTTGGAAGACTTAGAAGAAAGTCGAATCGACGCAGGTAACTTGCTGATTGCGCAAAAGAAAATTGCCGAACGAGCATATAACCAGCATGTAAGACAAAAAACGTTCGGCGAAGGAGAATTGGTTTGGCAAACTGTGTTGCCTGTTGGAATCAAAGACCCCAGGTTTGGTAAGTGGTCGCCAAATTGGGAAGGGTCATTCATCGTTCACAAAGTCCTCGGCAAGGGGGCATATCATTTACGAGATCGGACGGGTTCAGTTCACAAATTGCCGATTAATGGAAAGTTTTTAAAGAAGTACTACCCAATTACATGGGAAATGCAAGAGTAAGACCATTATACTGACAGCAAAACGACCATTGTATTGATGGCAAAATAACCATTGTATTGATAACAAAAAGAATCATTACAAGAGAACAAATACAATGATTTAAACTCCTAGGGGGTCGAGGGGAGGAAAGTCTCAAGGGCAGCTTTCAGCTCCAGCCACTTCGCCTCGCTCAAAATTATCTCAGCCTGCCGCGTCTTCTTGTTGCACTGCAGTTGCTGGATACGCCGTGCGCCGGCAGCGAAGGCCGTCAGCCGAGCCTTGTTAGCCTCAAAATCCTTCTCAAGCTCGGAAGCAGCAGCCGACCTTTGGCGTCGAAGGTCAGAAATCTGACGCTGGAGGTCAGAGATCTGGCGATCAAACTCGGTCAGCTTTGCTTTCTTTGCCTTGAAAGCCTCCATCTCTACTTGGCCAGCCTCATGCGCGACCTTGGCCACCTTCAAATCGTCCTCGGCCTGTAGGGCACGCTCGAAGATAAGAAAGTGTTGCCGAGTCCGCTCCAGGAGGTCGGTTAGGAAAGAGATGCCCTCCGGGCTCAGGTGACCACCGCTGGCGAGGTCATTAAGACATTCTCCAACAGAGTCAAGCCCCTTGCACCGGAGAGCTTGAGAAGCAGTCAGAGACAAGACTTCGTGCAGCTTCACGAAGACTTCGGCGGGCGTGGCTCCCACCGATTCGGCCGGAGCAGCAGAGGAGCCGGCCTCACCGGTCGTGCTCTGGAGTAGAGCGTCAAGCTCCACTTCCCACGACGGCTGCACGTAAAAGAAAACTTTGAGAAAGAAAGAAGACGTCGTGACATAATGCATAAAAAAAGGGAAAGTGTTTTAGACCTGCCGATAGGAGACTTCGGCCATGCCCTCTGGGTCATTGCTCGAACCCAGGGAACTTAATGGCCGAGCCCAGTGCCTTAGACCGCTACGCAATTCACGCGGCCGATGGAGGTCATCTACATTAGATGGCCACGATGGCGGCCATGAAATATAGATAACGCCCCTCGGCGCATAAAATTGCCGGTGATACGAATGTTCGGGCACCTGACATTTAATAATCTTTTAAAAACATGTGCCACACAAAAAAAAAATCAGCACAATAAAAAGCGAGACTCACGAAGGCCGAAGAGACTTCCTGTGGAGGAATGGGGGGATCTTCATCCTGCGGATGGATCGGCGATTCGGCCGTAGCCTCAGGATCGGCCATCGGTCTCTTGCCACGATCCGCCGCAGGAGAACGCGGTCGAACAGTCACCTCGACAACCGGAGGAGGATGGACGGGAGGAGAGCTAACTGGTCGACGACGGCGCTACAGCGGGACCTCGTCGCTCTCACTCTCGACATCCTGAACAAAAAGAGAATATTTAACGTTACGACTAGAAACCTAAAGAAGCAAGTGGAAGCAGAATTATACCTCCAAAACGACCGTTGGAGACAAGGGTGCTTCGACAGGCGCAGTCGACTTCCCCACCTCAGGTACCACGACCGGCTCCGAAGCTAGAGTAGGTGCGACGATTGGATCGGCCGGGGAGACGGCTGTAGGATTCGGGGTTGGAGATGCCGGGGTAGCCGGCACAGTTGGAGAGCCGGCAGGAGCAGGCGTCCCAGTAGTGTCACTGGGGACGACATGAATTTCCCGGTCGCCCTTCTTCGCCAACTTCTTGACGCGTTTAGAAGGGCGAGGAGTCTTTTCTGCCGGCTCAGTCTCTTGGTGGGGGCGTTTGTCAGGGACCGACCGTTTGGTGACAAGGGTCCCCTTCTTGGGCACCAGCTTCTTCGTCCTTGCCACCGCGGTGACCACCTCGACAGTTTTCGACCCGCGACCCCCTGAAATAGCAAAGCAATTAGTAAACAAAGACAAGTGAGTTTTTCTGAACTGGCAAAGCAATTAGTCAACAATATACCTTGGACCGACTCCTTAGGTTGAGTCGAGGGCACTGATCTGGGCCGGTCACCAAACGCTTTGCTTACCACGTCTTCGGCCGAGGCACCGAAGAAGTCGCCAGCGTACTCGTCCCACCAGTCCCCAAACGTATCGGTGCCCAAGGATTCCGGAACGGTTGGCCGAAGACGGAACTTCTTGCACCGCTCCTGAAACTCCTGCTCCATCGTCCGGCACTCCCTCTCGGAAGAACCAGAAAGACGTCCCCGGCTCAGGAGGGAACGAGAGACGATCAGGGGCACAGGGCAACCTTGGAGGTAGCCGAGCTGTCGGGCGACAAAGTGGGGCTGGTAGACCTCCCAACCGGCTCGGCGAGCGTCGCAACCAAGGGGAAGGTCGCGAGCCAGTACGATTGACCCCCAAGACTGACGAAGGCCCGCGTCCTCGGCCAAGGCCCAAGTTGCCATCGGAAGCCCGATTGACGCAGGGTACTCCTGGCGCCGGCACACCAAAAACTCGTCGTCCGAAAGAACTTCGAGACTGAAAAAGTGCTTGAGGACCTCGTCAGCCCGGTGAGGAGGAGCCGGTCGAGAGGCAAGTTGGGGGCCGAGGGCGGCCGAGCGCTGGAAGGCGGGGACCTCAGGCCGAAGAGTGGAAAAATAGACCTGCAGCCAGAGTTGGAAAACCCAGAGGGGCCCATTCTGGTGCGGGTCAATCTTGTTGACGGTCGTCTCGGCCAAGCAACGAAAAAGGTTGGCGAGAATAGCTGGGCTAAGCGCCAGAAAGTGACCACTAGCCAGGGCCTGGGCCACTGGCATGTTCTCGACCAAACACTTGTTCGACCTGGTACAACAAATAAATTTGTTGTACCAATAGAAGAGGAAGGCTTCATGTTCTCCCTTCCTGAGACTCTCCTCGCCTCGGCCGGCGAAATGGAGAATCAGAGTATTGTAGTTGAAGAAGTTCTTGTGAAGCTTCTGAACTTCTTCTCTTGAAGGCTCCCGACCGCCTCGGCTGAGCGTTTCGACAGCCCGCTCGTCGAAAAGCGCCTTCAGGTCGAGGAGGGAGGGGCTTCCAGAAAGAGCGGCATCGATTGGGAGGCCGGATGGTGGAGTCCCAAGAATGGCCGAGATGTCAAGGATCGTAGGGCCGATGGGTCCAAATGGAATGACCATGGTGTTGGTGGCCGAACACCATAGGGTCAAGGCCGCCATAAGCAGCTCTTTGTCCATGGCAATCTCCATGGTCGAGAGCAGGATGGCATCATAGATGCCAAGGGCTTTCCACTCCTCGCCGAAGAATGATCTCATTCGATCCACCCAGGCGGCCCAGGCTGTGGTGGTCGAGGGCCAAGCTCCTTGAGGCCGAGCCAAGCACCATTTGGACCAGTCGACCCCTTGAAGCAGGGGTGCTAGGCACTGCTCCTTGAGAAGGGTGGTGATGGACATTGGCACGGCATCTCTGAAAAGGGGGCCCAGAATCTGATGAGTCGTGGCCATGTCATTTTTGAAGCGTAGGGTTTTGATTGCGCTCCGATCGATGAAGTCTTTGCACTTGTTGATTTCGTCGGAAAGTTTTGAGATAAAGGAGGCCATTGGAAGAAGAAGAAATTGCAGAAAGGAAAACTGGGAAGAAATCGCAGAAGGAAGAACTGGGAAGTTTGATTGGGACGAACAAGAATGAGGAAATTGAAATTTTAGGATTTCTGAAAGCGTAAAAGGCGAATGGCAGAAATATGGGTATTTATAGGCTTTTCAGGATGAATATCAAACGTCTGGGATTCAAAAAGCACTGGTTCAAATTGGGGGGAAATTTAACCGGGAAGGGTTCAATCATTTCGGATATGTTGGGAACCTGCGAAGAGGGGATCGAGGAGTCGAAAATCCAGGACGCACGATTGCGTGCGACGCCAGTTTTAAGGCATTAATGAGGATGAGATGTTCCAGTTATTACACGATCTCGAAGCCCACGATTGAAAGTTTTAAGAACGGCGGAGAATCGACACGTGGCCACGCGTTGGGGGCAACGAGGAAAGTGCAATCATGTCTAATAAATGCGCAGGAATAACGGTCATTAAGGAAGTAGAGTCCAAAAGAGAAAAAAACGTTTTCGCTTCTTCAAGGTCGAGGCCCGACCAAGAATTAACGGTCGGCGACCTCAGAAGCGAGGGGGCAATGTTTGGACCCAAATTATTATTGCTGGGCCGAGTAGCAGGATGCGTTCGGCCCAAGGTGATGACAAGTAATATGGGCCGAATAATAAGGCCCGGGCCAGCTGGCAGGGTCGGCCAAATCCTATCAGAAGTAGTCCAGATAAATAGAAAGGTCGATGAAGTCCTGGTGCAACTAGGATTCTCGACCAGCAAGGAATAAAGTCCCGAAAAAAGGAAAATTCAGAATCCCAGTAGGAGTAGGTTTGTTCGAGGAAGAGGCGAATTGGGACAAGGACTCCCAATCCAAATCGGAGTCGGTTTCAGGGAATGGGGCACTATAAATACAAGAAATCATGCAACAGAAAAGGACCTTCAACTCAGCATACAATTGCCCTGCGCAAAACCTCTCAATCACCTTGAGATTTTTTCCTTTTCCTTTTCCTGCCGACACACCTTCAGTTTGGATAAACAGCACTGTGGAAGCAACCGGCGAGCACCTTCAGTTTGGATAAACAGCACTGCTGCCGCAGAATCAGCCGCCCAAGAAGCATCTTCAATTTGGATAAACAGCACTGCGTCGAGGTCGACCGATTATCTATCCAAGTCTCGGTCGAGAAAGGTTTTCAAACCTTTGTTGGCAGAGGTCACCTTGCTAGCCTTCTCGGCATAGTTAGGTGTTACGAATTACATTGCTCGGCGTACTGGTCGCCGAGTGGTTTTATGATTGGATACTCACAAGTGAGTTTCAGGGTTCGGCATTCCGACGGCCGAACTACGTTTACCATCAAGACATATATCACGTTCGAGTACCTGTGCCCATACACCTTGGTCTCGATTCGACGTGCTTATACTCTCACGAATATAATCACAGTGACCGAATCGGGCTCGGACGATTTGTGAACTCCGCAGAATTAGCAGCCTTGTCTTCAGGCTGTAGAACCCAGAGACCGAGAGTGTTCCTTCCTCGGTCGCAATCGCAAATTAAAGAAGTCAGCAACGCGCTCAAAGCTACATCAACAAATTTTACTCCTCGGCCAGGCTCGGCCGACGAGTTGGCACGCCCCGCATTCGACCGAAGGACGTAGTTAGCTTATTAGTTACTCGGCCTGCGCGCCACGTAGGTTTTGTAATTTTTAGGGTCAACACAACTACATGACTAAATGTTTCTCCATAGTCTACACCTTCCTCCTAACTATAGCCATTTGCTACAAGCCTTGCCTTATACCTTGCCACAGTACCATTTGCATTCTTTTTAATTTTGTACACCCATTTACACCCAACCGGGTTTTTACCACTTGGAAGTGGAACAAGAGACCATGTATTTTGAGAATGCAGTGCATCTATCTCTTCCTGCATTGCATTTTGCCATTTTGGTACTTTAGAAGCAACTTTGAATGATTTAGGCTCTGAGATAATTGACTGAGAACTAACACTAGCAAATAAAGCTCTCCTTTTGATAATACCATTCTTGGATCTTGTTACCATAGGATGCACATTCATTGGTATTGGAAGAACCACATGAAGTTGTTTATGTTGGAAATCAGGATCCACAAGGACTGAATGCTGTGTAGGTGTGTTTTCTGGTATTTTAGGAAGAAATAAGTGATTGGAACTAGGACTTGGTGATGAATGATTGAAAGGTGGGTTAGCAGATGCATGTGTTTCCAAGGAATCTAAAACTCTAGATGCAGGCAAAGAATATGAGTCACTAGATGCTGCCAATGAATATGGGGCACTAGATGCATTTGTAGTTATTGAATCTGTGATATTTGATGGAGATGCATGAGAATGAAGTGGTGATGTAAGTTGATTTGTTAATGTAATGCATGGCAGAGATGGACAAGAGTGCAGTGAAAGAGGTGTGACTGTAGATTAGGAAGGTTTGGCAGACCTTGAAACCTGTTTGTATGGAAAAATCGATTCATCAAATAAGACATGTCTAGATATGTATAGTTTATTTTGAGCAATATCTAAACATATGAAGACTTTGTAATTTCCTGCATAACCCAGAAAGACACATGTTGTTTTTGGTTGTAACTTACTAGTGTTATATGGTTTTAAGAGAGGAATATAGGCACAACCAAAAATTTTGAGATGATTAATACTGGGAATTTGACCATATAACAGTTGATAAGGAGAATGCATTTTTAAGGTGACACAAGGCGTTCTATTTATTAGATATGTTGCAGTAGCACAAGCATGAAACCATAAAAGATTAGGTAATTTTGCAGTTTGAAGTAGGGTAATTGCAGTCTCTACAATGTGTCTATGCTTTCTCTCAACTAAACCATTTTTTTCAGGAGTGTATGGACAAGATTGTGATGGATAATACCATTTTTGGCTAGAAAAAGTTGAAATTGAGAACTAGTATACTCTCCACCTCCATCACTTTATAGAACTTTTACTTTGGCAGAAAACTGAGTACACAGAAGGGCATGAAATTTGGCAAATAGAGCAAACACTTATGATTTATTATTCAATGGGAAAATCCATGTAAATCTTGTACATTCATCCATGAAGGTTACATAGTATCAAAATCCTTCATATGACAATAGAGGGGCAAATCCCCATACATCACTATGTATGACTTCTAATGGATTTACAGACTTGTTGTAGGAAAAAAAAAAAAAAAGGTAACTTGGTGATTTTTCCTTCTAGATATGATGTACAAACTGATTTACATGTGTCAAAAGATGCAGAGACTTTATTTTGATGAAGCATTGCAGAGGTGATTGCATTATATGGGTGTCCTAGGCTTTGATGCCATAAACTTATGCTAACAGGTTGTGCAAGAAAGCATTTTTATGATCGAGATGATGCAGATGGTGGCTTCTGATTAATATGGAAAGGTATAGGGTAATAGCCAACCCTACACAACCCCTTGAGAAGGATTGTCCCTGTGAACTTGTCCTGAACCCAAAAAGAAACATCATCACATATGAACCTACATCTATTATCCTTACATAGCTGATAAAATGATAATAGATGCTAAGATATTTTTGGAACATGTAATACATTCTTCAATGCAAGACTATGAGTAGAAGTGTGTAATTTTGAAGTTCCAATGTGAGAAATTTGCAAACCTTCACCACTTGCTATGGTTATTGTGTCACTGCCTTGATATGGATTCGCCAGTTCCAAGTTGGCTAGCTCAAAAGTCGTATGTGAGGTTGCACCATTATCTGTAACCTAGAACTGTTCCATAGGTGTAGATGGTTGATGATTGACATGCATGGTTGAAAGATTCGAGGGTGGTGACTTGTCGTGATAGGCAAAATTGCCTCTATGATAGCATTGAATAGCTAAATGACTAAATTTCCAGCAAATTTGGCATTGAATCGAAAAATGAGAACCTGTGACTGGTGTACTGTGTCTCTAGAAACAATCAGCTGCAACATGCCATCTTTTGTAACAAATTTGGCATGTGGGAACCTCAGAAGGATGATCTGGACAATAAGCTTAAAATGGTCTTGGAGCACCAAGAATTCCAGGACTTGTATTTGGTGGAGGATTATAAGGCCTTGGTCCAGAGTAATATGATCTACCTCTTCCTTTACCTCTGAAGTTTTTGCCTTTGTAACCTCCAGAACTTAAGGAGCCTTGATAATAACCACCATTGTTATGAAATTGATTGCCATTATTATTGTAATGACCCCCAAAATTTTGACCAGAAGAAGGTAACCCACTACCATTACTCTTATAGTTTTGGTCATTTGTTCCAGAGCTTGAACTAAATTCAATAGAATGCGAGGAATCTTGATCAAGAACTAAAGCTTTTCCTTTGTTGATTGCAGTACCAGCCACCACTACAGAACCAAAAGATGTTAAAGACTCAAAATATTGACCAATTGTAGTTTCTTCTGCCAACAATTGAGACCTGAAATCCTTTAGTAAAATATTGTTCTCTCTTCCTCGTATGACACATCTAAAGGTATTGAATTCTGCAGGAAGACCTTTCAGGGCAAGAATGATTATATCATCATCATCAAAATCAACACCGGCAGTTGCAAGATGATCCTTGGCATCTTTGATCTTTTGCAGATATACAGAAACAGATTCAGATCCTTTCTTGATGTTTTGGAGTTCAATTTTCATCTGAAAGATTGTAACTTTTGTAACCTTGAAAATCTTTCAGCAAGATTAACTGATATTTCATGAGAACTTCGACTTCCAATGATGGAGGACATTGTTATTGTAGACAGGGTTGCAATGATTAATTGCATAAGGGCACGATCGTGCATATTCCAAATGAGATATCATCTTTTTCAATCCCTTCACTTGTAAAATCTTCATCAAACCGTGGAGGACATTTTCTTGATCTGTCCGCAAAACCCATAATGCCATGACTTTCGAAGAGGAGTGTGATCTGAAAACTCCATGTTAGGTAGTTAGAATCATCGAGCTTGACTGTAACGGATGTAGAAATAGTAAGAATAAAACCGATGATCGGAGATTGAACAATCTTTAACTGATCAGCAATAACCATTGTTGATGTTGCGTAGAATTCTTTCACTGAGAAAATTTATCGAACAGTTGATATGCAGAAAAGAAGAGCAATTTCTTGAAGCTCTATGGAGATCGGAAAAAGCCAATTGTTTTCGTTTATCACATAATAGATTGCAAACTAGAGGGTAAAAAAGAGAAAGAAATGCTTTGATTGATGTGCGGAAGCGCCAGGTCGATGCTTGGCGATGACACCATGTAAAGATTGAAGCAGTAGCTTCAATAGAGGCGATTAAGAAAATTAGACTTGTAGATACAGAGAAGAAGAGAGAGAGAGAGAGAGAGAGAGAGAGAGAGAGAGAGAGAAAGAAAGACTTTCTTGTATTTCTTGAGTGTCAATTACTTTTCTTACACCTTAGCTATATGTATTTATATGATTACATTGCTTAATGCATAAGCTAATATTCTAACAAACTAACAACAGATTCTAACAACCTTATAACTTCCCTTGGATCTTGTGACATCATCTAGACCCTTAAATTCCCTTCGCTTGGATTCTCATCTTTGTGTTTGTTTACACTCTTACAATATTTCAATAATACATAGTGAGACAAGTGATGTGTAATGGTCATGTTAGTTGATGATTTTGTTTTGTTAAATATGCTTTGAATGCATGACATAACGGATCATGTGGCACAATTTGAACACAAAAAAAGTTAATGTAGAACTTTTCAGGTCGACGGGCCGAGGGCCACCTCCAACAACACCGATACTGTCCCCACTTAACCACCTGCACAATCCTCAGGTGTGGGGTTTTATCACAAAATGCCTCAGTGTTAGTTAGAGAGGGGTATTTCTATTTAAACTACTTTCTCTTTGGCCCTCTGGCCAATGTGGGACAACAATGAGTTCCAACACTCCCTCGCACATGAGACCCCATTTTATGGGTCACACGTGGAGATCTACATTGGCAACCACATGGAGCCATGTTGAGACTCACCCATCACGTGGGGCCAAACGGGGACCCACCCAATCACATGGCATCTTTGGCCCTACATAGAGCCATGTCGGGACTCACCCATCACGCGGGGCCAAACGAGGACCCATCCAATACCATGGCAATATGGGCCCGCCTCCTAGCTCTGATACCATGTAGAAATTTTCAGGTCGACAGGCAGAGGGCCACCTCCAACAACACCGATACTATCCCCACTTACCCACCAGCACAATCCTCAGGTGTGGGGTTTTATCACAAAAAATCTCGGTGTTAGTTAGAGAGGGATATTTCTATTTAAACTACTTTCTCTTTGGCCCTCTGGCCGATATGGGACGACAATGAATGAACGGTGGTGATTTCTCCCGTATAATCTGATGGCCAGTAAAAAAAACGAATTATTAATTTTCCTTGAGAACGAGCAGATATTATTTAAAGTTACAGCTTAGGTGGTTGTCAAAAGCAAGCTTATTGATTTACCAGCTCTTACTCTATCTGACATATAATAAAATTTCTCCAAGCGGTTGGTTTGGTAATAAGAGCTTCAGCTGGGTTTGTATTACGTTCGGCCTATAGAGTCCTATTTTTCCCTTTTCTGACCTCTTGTATTTGAATTGAATTTCCTCTATAGCTAGCAGCTGCAAGTATGGTTTGGACCGTGACATTTAAATTAGTAGGTAAACTTCTAACTGTGAAATTTCATCAAAAATGCAAAACCCTAAGAACATGCTTGGAGATTTTTTATGGGAAATTTACAATAAGTAAACCCTAATAGTATCACCTACCATGACCTGGCGAGATAGCTACGTATTAAATTATTTAGTTCACCATAAGTAAGGTGGCCAAGTTATGGCCAACTTACCGACACAATCACTCGTCCCATACAAGTGCAATACAACGTCCTTAAAAAAAGAAGCCAATCCATAAAATTACAAGAAAAATCCATAGAATTAGAAGCTGAGGGGAACGTCCTTCATAGCATGGGTCTTTTGAAGATTTGGGTCACCCTTCTTATGACTCCTTGTGCAAATTTTTGGGGGAGGAAATGGAATCTGCTTGACATTGTCACAGCTGGTATGTTTCTGAGTGTGCATGTCCTTTGTTTGTTTGCACCGTTTTACTTCACTTGGACAGCATTTTGGTTGATGCTTGTGCTGGGTTACGTCACTGGTTTCGGAGTCACTCTTTCTTACCATAGAAACCTTGCTCATCGGAGCTTTAGGCTCCCAAAACTGCTTGAGTACTTGTTTGCCTATTGTGGGGTTCTCTCAGTTCAGGTACGTATGTCAAAACATCTCATAGCAATATCAACATTTTTCAACTTTGTTATCTTTCTCTTCTTTCTTCTTTCCACATTTGTTTTAGGGACTATTTTGACCAGGATCTGCATTAGGTTAATGAGAAAAAGCTGAGTTTGATGTGTTTTCATTTGCAGGGTAGCCCGATTGAGTGGGTGAGCACACACCGGTACCATCACCAATTTACCGATACAGAGAAAGACGTTCACAGCCCACTTAAGGGATTTTGGCATAGTCACATGGGTTGGATTCTAGACAGCCGTTCTCGGTTTGGAAGAGTAAGCCACACACTTTCTCTCTCAGACTTTGAACTGATAATTTCCTCACTTTTTGTTTAATTGAATTCTCTTTTTTGGTACAAATACTTACTAATATTTGTTTTGTTAAATTTTCAGTACGGAGGTCTTCGGAATGTTGAAGACATGAAGAAGCAGCCATTTTATGTGTTTCTTCATCACACTTTCCTTCTACATTCATTTCTTCTTGGATGTATACTATATTACATCGGTGGATTTCCCTTCGTGGTTTGGCCAATGGTGAGAGAGCTAGATTTCTAAATTTCCCTCTTTTTTCATCTTTGAGCATATATGTGTATAGCTACAGGGCTAGCCCTCATAAGTTTGAATAATAAGTTCCTTATGATTTCAGGGCGTGAGGATGGTGATTGTTTTCCATAGCACTTTGTTTGTAAATTCGGCTGGCCACATTTGGGGATATCAGGCATGGAACACCGGCGATCTCTCTAAAAACCTTTGGTATATATTATATTCATGGTTGAGATATAAAAATTTATTTTGAAAATTTGATATTATATACAAAGACGTACAAGTATTTATTTATGTAAAATCTTGAACTTCTTTAGGTGGTTGGGGTTGGTTGCACTTGGAGAAGGATGGCACAATAACCACCATGCTTTTGAATACTCAGCTCGACACGGCCTCGAATGGTGGCAGATTGACGTGACTTGGTACCTCATAAAATTTCTTGAGGCCCTAGGGTTGGCAACAGATGTGAAAACACCATCCGAGGCTCATAAGCAACGTATGAAGGCTAAATCCATGGCTGCTCAAGAATAGGGACCTTGCTTGCAGGCTAGCTTAAACTTGTATTAGCTTTTTTAATTTATAATAAGATGTTATTATTGTTCATGCATGGTCATGGTGTCGACCTAGCTTCTTGTTGAAAATGGTTTGCTCTTCTTTTAACCAAGCCATTTATCACAAATTTGAGGGTTTATCTTTCATGAATCTTGTTTTATGAATCTCGGATATGTAATCAATTGGTTTGAATTAAAAGCAACTACGAAACAAGAGGATTTATAGTTCATGTCCATGTTAGTTGTATGGGGTCAGGCATAATAACTTTCAGTCTTTTTCTATCATAACTTTGTTCCTGCACTTTCTTTAAAACTAATGTTCAGCCTTTCTTTATCCCACTCAACATTTTGGTATAAATGGTGGTTGGAGCATTAAATATGTAAGAGTTAATCTGTTCATAGTCTACAAAACAATGGTGACTTGCAAATGGCGTTTTAAGGTAATGACAAAAGATAATCATATTTATACATTTTGGTGTGGATTTCATCTATACCGATTCTTTCCCCTAACAACTAACTTTCTAACCCGCTAACGCTATCACCCTACTCAAAATAAAATTGTGACTATGCATTTTTTTATTTATATTAAATAAATATCTTAAGGTTAAATAGGAACCAAAAAATTCATTTTGAAAAGGAAAACCATTAGGGTTATCCCAATAATAGCGTCCAAGTTGGAATGGTAATTCTGATTGAGATAGTAAAACTTCCAAATTCGAACCCAAAAGTTCTGAAATCGAACCTTTTTTTTTTTTTTTTTTTGAAAAATTGGAATGCATTTAAGAATTCCTATAATATAGAATTTCCAATCCGAATTTATCTAAAGTGTTCCGACCTTATCCCGACAAAAAAAAGTTCCCACATGCTCCCGTATAGTTATTTACTCCAATTATGCAGTTTGCAATCAACTTTTATGTATATTTTTGTTGAATAGATGCTTTATGTTTTTATACATCTTGTTCATTGTGTTTATAGAAAAAATATACTTATACAGTGACAAAGCCACATTAGCTCAAGAAGGTGCGGCCCCACTTCCGCTCATTGAAAATCCACATGAAGAGCGAGGAATTCATCCCCTGAACCTCCATAGAAGGTGTTTGAAGGCATGTTGTTGCTCTGAGCTGCTGCGTGCGGCCCTTTTCATTTCTAAACCCAAGCCGAAACGAGGGCCCATGTTCGAACTATTCTATGTGCCCTTTTTTTTCTTTTTTTAGTTATTTTTGTTTGATTGTTAATTTCATTTATATATTTATATTTAAGAAAAGTTGGTTTTTTCAACAAGAGTGTTAACAGGAGGCGTTGGTGCCGTTGTTTTCTCATAATTATGAGGTCCCGGGTTCGAATTTGTCTTACGCCTTTTTCTTCTATTTTTTACTAATTTTTGTTTGAATGTTAATTTCTTTTACCTTTGATTATAATTACTAAAATTTGGTTAATTCATCAAGAAGGTTAACTAGAGGCACATATTTTTTATATCTATTCCAATTCAAATTTAACTTTCAACAAAATAATGTATGTATGTCTTTACCAATTTAATTTGGCAAGCACATAGATTATTTAGAAAATGATATCACTTTCACACAGTTGCAAAAATTGAAACTTTCACCTCTACCAAATCTACAAGGCTTTTGCTTAGAAAATTGCATTGTTAAAGTCTCGTGCTTAGACACTTTAGACGTTAAGTATTGTTCGATTGACTAGTATTTTTACCATATGACAATCTTTTTTTTTTATGACCACTTTTACAATGTAACTTTGTTTTTCTATATATGTCGAACTTATTATCCGACAAAAAAAAATACTTATTTAAATTATTAAAAATTCAAATACCAAAGAAAAAAAAATCACATGAAAGACATAATTTTTTTGTGTGTATGGTAAGTTTGTGGGCCCTATTTTTATTTTTGCCCAGGGCCTCTAAGGTCTACACATGCATATGTCTCTATTAGTCATTCACTACGGTCAAAAAGATTGCAAAATTAAATACAGACGAATGCTATGCAGCCTAGGCTTGTCAGCTTATCGTGAATGCATGCAAATTGGATGAATGGGACCTGAAACTAGCCATGTTCAAGTTTGAAATGGTCGAGATGGTCGATCTACACGTTCATTTGTCGTAGTTACGTTGACAAAGTTTGTGTTGGAACTAAATTTGCACACCTCTTTGAGCGGTGGTCAAGTATAACACTACTACAAAAGTACTCAGTAGTGTCATTTTAAAAAAGAGACAGAACAAGTCCATTTATGTCGGATGTTTAAGAAAATTTTAACATAAACTCATGTAATGTCGGATAAAAGAACCGACATCATTGCTATCGTCACGAAAAGGCTTTTGATGTCGGTTAGTCCTCTTAAGCTGCCAAGAAAAAGGAAAGCTATATAAAATAAAAAAAAGATAGTAGTGTCGGATAAAAGTGACATTGAAACTCACGTCAGATACAGGCAACACCTATTAACTATTTAATAAATAAATTAGTGTTGGCCCCAACTGACACCACTTAACTATTTAATAAATACATTAAACAACTATATTGTCGCCCATAACCAACACTACAAACCATTAATATAAAAAAATTAAAAGTTTGTCTTGATTTCTAACTGATAATAATTATTTTTTTTTTTTAAAGTTCATTAATTATACAATTTGTAAGAAACATATATTCATATATATATATATAAGTTCATTAATTATGTTTATAATCTTTTACTAATTATACAATTTGTAAGAAAAAGAAAAAATATACCTACATTTTACTTGCTTTTCATCTTCCTTAAGAGCAACTCCAGTGTGAGAGCCCTCCCCCCAGGCTATTCACTATTCAATCCACCTGGTGAACAGTAACTGCCCTTAATGAACAGTAATCGCCTTTTGCATCTCCACCGTTACATTTCAATAACCCTAGCAATAGGTAATAAAATTAGTATTTTTTTTATTTATAAAATAATACAAAATAATTTTAATTGTAATTTCAGATAAGATTTTTAGTCGTTCTCGTTGCGCCACGTGTCATTATCCGAAGTATTATTAAATAATACAAAATAATTTTAATTGTAATTTCGGATAAGATTTTTAATCGTTCTCATTTCGCCACGTGTCATTATCTGAAGTATTATTAAATAATACAAAATAATTTTATTTGTAATTTTGGATAAGATTTTTAATCGTTTTCGTTGCGCCACTTGTCATAAAATCCGAAAAGACAATTATTGGGGATGGATTTCCGATAAGATTTTTATTCGTACTCATTGCGTCATGTGTCATTATCCGAAAATACAATTATTGGTGATGGATTTCTGATAAGATTATTAACCAATCACGTCACGCCACTTGTCATAATCTGTTTACAATCTTTGAGGATAGATTTCCATCAGATTTTTAACGAATGACGGCATGCCACGTGGCATTATCTACAACCTAATCCTTTCTGAATCCTCCATATAATCCATCATCCATCCTCACAAATCTCACACCAATTTTCTCAAGATCTCTATCATTATTCATAGTTTCTGCTTCCTTCTTCACAAAAATCTCTATCATTATTCATAGTTTCTGCTTCTTTCTTACAATGTCTTCTTCTTCCTCAAGGATGATGTGGGAACTCGATCAGGAAGAGGAAGAATTGTTTAACCAATCAAAAGGAATGTTCAATCTCCAGGTGGCAAAAAATGAGAGGGAAGAGGATGAGGAGCATAGAAGGAGAGATGATGAAGCAAGAATGGGCAGAGCCTCACATTCCCGTTGAGTCATCCAAGCTGTGGCTTAAATCTGCAGGCCTAGCCATTCCGGAAACCTTGCAAGTATATAATAACACGTAAGTATATAAAAAAAATGCTTAGAAGCAGTGAAAATAGAGGTATGTCATGTCAAGATGTTCAACAATAAAATGTGCAAGTCAAGTGATACGAATCAAGGTAGAATAGTATGCCAGTCGGAGTCACCTAATGTGACTTGTACGGCTGAATCTATAGCTCATCAGGTATGCTTGCACACGAGTTGGAACAACTTATGGTGATCTGTATAACAGGGCTCGGTGTAAATAAGTACACTTGAGTGCTACGATCACGTGAAGGTTGTGCGAATAATCGTAGGTCACCTATGAGTCTGAACCGCCTATTGTGGACTGTATGACAGGGTTGTGTACCAAACTTAGATCCAAGGTGAGTGTGCGGTGCGGAAGGTGAACATCATGTGAAGGATTGTGCCCTGGCCACGGGCGGGAGCACTAACACTGGGGTGCAGGATAATCAGCTCAAAATGCATTGATAGGAGCATATTCATGCGACTTAAATGGCTTGTTCTCGTGCATTTACGTTATGTTTCTCTAGTTATTTTAGTCCTTTATGCTTCTTTTGTGTGTTTTCAGGTTCTAAGGGCTTAGGGAGCAAGAAAGTGCATTTTGAGGCTATTTGGAGCATTTTTGGGCATGGATTGGATAGCTTAATCATGGAGCAAAGAGGATGGACGAAATTGAAGCCTTGTATGCTCTTTGGGACATAAAACAAAGGGCCTAGCCCAATCAAACAAATCCTTTGAGCCATGGAAAACCTCTAGCCCAATCAAACAATCCATCAAAGCCATGCAAAAAACACCAACACATGCACTCACATGCATTCACATGCATTTCAAGCACAAAACACCTTCAATGCCGTGACTTCCCCTTCATTCCAGCCATTCCACATGCAATTCCAACCTAACCCACATGCAACTCTTCATCATTGCACCACAAATCAGCCACTCACATGCATTCACACACACTTCACACAAACAACAAGTCTTTGCCGTGCCTTCCACACCAATTCCAGCTTTTCTTCATCATTGCAGCCACTTTGCCCTTTTATTTATGCATTAAACCTATTTCCTTTCCCTAAATTGCAGCCACAATCCACACCTTTCCAACCTAACTGCACCCTACATACATTAATTAGTCATTCTTTTCATATTGCACTCACATGCATTCACATGCATTTCAAGAAGCAAAACAACATTGTGCCGTGAGCTTCCCTTGCATTTTCAGCTTTCCTCCTTGCATTCACATGCATTTCCAACCTAGCATTCCATTCTTTAATCATTCCTAGCTGCCATTCACATGTTCTCCCATCCATTCTCTCCCTATAAAACCATGCATTGCATTCATACAATTCATTCATTCACTCCCCATTCCATCTCTCCATTTCTCACACCACAACTAACACAAACACTTCCCCTTAGAATCCAAAACCGTGAGTCCCCCTACCACTCCATTGCAGCCACTATCCAACCATTCCCCACTCCATTCCACATACACCTAAAGCCCTAAACATCTCCTTAGACCTTGTGCTACAACAACGAGGAAGAAAAGAGTGCCTAAACGTTCATACAATTCAAGTTTGAGTTGTTGGAATGTTTAGGTGTTTCTTTAATTTCAAAGTTTAAATTCAATTCTCTTTGTTTTGTATGTATTTATGAGGAATGGAAGAGAAGAGTGCCTAAACGTTCATACAATTCAAGTTTGAGTTGTTGGAATGTTTAGGTGTTTCTTTGATTTCAAAGTTATGAGGAACTAAACCCCCTTTAGCTAGGGGGTGATTCGAAACTATGTTTATGTTTGCATTATGAATTGATTAACTTTCGTTGGAATTTCATAAGTTGTTGATTCAATTTGTTTAACCGTTTGATTGATAACTTATTTATGTATGTTTATTAAGAATGCGCGCTTAATTTTCATGCATGAATATGACGCTAGAATATAAGTGAGTTTCACCTAATCGTTATGAACTTATATTCACAAGTAGTGGAGGTTGCTTATAAACAATCGCGTTAAATGAATTCTTGGCACGAGTTTCATGCTCATCATAGTAACGAATGCCTCGTCAACACTTATAGTTTTCATAATGCTTAATGATCTTTGATTGTATCTTTATTGTGCTGTTCACGTAAAGGACTTTTGGAGAATGTTGTGAATTGCGTTGCGCTAACCCATCCAATTCATTAACTTAAGGAAAACTTGACGGTTAATTTAAGCGGACCTAATTAATCCGGAGTGTTGAGTTTCATAATTTATCGAAAGACCAACTGAGAATCAATCTTGTATGCAAGTGTAACATGTGTGGAGAAGAACCCCTTAGCTAGCATTCATCCATTCAATTCCATCACATTCATATTTACATTCTGCTTTAATTTACAATCTGTGCATTTAGTTTAATTTAGTCTAAAACTCAATCCCCTTTACTTTCTTATTCTTTAGTGCTTAGAATCTGTTTAGTTTATGTTTTAAAGCATTTTGAGTTTTTGGTTTGTTTTAGAGTTTTAAAGTTTAGTTTTACATTCTTTGAGTCTAGTTTAGTGTTTCATATTGTTTTTACGTTTTTACGTTTTTAAGTCAGTTTCCAAGAGATTAACAATCCCTCCTAATCCCCAGTCCAGAACGATCCCTACTTATACATATACTACAATTTGACAAAAAGAGGGTATAATTTGTGTGCGTAGAATTCTCGCATCATGCATCAACGTATAACCATACACAATATAACTAATACCATCATGATGTACTCACCTGAAGCTTACCTGGGCCTCTGTAGCCTCATCCAATACCATGCATAACTATACTAATGCAATACTAACACGTAATGCACACATGACATGGCATTTAAAACATACGTTCATTTAAAACAATTTCTGGGAATCGTAAGCATATATACATATATAGAAAACAAAGTCCACTCACTGGTAAGTAGCAGGATCGTAGCTCCCAAGTCTCGCTTGACCACGCTTGTCCTCAGGGTACGTCTCACCTATATGCGAAATAACTAATTTAACGTTAATTCGATAGCACATAAACAAAACTTAGGTTTAATTCCTCATATGTTGCTCAAATGGAGTGTTAGAATATACCGACATGATCCACTCAACAACACGAACAACCCCATATTTTTAGAAAAAAATTTGGGCGTCACACACGTCCACAACGCGCAGGCACGCGACTGGCACACTAACAGAATCCCAAACGGTATTAAGGAATATTTTGTTAAATAATAGAATATTTTGTTTAAAAACTAATGGAGTTACTTGACACTGTCAGTATATTCCATCAAAGTTGACGGAATATTCTCCTCCTTCTCCGGTGGGCTTCTCTAGAGCCGCCTTCGGCCGTCGTCTGTTACGTCGGATTCTGGAAAAATTTCAAAATTCAATATCTTCTTCATTTTCAATTAAAATCCATGAATTTTATATGGATTTGAAGATCTTGAAGAATAGAACATAACCATACCTATTTGAGGTCCTAAAAACGATGGAAAGTGATCAGAATGAAGCTTGGAAAACCCCGGCCAAACTGAAACTTCGTGAATCCTCTTATCCCGACGTCAAATCCACCCTAAACTACTCTGGGATCTCTATGGAGTTGATTAAGAACTTCCTTAAGCTTTAAAACTTCGTGGAATGTCCACAATGACAACGGAGCAACAAAGCACCTCGTCGGAGCTCGTGAGTTCTCAGGTTTCTGACGTCTATTTCTCGACCTAATGGTATGGATAAACTCGTAACCTTGAGAGGAGTATGATGGTAGTATCAATAGGGTCAATCCGTGGAAATTTTGGTAAGTTTGAGAGTGATGCTCGTACGGTGTATGGACGAGGGAAATTCTGAGAAGATGAGGGAGAGGGTGAAGGGTTGCACATGTGTATGTGTGTGTGTGTGTGTGTGTGGTCACGAGTTGGCCAAAATAAAAGGGGTCACAAGCCCTAATTGGGCTATGGGATTTAGGGTCTAATTAATTGGTCCAAAGGAAATAAAATAAACCCAAAAATTCTAATTGGGCTCAAGGTTGTAAGAAAGAAGATAACTGGTGGATATGTGATAGGCAACCCAAAAATTAAATCTTACCCAATCTCGCTCTTAAATTATCGTAATATTTTCGTTAGGAATCGAATTCGACCCTAACTTGCATCGACGCGCTCGTGACGTCGAGTACGATTTAATTACGTCAGCAAGGAAGATAATTTAAAACTGCATATGTACATCCACGTCACAAAACCACAAGGGCATTATTGTCACTTTACATACTCAGGGATAAAAATATATAATAATTCGGGACGGGTCATCACACTACCATCTATGTGTATTATTTTAAATATTTATATTAATAAATTTATTGAATCGAACGGTTAAAATCTAATATGATCAAATCTAATGGTCCAAATTTAAACTCAACGGCTAAAATAATTTAAAAAAATATTTCATGCGTTCATATTCTTTCACAGTGTTCCATGTAGGTTTAGTAATTTTTCAATATTTATTGAAATCTAAATTTTTAGGTTAAAATATTCATGAGATTAAATTGGGATAGCCTACAATTTTTTTAAAAAAAAAAAGAAAAAAAAAACCTAAATTCATTCTTTAATAATCTCAGACTAAAAATTTAACCTAAAGGGTTAGAGCAGAAAACCTGCTTTTGGATTAAAACCTAAATTTTCTAGATTAAATTTTTAACTCACTGTTGGAAATGGTTCCTTTTTTATTTTTATTTTTTTGAGAGAGAAAGAAAAATAAAATTAAAAAAAGTTAGCCTTGAAGGCTTGAAGTAGGACAAAAAGGAAAGCTCAAGTGTGAAAGAGTTTTGTGGGTTTTAGTCGGCTTTTCTTAATCATAAACCCAACAACGCAGACGAAACGAGAATGGCAGATAACGTTGCGAAATTCTTCGAATCAGTTGGCAATTTCTTCTCCGGCGGCGATCAGATCCCATGGTGTGACCGCGACCTCATCGCCGTAAGCACTTTCCCTGCGATTTTTTGTTTATTCAGTTCTTATCTGTTTATATTTATTGTTGGTATACATGTGATGTGATGTGAAATGAGATTGCACCTTTAGGGTTTCAGAATTCGATTATTTAGTTTTCTCTCAGTGCGTAGGGTTTCAATCATTAGTTTTCTCTCAGTGATCAGGGGAACCATTCGATTTGAAGTTTTGTTGATACAATTCTTTGGGTATTTCTTTGAATTATTTAACGAAATAATGGAGAGAGATATATCATTAAGATTTAATCAATTGGAGACTAAATCAGATAAATATAGTAATAATATTACTAAATCCCCTGTAAGGCATCTTTTTAGGGATTTAATCAAGGGGTTTAATCAAAGGAAAATGATTCATTTATAATGTTGATGAGAGTTTGGCAAGATGGTCATGCTGAATGCCACACCTGGCAGATGTTTTCGTGTGATTATATCTTTCGAATGCATGCTATGACAGGGTATTGAGAAAGAGGTTGCTGATGCTCAGAATGGTTCCCCTGATCACGTTTTCAAAGAATGTCTCATGCGATTATCATGGGCTCTTGTTCATTCAAGGCATCCGGAAGATGTGCAACGTGGCATAGCAATGCTTGAAGGTTCTCTCGCTCTTATCTCTCACACACCTATACGCCCGCACATCCACTAACATACTAACATACAATACATACACAAACACTTTATTCTGTAGGTTTTTTTAGATAACGCAGTGTGCTTGCTGTAACTCTTTTGACCATATGATGCTTTTTCCTAAGCACTTAACACTGAACCTCCTTCGTGCTGTTCAATTTACTGTCTTTTGTACTTTCTCTCTGACTTGATATGTTGCAGAGGTTAGGAGGGATCCTACTAAAGCCCCTCCGGAAGTGAGAGAGCCGCTATATCTTCTTGCTGTTGGGTATTACAGAAGTGGTGACCATACCAGGTGCAGGGAACTTGTAGAACAGAGTTTGATGGTATGATCTTCGTTTAGATTTGATTATGCAAACATTATCAGAACTTAATGCATGCCTATGTACTTTGAAACTACTTGCTCTGCACGTGTAGGATAACTCTTTTCTTTGTAACTTGTAAGCATCAATGGTGAAATTTAGAAAGGAGACGTAGAGCAGCTTCTCAGGAACTATGGGTGGAAAATACTCGGTTATTATCTCCTGTGTGCCTTCACATTCTATATAGTAGTCCAGATTGTATTAATTATGTTGACGCCATTAGATATGCATGCTTATGGAATTGTTAGTTTTTTCTTTTATCTCTTTATGGTTGAATGTGCTTGTATAGTCTGCACTAGATTTACCATGACATGGTTCTTTTGTAGGTTGCACCTGATTGGAGACAGGCACTGAACCTTAAGAAAATGAATGAAGCCAAGATAAAAAGAGGTAGAAATCAATCATCTCTCTCTCTCTCTCTCTCTCTGTGAAACTGACAATACTATCCCTCCTCTGTTTGAATGCAGATGGTGCAATTGGCATAGGGATAGCAGCGACTGCTGTTGGACTGCTTGCTGGTGGAATTGCAGCGGCTGTGGCTAGGAAGAAGTGATCCGGTATGCTTGACCTGTGAGTTGCCTGTTCATATAAATTTTACATTAGATGTAAAATTGGTACAATTGTTCGCTTAAACAAACTATCGTGAAGAAAGTTCCAAGAGTCGGATAATCTTCTTTTTTTCTCTTTTAAGGGAGTTTACTTGAATTATAACATGTTAGAGTTATGAACTTGCTATATGCCCTTTCTTTTTCGCTTTTTCACTTTTTCAGTCATTTGTTAGTAACAGCCCAAAATTTGTAACAGACGAATATGCGACATGGATTAGATATTGGACTAGGATCCTCTCTGGATCCTTCTCTGGATCTCTTCCAGAGCAATGAATCCTGGCCGTTCAACCCTAAACTTGAACAGCCAGGGATCAATTTTAAATTGTCTAAACTATTTTCCACGCAAAACAAGAAGCCAAACTCGCCTTTCCTCCTTCTTCATGTTGGCGAACACGCGCCTCCCTATTCACCGACCTCTAAGATCTCCAACAAGAAGAGGAAAGCCTCAGCCTCCATCAACGTGATAGTGTCCAATGACTACTATAAGTGGGCGTGCCATCCTGGGAATTTCATCTTTTCATCTTTAATTTATGGGTACTGAGATAGTTATGGCTTTGTCCTAATCGCTTCTCTGTCCTGCAAGTGGATTCTCATTCGCCTTCTAAGTCTAACTTATAAATTGGAGGGTCCTGGCTCATGCCACACTAGTCTGACAAGGTCTTAACATGTCTGCTCCTTTCTCGGTTGCAAAACCGCTTTAGTAATTCTACGCTTGTGTGGAATTTGATTCCATCACAGTTTTGTTTTTATGTACCGCTGCCTAATTGTACACAGTTTACTACCAAGAAAAATTCAAATATAAAGCACAGACAGTGGATTGTACTCAAAATACCATGTATTAAGTAGGGAATTTTGTTAACCTCAAAAGAGTGCAAAAGTAGGAACGAAATACGCATTATTTACAGAGCATCCTGAAAGAAAACGAATTACACAGATAAACTGTGAATCAGATCCGGGAAGGGATCAGAGGGGTATTGTTCTGCAAGTATGCACTGGCAGCTGCAACTCCGCTTCCGAGTTTCACTGGGTATCCGACATCCCTAAGCACCATCTCCACACCAGCGAGACAACCCAACAGTTGCAACTGGAAACACAACAATTTTCAAATACCACCAAGTGAGAAGGTAAAAATGAAAGGGATGTATTTAATAACACAACAATTTTCAAGCACCATCTCTCAAATACTTAGCGTATTTGAGAGACGGAGGTTCAAAAACTAGATTTCTACCGACTCTATTCCACGTTAAGCTAATAAACGAGACCATTTTCCTTTTCACTTCCAAGATCCAACCAGGTTGTAATAAGAGCTTGGAATATGTAAACAATGTAAGATGCAAAGAATCGACATTACCTCGTTCAGGTTGCCAAGATGCCCTATACGGAAAACCTTGCCGGCCACTTTGTTCAGGCCAAGGCCTAAGCTCAAATTGTACCTTTTCCATGCCCGTTTCACAATTTCGGTACTGTCAATGTGTGGAGGAACAAGCACAGCAGTCACTGTGTCACTCACCCATTCTTCCCTTTGGGTGCAATTCTTCAAGCCCCAAGCCTCCACAGCAAGCCTGTATTTCCGAGTTGTAAGCAACGTTCAAATCCCCCGATAAATGCAGTCAAATGTAATTGGGACACGAATAGTTGTAAAACAAAGCTCTACCTTGTTGCTTTGCCCAAACGGCTATGTCTTGCAATCACATTGTCAAGTCCTTCCTCAAAAAGAAGATCGAGTGCTGTACGTAGCCCATACAGCAACTGGATGGAAGGGGTGTATGGCCAGTATGTTCCCAACTTATAGAACTTCAAGTAATCATTCCAGTCAAAGAAAACTCTCACGGACTTTGCAGTTTTAGATACCTCCAGAGCTTTGGGGCTTGCACACACAATCCCAATTCCAGTGGGGAGGGAAAGAGCTTTCTGAGACCCAGTTAAAGCCACATCGACCCCCCACTCATCCATACGGAAATCAATAGCACATATGGAAGATACTCCATCGACAAGGAAGAGAGCCGGATGCCTGTAGTTATCTGAGAGTTCAATGAAAAAAAATGAGACGCGTTCTATAAAGGTAACTGACAAAGAAGAGAGAAATATACAGCATGAAAAGGAAAAAAAGTGACAAGACTGCTTTCGGCGTGTCAAATCTAAACCCTAGTAACTAAGGTACTAGACAAGCTATATTCGAAACTCAAGTACTCTATGGTTCGGCCTCGGATAGATAAATAGAGAGCCACATACATATGCATATAGACAACCATTTTAGAACTGATAATAAAACATGTACAGAAGCAGATTTACGGATACTAAAACGAAAGCTAATTCAGGCACAGCAGAAGACAAGCTTACCAAGTATTTTTCTGACTTTAGCCAAGTTGTTGGTGACTCCAGTGGCTGTTTCATTGTGAACAATGCATATTGCCTTTATGGTGTGGGCGGTATCTTCTGCAATTTTTGATTCTAGAATGTCGAGGTTGGCACCTTGGCCCCATTCACTTTCTACGACATCCACATTGAACTTGAGGCGCTGCTGCTGATCGATCCACAGCAAACTGAATTGGCCAATCAGGAAAGATACAGTCCGGTCTCCAGGAGATAATGTGTTTGTAAGTGCACTCTCCCATGCACCAGTGCCTAAATAAAATTTAAAGTAACATTATTGAGTGAAAAAAAAAAAAAAAAAAAAAAGTCATTCACACTGAATTCACTTAATCATGAACATAAGATCGCTTCTAGTTGTTCAAACCATATAATAACAACTTTTTCTTAGCAGATCACAAAATCTTGTAAAGGAACTCGGTGTTCTTAATACTCGCATATCCATCCACAAGATGTTATTAAATATATATATAAATGAAAGGAAAAAACTGAGACCATAATGGTTTGAGATACCTGTGGTAGGGATCATAAATGGAGTTCCAGTTGTAGTTTTGAAAATCTTCTTCACATCCTCGAGCAGAGTTTTGGTCATTGCTGGAACAGCGGGAGAACGGTAATCCTCATTGTTTCTGTTCATGGACCGAAGGACTGCCTCCGGAATATTGACCGGGCCTGGAACAAAGAGATGGTTCCTTCCTGGTCCATTAACGTAGTCCATTTTCGCCTCCCTGCAAGTTCACAAATTGAGCCGACCCTCAGCTGCAAACAAATTAAAAGTTAACCTCAGCCACCCGAAAGAAAGGAAAAATGGTAGTCCCCATCTATTGCACTTCCCAGTTAGAACTTAACCTCAGACCCATTAAAAGAAGTAATCCACGGCTACCAGAGAAATGTATGATTTCACACACACACACACACACAAACACAAACACGTCGATATCATGTTTCTATAGGGGAATACATATACATGTGAATTTTCTAAATCGAAGGTCACATAAGTTCAACCAGTACTTCCCGGCACCACCTATGCAGCTGCTGTACATAATACGTAAATAAATATAAGCCTTGATTATCCTTAATTTTCTCTGGTGTTTCTAAAGTGTTATCCGAACCTTATACATAAGTACACATAATACATGTATCATTGTATTATTAGTTACTAACATTCAGGGCTCGTTTGGTGCCTGAGATTGGAATTGACTGGGTTACTCTATAAATTCAAGTATATTATTTTATTGAGATGAATGAGCTTTCATTTTGATGGGATTAGACATGAAGGAAACTTATCCCTTCTAATCCTTAATGCGTAATCCATCTTCTACCTCCAAGTTGGACACAATTTTTCATTTCTTCCTTGAACAAACCCTTAAACATAGTGGCTTATCTACTCCAATCCAATCCAATCCAATCCAATCCAAAACACCAATTTTTCGTTTATAATTGGAAATATTTTGTAATTATATTTTGAATCAAAACTAAAGCTAATATAAGGCTCTATTAAAATTTCGGGTCAAATAACACACACACGCACATAACAAAATTGAAATCAGCAAATTCATAAAACAGATACAATTATAAACGACCAGAGAAAATATCCATACATGAACACTAACTGATCACCAGAAACATGTCGATATATATAAATATTTATATATATGTATATGTACATAATCAATGAAAAGAGAAGAGAGGAAGAAGAGGAGTTTTACATACCCAAATCCCAAAGGCAACAAGTGGAAGAGAAGCAGAATTCTCTCTTCTCCGTGGGCACCCGTGCTCTCTTCTTTGGACACACAGAGAGCAATGCCAAACTGTTTTATACTTCTGTAGAGGGAGGTGCAAGTGCAAGGGACGTTGATGGGGACCCACTTTTCTCAAACGTGGAAGATAAAGAGCCACGCCAGTGGCGTCACTAACAAGAGGAGTGGCGGATTATCTTCCCTCCTATTACCATCCTCTTCCATAAAAGAAGAATTCAAAACCAAACTATTGATGAACCATTATGTGGGTGAATCTAATTCCCTATCCAAATATTTTGTATAAAACTAGATGCTTATTTTAATTTCGTTCCGTCTATTCGAGCAGTATTTAAGTCTAAACTATAAATAGAATTTAGGTGCATAAAGATACACAATACTCTAATCAACTTGATCGCACTTAATCTCAAGGTTAACAAGGACTTCAATGAAAATCAAGGACTGTAATTGGGGAAATTGCTTGCAATATCTAGGGAGAAAAAACTTAGGCCTTGTTTGGTGGGTTACGGCCAATTAAAATGGATTTGAGTCCAATTTATTGTTTGTTGTATCAAAATGTAAGATTGACAGAATTAGACATGATGGGTTATAGATCCAAAATAGAGTGGGATATTTAACCTATCTTTATACATGAATTACAAGTCTTGCTTACATATCTCTAACAATCCCATATTATATCTTAGACCTAATCTTATCCAGTCTACCAAACAGACCCACAACTAAGAAAGAAAGAAAAATAAAGACCAAAGAATGTAAAGCCAAACAACCAGCTGGATTGAAGTAGGATAATGTATAGTAGATAATTCAGTTATAAGAAAACACTTGAAAAATGTATGGACAAGAAATTACTAGAATATGGAAAATAAAGGAATGGATTTAGACACATAATAATTCTTTTTTTTTTTTTCTTTTGAACAAAATGATATTATCTACATTCAGGGAGTGGGAGAGTGGGGGAGTGGGTCAAGCCTCACATTGGGCTACCTATAATAATGTGGTTCAAATTCATATTTGATGAAAATCGAACTTAAGATCTCTCGTTTACAAGTAAAGAGGAATACACTACTAAACTGTAATACAAAATGACAAAGACAGAATAATTCATTAGAATTAAATTTTTGGATGATAAAATGAAGGTTGCGGTTGAGAAAGGAAAGTGAAAGATAAAGTGATAAAGAAGCTGCACACCACACCTATTTTGTAGGAAGCAACACCACACAGGCCTTTTTCATCTTTGTATTTTACCAAGTTTGTTTTCTTCCAATGTTTTGTTCTGTTTCGCATTCATGTCTGTCTAACTATAAGTTTATGGGGCATTCTTATTTTTAAAGATTTTTCTTCTGTACTATGTATCATTAAATAATATAAAAAATAAATGACTGATATTTCAAAATAAAAGATCTAAACGGTTGTGAGAATCAAATTTAACAGCTAAAGCTTCCATAACATTGAATGATACGTAGTATTTGAAGCTGCACCCCCTTTTTTATCATCTTTTATTTAATTTCTTTTAATTTTCTCAGTCAAGCAATAAAAAGCGGTTTGATAAAAATAAAAGTTCTACTTATTTTAAAAGCACTGGCCTCTAGACAACTTTTAAAGCAGCTTGGAAGTTACTTTTATTAAATTAAAAAAAAATTAAAAATTAAAAAATAAAAAGAGTTAAGCCATTATTGAATATTTTTAAGTCCTGTAATACTCCCATTCATTTTTTAAAATTACATTATTTATCCTTCTACACAAATTCTCTCCATTAGAGCATCTTCATCCGTTCGTAGAAGATATGGGCAAGGAAATTGCCCTTATTATCACTTTAAACAGTAATTGTCTTTGTACAAGTCCACTCGTTTAGAAGAACGAAGGGCAAGGGTAAGGACGATTACTATTCACAAATATATATATATATATATATATATATATATATATTTTTTTTCTTTGTCTTATCCTCCACATGTTATTATTGTTATAGATTTTTGTTAAGATTATCGACCATTCATGTAGTGCCACGTGTCATTATTCATTAGTAATATCCCAAGTGTGTGTTATCAATTAACCTTACATCACTACCATTATTACCACCACCATTGTTGTAAACATTGTCGCTACCACAATTATCACCAACGCCATCACCACCACCACCAGCAACACCACCAACACAACCACAACTGTCAGTATCACCAAATAGTTGTCACACCTCCGCCATAATATACTGCCACAACCACAATTACCGCATATGTCACTGAATTGTTACCTCTACTACCTAACCACCACGCCCTGTTATTGGGGCACCAACACTATGCCATCACTGTTGTCGTAGCCATCACCACCCCCCTTATTATATCCATTTTTGTTATTATATGCAATTACATTACTTTTGCATTATAGTTTACTAAACGCTTTTACACTGCTTTTCAAACTCACCACACGTTTAAAAATATAATTTATCAAATACTTTATTTTACAGGAGATTATTCTTAAAGTAGAACAGAATAAGTATTTTTCCGAAAACACAGCAATCCAAAACCGGCATACTTCCCATTCCACAAGAATTGAGTAGTGTAGTTGGTCTGGCGTCAACGAGGTTCCTCTAATCAGTTCATAAGAAACGGAAACAAAAATTGCCAAGACGAATGAAAAGGAAACCCGGAAGCGGATGCGAGACCAAACCAGAACCAACCAACCAACCAACCAGGCTGACTGACTGAGGTAGAAACTTTCCCATATCCTAAAGCCATTTCTCAGCCATTTTTTCTTGCTATAGAACCAATGAACGGTAAATATAGATATTGTAAAGTTACTAAAGTATACCTACCAATAACTCTATATAAAAATATAAAAAATAATAATCTCAGGAGAATACCAAAAAAACTACTTCAAAATTGATATTGTACACTTTCTGAAGGCGTTAATACATTCTCCTTCTGTATGTATACATTCTGTGAGTACGAAAACCGTTTTGCTAACTGGCCCTATTTACGTGAACACAGTACCAACCGAGCTCATCTTCAGAAGAAAATAACAATTGTTGCAAAATTCCACCAACCTTGCAGATGACAGACAATGCTTCGGGTCGTCAGCTCAGCGGCTCAGCCATGCCTTGTACAACGGTGCAAATCCCATTTGGTGGATAACTTGTTCCGATCATCTCAGAAACCCAAGTAGGATCTCCAAAAATTTATTCCCATGGTTGACGTAAAAAAATCCAGAGAATATATGTATGGGCTGTAGTTGTAAATGCCTAAGCGAGAGCCAGTAGACTTCACATCTTAAGCAGCCGCTTTCTTCCCACCAATTTGTATGCCGAACTACTTAATACGTGATGTAAAACCTTGTTTTGTTGGTAAACCTGCCTGCCGCGTCCTGTAAGGCCTTTCATTCACAGTGCGTTTATTTTCTGATGGTCCTGCACCAAGAATCCCTAATGAGCTTGGATCAGTTAACCGGGTACCATTATTCATATTTCTTTGAGATGGGGCCTGAACTTGGAAATTACTATCAGCTTCCCCTCTCCTCCTCCGTTTCCATGCTTCAAACTTGGCTGTATCATGACCTCTTTGCCTGTCCGAAGGGAAGGAGAAGGGAGAAGGGTCACTGTCTCTGCCGAAGGGGCCAGAAGCGGAGCCGTTCATGTGGGAAGGGCCAGCCTCCACATCCTGGTGCTGTTTAAGTTTTGAATATATTTGATGAAGTCTCTCCCCGGACAGATTTGAAAAGGTAGAAACATATTTCCACAAGCGCATGGTCATCCCTGTAGATGCGCACTTCGTTAATCTATGACCTATTGGCTCCAATTTAAAACATACCCCATGAAAAGGGAAAACAAATTTGTCATATAAGCAGTCCAAGAGCTTGTCTAATGTAGGATCAACTATTCACGTAAGACATTAACCTAATCAATTAAACTTGAAACATCTAACAATAGCAGAAACAGAAGCAATCAGCAATGACAAAAATAAAGCATACAAGGATGAAGCACATACTATCTTGTCCATACGGTTCCTCCTCATTTTCTAAAACAATTTGATCTATCGTTCGTCCAAGAAGTTGTAGATAACTTCGAATCTTGGAAAGCACCTGAAAAAAAAGAAAGAAAAAAAAAAAAAATACCAGCATGAAAATTATGATCTAACAATGGCAGAAAGACAAATTTATGATCTAAGCTGTACCTTTTCCTTTGGAAGATTGGCACTAATTGTCTGCAACCGTTCAAGACTTTTCAAGGTTTTAGTTTCATCCTTCATCATCTCTTCACACCATTCCATCCATTTCTCCTCCTTGAACTTCTCATACACTTCATCATCGTCCGACATTTCACCCTCCTCTTTCACTAAAGGTTCAACTTTCTGGGGTTTCAGTGGTCTACCCTTGTTCATTTGAACATTAACTCTAGAAGAACCAGTTTTTCCTTTCTTTAGCCCACTGTGAGCTAAAGAAACATTGACAGTAGTTTCCCTATCCCTTGAAGACTTACGACCCACTTTAGCATTTGCATTCTTTCCACCAAGGGCTGCAATTTCCTGGTTACAGTCGTTTTATTCATCAACTCACACGATATAGGAGCCAAATCATTTACTCACACTATTCAAGAAAATCAATCACATTCAGAATGGATCCAAAACACACACAAACTAAAGCACAGGCAAATAAACAGATGACAAGAGTTAAAAGCATTAGGATGGATAGGCTTCGACAATGGAGGATTCATCTTAGACCCAGCAGTAAGTTTGACACAAATTCACAAGTACTTAAAACAACGATCATCTCGGCACACTCATAACGTTTCCACTAAATTTCACACAATCCGGTCAAGAAAGAATCATTTTTCTTTTTCAATCCTACTTCCTATTTCAGAAAGTATAAGCACGATTCTAAGTTTATTGCATACCATTTCCAAAAGAGCGTTAGCACGATCTCTCAAATTTGGAGCACGGGGTAAAAATGTTTCATGGTGTTGAAGTTCCACTGGAGCAATTTTCTTTGTAAGGCCAAGCCTTTCATCTAAACGTATCTTTTCCCAATTTCCAAAGCCATGGTAGTATATTCCAATAAGCAATCTTGCATCATCAACTATCCAGAAGGCAAATATCAGCAAAAAGTAACCAAACTACTGTCTTTCTAGATGGATGGGGAAAACTTAAATTATAAGAAAATAAGTAATACATACTTTGATTCCAACCACAACCTTTCGACCAATTTGAAGGCTTGAGGTACATCAAGACACGAAACTGAGCAATGGGATCGTCATATCGACTAATGCGTTTTGCCAGGTACTGAAGTTCACGAACACGATTGAGCAGATCACCAGCTTTGACAGGGACACCAAAAAAATCCAGCAAGGGCCCCTAAAAAGTACCACAAATTTGTAAAATACATCAGTCAGCAAGTACTCACCCGCAACAAAAACAAAAAACAATTAAACATAGGTATTCAAGAAATTCGAAACAAATATATATATATGAATAGACATTATCTAAAACAACCTTCGGGTCCAGACTCCCCACTTCCACTGCTTCTGTGCAGCCATCAATCAATGCATTAAAAAGCTCAACCTGCGCTTCAGTTGAAGCTGCTGCAACGGCACCACCAACCTCCCCAACTATCGAGGCAATTTGGCTCTCATTCCCAAATTTCATAACCTAAAACAAAAAGAAAGGGCATTGTTAAGATAATTATACATAAAAATATGCATAAATTTATGAAGTGGCATTTGACCAAATATGTGTGTGTGTGTGTGTGTGTATATATATATATATATAAAGTTGCACAACAACATTTTCTTATCAGTTGTGCTGCCTTGCCCTTTTCTTTTTCTTTTTTTTTTCTGGGTTTTTGTTGTTACTGGTTTGTAAGTTATTTTTTCTACTTTTTAGTTGGTAACTTAGTGCTGCTTGTATCTTTGATATTTATACCTGCCTCATGGGATGGCATTATAAACAGTATTTGAGAAATATTTGATAATTTCTTGTCATAAACAGTTTTTGAGTAAATATATCTGTTACAAGACACTATATCCACCAAAAACCACAAAGAAAAAGTAGAAGGAATGCACCAACACTTTGCACTTATTTTCCTGACAAAATATATTCACAAGTTCCATTTTTCATCCAAAATTTCCATTGTCCGCCCCTTCACTTGTACTGATCAATACTTCAGTTGATATTTCTGAGTTTCCAGACCCTTAATATTTCAGTTGATACTTCTTTGTACAAAACCTAATTAATGAACCACAACTACTCCTGCCTCCTTCTTTTCCTATAAAGAGAAAGACAAGCCCAACCCAACTATTATTAAGTCTAAAAATGTTCCAAAAACAGTTAAAATTAGGTTAATCATTTATTACTCCAGCCTGACAATTTAGTAGTGAAATAGCAAATTATTTATTTGCCACCGAAAAGGAAAGGCTAAACCACATAAAATGCCAAACACAATAGTTCTCAAAGAAAGTGGACTTTGATCATAACAATCAGCAAGAATACATCGACATAAAAGCACGGTACATTTTCTCGCCACTTTGATTCTGAAATACATGTATCATAGGAAACAGAACAATCTATAGATATAATTAAGTAAGGGAAATATATTATAGCAATGAGATGCACCTAAAAGAAACATCTGAAAAGAACAGAACCATTTGTGAGAAGGTGTCCAATCAGATCAAGTCTAAGAAACTGTCTTCTGATAAATCATAAAATATGCTGATCTTTCGTATTAAAACCACAAAGTTAAAAAACAAAAAAAAAAAAAAACAAAGAAAAAAACAAAAAACAAATATCCAAGAGGGACGGGTTAGTGTTGTAAAAAAATACGGGCCATTTCAATCCAAAAGTGAAATGCTCCCCCCTACCCCAGTGCATTTTCTTCTTTTTTTCAAGCAGGTAAGAGTATGTAAGTACCCTTTCTGTATATATATTTGGGTGCTACACATGAAATATTATGAGCTTTCTCAGACAAGAAAATATGTGGTTATGGGTGGTTTGGATGGAGAGAAAGAAGGATTTTCGAAAGTTACTGCAAGGTTATGACTATAAAACTATGCACAACAAAGCTACAACTTATAAGTAGGAGCTTACAGCACGAGAAAATCGCAATGCATCTCTCTTTGATAAGTTCCCAGAAGACCATCTCCTAACTTGAGCCGATGCTCCGCCAATCATTGGTGCTGAGGTAACTGTGTAATCTGATTTTCGCCTTTTCTGGACTCTTTCCTGAGGCTCAGATTCTTTCTTTTTTCTTTTATTACTTCTATCAGGCTGATCGGCTTCTGCATAGCTCTTAGTATTCCTTGTAGCACGAGGAGCAAGTGCTTCCTAAAAGAAAGTAACAAATACATCATTTTATCCGGCTGATAGAATACTATTATAGTAAAACAGTATATAACAGAAGAGATTCATACTTCGGCTTGGGATACTGCTTCTGGCTTTATCCAACGACTCCAAAAACTACCATCATCTTCACCAGTACCAAAATTTGCAACCTGGACATATATGTACCAAGAAAAAACAAAGATGAATATGCCTTAATGTGAAAGTAGTAGCAACTATACAACATCCCTCCATCACCATCTTTACTCAAAATTAACCCGAACCCAAGAAGTCCTGTGCCTTTGATTTTAGGCCACAGTGACATTGTATTACAGAACAAAAAAAAAAAAAAAAAAAAAAAACAAACAAACAAACAAACAAAAAAACCAACAAAAAGCAAAAACTCCTGTGGGAGGGAACTCAATCAAAGTAAGGGAACAGAGCACAATGAAAAAAACATGCCTTAAAAGCACTCAACAATTCATTCCCTTCCTCTGCAGTTTCCTTCTCTTCAACCTTTTCTGCTCTTTCAAGAATCTCATCAATATCCATACTCAAGAGTCCTTTCTTGCTCTCTTCATCATTTTTGTCTTCCTTGAAAAGCTCCTCAGCCCCAAATCGTAGAATAGCAGACAGCTCATTCTGCAATTACAAAATCAAAAAATCAGATATATTAGTTATGCTCATAGAAAGAGAACAATTGGCGTACGGTAAAACTATATATGTGTGTGTATATAAATATATATACTGTTCCCCTTGAAGGTAATATATGTAGAAAGAGATCCATCTATAAGTGGAAAACCACAAATAATCTTCGAATCTTTCTGCTTACATTTTCCCCACATTTACAAGTCCCCATATAACCCAACTGAATTCAGCACGATAAACAATTAACTCAAGTCCTTACTTTGTCAAATAAAGTCCCCTTCTTAGATTCTTTCTTCTCCAACCTACCCTCTGCATTTAATTTTTGAATCACCAAATGGTCAAGCACCTATGGAACACATTGGAAAAAACAAAACATATTAGATTGAATAAATGAACTCAAGCGAAAAATTGTATGCATAATGCATATGCAGATACTATATGTACAAACTGCACAGTTCAAATTTATAAATCATATCTCAAGATAATGTCATGTAATGTACCATCCTTTTCTTTTCAAATTTATATATCGTATCTCAAGATAATGTCATGTAATGTACCATCTTTTTCTTAGCTCTCTCCAGAATATCTTCCTCGACACTTTTGCTTGTGACAAATCTATAGATGTTAACAACTTCTTGTTGCCCTATTCTGTGCGCTCTGCTCATTGCCTGATTCATAGTCATTGAGAAGGGGAGGTTCAAACTCAGGTCTTCAGTGTGAAAGTTACACTAGCATGTAAAAGTATGCCCATTGGTAGGGTTAAGAAAGAAAGAAAAAGTCTTTTAAATAAACCTGAAGGTCATTTTGGGGATTCCAATCTGAGTCGAATATTATTACTGTATCCGCTGTGGCAAGGTTGATACCAAGGCCACCTGCTCGAGTTGAAAGGAGGAAGCAAAAATCTTCACTACCAGGCGCATTAAAATGTTCCATTGCTTGGTGGCGTAAATCGGCCTTTGTACTCCCATCAAGCCGCTGAAATTGAAAACCTCTAATTGACATATACTCCGCCAGTATGTCCAACATTCTTACCATCTGCAATAAATGATTTCAATGATTAGTAGCCATAATATCTCTGTATCAACCAATTAAAATGATATCTCTGTACCAACCAATTAAAAGTAATATAGCATAATCTTGGAAATCTTGTCCCCTAACTAGAGTAAAAAATATGCAGCATTATATTGCATCAGATTCACTACAGGCTGGGGGAAACAGACCAATATGCCCGGTACCTAAGCTGCCTGAGTAACTTTGTAGTCATTAACTATTAACACATGCAATACTCCAGCATGTGGCCAACTGCTACAGAAACAAATAGACAAAATATGTTGACACAGACACAAGTCATGTTTCCACACGAACAGAGTCACTCCCAAATCAAAGATCAAGACACTAAAACCATGGCAATTGTAGAGATTAGATAAGTGGCAATTCTAGGAACAGTAAAAGCATGGCAAGAAAGAAGGCCAGAAGTGTTATATCCTCAAACAACCAACCAATGATATTTCCCTACAAATAGCAACAGATATGGATTCCAACACTGAATTGAGATGGAATAAAGAAAACTGTGAAATTAGAAAGTGCATCAAAAACAACTCAACAAGATGAAAGTATGAGCAAACATTAAATCCATCTAAATAGTAAATAAACCTGGGAAAATATGAGAACACGGTGCTTTGTTTCATGCAATTTCATAAGAAGCTTATCAAGTATAACCAACTTTCCGCTGCTTAAAATAATCCTCTCCAATTTACTGCCATCTTTACTACTTGAGTCCCCACCATAACCATGGTCAGCACTTTCAAACAGAAAGGGATGATTACAACATTTCTTCAACTCTACCACAATATTCAACAACGAAACCTGCAAAGGAAAAAAATAAGGTAAAAGAATGAAACCGCTATTATTTTAAACAATCACCACACAGAAGAAAGAGATAGTAAGGGTAAAGCGGGTATTATTCAACTGATTACATTTTCTATCAGGAGAAATATTGCCTATAATTTCATGTTCTTTTTATATGGCAATATTTTGGCAACTTAACTCCTATTATCATTAATTTTGATTATGTTTACTACCAGGTTTCAAAGATGGGATTAAAGGAAGAGAGTGTTGTGAAAGTTTCAACACCAATTTTGGTGCAGGATTTCTTGCTGTACTTGAGTAAACTGAAAAGGTTTCAGTAATTAGCGGACCTCATAAGAAAAGTGAAGGGTGGCACTCAAATGTTGTGAGTTAAGAGACGAGAGCAAATGTATTTTGTGACATTTCAGTCTTTTTGACTCTTTTCAGAATAGAGGAAGAACTGCTGAGTGAACATAAAAAAGGTAGTATCAATGTACATAAAATTTGACAGAGATAATTTCTTTTATCAAACTATTTATTAGCATGTCAGGCTTTTCCAAATTTCTCTTTTAACTCCGACGGTGTTTGGAAAATAATCATCCCCACATAACAAGACAAACAATCTTCAATTTTCACCACAACAGTTCATTTCATGCAAATGATTGAGTTAATTTAAGGTTGAAAGATAAAACACAAATACAGTTACAGTTACAATTAATTCTACACAAGACAAAAAATTATTTTGACTGATATGCTAATTGCAAACTATACAGTTACAATTAATTCAACACAAGGCAGACACAATCAAAGATCGAGTCAAATTTGCAGTTACAATGCCAAATTTTTTTTGACTAATATGCTAATTGCAAACCTTACAGTTACAATTAATTCTACACATGGCAGAGGAATGGGGAAAAAAACCTGATTCCCACGAACTCCTTTGTTCAAGTTATGAAAGTTGCGTTCCAAAATCCACTTATAGTACCTAAATTAAATAATTCAGAACCAAAGAGCAGAATGTCAAATCAGCTGAAAAGAGTTAATAAAAGACCACTTCATTACAAGTTCAATCACGTACTGTTTCTGAAGAGGAGACATTTCAACCCTAAGAATTCGTTCAATTTTAGGAGGTAAAGACTTTTCCACATCCTTGATAACTCTTCGAAGAATGTGAGGCCTCAATTCCATATGCAGATTAGCAAGCTAAACATAAACCCAAAACAAATATTAATTCATGGTATAGATATAACAATAGTTATCAACAAAGGCGAACATGAAAAATCCAGGTGCAGAGAGAATGTAAATAAAATTTCACTGGACAATACCTCAATCTCATTGAATGAACTGAGATTCTTGTAATTCTGAACAAAATCATCTTTATTCTTGAACTTATCAGGGTCGAGGAAGTGAAGCAGAGCCCTGAACAATATTTGAAATTTACCAAAAAAGAAGAAAGAAAAAAATATGGAAGGCATTGGAAAACTCATGCATGACCCATGGTATCGGTGCTAGCAATCAACTCTTTCAGGAGAAGATGGGAAAAAGAAAAAACTCAATGAAAACAATGGGAGGGTCTATTTGAAACCAAAGAATTAGTCAGTATACCATTTATTTTGTTGTAAAACTAAACAAAAAACTTTACCCTTGCCAGAAAACAACTCAAGAAACGATTGTATTTAGGTCAAAGGAAACAACAAAGAGGTTGATCAAGAAGACCAAACCAGAAAACAGAAAACAAACACGCCTTAGAAAGCTAAAACAAGAAAACACCCTGCACAAACAGACACTCGAAGCCATTAGAGAACAAATGCTATCCAGTCTTGCCTAAGCAGAGAGGGGGAGAGAGAGAGAGAGAGAGAGAGAGAGGGAGATTCCCCTGAAGTAAGGAAACAGATAAGGTCAGCCAGAAACAAAACTCAATCCGAAAGCTCCGCAAAACCAGCTCTCAAAATCCTTAAAGACCCCCAGATAAAATAAATCCAAAATTTACTCAGATAGAAAGAAAATTATCTCTATCCCTCTATTTCTCCCATCCCCTCCATTTCATCATCACCCAACACCACCAGCATGTTGTTCTCCTCATTCTCTACCTCCAAACAATTAGAAAGAAGCATCTCCTCTCTTCTCATTTTCTATCCTCTTTCTCTGACACTGAATCCAAGGGGTGGCTGAACACCTCGGATCGGAGCCGCTCATGGCACCAATTGGATATGATAGAGAGGAAGAGAAGAAAAAACGAAGAGAGGAGAAAGAGAGGAGAACGAGAGTAAGTTTCTGAGAAAATAATATGTAATGGTTAGGGTAAGTGATGCAGGCCAAGAGAAAACCGCTCGCAAATATGTTCAGAAGGATCCCATGTGATATGAATTGTGCACACATGAATGCAATGCCCAAACCCCCACCCCTCTTAACGTATACATAGGAGAATAGAGTCACTTTTGGACCCAAATGCTTAACCAAGCACACACACTGAACATAAGCACTTAATAAAAAATAAAAAATAAAAAACAGAATTAATGCATGCACAAGCAGAAATATGAGAATAAGAAAACAAATCAATTACCATAACTCCTCTACGCTGTTCTGCAAGGGAGTACCAGTTATAAGCAACTTGTTCTTCGTGCTAAATTCCTGTCAAACCAGGAACGCAGCATTTAGTGTAAGACGAGATTAAACTTGATAAAGGTGTGACAAATGATTGGCTGACTGCATACCAAGAGGGTTGTGTACAACTGTGCCTCACTGTTCTTTAATCTATGAGCTTCATCAACCATTAGATAATTCCACTTGATCTTGGAAAGAACAGCCTTATCCTTTAAAACCACCTCATATGTCGTCAATAGTGCATTGAATTTTATAGGCCGGCTTCCTATTTTATCATTATTAAATTCATACTGTTGACAAACCTACAATCAAAGAAAATAACAAACAGATCAATAATTGATATATGAACCTCATACATGTGTACAAGAAAGCATGTCTTACCTCTCGGCTTGCACGAGTACCAACATACACAATAATATTCATATCAGGGAGCCACTTCCTAAATTCTTTGGCCCAGTTAGACAAAGTGGATAATGGTACAACAACAAGAAATGGCCCGTTGATCTGTTGAGCATTCTGCAAGAATGCAAGAATAAAAAATAAAAAAAGAAAGGCTATAATCTCATGTAAATTACAATCTAACGTTCATCTGAAACTATGCTAAATAATAGAACACATTACAAGCTAGTAAGCAAAGAGTTTGGATTTCATCTTCACCTGTAAAAAACCAAGCATTGAAACTGATTGAACAGTTTTACCAAGACCCATTTCATCAGCTAAAATGACATTGGTATCATTCCTCCAACTGCAACATGCAAGAGCTGCTGATTAGAAACTTTCCAAGAATGGCATATTAAGGAATCCTTTTTCCAACGATAAATGTGAGATAGAAGTAATAAACAAGCCATGCCTATTAACAAGAAAATTCAAACCCTCAAGCTGATAATCACGAAGACTTCCTCCCTTCAACCATTCCGGCTGTTCCTCGAGCTTCCGTAGACTTCCTAAACATCATTACCAACAATTTAAAAATAAAAGAAAAATGATCACAGTATGTCAAGAAGAGCAACAAAACAAATCAATACATAGCAAGAAAATGAAAGGGATGAAAATGGAAAGAGAAAAAACTAGAGGAATTGGGTTAGTGCCTAGTGAATAGGTTGCAGTATTGTGCCTGGTCAAGGGGGATCCTTATGGTAGGTCAGGTGACTCGGAATATACTTTAGATAGTCTTCAGTATCTGTCAACATCAGGCCTCCAGATAAGGCCAAGGAGTTGGTTTGGTAGTCCTAAGTAGTATGTGACTTTTCCAGAATTTGAGACACTGATATGAAATAGCGCGAGGGAGTATTTCCTTCCAGGAAATTCATGTATTATTGTCAGCATACCAATATATCCTAAATACTGTATAGAATCAGATGAAAATGCAGACATTTAATGTTATTATTGAAAGGTATTTCACCAAAATGAATAAGACGAAAAAGAAAACAAAGATGATGAGGAAGAAGAAAATCAATTATCAAACCCAGAGTGTGGGAGTTAAAAGACAAATAACTTTGAACAAGACATGAACTGTGTAACTATTAAATTTCTAAGACAAGAAAGAGAATAATCCCTGAACTCATTCGACATATGATGGCCAGCATCTAACTCTGCCCTATAGTTCATCTACTCCCACTCCCTTATAATCTTAAAAAAAATCTTCAATTACACACCAACCAAATGTTTCAAAAAACTGCCAACACCAAACAGCCCCACAAAGCTCTAGCTTCCCCCCCCCCCCCTCCCCCCTCTTCCTAGAAATTCTCAAAAATTTCTAAGCCAAGCATTTTTCTATGATTGGTGAGGGGAATGAGAATTGAGCACTGATGTGTCAAATACGTATTTTAAGATGATTTTGGTTTTTTTAAAATAAAATTAAGTAACTTAAACCTTATACCAAATCTAAAACAAAAAAGTAGCATTTAAGTAATGAGGTCAATTAAGATTTAGGATCAATGACCCATTCACTGCTCAGACTCAAGAAAATAAAGTAAACACCGCCTTAAGAATTTTAAGGTCATTGCCTTATTTAATTGATACTCAATAAACGGAAGTTATGAATTAACTGCAATGTTTTTCCAGCCCTTTCTGGTTGTATGCTTAAAATTTGATGTTCCTATCAAAGAAAGAGAATGCAATGACTACCTTGCTAGCAAAAAAGAAGAACAAGAAAATGCCATGACCCAGGCAGTGAGAATTGAAAACGAAAAAAATATGCAAACGAGAAGATAAGCTAGTTCAAACACTAAAGCCCAAACCTTTGCTCCTCTTGCGCTGGAGATCCACCATTTTTCCTTGTACAGCCATTGCAGCTTCACGAGCCTGCTCATAATAACAATCCACAACCAAAGTCACAAGCATTAGAAAAATCTAATGATGTGCACCTGTGTCCACTCATGAAAAAGTTCACCACACACAGATAAGTACTAAAAAAATAAGGGTAAAGTACAAAAAACTATCTCAACTATTGGTGTCACGACACTTTCATACCTCATCTTTTAAAGTTGACAATGTCATACCTCATCTTTAGAATTTGGTTCAATGTTATACCTTCCGTTACTTGGCCGTTTACTTTTCAGTTAAATGCTGACGTGGCCTGATTCGGAACCCACTTTCTATTAAAAAAATTAATAAAATATTATTAAAAACTAAAAAAAAAATTATTTAATATTTTTTTAAATAATAAAGAAAAGTAAAAAAAATACCTCTGCGGAAGAAGAAGGAAAAAAAAAAATTTGAAAACCCATCAACCCCCCCCCCCCCCCCCCGCCGGGGAAGAAGAGGAAGGAGAAGGAGGAAGAAGAAGAAAAGGAAGGAAAAAAAAAAAAAAATCCAACCCAACCCAGTTCCCCCCCCCCCCACCCCCTGCAGCCCAAAAAGAAGGAGGAGGAAGAAGAAAGAAGAAGAATAAGAAAAAACAAATAAACAAACTCAACCCGACCCAGTTCGTGTACCCCCCCCTGCCAACCCCAAATCCACCCCTCTCATCCATTCTCCCCATCCTCCACCCAACGGGATCTGGGTTTTTTTTTTTTTTTTTCTGGGTTGCTGGAGGAAGAAGAGGGGGTGGGGAGGGGAGAAGACAAACTGAGGGTGGGTGTGGGGGAAGACATTAGAATTTTTTTTTTTTTTTTTTTTTGGGTTTGCAGGTGGGGGGGGGGGAACGAAGATGAAGATGGGGAGAAGAGAGAGGAGGGGGGAGGGGGAGACGAACTGAGGGTTATTTTCTTTTTCTTTTTTTTTTTTTACTTTTTATTATTATTTTAATATTTAAAAAATATTAAATAATTTTTTTTTAGTTTTTAATAATATTTTAATGATTTTTTAATAGAAAGTGGGCCCGAATCAAGCCACGTTAGCATTTAACTGAAAAGTAAACGGCCAAGTAACGGAAGGTATAACATTAGACCAAATTCTAAAGATGAGGTATGACATTGTCAATTTTAAAAGATAAGGTATGAAAGTGTCGTGGCACCAATAGTTAAGGTAGTTTTTTGTACTTTACCCAAGAAATAACCATCAAAGTTCAGGTGACCTTCAGATGCATGAAAATTAAAAACATGAAGATTGAAGATAGAACACTACCTTGAACTCATCGATAGCATCTTGTGCAAACCCAATATCTACATCCTTCTCCCTACCATCAGATACCATTGACAAATATAAGCATTCATTATTACAATTAAAACTGAAGAAAAAGCATAGCACCAGAGAGTCAAACACTATTTAAGATAAAGCACTGGAAACTTGTACACTTAATTTAGCATGAATAGTGCAATTTTAACATCCCAAAGCATAAACGAAAGAGATAGGCATGAGATACAAAATAAGCAAATAAACTGCAGTACTAGACAGAATATGATTTTCAATAAGTCAAGCTTAACTTACCATGTTGCTTCAGCATAAGACAACCCTTGCCACTTGACTAGATATTCCTGACCCACATCACCAGAGCTATCTTGCCTGATGCGGTCTGCAATTATTCTCTCCACCTGAGAATCATTAACAAACCATTGTAAGCAAAAAAGAAAAATGTACATTCAGGAAAGTAAATCAAAATTGTGAAATGTAGGAAAGCAAACCTGACTATTCTGCTTGATGAGATCTAAGTCCATTTCCTTGCTCACATCATGAACCTCAATCTAGCAAGCATATACATAATCCCCCAAAAAAAAAAGATAAATGAGCTACTTCACATGACAATAAAAAATAATAAATAATAACAAAAACCATAAAATCTTATGCGATCTATTACATGGAAAGTCAAATATCAATTATGCATGGGAAAAAATCATGAGCATTTTATAAATGAAACATTTCCACAGAACGTGCATAAGTTAAAGTCAATAGACTTAAATCGGATTCTTTGACAACAAACTAATGCCAAAGTCAAAAGAAATTCTCAAGGTGGCACCCAATTAACAGCTATTCTTAAGAGACAGAGAATCTAACTTTCACAATATTTAGTTAGGAACAGGGTTTAAGTGTAAGTCCTTTCAAAATTAAAACAAAATCTACAGTTTCTGGTCCACTAAATTTCAACAGAAAAACAAACAGTAAACACAAAAGGACATTGACAAAATTCAACGTCTAATGCATCACTCCTTATCCATTTCATATATTCATGTTTTGAGCACCATATTCTAATAATATTACAGAAAACACCTCATACTTGCCCCTTACAAACCCGTTTCAAAATTTAAGGCAGAATATGACTATAGGTATACTGCTTTTTTCTTTATATCACAGAGCCCCATTACAACAACTACAACAAAGACTTTTCCCACTAAGTGGAGTCAGCTGAAATAAAAATAAAAATAAATTTATAATACAGGGGTCAAGTTGTCCAGTGGTCAGACTAGGGAAAACATCATGTTTTTCATCAAGGAAAACAAAAATAGGGAAAACATCATGCTTTCATCAAGGAAAACAAAAATAAAGCAGCGGTCCAATCATGAAATAAAACCTGAAAAGAACTATCCCTAAACTCAGAAGATACAACACCAAAGGGAAGCCCAAAGGTCCCAAAAAACCTCCACTTCATCAACCCTGTGCTTCCTCAAATGTATTCCTCTACATTCCCACAACCCATAAGTATTTTTTTACAGTAAATGTTAAGCTATGCCCCTGTACTTTATGGAAAAAGGGAAGCGTTGGCAAACATTTACTGAGCAAAAATACTTCAGATTAAAGTATTACATTTCAATGAAAAAGTTTGTATCTTACAACAAATATGTCATTTTAAAAATTTGTACAGCGCATAGTGAGCCCTTCTTGATCCCATCTTAAATATAAAAAAAATAAAACAGAAAGAAAAAGGAAAAAAACAGTGGCATGTTCACCATATGAGTACTTCGGAAAATAAATCCATGTTGAAAAAGGAAAACAAGTACCTCCTCACGTGATATTGTGTTCCGGTACCTGGCATCTTCCATCACCTTTTTAGTGTAATTTAAAACTTTCTTAAAACCGCTAAGCTGCAAAATAAAAACCAAAACGTAGAGCATCTTGAACAACAGATTGTATGAAAAATCCAAAAGATAAAGTTACAACACCAATTACATTTGACATAATGTATCTAATAAATTAACTCAATCCAGTGCTTGTGCATAACCAAGAAGAAATACTATAAAGCATTACATTTTGTAGCTCGGAAATTGATTTCCACTGACAGTGCAAATGGGACTGCCCTTTCCATTTAATCAAGAACTCCATAATATTCCAATCTGGCTCAGAATCAAACAGGTGACTTAATAGGATAGGATCCGTTGATCTATTGTTCCTGAGAGCATCTTCAGCCATGCCTTTAGGCTGATGCCAGAGCACCTTTTCAATATAGTCACCATCCTCTTCTTCAATCTCCTCCTAAAAGAACAGATACAAAATTAAATGAATAAATCAAGCATCAGAAATAACAGAACAAAATTTTTAACATACAATCAATGAGGGATAACCCAAACTAAAGCAGTTAGATGCTAGCAACTACAGAAATAAACAGATACACAATAGGCATAGAGCATCAAGTGCAAGAAAGTTCCCTGCCCAATTACATGTTCTTTATGGTCTGGAGCATTCCATTATGTAAATAGAGGACTCACACGCACTTCTGCTCAGACACATTCATAGTAGAGGTAGCACCATTAATCAGATGGAGATCAGGAGATCTTGGATTATTATAACAGGGGATGATCAAGCTAAAGAATAAAAACCAGCAAAAGCTTCTTTTTTTTATCCTGACATGAACTGAAAAATATAATGTAATAGAGAAAGATGAGTTACAAGAGGTCCGTCTCAGCATAACAGACTACCATACCATCACAAGAATTAAATTACCTTCAAGTCAACACTCCTATCCGCTCAATACGAATTATAAATTCACAATCAAGGGAATATCCTATTCAACCCCATTATCGAATATACTTGTATTTATTCAAAACAGTCCACATAAAAGCTGAACCTGGAGATCACCAATGAGTGAACCCTTCCTCATGGCCCCAGAACCCAAAAGATCCTTGACCAGCAAAGAGACCACAATTTCATGGCCAAATGAACCACTAAATACAAATTTGCAACGTGGAAGAGGAAGGCCAACACTCTTGCCAGCATATTTTAACAAATATACCACATCACAAAGACACTGAGGGTCTTCTTTCTTGCTGCACATTGCAAGTAGTTTTCCTATGTGCCACCACATGCAAGAATTTGGACTTTGAAAGTCTTCCAAATCATCCTATCCTGGATTAGCAGAGAATCATTCTAATCTAGAGTAAAAAGAATATTACAAACAGAGGAAAACTAAATGGAACCCTAATATGCAACATATTCAAAACTTGTCCAAATTTTTTACCAAAATACAAAAGCTCTAGTGGAATTTAACCTGAATATCACCAGCTTCACAATTTTAATACGTCCCAATTTTTTATGAGATGGAGAGAACCAATTACATGACCTTGTCCTTCTATTGATGATTTGATATCCATCAATGCAACATTAATATCTGTACGCCTAACAAATTTCTTAAACTTCAATGATGCACCAATTACCACCCAATCTCCAACTCGTTCCAAAGGGATCGCTGTCTTTAGCAAAAACATGCTAAGGAACCAAATTCCACTAAGACTAGCCATTCTAATATTTAACGTAATGAGACACTTGAACATAAAGATTCATCGTAGAAATCCTTGAGCTCTTTGCCTTCCTTTCCTTTTTTATTCTTTTGTGAATGAAATCGTTGTCTAACCTATCTTACAATGCACACAATTACACATTCATCCAGTACGTTCCTTCGAATGTTCTAGAAACAAGCTGCCTATACACATTAGCCTATGAGTTTAAACTGTTTTAAACTACATCTCCACTGCACTTTTAGAAAAATTAATCAAACCAGCAGTCCACCTTATTGCCAAAAGAAATTCCAAATTCATTTGCATTCTAATTTCTTTGTTACGTTACTTTTTCCAACTATAGCTTTTGACAGTAGATAAGTAGCAAAACAAAACAAATCATTACATGACAAATCCTTAACATAAAAGCAAATCTTATTTCACTTATAAGGATGTCTAGGCTCAGTTTTCCCCATGTTGCATAATTTCCAACGTGAGAATCACACATGCAAATAAAAGATGTGATATTAAATGGTACCAAAATACATGGATGTTAGATCACAGAAGTAAGCAGATACCTTCTGGGACTTCTTTTTCTTTCCTTCTTCCACTTCATCGCTTCCATCACTTTCAACATATGAGACCTTCCTAACAGACCTAGTAGAAGTTCGCACCTCACCATTTTGTCCAAGAACATTTCTTCGGCCGTTACTTTTGCGGGTATGTACACCTTTCCTTTTGATACCTTTAAAATCCTCGTCACCATCACTCTCAGAGTCCTCCGCTGAGGACTCATCATCATCAAATGATGACTTCCCTCTTCTTTGGCGACTAGATGAATGATATGATTTGCGTTCCCTCGTCGATTTAGCATTACCATGATGCCTCCTCTTAGGTTTCTTTCCATAATAAGAATCATCTTCATCTGAAACATCATGCTCATCATCACTATCATTATCTTCATCAGAATCTTCACCATTCCAATTTTTATCCTGGTGTCATCAAAGAACAACTTCATTAGTGTACAGTAGAACGACAAAACCACTGAATACATCATCCAACGCAAACGGCAGAGAGATGGAGAAAGTGAAAAATATACATGAAAAAAAAAAACAAATAGAACACTATTCAAAGTAAGTCAACAAATAATATAACTCTTTTTTTTTTTTCTTTGAAACTGCTCTCTTGAAAATTATGCACTACAAATTGCAAATAATCTTCCAAGGTTAATTGACCATAGGGGTGCATGAAAAGCTCTGTCCCTTATCAGTTAAACACTCAAAAGTAAAAATACAAAGTTAGAATTGGGAAAATAAAGTGAAAATGGCAGTTGCAAGAAGTGAGGCTCTGGCAGAGCGTAGAGCCGTCAGAACCAATTTTTATATAATAACTTCTGACAACTTCAAGCCAGTAAACTAATAACGTAAATTTACTAATTAAACTGATTATCACCTTCTGTGCAGTGCGACCACTCCCAACACCATAGTCAGGTTCAAAATCTGCATCATCAGGATCATCTTCTGCAAAGAAGGAGAATGATGAAGAGAAGTAAAAAATTAGTACATCATCAAAATATTAAAATGATAAAAGGTATATAAGAAATGAAGGATACAAATTCCTGCCCAACAGCAGCAAATTCTAATAAAACAAAAAGATTTGCAAAGCAAATTACCATCTTCGTCTTCTTCATAATCAGCATCAGCAGCATCAAGATCTTCATTGGCATCATCACCATCTTCAAAATCTTCAATATCATTTCTAGAAGTTCTATGATGTGCATGGTTACTGACTGAATTAGGCTTTGATTGTGGCCTAGAATTTGACCCAACGGAATGATGAAACCCTCTATAGTGCATCGATTCACTTTGTTCTTCCCCATCCTGCTCATAATATTCATCAGATAGCATTTCATCTGCAGGGATGTCAGAATGGCCCTGTTGTCCCTTGCTTACTTTTGGCCTGCCATCATGTTCAAACTCTATTCTATCTTCCCCAACATCTGAAGAATTATCTTCAGATCCAACAGCATTTCTGTGGTCCGACCCACTTTTAGTTTCCTGACCAGAATCAGACCCACCCTGTGAGTGCATAGGCTGACAGTCCTTCCAAAAGGTCGAACCCCACTTTCCAGCCACAGTTGTCCTCCTCCCAGAAGAGGGCAAATTGGAAACTCTTGTACCCATACCCTCATCTGCTGCTACCTCATTGTGCAACCTACTAGCATTGTCATGTTCACCTTCACTTTGATACTGCACATCCATGTTGATATCAAATTCCTTTTCACAAGATTTTACATCCACATCATCATTCCCTGTAGAACTGTGAATTCTTTCAACACTTTTTCCCTGGGTCTTTTCTTCGAGGACACTTCGTGAAACAGTGTCTTTAGAAATAGTTCCTAAAAAAAAACATCAGTTCTCATGGAAATTATATGGATTCATATTAGCAATGTCTGCACCTGCAAATAGCAAAAACACTAGTCAAAGTGGAAACAAGGTGTTTCCATCATTGCTCAATTCACAACAAATAAATTACTTCAAGTGTAGGCCAAAATAAATTAAAATTCTACATATGAATCTGAGCATCAAAACTGAATACCTGGAGACCTATTCATATAACAATAAAAGCAAAAATTTGAACCCTCCATCAACCTGAGACAACTAAAGAAAACCCAAGAACGAACATCACAAACAGTTACTTAAAAGATAATGAATAACTTTAATGGGCTAGGAACAAACATAACATCTTGAATGGACCTCGTAAAATTACATTTATAGTATAATGATTGTATAAAAATTTTGAAATTCCTTTTTTCTTTCTTCCCCCACATATTCTCAGCATACAGGCTTAGTTTGTCAGTTTAATTACACAGTATTGACTTTAAAAACACCGGAAACAGTAGATACTTCGGACCATTTGCATAGACATAGAAAACGGGAAGAAAAACAAACTGAGTATATCAATACCGATACTCATTTAGTAGACACAACTAAGCACCTAAACCCCTGCGAAAACTGACTAAAAATTCAGCAAAATCCAACTCGGTAACAAAAAATTAGTCAATGTCACAAGAACAATCATGTAATCAAGCCAAAAAGAGCAAGCAATAGATCAAAGACCGAACTCGCAGACTGGAACAGAATCAACCGCCAAAAGCCCTTTCAAATTTCTACAAGAAAACCCTAAATACGAACGGCAACCCTAAATCCGTGCCTAGAAACCCTAGTTTCAAACAATTCACATCGAAAGGAGCAAATCCAAACAAAGGAGCCGATGATTGAGAGCTTACAGATAGAGCCAGACTCACGCTGTAAGATCGCCCCCAGGAAACAAGGTCAATACGGGGAGACAGATAAAGAGGTCTGCCGTGTGCGCAGGTTAACAATCGTGCGCACTTTTCCTACGTGCACTCGCCGGCGAATGACCCGCCGGGAAAAGGATACTGGTTTTTTTCGTTTTGGTTCTACGGGCCCCGTTATGGTCGGGCTTTGGGGTGGGGAAGCAGCGATGGCGGCGGCGGATAAGATGCGCCGGAGATTAGGTTACGACTTTAGGTGACGGCGTCGTTTCGGATTTATCTCGACGACGACGATGACGACGGGGTTGTGGTGGCGGAGGGGGTGGGTTTTTCAGAGAGAGTTTATAGAGAGGGGGATATTATCAAACGAATGGGTAAAAAATGACAAAAAAAAAAATTATTAGAAGGATATGCGAATTTTGATTTTCTTTGGAGAAACGTGTTTATAGAGACGGAGACCGAGACAGAGAGAGAGAATGTGATTTTTCATTTTTAACATGGCCAATTTGTGGGTTTAATGTTAGTGAAGGACCAATGGTGTTAAACCATGTGGCGAATTTTGTGCAGTTTGATCTTTTCTTTTTTGTTAGCGTCTATTTGGATTAAGAGTTGGCACAATTTGGTTTAGTTACGTTGGATGTTATTTGAGATAAAAAAACGAAATAGAATCAAACTATTTGGTTTGGCGATCAGGTTTCAAACGGTTTTAGTTTTGGTTTGCGCCTCACTTACAGGCTCATTTAAAATTAGCATTAATGCAAGTATTCAACATTCAAACAAATTCAAAAGTTCAAAATCTAACCACTTAATATTACAGTCTAGTGGTATTCCTCTTCACTTGTAAGTGAGAGGTATTAGGTTCGATTCTTGAAAAAGACGAATTTGAACCATTTGCTAGCTCATTGTGAAGCTTAGCCCACCCTTTTCCTTAGTATAGATAATATCATATGTTCAAAAATAAAGTTCAAAATCTAATCATTTGTAAACTAATGTTTTATGGCACTAATACAACCCAATTGAAAACAATTTTATGATGATCACCGTACTAAAATTCAACTTACAACAAAGTTCAACATCAAATACCTTATAACATTACCTAGGAGTGTTTAGTCTAATGGTCAGGGCCTTGGTTTTTTACCAAGAGGTCTGGGTTCGACACCTCCCAAGTTACCCACCTAGCAATTGCTAGAGTTTCTTGCTTCCCAAATGTTGTGGGGTTAGGCGAGGAGCCTAGTGATTAGTCGGGTCAAAGATCCAAGGACACTAGATTCAAAAAAAAAAAAAAAAAAAAAAAAAAAAAAAAAAAAAAAAAGGCCTTGTAACATTACTTTAGTATTAGCGTACAACCCACTTGAAAAAGTTAAGTTTATCATACTATAAAAATAAAGTTCAAATAAAGTTTAACGTCAAAATGCCTTATGGCATTAGTACAACCCCAAAAAAATGAAATTGTTCATGCAATTTAACAAAAAAGTTTTGGTGTTTCAAGTCGCTACTTTGAATTGTTCAACTCTTTCTCAGTTCCTTTCTTTTAAGCACTTACTCTTTGAAGGTTTAGAAGGCCTTTGACCTTGAGAATGCGATGCTTGAGAAGACTTTGGACATTGTGACAGTAAAACCGAATAACTAATTACACTCCAATGCCTAATTAGGTATTAAATTATATAATATTTTATAGGGTAATAGAAAACCACCTCAACTATGGGTCGCACTACAATCTCATACCTTATGTTTTGCAATGTCATATGTCATCTTACAAATTAGTTGCAATGTCAGACCTCAGTTAATATATTGTCAATTTACTGTTAAATGATGAAGTGGCAAGCTCGGGACCCACTTCCTCATCAAACAAGTGAAAAATTAATTAAATGTTAATAAGTTTAAAATAAATTAACAAAATTAAAAATAATGAAAACTATATAAGCCCTAATTTCCCCACGCCACTATGTGGCTCCAAATTGCGACCCACCACCCCCTGATTTTCCAATTCACATCATAGTCACAGGGTACCTAATCCACCATTCTAACTCCACCAACTCGAACTCCAACAAGAGCGGCAACTCCTCACACAACTGAATTGCAGTCGATCCTAACAAGTTCTTGCACTCGGTTTGAATCAAGTACTTGAATCGCTAAAATTCTAATTGGTTGAGACAGGTTATGCAAAATCGATCGGCGACCTAGAACTCTCTAAATTGAATTGGGTTTGCGACAAAGACAGGTTCTTTCACCTGGTGCTAGACCCGCCTCCCCCGTTTGTCAAAGATAGTGAGGTTGCTAAGAGACGACAATGATGTCGAGAATGGCGCAGGAGTTGTGCCAATCAAGGGGGTGAGGTTGTTGGGTGACAACGGGGTGTGGTTGGCAAAGTGGATGGAACGCAGGGTTTTTGAGACGGTTAGGTAAAGCCATCTCCAACCGAATGGTCAGAGGGCCGAAAATAGCCCAAAAATTGTCTCCAACCGAGGGCTAGGTCAGAAGGCTAGTGGACCTCACGAAATCTGAAATAGCCAAAGGGCCAACCGGCTGGCCCAATCCTAGCTAGCCCCGGGCTGGGCCTGAAATTCTAGCATTCATGTCGGATATAACCAACAAGAATATTATATTTAGTATAAATATATTCCTGTTGGTTATATCCAACAGGAATTTTAGGCTAAATTTCAAATGCAACGGCTAGCTGACGTCAGCTAGCCATTATTTTTGAATTTTTTTTAATAGTTTTATTTTTTTTATTTATTTTTTACACAATTTTTTTTCCTATAACTTCTATTTTTTTCTATAACTTCCTATAACTTCTATTTTACAAAATTTGTTTCATATTTTTTTTAAATTCTATTTTTTTCCATGTTGACGTCACTTAGACGTTGGATTTGAACTTAAGTTGTAGTTTTTAAATAATAAATTTTGTTTGGCCCTCGGTTGGAGACGGTTTTTTGTGACAGGGCTAAAACGAACCCTTTAGCCTTTGGTTGGAGATGGAGGCAAATATGGCCATGTACTGTTCACTAAAATATTAATATCTTGGAGGGTCAGAAGGTTAAAACGAGCCGTATGTGAAGGATATATTTGTTAAAACTAGTTCATTTGAGCAACATCTATGCATGCTATTAACAATTAAAAGACAGAATCATGCTTGTATGCACTCAAAAACAAAACTTTATCCATGAAATTCAAAGCCTAGTAGTTATGGTGAACCAAGAGTCAACTCAAAACAAAGTGAGTTGAGAAATCTTATACCTTTGTTGATTCCTCTTTGCATAAGTGAAGGCTAATCACCCAAGAGAGAGGGCATTCATTCCTTACTTTTTAGCTCCACGGATTTCTTTGAGGATGATGGATGAATGGATTCTCCAAGTTCCCAAAATGAGAACCTCTAAGTCTCCACACCGAGGAGAACATTGATGAAGAGATGAGTGACCTAAAGGAATGAAGATTGCTAGCTAAGTTTCTCTAGGGTGGCCGGCCTCTTAGAGAGTCAAGAGAGCTTTTGTTCTCATCTTTTCTCCAAAGAAAACCCTAAGGATGAAATGGCTATAAAGTTGTCTTTATATCACCTCACAATGGAGTGGCAGACTTGCAATTAAGGCAAGTTCACTACCCTTTTCTATATGGCCGGCCTTAAGGGTTTATTGGGCTTTTAAGCCATTTGTGTTTTCAAGTTGTCATACAACTTGAGTTATTGGACTTGACATTCAAGTCTCATTGGGCCTTGCGGCCCAAAACTAACCCGAGGTCTAAAACAAACTTATTCGTTCATCATATTAATTAATCATTGCCCTAAATAATTAAACTACTTAATTATATGATTACCTTGAATGTGATTTGGAACAACTTCCTAAATCTCATTCATACTCTGGCCAAAGATTTTTAATCATATCATAGAGTATTATCCCTCAAACAGTTTGAAGGTTAAAGATCCCTTGTTGTGCATTCACTTGCCTCCATGGTTAAGTGGCTTAACCCCAACTATGCCATGGACACCATCTGACTGAGTGACTTTGATAGAGTCAAAGATCAATGACCTAACCATAAGACAACTATGATGCCTCACATTAAATGACAGCTTTGCATTATCTCAACCATGAGTTCTCATGTGACATGAGTATGAGAACTCCTTGTTGATCATGTTCAGTTGACTCATTCTCCATTGAGCACCTACCTGCTTGTCTTGATGTCAATCACACCAATGACTCGAGACCAGTCACTCTCCCTAAGAGAAGACATAACACGTACTGATCTTAATGTACTGTCAATGCCCAATTGGCAATCCTATGATCAGGAACGTTTAGGATATGTATACGAAAGATAATGGTCTCATGAATCTAACTTCTTTAGATCACATTCTCCCAATTACATATTCTTTGGACTTAATCGTTTAAGCATATAACATTTATATGAGATGACCTTAAACAAATAATCTTAGCCCTTTATATTAAACTAGATTAGTTTAACATGTGAAATATCCGTAAAGTATCATCATATGATTGGCTTTTGTGCACATTTCCAACACTCTGGCCAACCTTTGGTTGGAGATGGCCTAAGAGTGGGAGAAGAGCATTTTATTTTATTTGGAGAAACTAAAAGCTTGGTGTTCTCTTTGGGAACGATTTGGTGATAGGTGTTTATATATCAAAAGAGAGGGGAAGCGAATGAGAAATGAGGAAATGGGATGAAGGAGTGGACAAGTCCGAAAGAGGAGGGCATGTTTGATCTAATCTCACACTTAACCTTGATTGTTATGGCAGAGTGCGATATTTATTCAGATCGACTTGCAGGTGGTAGGTTGGTGCAACGATGGGTTATTTTTGGCTTTGAGATTGCATCTAGGTGGGAGAGGAAGTGGTGATGACGTTGGGGGATTGGAGGGGGAAGATGAAGATGGCTGTTTAATCCTTTTCGTTGTCGCAAATTTTTTTAATTAACTAATGTAATTATATTTTTAATAGATTTCTTTTTGGCATTGTTAAATTATTTTTTTGCCACATGGCACAAATTTGATGATATGTCACGCGAGCAGTTAATAGATAAATTGACAAATTCATAAATTGAGGCATGACATTGTAATGTTCAAAAGATAAGGTATGAGATTGCGGTACGATCTATAGTTGAGGTGACTTTATGTAATTTAACTTATTTTATATTATGCAAGGCAGTTTGGTTTATTTTCAATTCCAGATATTAAAAACCGAAACCAAACGTTTTTTTTAGCTTGTCGGTCTGTTTCAAATCAAAATCGTTTCAAAATTGCAAAAAAATGAACTGTTTGATGCATTTTAGTTTGGTCCATGTTTCATTTTTCGATTTTCGGTTCTACATACCCACCCTAAATTGGACGGCGTGGGTCATTGAGTTTACGGTGGTTCCCAACTATTCCTCGTCTCTAAACTAGTTTTAACCTTATCAATAGTGGAAAATAAGAAATTATATAACTTCGAAATGGGAAAAGGTAAGGTAAGTGAATTATGGATTTTAGGCAATCCCATAACCGATTACATGCAAGTAAACACGAGGAAATCATGAAGAGAATTTATTCGCTTTCTTTTCTTTCCCCTTATTCACGAGTTAACAATCTTTTTATTTATTGCTCTAATAACAATACAATCAAAAAGTAAAATTTTTGTTACAGTTATATCAAATTACAGTCTAATCTCTCTTTACAAGAAGAAAAATATTACTCCAATAAAAATATTTTATTTTTTAATTGTATTAAAAATAACAATAATATTAATATTCATTTCTGAAATCAAATTTATTCAGATGAGCATGTGCTCCAATATCCTAGTAGATAAGGTATTAGGTTCATTTTCATGCGTCTCGAGTTGAATCTATTCCCTCTTTAAATTATTATAATAGTTTTGAACTCTTCCCCACTCTCATTAATCATAATTATTTTAAAATAAATAAATAAATAAATAATTTAAGAAATTAGATCGGATGAAATTATATTGACCTATTAACCCTACATGATGGCAATCATCATCGTAGACACAAGGACTTGAGTGATTCACCAATTAAGCTACAGATTCAACAACGCATTTAAGAAGGTTATTGTTTTTAGACACAATTAAGGTGAGGGACATATAAAATTAGTTTATAAGAGGAAGAAAAAAAATCTACACAATATTTAATGGTAAAATAACCTAGTGATTGAACTCTTCAAAACTGAATAACTTGTTGGAATTTTTCAAGAGTAAGTGATTCCAGTTTAATAATAATTTTTTTGTTTCATAACCTTTTTTTGATGATTCAAAAGTCACAAAACTAAAGAAATTTTTATGTAGAATAAGATGGGGTGAAGATATTTTACAAAAAGTTGGGATAAAATCATTTAGGCGATAACTTCCTTATTTCTTAACCATTTTAATTGATTCAAAAGTCTACTTGAAGTATTTTTTGTGTCGATTAAAATTTTATAATCAATTTTAGTTGAAAACCATTGTATAAGCACGTTTTTACAAGAACGAAGAAATAATGATTTTCAATATTGCAGAATTAGTTTTATCAAGAGATTCAAACTTTAAGTCAAGGAAGTATACGGAAGTTTTATTGCACTTAATTTTGATGAAAAATGAGTACTGAGTTAGGAAGTTGGAGCTTGAAAGTAGTTGCAGAGATAAGAAATTGACGGACTATTTGTGGTAACTTCTCTTTATCTTTTCATCTTTATTTCTACTGAGAGTTGTTGCATGTTGTAAATTAGCCTTAAAGCTATAAGCTTTAAGAGTTATTGCATGTTGTAAATGCTTTAGGGAGTGATGGAGGTGCAAGAAAGCCTTTATAGCAAGTTTTAAATGCAACTCTTATAGCCACGCACATGCCCTCATTAACAGTTTTGGTACCTCATCCTATTCCAAATCAATTTGGATGTTTTTCTAAAAGTTGTGAGTTACGATTTTGCCTGGGACGAAAGCAATTTTGTTAATATTTTCACAAGTACTTAAGCATAAGTTCACAAACACGAAATGCCGACACATAAGTGAAAATTATAATCAAGAACTAGTGTGCCTAAATAAACTTGACTCCAACTTATTGTTGGAGTATGCCTGAAAAGCAATTGATGTGGCAACACGTAATTAGTTATTCGTGGTAACCCAATGTCGAGTCATCGATGACAAGGGCAAATGAGAACATCTGTCAATCGAGCACATGACCTAATAGTGGATTAGGAAGGTTCGTTATTGATTAGGATGAGTAAGAGGAATACCTTAAGTTGTAGAGATGATATTGTAAAGAAAGTTCCAATCTTGAAATACATTCCTTACAGATCTTAAGTCCTAAATTATGTTTCTAGCCATATTGGCTAGGATGATTGAATGGATTATCGAACATCTCAAACATATTCTGACTAATGTAGTCAAAAGTCGTTAGCAAGTGTTACTATTTCGTTTGTGGATATTCTTATAACACAAGAAGGGTAGTCAGTTTCTTCGTTGCACTAGTAAGAGTAACTCCATCGGGACCAATAGCCCGATGGACCGGCAAGAAAATTGACCCAATAGCCCTAGCTCTTTGCTCCAGCCCATGCGGGCGATTGGATAGGGAGAGCCCGAGTGAGAGGCCCGGCTCAAATCGATAGCCTGAAAGCCTAAGGCCTGTGTGATGCATGGTTGACGTTAGCGTGACATCAGCCATATTTTAAAAAGTTTCGCATTTGGCGCTTGTTCCCGTGTGCGTGGGGGCTCGTCACCTATAGCTTTTCAATCAGTGGGGCTCACATGCAAACGGCTGAAATGTTACCGTTAGTGGGCCACGTGGCGCGCCGTCGTCCATTAGATTTCAACAGTTAATTTTTCTGGACCATTGGATTTCCAATGGAAAAAAAAAATTCAAATCTTCCGCAATATCAATCGTTGGATTTGAGATCAACGGCGTTATTTGCCTATATAAATTTAAAAAAAAAAAAAAGTATTCACATTAAAAAATTCTGAAATGTTACCGTTGTGCCACATGGCACAATCTGGAGGGTTGGATTTCAAATTGTTTTTTAATCCATCGGCATAAATAATTAAGTTAATAAAATATTAATAAAAAATGTTAAAAATTAATTAAAAAATTAAAAAAAAAATGATTTTACTTTTTTATAAATACCTTCTCATTATCTTCTACCTTACACCACAATTTCATATTTTCTCAAATACTTTCAACCACATTCCAATCTTTCTCTAAAAGTTTCAACCAATTGGTTTCCAACAAAATGACTAATGATTGGTTAAAAATCTTATCGGAAATCTATCACAAAAAATTGTCTTTTCGGATAATGACACGTGGTGCAACGAGAAAGATTAAAAATCTTATACGAAATTACAAATAAAATTATTTTGTATTATTTTATTGCCTATTGTCATGGCTATTCAGTTTAGGGGTGAAGATACAAAAGGCAGTTACTGTTCACTAGAATGATTCAATAGTAAGTTGCCTTAAGAGGACTTTGCAATGCGAGAGTTGCTCTAAGAGTTGTGGTGGGCCCGATAAGCAATACATGTGCAATGGGCCCAGATGATAGCAGTAACAATATCGTGATAGGACCCCAGAAAAAAAAAAAAAAAAAGATCAAAGCTCGCACCTAAGTAGCATGAGCTTCCTAAGATTGCACCCAAAGCAGACCATCATCAGATACTTGACCAATAGAAGCAAAAACATCAATAACGAAGTTAGCCTCAGAAAATATATGACAAAAAGTGATGGAAAGAAATCAACAAATCAACTTCTGAATGCCGAAAATGATGCTATGAAGAGTCCAAAATTTTTTTTACTCTCAGCAATATAAAGTAGTATCTGTTAAAGAAACCAAATTGACATGAATGAAAAGAATAATTGGTAATTGAATAAAATTATTTTTAATAAAAAATATGTTGTTTTTATTTTTCTACGTGAACAATGTAAATAGATTATAAAAGATGCAAAGTATGAGAGATGTGTAAGACTTTTTCCCATTTTATCTGTTTATAAAAAAATGTTATAAAGGTTCTTTTTGTAAGACTTTTTCTTTCTTCCTAAGTGTCTATACTTCTAGAAACATAGAGTAGGAAAAATGAAGAAGCAAACCTGAAAAGAATAACACTGAATCTTTACTCTTGTTTTTAATTCACCTACAAATGTCTCTTTGTTGATGGATTACAGGATCAATCTCTAATGTCGTTGGACTATTTATTACTAGGCGGTAGTGTTAAGGGTGAAATAGCACACCAAAGGGATGAAGAGAAAATGTATTTCACATTGGATTGATTTGTCCGGAGGAATGAATCCTCCTTTTATAGACTTTATCGTACCCTTTTAAGATAATTGTGAGACTTCTCTGAATGGTCTTATCTTTTCATGATAAGACACATCACTTATAAAAGAGTATAACCCTTATGATAAGTCATACCTTTTATCTCACTCTTTGGTCCAATGTCTATCAATACACCAATCTTATGATGCACCTTTACATATCAAATACACACATAATGAAGCCATGATCATCATGATCATTTTCCAACATCTCCCACTTAATCTTAATGATGTAAGATCCCGTTGGCTACACAAATTGGATATATCATTACCGAGTATCAAATCCTAATTACTCTTAACTTCTAAACTATAGTTTACAAACATTTGTAAACTAACGTCAATCTGTGGTTCACCTTATACATGCGCACGCTTTGACTACTATTACTGATCACACTTGTACTAGCAACTCTATTTTAAGATCTTTCAATTAGAATGGTACCATTACTCTTTAGTAAGAAAATATTATATGTACCTAATATTAATGGCGACTTCAACCAAGTCCAACTTGACCTACATTGAAATTTCGATCAAGTACTTACTCCTAAGCCAATCCAGAGGCTTTCCTCGATACACCTTATCAACAACTTTACACACTATGCACCAAGATGTTATACAAATTCAAACTTAATGCCTATAAAAGGATTTTACATACATGATCTATTATAACTCCGTTACCATCTAGTGCCCCTTTATCATTTATCCGACCAATCAATCAGATAGAGTCACATCAAATTGTTCATTTCAGGCATACTCGAAATCCCTCCAATGGTGCCATACCGAATGTGTCGATTACAACATCTAGATGATTCTAACTTTTAGTCATATACTCTTCTGAATTACCTTTCAGAGCAATCCTTTGGTCATAGGATCGGCCACCATCTTAATCGAGGGTGTGTGGTCGACTCTCACTTTATCCCTTTCCACTATAATTTCATACCGTGATACTTTACATCAATGTGTTCTCTATAGAAACAAAAAATTGCTAAAAGATGGTGGACTTATTATCATAAAACACATTGACATAATTCCTATGAATACAATTGATATATATCAATAACATTTGGCTTATAATACAGTACTTACCGGCCCATATTATAGCACAACTTTGTTTCTTAATTAATCAAGAAGTGAGCATTATGTTTTTAATCAAAATTTCTTGCAAAAATGCACTACTATAGAAAACCACAAATAATTTAGTTCTTAATTCAATAAATTTTATACCTTGAGTTCTTGGTAACCCTCTTGACTTATTGTCAACGCGCTTGATTAAAAACATAATCATCTTCTTTGATTAAAAACACGTAAACAAAGTTTGCTTGGGTCTCGTACTGAAATTTGAAACAATGTTTCCTTTGGGTCTCCAACTAATTGATTAATCTCATCAAGATTGAAAACTTTAATTATTGTTCTAATCTTGTAGACAATTTGTCATGCCTCGACCAAAGAATAAGGACTATTCACAAGCTAGAGTGTGAGCCACATCTTAGTTATAGAAATTGATGTGAAAATTAACTTGACACACAAATTAAACCCTATGGATGACAATTGTAGTATATGAGCAAATAGGGATCGCTCTAGACCGGGGATTAACTAGGGATGCTAATCAATGTGAAATTGACTCAAAAACGTAAAAACAATATTTAGAACACTAAACTAGACTTAATGAATGCAAACCTAAAATTTAAAACACTCAAACAAACTCAAAGACTCAAAACAGCATAAACACACTCAAATATGCCTAAAAACCACTTTCTGGGTAGTTTTGAGCACAAACACAAATTTGGACGAAATTAAGTTGTAACTTGGCTCAAGACTCTTAAAAACACAAACTAAATGTATTTCTAACTAATCTAACACTTTAAAATAAATGGGGGATTGGTTTTGACGAATTTAAAATTAAAACAGAAACTTGGAAACAAAACAGATTCTAAAACCGATTTTGATGAAATAGAATGATGAGAAACTAGTTAGAGGGTTCCTTATCCACACATGAACATATGCATATAATTTGATTCCCAGTTATGACTTCAACAAACGATGAATGACAATGCTCCAAGTTAATTAGGTCCTCTTAAATTAACTTTCAGATTTCCCTAGATTCATTGGATTGAATGGGATACGCATTACAATCAAATTATTCCTAATCAAAGTCCCTAACTATGGAATACGCATGATAGAGACATTCAACAAAGATCATTAAGTTCAACGGAAATCATAAACATCGACTAGGCATTCATAACTATGGAATACGCATGTTAATCTAGCCTAGGGTTTACTAAACACAATCGTGACTAGCGATTTTTACTACTCATGAATATAAGTTCATAACGATTAGGTGAAATTCCCTTATATCCTAGCATCAAGTTTAGGCATGCAAATTAAGTGTCGACCCTCAACCCACATACATAAACAAGTTCTTAATCAAAACAGAAAAGTAAACCACATCTAAAGTTCATGAATTCATAACTGGAGTAAATCAAATCATAACCAACATATGTCCATGGCTTCAAATTCGCCTCTAACTAAAAAGAAATTAGTTCCACATGTTTAACATAATTGAACAACAAGTTAAATTAAACATGAAAACAGAAACGAGAGAAGAAAGAACTCCAAACACTCCAATAGTTGCAGATTGCATGTGCAAGGTTTCTTCCTTCCTTTGGACTGCACGACACTACTCCTCTCCTTCAATGGTGACGGCACAAGGTGGTTATGGTGGTGGGAAGGTGCGGCTATGGTGGATGAATGGTTGCTTGGATGGAAAGTTGCGGCAAAGGTGGTAAAAGTGGCTGGAATTGTGTTTCTGGGATTTTAGGATGTGTAGAATGGTGTGGCTGGATGAATGGACGAAAATTGGGTGAATGAGTGATCCCCCCAAGTGCCTTGCTGCAAAACCTTATTTATAGGGCTAGGAAAGGTTTAGAACTTAGTTGAAACCAAAAGGTTTTGTACCAGAAATTAGGCAGAAATTAAGCACCATGTGTGAATAGATAAGGCCTTCTAGAAATAAGGTTTTGTACCAGAAATTAGGCAGAAATTAGGCACCATGTGTGAATAGATAAGGCATTCTAGAAGGAATGCTTATATGGCTGATTTCTAGAAGAACAAGGTCTAAAAACATGTGGCACTAATGTAACCTTCTAGAAATCAGGTTTTTAGGCCCCATTGCAACTCCCTAACTGAATTCAAGCCTTTCAAATTCGTTCATCCTCATGCCTCCATGCTTGCACTATCCAATCTTGGCCCAAAAATGCTCTAGAATGCTCCAAATTGCTTCTTTTTGCGTACTTTGACACTAAAACCTGAAATTGCACAAAAATAACTTTAAACACTATAATTAACATAGTTTAGCTAATTAAATGCAAGAAAACAAGCTAACTAAGTCGTATAAATATGCTCCTATCAATTTCCCCTACACTTAGCTTTTGCTAGTCCTCGAGCAAAACAAAACAAACAAAACATAACCTAACCTTCCAACATTTGCTTCAGGGATTTCCAACGATACATAACATGCCAAAGATCATCATTCCCACATATTTTAGTCATCCCTACTCTTGAGCATATACTTAATCATAGTTACCATTCACTAGCTCACATTTAATCGTTTAAAACAACATTATGGACGTAGTAACATGCCTTAGAGAATCCACTCAATTCCTTACTGGATACACTCTTATTTTCACACAGATTTTCTAACTACACTCCCTATACTAAGTATATGTGAGAAGATTGATGTAAACATGAAAACGAACACTCACACATGTTATAACAAAAAAAGCATTTTTCTGGAATGATTAAGCATTTATAGATATGATCTCATGAATGGAATGCTACTACTTAGATGCGAGAACCAAGGACACCATATGCTCAAACCAATCCCAAACTCCACATATTGAAATACATAACACTCAAGATAGAAGTTAAGGATTGTAACGGGGCTAAGGGGTATTGGCTAACAAAGAAAGGTTAAGGATAAACAAAAGTTCTTAAAGCGATAGCAAACAAGTAATGAACTTGACACTTAGAATTCACTTTTGCGTGCAGAAAATCACTTAGACACACAAGGGGATGAAATACACAATACTTAGGGTCTAATTTAACTTTTTGGACCCTTTCTTCAACAACCAACACTTGTGAGTTCTTTCTCACTTATTTTGACCTATTTTTCATTCTTTTCACTTTTTTTTTTCTCTTTTCTCGTGCCCAATTCTTGTTTTTGGCACAAATTCCCACACATAAATCCCTTCCCCCACACTTGTTTTTTGCACAAGAATAATCAAAAGGAATTCATTCTAAGTCATGTTCACTATGCTTTAAGAACAAAGGCATGGATGGTCCTATTCTAGGCTAGGTAAGGATAACGTGGGTTAACAAAAAACATAGGCTAAACAAGGCTCAACGGGGCTTAAACCTACAAAACAAATGAACATGGGGTACGGCTATTTGGCTCTTGGTTCACTAACAACTTCATCTTGTTATGTGTTATGCTAATCAATTTTATGCTTTGAATGAAATGGGCATGAGTTCTAGTATTTGGAACTAAATGATGAAACGCCTTCTAAGTAGTAACCAAGCAAAGAATAATGAGATCATGCAACGACTTTAGAAGACAACAAATGCACAGATTATTAACTCTCCAAAGAACATTAAAAGCTCAAGTCTCTCAGGGTTGTAGCGTTAGTTTGAGTTTCTTCCTTCAAGCATGTTACAAAAACTAATTTTTCTTTTGATTACATGTGAATTCATGAACTATAATTACAACTAAGCATAAACCAAAGAGCATATCAAACTTTCATCCATGTTTGTAACTTACTTCAACAGTTATGCAATTAAAAACCAAATCCTTATCATTGTGTTGGAAGGTACCCTAAAACACAAAAATGACTCAAAAACGACTCTTTTTGGTATTTTTCAAACTTTTTCGAATTTTTCTAGGGTTTTCTGTTATATGACACTAAAACACACTAAAAACACTTTAAAACAGTGAGAAACAACATGTGAAGTGATAGGTGATAAAATCCCACGAATTTCATGCAAAAACAGCTTGTTTACCCCCCCCCCCCCACACTTAAACCAAACATTGTCCTCAATGTTTCAAACTTAGATTAACACAAAAACAATCAACTAACACAACTAGCAAACATAACACAAATGGCAAAGTAATAGCAATAAAGAGATAGGTTAGGGACGCAAATCTGGGTTTGGAGTGAAAGTTCCTTCTTCTCGTGTTTCAACACATGTGTTGCCTCCCAAGAAGCGCTTGCTTTAACGTCTTCCAGCCGGACGGTACCTCCGTTTAAGCTTGACTAGATTCCACGGCATGGAGGGGTACCTCCTCCACGACATGCTCCTCAAACGTCTCGTAATAGGGCTTCAATCGATGCCCATTCACTTTGAATTCTTGTTGCGTCCTTGAACTTTTGATTTGCACTGCACCATGAGGGAAAACATTAGTGACAATAAAAGTACCAACCCATTTGGAACGCAACTTACCCGGAAACAACCGAAGGCGAGAATTGAACAACACTTTCTGCCCAATAGAGAACGTCTTGGCACGAATCATCTTGTTATGGAATGCCTTCGTTTTCTCCTTGTAAATCCGGGCATTCTCATATGCTTCATTTCGGATTTCATCAAGCTCACACAATTGAAGCTTCCTATGTAAACCTGCGGCATCAAGGTCCATATTGAACGTTTTGACGGCCCAATGTGCACGATGCTCTAATTCGACGAGAAGATGGCATGGCTTCCCATAGATGAGCCGAAAAGGTGACATCCCAATGGGGGTTTTGTAGGCAGTGCGATACGCCCACAATGCATCGTTTAAGCGCAAACTCCAATCCTTCCTTGTAGGCCCCACGGTCTTCTCAAGAATCTGCTTGATTTCCCTATTCGAAACCTCGGCTTGCTCGCTCGTTTGAGGATGATAAGGTGTGGCCACCTTATGCGTGACATTGTATTTCTTGAGCAACGCCTCGATGGTTCGATTACAAAAATGGGAACCTCCATCACTGATTAGCACTCGTGGCATTCCAAACCTTGCAAAAATGTTAGTTTTCACAAAATCTGCAACCACTCGAGAATCATTAGTTCGGGTGGCTTTTGCTTCCACCCATTTCGACACATAGTCCACAGCAAGCAATATATAAAGAAACCCATGTGACGAAGGAAAGGGACCCATAAAATCAATACCCCAAACATCAAAGATTTCAACACTAAAAATGGGGGTTTGCGGCATTTGTTGTTTAGGACCAATATTGCCCGTTCTTTGGCATCTATCACAAGACATGCAAAATGTTCTAGCATCCCTAAAGATGGTAGGCCAATAGAAGCCGAATTCTAACACCTTAAGTGTTGTTCTTTGAGTGCCAAAGTGTCCCCCACAAGCATAAGTGTGACAAAAGGTTAGAATAGCATTAAACTCAGAATCGTGCACACACCTATGTATAACTTGGTCAGGGCAATATTTCCATAAATACGGGTCATCCCACACATAAAACCGTGCCTCTTTCTTCAATTTATCACATTGGTGTTTAAGTAATTCACTAGGAACATGTTTAGACACCAAATAATTCACCAAATCAGCATACCATGGTTCACTTACCTTGACGGACATCAGTTGCTCATCTGGGAATGTCTCTATGATAGGCACGGCATCCTCTTCATGCACCATACGACTCAAGTGGTCAGCCACCACGTTTTCACTTTCCTTCTTGTCCCGGATTTCGATATCGAACTCTTGGAGAAGAAACATCCAACGAATGAGTCGTGGTTTGGCCTCCTTCTTGGTGAACAAATACTTCAATGCTGCATGGTCAGTATAAATAATAACTTTAGTACCAAGCAAATAAGAACGGAATTTATCTAAAGCAAATACAACAGCAAGAAGTTCTTTTTCAGTGGTAGAATAATTCAATTGTGCATCATTTAAAGTCCGAGAGGCATAATAGATAACATGCGGCCTCTTTTCCTTCATTTGCCCCAAAACAGCTCCTAATGCATAATCGGAAGCATCGCACATAAGCTCAAAAGGAAGGCTCCAATCCGGTGGAACTATGATAGGGGCCGAAGTTAAGTTTTTCCAGAAACCAGTGCTAGCAGTGGTGGACGGCGCCGGACTCCGGCGATTCAACGAAGAAGAAGGGAGAATATTCCGTCAAAATTGACAAAATATAAAGAAGAAAACATTAGCACAAAACAACAAAAGTCCGACAAATTTATGAGAACTATATCATTACATATAATAGACGATGATATCTTATTAAAAGAAATATCAAAAGCAAAATTAAGAATATTGTCAATGGATATGCAATTTGAGATCCTAAACAAAGCATCACAGTTTATGCAGGAACTACAATTACAATTACAATGTGCTTCATATCAATTCTAATCTTTGATCCAAAACTAGAGATGAATATTACTACAAAGATATATTCATCATATCTTTGTGATACTGTATAAAGTTGTTCTTGTAGACCAGAATTTAGTATAACTTTGGCCAGGATTAATATGAGATACTTTAGATCATAGTATTTTAGTTATGAACATAAAGAAAAACATAATATAGTAGAAGTTACTCAAGCCTTACTATTAGAGTTTGGTTATCTTGATAAAATATTTATTAACCATAGTTCCCAATTAGAATTATTCCATGTTAAGCTTAAAAAAGTAGTAGAAGATTACTTAGAAGTTTGGTAAGAAATTTGTATAAACTTTATTAGCAATCTACCAGATTGGTATATCTCATATGTATAAGGAAAAAGTTAGACATATAACCATGATTAATGAATAATCTTTTAGACTGTACTCTATATCACAATATAGATGAAACTCATTCACACCAAAATATTCTTAGATATCGAGAAATCTTGATGTTAGCTATACATTAGTTTGAAGATTTTTAAGTATGATATGGTATTAGTAGCAGAAGAAGGAGAAATGTATATCTACATCAACACAAATGTCCCTCATCAGCTATACTAGAAGTCTCAAAATTGCAAACAAGAAACATCAAATACTTATTACAAGATAAAATAAGATAGAGAAATGGAGGCAGAACTAGAAGAAGGAAATGAACAATATTTGAACATTTGACAAAAGAACTGCATAACATCAACAATGTGATGGAAGCATAGAAGAGATGGCATCAGATAAGCAAAATACGAAAAGTAACATAAGTATATTTCAGTGTAGCATCATGCAAAATGACATATAATAATTCAAGCTTTAGAATAAAAATGTTTATCATTGTGGACCTTGTCATGATGAATGGAATAGTGACATAAGAGAAATCAAGAAAAAGGTTTAACCTTTTATAGACTTTTCACACCAAAAATATCCTTATAATTATTGAATGACTTATTTTTAGCTACGCCTTATGGAACTCTTTTCATCTCACTTTGTTCCGTGTAACTCAAAAGTCACCACTTTACTCTCTGAAAATCAAAATTCGCTTCACTTTACCCCTAGAACTACATTTTGGTCCTAGTTTACCCTTTGAAACTTGAAAGCCATCTCTTAAAATTCACTCCACATTGCTTTAGATTTATTAATTTCTTATGTGGGTTTGATTTGGATGAGTTAGGCTAATCAATTCCTTTTTAAATTTTTTTTTTCATCTCTTCAATTTCTTTTAAACTTAATATTCTCCAATTGTTGGATACTAACACATAATGAAAATTTATAATCAAATTTATTACACATGTGGCAGAATCTTCTTGGGTGTTGAGTCCAACATATGTTTAAGAATGCGATCTATAAGTTTCAGGGAGGAGAAAGTTCGCAAGTCAAAGTAAAACGAATTTTGAGTTTTAATGAGTAAAGTGATGACTTTTGAGTTACAGTGGGTAAAGTGAGATAAAAATGGAGTTTCATATGGTGTAACTAAAAAAAGCCTTATTGAATAGTAATAGGACTTTTACATTAGAAACCTCTTATTAATTTGACAAGAGGTATTTGTCGATTCCCCCTAAACTTGTATTCCGCTGCCAATTAACTTTTTGAACTTTTATTTTAGTGAACTATGCCCTTGAACTTTTACTAATACTTGATTACCACCCTAACTTTACATTTTCAAAATTATCATCTAGTTTTCTGTTAGAATTTATCATAGTGCCAAGCACATGCTACACGAATTAGGGTAAAACAGTTTATAACATTCATCATCTCTAGAGAAAGTTAGGTCACCACAATCCTTCTTGCAATTGCCTCCTCCACTAGAAGCCACACCCACCTCAAACAAGTCACACACCCAAATCCCAAAATCCAATCTTGACCACTTCAAAGCACCATCATTTCATAAGATATTCACACACAAAAAGGATTGAAGATGATTAAAATATAGGAGAGAAAAAAAATAATAAAAAAACCCTAGAATTTGGATTAAAGATGATTGAAATTGGACAGGAATCAAAATCAAACATTGAAATTTGGGGATTTGCCCATCCAACCATGAGGGTGATTGACACGCAGTGGCGAAGCTATAGAAGGACTGAGAGGGTAATTATTTGGAGCTTATGCAATTTCTTGTCGATCATAATGATAAAGTTTGGAATGTTGTGTTTGATAATGCTCCCAAGAATCTCAAGTGTACTTCTTCTGATATTCAAAATGATCTTGTCCGTGCTTGTGCCATTGAAACTATTAGTGCAATTACTAAAGATATGGAATGTACATTTTTTTCTCTTTTGGTTGATGGATCACATGATTCTTCAACTAAAGAGCAAATGACGGTGGTATTGCGTTATGTGCACAGGGAAGGAGAAGTAATTGAAGGGTTTTTGGATGTGCAACATGTCTCCTCTACAACTAGTAGCTCGCTTGAAGAGGTCATCGAGAGATTATTTGCTTCAACAAATTTGAGTATGTCTAAGTTATGGGGACAAGGCTATGATGAAGCTAGTAATATGAAAGGATAACTAAATGGCCTTAAAGCAAAGATTTTGAACAAGTATTTTCAAGCATTTTATGTTCATTGTTTTGCACACCAACTTCAATTAGCTCTTGTAGCCGTTGCAAAGGGAATTGAGGGTGTCGCCATTTTCTTTAACAATGCTAGTATTTTGGTCAATATTATTAGATCATCGTGTAAGCGTCGTGATTCATTTAGAGAGAAACAACTAGAACAAATTAAGAAAACTCTTGATATTGGTGATCTTGAAATGGGTAGAGGGTTAAATCAAGAGATTAGTCTCATACGTCTTTGTGATATATGTTGGAACTCACATTATGGTACTATAATTAGTATTATTGTCATGTATAAAGTCGTGGTGGAGGTGCTTGAATGGATTAAGGATGATACCAACCAAGACAATTTCGGTGAAGTAAGTAAGTTATTACATGACATACAAACTTTTGATTTTGTGTTTCACCTTTTTTTTTTTATGACTCATATTGGGAATTACAAATGAGTTATCACAAGCATTACAAAAGAAAAATCAAGATATTGTGAATGCGATGACTTTAGTGGGAGTATGCAAGTAAAGACTACAATTCTTGAGAGATAATGACTTTGGGAACTTGCTTGATGATGTACAAAAGTTTTGTCAAGATCATGATATTGTCGTTCCTAACATGGAGGATTTGCGTTTTGTACCCAGAAAATCAAGGCGTAAAGCTCCAAGACTCACAAACTTTCATTACTATCTTGTGGACCTCCATTTTCAAGTCCTTAATACACAATTAAAGGAATTGAATGATCGCTTCAATGAGGTAAACACCGAATTGCTTCTTTGTATGACATGTTTGAGTCCGGTGAATAATTTTACATCTTTTGACAGAGCAAAAATTGTTCATCTAGCCTACTTTATCTTTAAGATTTTGATTGTATAGACCTCATGAATCTTCCAATTCAACTTGACAATTACATTCACGATATGAAGATGCATAGTGAGTTTTTATCATTGAAAGGAGTTCGGTGAATAATTTTACATCTTTTGACAAAACAAAAATTGTTCGTCTAGCCTAACTTTATCTTCAAGATTTTGATTATATGAAACTTTTAAATCTTCCAATTCAACTTGACAATTACATTAACGATATGAAGATGCATAGTAAGTTTTCATCATTGAGAGGAATTGGTGATCTTGGAAAGGAGTTGGTGAAGACTGGAAGGTGTGCAAGCTATATGTTAGTGTATAAGCTTTTTAAATTGGCTTTGGTGTTACAGGTTGCAGCCACTTCGATGGAGAGAGTTTTTTCTGCTATGAAGATTGTGAAAACACCATTGCGTAACAATATGGGAGATCAATGGTTGAGTGATAGCATGCTTGTTTACATTGAAAGAGATGTATTTGCTTTTATTGATAATGAGTTTCATGATATGAAACCTCATCTGCAACAATTGTAATTTGTTTGTATTGATAAATTATGGAAGACATTACTATATAAAATAATTTGATTATTGCTATTCTTTTGAACATTGCACTCGTTTAACTTCGCCCTCCCCTATCAATTCCTAGCTTCACTATTGTTGGCACGTATTAGTATTTGGTGAGATTTTTGGCCCCCATGAGCGTAATCGCAATGGTGTGGTGGAAGACCATTTGAAAACGCGGTGGAGGTGACCCTAGCCAATCGAAAGGACAAACTCTCACTCCAAGGGCAATGTACGTCCATACCGTAGACGGTGACGAGGGCATTGCCGTCGACGGAGGTGAATAAAATGAGAAAGGCACCTTTGGCCTTGGCGCAAGGACCGAGGCAGATGTCACTACGGAAGGGGTCGAGAGGGAGAAGAAGGGGAGTGGATGCCAAGGTGCCGTCGCCAGAGCATTGGAGGAGGAGAACGGAGGAATTGAGCTGGTATGTTGATATTACCCTTTTACCCTTATCCGTGGAGGGTGTGTTTGGCCACGTGATAGATTTGAACAGAAAGACGGATGAAAATTCGGAAATCCAACGGCGGTTGGTGATCGACTATTAATGTGTTGGGGGAAAAAGTAAGGTTTGGGTAGTAGGAATCAAAGTGGTGCGGTAGGGAAAACCATCACAGCAAAGGGAGCAGGGTATGGCGTCGTCCTCTTCTTCTTCATCAGCTGCTTTCTCAAGACTCTCTAATCTCCGTAAACACCTCCATCCCTCGCATTTCGACAAGGTAACAATCCAACTTCCTTCCTCTTCTTCTTCTTCTTCTTCTTCTTCTTCTTCTTCTTCCTCTCTCTATCTCTCTATTTAGATTGTCTTCCAAATTTCACAGTCAGAGTTTGTTCCTTTTCTTCCTTAAGGGTGGCGTCGGATCAATCAAGATTTCTCCAGAGGTTTCTGACGCTTTGTCCAATGGCCATGCTGTTGTCGCTCTTGAATCCACCATTATTTCCCATGGTAATCTCTCTCTCCCTCTCTCTCCCTCTCTCTCTCTCTCTACACACACACACAGAGAAACTAATTGTGTACTGCAAGTGGTGGATTGCCCTGGTGCCGGGGCCTTCCTTCTTCTTATTCTTCTTCTTCAACCCACTGTGTCCCTGGTTCAAATCCTCCCCCTCCCCTAGTCTGAGTTAAAGCAGTAATTTCGCTTGTATAAAAAATAATGGTAATTGCGTAATCCATTGTACTGTCAGTTAAATATTTTTTGATCTACTGTCCTCTGCTATTGCGTTTGTAGTAACATTCTGAACGAAACCCAATTGGGTTTTTGCATATGGTATCATATTTCATTTTACATCGTACCCGGCAGTTTGCAATACTCCAAATATATGGTTGCGGTTTTGAGTGGCGGAAACAGGAGATTGGCCATGTATCGATAGCTGAATGTGTGTGATATGTTGAAGGATGGTTTGTGTGTATGTGAGGAACTGCCGCTGTGAATTTTTTGCTCAAAATTGTTTGTTTTTCTTCTGGTGTTCAGGGATGCCTTATCCTAAGAACTTGGAAACAGCAAAGGAGGTTGAGGCAGTTGTGAGGGACAATGGAGCTGTTCCTGCCACTGTTGCCATTTTGGATGGCGTACCTTGCATAGGTGTTTATATTCAACTTTGTTCTTCTTCTTTCTAGATGAATTTATAGGCTTGGAGAGGTGGCTTATATTAATTCTATGCCTTCTTATGATTGTGCTATGTTTTCTCTCACTGAATTGAAAAATAATTCTACTGAGTGAGTTTTGGTGCACTGATCTTAACTGCGTCGGTTGGTGATACCCTCCAAACAAATAAGATTACAAATTTACTTGCACAGATATTGTCCAATAAGGTAGTTGTAACTTGACAAGCTACCCTGTTTGTAAGTTTTAGCACACAACCAAGTTAAAATAGGTCCCCCAAGTTTATACATTTCACTTTGTCGTTATAAATTATCTGGTTGCATTTTTTATGTATGTTTCTTAGTCCAATTCATTGAAAGCTTTTATCAACGCTTCAGCTTTTTGAATTCAGGAAAAAGTATAGAGTATTCTAATGCTATGGTTAAGACTCATCTGCTAAGAAAATTCTTGTTAGACAATGCTACCGTAGGGGATTCTTGCTGACTTGATTCCGCCTTTTCTTTTTATTTCTTTTTGTAGGCCTGAGTATGGAAGAATTGGAGAAGCTTGCCAATCTGGGTCATAAAGCTCAGAAGACAGCTCGAAGGGATATTGCACATGTTGTGAGTAATTGATGCATTGCACTTACTGTGTTTGTTAGTTTTAGCAAATCTAGTCAATTCATCATGTTGACTGCTCTTAGTTTCATATTTTCATTTGTGCTGCAACCAATATAAGGGGATATTAGAACACATACCTGAAGTGGCAAATTTACACCGGCATAATTCATGAAAATATGCCTCAATACCTAACCGCCATTTATTAAAGAGAGAAAAGAATGCTGTTTTTTCAAATCTGGCTCTTTAACTTTACCTTTATGCTTTTAGTCACTAGACTGTGCGGAAAATAGTCATTTTTGTAGGCTTCAATCAGTGGCGTTGCACTTACTTCTGGAAAAGTGTTTGCTAGCCATCTTTTATTATTATGCTGGTGCATCCATAAAATAGCCTTCATAGCCACATAGTTAAGGGGTTCCCTACTCTGTTATCATGTACATTCAAGAAGTTTCTGACAAATGGAATTCCTCAACCATCATCATAGTTTTTTCATGGTAATTTCTAATGCTAAATTTAACAAGAGGATGTGCTGACTCTTGTCTAGGTGGCAACCAGAGGGAATGGAGCAACTACTGTTTCTGCAACCATGTTTTTTGCTTCCATGGTAATTAGTTGCTTATAAGCTTTCCTGAAGGACTATGTTGTTGTTTACTTTGTGTTGTAATATTAATGTATGTTTTGTTAATACTTAAAACCTGGATGTCTTGAAGGTTGGCATCCCATTGTTTGTTACTGGAGGAATTGGAGGAGTACATAGACATGGCGAGCATAGTAAGTTTAACGCTGCATAGAATTACTGACAGTTCATGAGAGAAATTGAATTTGTCCATATGTCCACCCATGCTTTTGGATATTAGTAGTCAGAGTCATGACTACAGACAGCATATTCCTAATGTGTACAATAGCAATTTTTCCTTCTTATTGCAAGCCAAATCATATAGCTTCTGTGTTACATGGGTTTATGGTCCACCAAATGATCTATACTGGAGCACAGTAAGCAGTGCAGTAGGCAAAAGAACTAATGTAGGAGAGATTAGGAACCTATGTGTCTTGCTTTTGGGATAGTTAGGTCTTATACAGATGGTTGAGAGGTTTAGGGTTATGGTTTTCTAGTTATCTGTATGTACGGCTTGTGCAGGAAGGTGACGATTTTTGAGTTTTAAGGGCTGTAGGGCTATGAACATTAACAAATTTATGAAAGTATACCGACTCCATTCACATATGTTACACACTCAGCAAAGTGAATATCCCATTTATCACAATGATAAGTCTTTAGGTATAAAGAAGCATATTTTAATATTAAACTACCTTTTCCTATTAGGGCTACAAGGTCAGTACTAAGTTACTAACTTGATTCCCAAGGAAATATCACAAGTACTAAAATTCAGATAAAACCCCAGTGCAGAGTTAACTAAGGGAGAATATAAAAGTATGACTAAGTTTTGTGCAACTCAACTACTGCCCCTGCAGTTACAGCCACCTGTAAGAGCTTAATTAAAAACTGAACTAACCGTATACTGTTGAAGGCATAATCTTTGAAACTAAGACTCTTTGATTGTCATGTGCTGTCGCATATTTGGCTCATGTAGAAATGAAAATAATTCTTGCACAACTTAACATGCACAAACATGTTGGCACCGCTGACTTACAAAAAGTTACGGTGATAATGGGATGAAATGTTATAAAATTTTATTTCTCCCTTTTTGCAGCAATGGACATATCTTCTGATCTTACTGAGCTTGGAAGGACACCAGTAGCTGTCATCTCTGCTGGTGTAAAATCGATATTGGATATCCCAAGGACCCTTGAATATTTGGTTAGCACTAAGTATCTCATTTATATCATTAGAAGTAAGTCATACAGATTATGAGCTATAAATAACTGTTTTTTTAACCTTTTTCTGAGATAGGAGACTCAGGGAGTTTGCGTTGCTGCTTATAGGACCAACGAATTTCCAGCATTTTTTACAGAAACGAGTGGTTGTAAGGTATTGATCGTCAACTCTTTGTAAGTGTTATTTTTCTCCTTATAACAACAATGGTGTGTCCAATGTTCTTGCTCTTTTCTTTTATCTGTTTAATCAAATTCATGTTCAAAAATGGTGCTTCAACTAATTGTGGAATGAAGGCCATCCACGTAGTGTTGATTTCATTTTATCACTTGATGGCTGGAAAATGATAAGCTAGATGTATCGAATCATCCCTATTACCATATTCCTAAGTAGGATGCAAAGTTGCCCCTCAATTAAAATGGGTGTCAGCCTCTCTATCAGTGCGATCAAAATGGTCAAACTGTAGGCTCACGAACCTTATCCCATTTGGCATGGGAGGGATGGGAAGAGGATAGATTCAATCCTCTACTTATAGAAAAATGGGCCACTGTTAGAACTAGAGAATCATCATTTTACTTTGTTAAACTAAGTGTCAAATATAGAAAACTTTGTGGTGATAACACATGGAATGAAAGAAGTATGTGTGCAAAAACAGCTTTAAAGGGTTGCACCAATTATGTCTACAGGTTCATAAGGTAACATAATTTAGTTCAAATATGTATATGACTAATTTTTTTGTTATTTCTTTTATTCAATCATTACCTGTAATCTAGGTGCCTTGCCGTGTAGATACCCCAGAAGACTGTGCTCAGCTTATAGGCAAGTTACAAATCAATTTATCTTTCTTCCTTGTAATTATATGTAAAACTTACATTAATACTCCTTTCTCAGTTCTCACACACACACACATATATTTTCTTTATAGATGCAAATCTGAAACTTGAGCTTGGAGGTGGGATTTTGATTGCTGTTCCAATTCCTAAAGAGCACTCAGCTTCTGGAAGTTTAATTGAGTCTGCAATACAGAGAGCCCTTGACGAAGCTAGGTAAAATGTTGTTTTCTTGCCATGAGTAATCTTCAGTGAAATGTTATCTTTAATCAATACTAATTGAAGTTGTGTTCTCAGGGATAAGAACATAATAGGAAATGATGCAACTCCATTCTTGCTCAAGAGAGTGAATGAGCTAACAGGAGGAGCTTCATTGGCTTCGAGTATCCTTTATATATTCTTCTTTGCACAACAATGATATACAGTTTCTAACTCCTAACGTATGGCGTTGACTCATCCAATCCTAAGGAACATTGGAGGGTTTCTTAAAGTGAAACTCTCATAAAATGTCATTTAAATTTTTTTGCATATGTTTGATTTATCAACTCAGTTTCTTAACCAACATAGACATTGCACTGGTGAAGAACAATGCACTTGTTGGAGCTAAAGTTGCTGTAGCACTTGCGAAGACTAGAGAACGCAAAAATAAAGGTAGGTAATGTTCTGTTGTTCTGCGATAATAATGAGGATACATCCATGTGTTTATTATAGAAGAAAAATATTTTTCAACGTATGTAAGCATTGACCTCACATAATAGTCAGAAGGGTATATTATCAATTTCCCCCCTGAACTTGTGACCATTGGCCAATTTCCCCCCTGAACTTTAATTTTGGCCAATTTCCCCCCTCAACTCTCATAATTAGTCAATTCCCCCCCTGAACTTTAATTTGGCCAATTTCCCCCCTCAACTCTCAAAATTAGTCAATTTGCACCCTACTGTTAATTTTTTTTTTTTTTAATTTTCCATCTATCTTTTCTTAATTTTCAATCTTTCTAATAGCTTCCAACAAAGTACTAAAATTAACATAAACTCACCTGCATAATATAGGGTAAAATGTACAAAAACATAATACAGTTAGTATGTGACATGGGTTGATTATAAGAAAAAGTTATGAATCGGGTTTAAAGCATGTAGAAGAAGAAATAATAATCCTAAACTCATGGATCAAACCTATTTCAATAAAATGGGTTATTCTTAATAAGGAGTCGAAAATTATGAATAGACTAGCCATTTTTTTACTAAAGCTCGATTCTCCGCAATTTACTTGAACTTAGCTTTCACTTTTATAAAGAAAATTGTATTCACATACAAAAATTTACACATCGATCCTTTTTGTTATCAAATTTGTATAGTCAAAAATCAAATAAAATTACTCCATACTGATTTATTATGACTAATAATACTATCTATGATAAATTGTAAAATTCTAAATTTTAATCTATTTGTAATAGGATAAAGATATAGGAACATGATTAACATACATCTTATTTAGTTTCTTACACACACTTGTTTAATTATGATCAAATTAAAAATTTAACAGTAGGGTGCAAATTGACTAATTATAAGAGTTGAGGGGGGAAATTGGCTAAATTAAAGTTGAGGGGGGAAATTGACTAATCATGAGAGTTCAGGGGGGAAATTGGCCAAAATTAAAGTTGAGGGGGGAAATTGGCTAATGGTCACAAGTTCAGGGGGGAAATTGATAATATACCCTAGTCAGAAAGGGAAGCCACCAAGAGTGCTGAGTGTGGCTGGAGATTGGTTAAAAGAACAGCGCAGCCTGTTAATGGTTGTTATCAGAAGCATCCAAAAAGTAGCACCGTACTTTAGGTGTTAATGCCATATGTTAGGGGGAGGGTTTATGAGTGGAAATGTTACATGTACAAGAAAGCTGAAGAAGGTTTTTTACTTATTCATTGTCCAGTTTGGGAAGTTTGGTGCTAGATTTGAAATTTGTGGTATTTTTGGGCAGATCGGTTAAAGACATGATAGCAAGGTACATTGTTTAAAAATTAATGAAAGTAAACTTCTTTGGTATCTTTTGGTGTCAATGTTTAGATTGAAACACTCCTCCTTGGACATAAAGACTAGAACCCTTTAGAGTCTTTTACTATTTTCTTGTCTTTGCCTTTTTAAGTCATTGTATCATGTTCTGTGTACACGGGATGACATCCTCTTGGAAACTTTTTAACGAAAAGCCTTCAATTTTCAACTAGTCAAGAAACTCTATTATCATTCTGATTATCAACTGTGTGTACTTTTTGAGAGGATAATCGGTTGCTGGTGTTTCCTGATAATGTATGAGCTACAAGCACTAAAATGTGTGCCCACGTTATTGGTATTCCACTAGTAGTTCCATTTAAAAGAAGTCAGTCGAGAATTACATGGAGAATTTACTGAACACTCAAGTTATACATGATTCGAATGATACAGTTAAGGTGTCTTGTGCACACACGAGATTATTTCACTAAACTGATGCGACTGAGCTGCCTTCAGTAACAAAAACCGGATTTATTTTTTACAGGTGGTGCAGAGTCGGCGTTATAGGGCTCAAAATGTTTTCAACGGGATCTGGAAACCGATCATTATGACCAGTTGAGTTAATCTTCCTTCATGGCGATTCGTTTTTATTACTTTCACTATGTGATGATAAATGTGGCAATGTTGAAAAGGCCAAGCAGCGAGTTTCTAGTGTACATTACTGCCATAGTACTTACGTAAGCTTTAATGTCAGTATTTACACAATACAGCACCTTCCTACTACCGAAAAACAAGAACAAAATAAAACTAAAACAATTTATTTTTGCAAACGATAAAATAATCTATACACTAAATTCATTTATGGTTAATTTATGTGCTTATTTTCTTGGGAGTCTTTGTCGCTTACATTTTGTAGGAGATGAAAGCTGCTGAATGAGTGAATAATGTGCTTATTGTTCTGTAATAAACTACAAATTTCGGTGAGAAATCAGGTGTCCCCTTTCCAAACACTTCTGCTATGCATTTCTAATATTCCCCAATTTTCCACTTGTCAGTTTAATTTCGATTACTTTGAAATTTCTTATACCTCAAGTTTTTCGTTCAAGACAAGTAAACATAAACAAAAACAGATGCCTACGTACCGTAATGTCAGAAAGCAATTATGTCTAAGTACTTTGTACGAGTTCAATTTGTTATGATCCCACATCGACTACACTTATGGGGGTGTAGGGGTTCTTAAGTCCTTGGGGTCCTCCCACCTATTGAACTAGTCTTTTGGGTTGGGCTCTTTCCTTGGGCTTGAGAACCTAACATTGGTATCAGAGCCTAGGTTCTTGACGCGGCGGAGGGGGTAACCTGGAAAGGGCTACCTTAACGGGACGACCAAAGGGTGCGCTACCGTTAAGAGTGAAAGCCACCAGAGTAAGGGCCATCGTGGGCGTCAGCTTCTGAAGGGTGGTGTAATGTTATGATCCCACATCGACTGCACTTATGGAGGTGTAGGGGTTTTTAAGTTCTTGGGTCCTTCCACCTATTGGACTAGTCTTTTGGGTTGGGTTCTTCCCTTGCGCTGGAGAACTTGACACAATTCCACTAATTCTCCTCTCCCTTGCAAGTTACTATTTAACCCACTAACACTAATGCTTTACTAAAAATAAATAAATGCAATTACTCACATAACAACTCGCAATAATTTGATATTTGAAATCTGTCATTCATTAGGAGTTGAGCCTAAGTCCATCCAGTTGTAAATAAAGATAGTATTAGACCACAACAAAGAAGTGTGAAACTTGCCTATAAAATAGTGAAATTGTCTATGTTTGGAGTTTAAATTCTCATCCCCTCTTACTATAAAATAGTGTAAAATATCGTTTGCAATAAACAAGCAAAGCCCTCCTATCCCTTGTCGTTGAAAATATTACAGCAATTAAAGGGATTACTACCAACCTCTCATCTTCACCTTCACCTTTGAGTGAACGTTTTTTATTTTGCGGTTGCGATTTTTTCAAAATCTTGGATACACCTAACCAAACCCATCATATCTTGTCATTGTCTTAGAAAGGGATCATCTCTGGATTTCTTTCACCAAATTCTCCTTATTAACTAGTCTGGATCCTTGAAATTTGATTCAACGGCTACAAATAAGAGCCTACTTTAAAAGTTATAATAATTTTAATCGTTGGATCAAATTTTAATGGGAAAGATTTGAAGAAAGGGATAAAAAGGTTTTTTTTTTTTTGGTTATATAAATAATATATTAAATGGACAAAAGCCCAAATAGAACAACAAAGAACTGGGCAAAGAAGAAAATTCAAAGCACCAGCAAACAAAAGGGAAAACCTAAAAACCAAAGCCTAAGCCACGCAGGGAACGTAACAAACAACTTAGAGATGAAGAAGCAGTAACATTCTAGTTATGAAAGACCCCCATGTTAATGGTGGAAGGCTTAACTTTCAACAACTGTACGAAACCTTCTGCTACAATTCTTTAGTTGATCCAATATGATGCGGTGTTGATTGTGTACTTTGAAAGTTAAGTCATGAAAAGTTGATGTTAACATCTATAAATTACAAAATGAGAATACAAAATCCAATCCCAAAAGGAGCACATAGTTTTATTTATTTATTAAGAAACGATATTATCTATACTAAGACGGTGGAGAGTGTACTAAGCCTCATAATAGATTAGCAATAATATGATTTAAATTCATCTTTGACAAGAAATGAGCACAATAGTTTCGTCATAAATTTTGCACTATAAATTTCATACACAATTTGTTAATTAATTCAGTCAAACAGAGAGAGAAATGTCGGCATCTACTTTATGGAGGGTCGCCTAACCTCCTTGTCTCTTTGTCTTAATATTTGCAATTTAAATACCAATTGTATGGTCATCATCCTATCATAAATGGCCATATTTCAAAACAAAACAAAATAAATAAGAACAAGTCCTTGTTTGTTTTTGGCAGCACCCAATGAGCTTTCTTGCTGTTTGTCTTTGTTAGGGCGTGTTTGGATTCTTCCAACCTTTGTGCATATTAACAAGTCATTGGCCCAGCGCTGATCGCTCAAGACAGAATCAAATAAACTAGGTTAGTTTGAGTATTGAGAGAAAATACCATCTATTTATATGTGCACAGATCCTTTAACAAGAGGGATTTCTATGTTTTTTCAAAAAATAGGGATTAGGTGTGGGGCCCACTCCACATCGAACTTCAACGATCCGAACCGTCTATTTTGTAAGTCTCGATTCGTAGATCATCTTTGCAAAAATTCAATTCAATCCGAAATCATTTGCTTATTTAATTATCAAGATAAAATTTCATTGTTTCTTACATAACAAAGTATTTGTTAATTTCTTTGAACCCAATTAGATGTCTTAAACATTTCTGATTTGGCTAATATTTTGCAAGGATGATCTATGAGTGCAACTTGAAAAATAGACGGTTCAGATCGTTGAAATTCGATATGGAGTGGACCCCATACCTAATCGCCATTTTTTTGAAAAAAAAAATGGGGACCCCTTTTGTTAAAGGATCTGTATATGTGTATATATTTGTGTTGAGTTTGACATGTACTGTGTACTTATTCTATTACAATGAGGCAGCTCTTTGATATGAGATGTGAGTGCAAGGTTTAAAAAGACAAATAGAAGGGAATTCAGACTATTATCATAGAATTAATGTGTGAAGTGGCTCAACTTTTATAAAGACATGCAAAGTTAAATTTCTAATGTGGGCATATTGTTGGGTTCAACAATAGATAACCTAATTATACCATGAAAGAAATTAAAGTTCCATTCTAAAATCAACTAGCTAAGAAATAACCAAACCTCTTGTTGGCGCATACAAAAATCCCTTTCTCTCTATTAGCCTCGCAGTCTCAACAAAAATGAGTAAACACAATTTTTTTACAATATATTTACGACAAGAGGGTGAGAGATTGACCCAAATTACACGATAAGCATAAGCTAACCATAATAGTTTGATAAAAAAAAAAAAAAAAAAAGTTTGATTCGAACTTCGCCATCTATAAAAATCAAATATAAAATCTTCCACCTAATATCATTAAACTATAGTGACAATAAAAAAAAAAAATATTTGAAAGTGCAAGAAAAGGCTCATCTTCCCACAAATTTCGTGTTCCACTTGGGAACGCAGGACAACAAAAGGATAAGGACAAAAGGACTCCGCCACGCATTGTCGACAACGTAGCCGTGACGTTCCGTCCGTCCTCCAAAGCTCCCGACTTTTAGTTTCATTAACCTTCAACTGTGATAAAAACAGAGCAAAAAAATCCCAGAAGAAGAATATCAGCTCTGTGCTCCAAAGAGAGAGAGAGAGAGAGAGAGAGAGAGAGATTGAATTTGAAGAGCCTGCTGTCCTTGAATTCTCACGGCCTTCGAACTTCTACTTGGGTTTTTGATCAATTACAAAACCCAGTAAGGATTTCCTTCTTCTTTCTTCGCTTGGTTAGTTCTTCTGCAACTAGTTTCTTTCTTCAGCTGCTTCTGTTGTTCTATTTGTCACTTCTCCGGCGACCTCCTTCCTGAATTTCATTAGTTTTCTTTCTGAATTTAATCTGCTAATTAGGTGCTATTGGTAAGGCCTGATTTTGTTCAGAAAGCACTTTGATTATACGTGCTTTTGTTAGTTGCTGTGAATGCTTGTTTGAGAGTACACATTTTTCTCAACTTGGGAATTCATGCAATTTTGGTTCTTGCATGAACACTTGGAATAGGATACTTGTTTAGAAATCCCCTGAATTATTCGGCTAACTTTGGTATCGAATTCATTACCAAATCATTCTTGGTTGCTATACATATGACACCTATGTTTCAAGACGAAGGGTCATCGTCTGCACCTTCATCTCCTCTCCAATTCTTTTCCACGATGTCGCTTTCGCCTAGTTTAGGCTCACCGTACCCTTGGCTTAAGGAGCTAAAATCCGAGGAGCGCGGTTTGTATTTGATCCACTTGTTGCTCAATTGTGCAAACCATGTTGCCACCGGAAGCCTTGAGAATGCAAATGCCGCCCTTGAGCAAATCTCCCAACTCGCCTCTGCTGACGGTGATACCATGCAGCGGATTGCTGCCTACTTCACCGAGGCTCTTGCTGATCGAATCCTCAAAGCTTGGCCCGGTCTTCACACGGCCCTGAATTCCACTAAAATATCTTTGGTTTCGGAGGAAATTCTAGTCCGGAACGTGTTTTTCGAGATGCTTCCCTTCCTAAAGGTCGCTGTTGTGCTCACAAACCAAGCTATTATGGAAGCCATGGAAGGGGAAAAGATGGTGCATATAATTGATCTAAGTGCAGCTGAACCTGCACAGTGGATTGCTCTTCTTCAAGTTCTAAGTGCGAGGCCTGAAGGTCCGCCGCATTTGAGAATCACCGGTGTTCATCAACAGAAAGACGTACTTGATCAAATGGCTCATAGATTGACTGAGGTGGCCGAAAAATTGGATATCCCATTTCAGTTCTGTCCCATAGTCAGCAAATTGGAAAATCTCGATATGGATAAACTTCGCGTCAAAACTGGCGAGGCTCTAGCTATCAGCTCGGTGCTCCAGTTGCACTCACTTCTGGCGTCGGATGATGAACTCCTGAAAAGGAAATCCCCATTAGCATCAAAGGGTTCAAATGGAAATCACTTGCCAAGAGCATTGCAAATGAGCCAAGGCACATTGGGTGAGTTGCTAGAGAAAGAGATGGGCAACAGGTATAGCCCGAGTCCTGATTCAACCTCGTCATCACCGCTCTCTTTAACTCCTTCGGCGAAATTGGACAGCTTTCTTAATGCATTTTGGGATTTGACACCGAAAGTCATGGTAATAACGGAGCAAGATTCTAACCATAACGGATCCACTCTGATGGAGAGACTACTGGAAGCTCTGTACTCGTATGCTACATTGTTTGATTGCTTGGAGTCTACGATGCCGAGAACCTCATTGGAGAGACTGAAGGTAGAGAAAATGCTGTTCGGGGAGGAGATAAAAAACATTATAGCTTGCGAGGGATCTGAGAGGATCGAAAGACACGAAAAGCTTGAGAAATGGATTCAAAGGCTTGATTTAGCGGGCTTTGGGAATGTGCCCTTGAGCTATTACGGAATGCTGCAGGCAAAGAGGATGCTGCAGGGCTATGGTTGCAACGGGTATAGAATGAGGGAAGAGAACGGTTGCGTGTTGGTTTCCTGGCAAGATCGACCGCTGTTTTCGGTGTCAGCTTGGAGATGCAGGAAGTAAAACATGAGTATTGATACTGATCATCTCAATGATGATGGAGTTTCTCGTCTAGTCATGAAGAATTTTGTCCGACTGAATCTGTCTGCATTTCATTTGTTTATCTTTTATTTTTCGTTTTAGATCTAATTGAACGAATACTGATACTGACGTTTGGTGTTTGAATCTATATATGCGTAAGTTGTTGATGGAGTTTCTTGTGTTTTGGTTTTCTTTTCCTATGTATCTAATTTATCACAGGTGGTGCTGATATTTGCAAATGGGCCAATTTAAAAAAACACCCTAACAACTAACACTATTATGGGCTGATTTATTACTAAGGTGCTTTTATAAAAAATAGTTATAAAAAAAAAAAGTTGAGCTCAAAAAAGTGTTTGGTAAACACTTAAAAATAATTTATTTTCACAGTTTTGGGTGAAAAAAAATCTGAAAACGTGAAGCAGTAAAAATAAGCTTATTCTTACAGCATAGTAGAAGCAGTTTTTTTTTTAAGCACATCAATACCAAATTAGCCCTAAATGTTATGCAAAATCCTTTTTTTATTTATTTATTAAACCAATGCTTTAAAAGGCAAAAGCCTGGGCAAATCGTTTCATAGATAGTAAGACAAAGCTTCACGAGATCTAAAAATTTTAATATATTATATTATATAATTGTATACAATATATAAAAAGTATAATACTTGTAAAACAAATATTCATTGTTAGTCAAAAGTGCACAAGTCACAAACAAGTTTTAACTAAGCACTCAAATTAACAGTCTAGTGATATTCCTCTTCATTTGTAAGTGAGAGATCTTAGGTTTGATTATCACAAAAGGTGAATTTGAACACATTATTGCTAGCTCATTGTGAGACTAAGCCTACATCCCCCTCTTAGTGTAGATAATATCGTTTGTTAAAATAAATAAATAAAACAACGATCAAATTGAGTGGAAAATCAGACATCTAGAGTCTTAAGCAAGTGCATATTTATACATATACGAGAGTTTTGGATTTAAACATATACAAAACCCCTCAAAGAACCCAATTAGGAGGAAAAAAATTCATCACATAGTCACTTGTCATGTTCTAATTAATTCTTTGTGTGTAAAGCTTCTTTTTGTACCCTCCATTGAAATTTTTTTTTATGAGGTTCAACTTCGATAAGTTAGAAATGTGTTTTCTAAAGTATTTGAGTTGAAATGTTTTGTCCCCTCTCTACATCTCTCATCAGCCTAAAAACAGACCTAATATGTCTTTATTTGCGTCATGAGAGATGTAAGAAGATTGTACTACAAAACAAGTTGCAGGGAAGTCCTATATTAGGCCAAACTTTGACATCAATGAGTCCATTATTTGTAAGTCCACTCAACATCGACACACAAAACGTTAATTAGTTAACTTCCATCATACTCTTTTTTTTTTTTTTTTTTTTTTTAGTAGAACGATAGCATTAGTGTTAAATAGTTAGTTAGAGGGAGAGAAACAACGGGGATTGAATCACAGCGTTAGTGTTAAATAGATAGTTAGAGAGAGAAATCAGTGGAGAATGAACCTACATCATAATGCATAAATATGATTATTTTTTGCCATTCGTTATGGTTCCACTTGATACAAGTAAATTATTGTAACCAACCACCTGATACCTTCAACGATGGAAAGCAGGTTCCAAGGAACACCACAACGACATTGGGCAGCTTGGATAGTGAGCCAAGAATCTCCCTCCACCGTAGCAAATCATTTTCTTGTGGCATACTTCGTACCCTCCTTCAAAGCCATCGCCTTGCCCAACCCCATTCAAATTCAAAGTCCCATCACCAAGGATATAAATGGAAGGAAGGGTTATATTTTTCTTTTATTGAAGTTACATAAATATCTTCAACTAACAGTGTTAAAAAAGTTCATAGAAAACTCGAAATGACTCGTAAGCTAACGAATGATTAATAGGTTCATCTGTTAACAATTTAATCCGTTAAGCATCCATCCAAATGTAAATTTCAACGGATGGATTGGATCGGGTTGTTGCGTTGGATTCAAAATGCCAGGTGTACTTGCAACCCTAAAAACAATCTTTTATCCGTTTAGAGACTTTGACCCGACATGGCACAAGGCAATCTGGGCATCCGAAGGGGATTAAGAATTAGTAGGGTTCAGGCCCACGCATATAAGCCCGCCAGGTCTCTCTCTCGGCGAAGCTCGAGTACGCTTCGCTTGTTTAGTTGGTAGCTAAAGCAGTCTGTCTCTCTATCTGCGTTCAATTTTGTTCTTTGTCTCTCAAGAAGTAAGAGAAGAAGAGAGAGAGAGAATGAGCAGTTGGAAGAGTCTTCTTCTTCGAATTGGCGAAAAGTCTTCCGACTATGGCACCTCCGACGACGTTAAAGAACACATTGTTCGTACCTCCCTCTCCCTCTCTCTCTCTCGCTCTCTTTGTTGTGATTTTTAAAACCCTAATTTGCTTCGTCTTCTCAACCTTTTCAATTTCTGTGTAGTATGTTTTATTGATTGATTCTCTTGGATTTGCAGGAAACTTGCTATGGCGTGCTTCGCCGAGAATTGGAGCACTCTCCCGACGACGTTTCGCAAGTAAAGCTATTTTTTTTGTTTCAGTGCTGTACATTATACAAGCTCCAGCCCCACTTTTAGGTTATAGTAATTTCGTTTACTGACTGTTGATGAAAAGGCAAAGAAATAAAAAGTGATTAAATTTAGTTCGCGAAAATTGACATTATAAGCTAGGATATGTTTTGGGTCGAGGTTTTAGGTTCTGCTGGATGTCTTTTTATACGAAATCTAAGTATCTCCAACCAAAAACTAAAAGTCTGAAGCACCTGATAACACCAGGGAAGATAAAATAAGGGAAGAATTTTAAATTCTCTTGGCTTTCATCATTTTCACTTAAGATAATGGATCAGAAAATACAAGGAGAGTAGAGGGACATGGGGACGATTACTTTAGATGTTCCTTTCAAACACACCAAAACTCTCTCTTTAATATAGAAATTTGGGAAGAAAAAGAATTCCATACTCGTAGATACTTGTTCTGCTGTTATACACATTAACTTTGTACTTTTTCTTCTGACAGTTCCTTATCCAGTGTGCCGAACAGTTGCCTCACAAGAGTCCTTTATATGGAACAGTGGTAGGGTGTATAAATACATTGCTGCTGACTTTATTTATTTAGGTTTTTTCGATTCTTCAGTTCTTCTAGTGTTTCTCCTTTCATCCCTATATATAGTATGCATATGAATGCTTTGCTGAACTTTGAAGTGTATAACTATATACCTTCAAACTTACTATGCCTAACCTAAAAGGTTCCATTTTCTTCAAACTGACTTGAATATTGACCCAAACTAAAATGTTTCTCTTCTGATTAAGCGAGGATCACACATTTAATCACCGGAAATGCTCATCTAGGGCACCTTTAGGGTTCACACATTTTTCAGACCATGAATTAGATTTGCACAATCACAATGTTAGTATAAAAGGAAACAAACCAATTATATATAAAAAAAAAAAAAAAAAAAAAAAGCTTTGGAATTTGGTGATGAAGTAATTGAAATTACTGCTTGTTGAATAACAAGTTGATTTTAAAGTCTTTTGTGTTTCATAATTAATTTAGACTCTTATGAGGTGCATTTTGAAGATTTTTTTATTAATTGCATTGTATTCAGTTATGTTTGGGAGAAAAAAAAAGAAGGAAAGCTTAACCATTACATGTAGCTGCACAAGTCTAAATGAAGGGGTTTAGCTCCATCAGATGTATATTTCTTGGATGGTGCAATGACCATACATGGTGGATTCATATACATTACTTATGAGTATCATATTACGTACCACATGTGTTAAAAGGTGTTTTTTTTTTTTTTTTCTACTAATAACATTCCTAGAGTCTACTATATGCATATTTTCTTACTTCTTGAGCTATAATTTCTTCAATATCCATTTTTCTTGTGTACTGCTTCGGACTCTTTGGGATTGTTTACTCACACACTCTCTCTCTCTCTCTCTCTCTCTCCAGATTGGCTTATTAAATTTGGAGAACGAGGAATTTATTAGGAAAGTAGTTGAGAACACTCAAACTAATTTTCAGGTGAGTGATCCTATGGTTGAGACCAAATATGGGCTGCTGCATTATAATTTATAATAAAAGAAGAAAGCCAGTTTTTTTATTTTGTTTTTAATTTATTTTAAAAGCAAATTGGAGCATGTGCCAAGAAGTAGTTTCTAATTGATGCTCTGCAACTTGGAATGCCCTACACCTTGCATATTTTTCATGTTCTGTTTGATATTCATTTGGATTTTATTATTGCTGCTGCCATGGCTGATGATTTCAGAAGGCTTGGTTCTTTTGTCTCTCAACAAATTGGCAAAAGGGTTTAATTACTTTGAATTTTGACTATGATAAAAACATTGAGGCATGCCAGTGTTCGATTAAATGGTAGTGTGAATGAAATGACGTTCCTAGTTCATGAATGTGTTCTTGAATTATATAAATATATATATATATATATATATATAATATAGAAGATTAGAAAAGTAAACTGGAATAGTGGATAAGAACAAGTGAACATATTGTCCTCACAAGTTGTACTTTGGGGTTTTATTAATAAAAAGAGACATCTTATAAATAAAAAGAGAAAGAGAGAGATGAATGAGTGAACTGGAATTGTGGGATTTGAGCTGCCCATTTACTTTTTAGGTTAATCATGGGATGTCCGACAGTGAGTATTTGAGGTTTAAATATCTGGTGCATGCAAGTTAAGTGGTCAAGGTTGATTAAAGTGTGTGTGAAATTTTTTATTTTTGTTCTTAAAATTGAAGGAGAGAAGAGAGTGAGAGGGAACGCGGGAATGGGAAGAGAGGAGAGGTTTATTTTTATCCTCTTTTTTTTTTTTTTTTTTTTTTTTTGTTTATTATTTTATTTTTTAAATTGGAGATGTTAAAATCAGCTGTAGGTGATGCTTAATCAAAAACAGTAAAATTTTGTTTTTTGAAATTATGTTACTGCCCTTAACTTTTATGTTGTAATAGAAGACTAAATAGTCTTTTCACCCTCTTTTGGTTGACAAAGAGGGTTCTATTAATATGTAGTTTAGATTTTATAAGGCTATGTTTGAAAGATTAAAACTATTGGATGATTATTCATCTCCTTTTGATATATCCTTTATTCTTTTTAGTGAGGATTTAAAATTGACACTCTTCTTTTTCTTGGTTTGTGTTTGATATTCAGGATGCTTTAGCTTCCGGAAATTGTAACAAGATTCGTATTTTGATGAGGTTCCTGACTGTTATGGTATGTATCATGTTGCTATTGGTGACTGATGAAATTCAGGAACAGATTGAGAACACAAGAATACAATCAGATATATGTTATTCATTATACGCTTTAGTTCGCTCAAATTTACCAAGGAAATCTTTTAGTTAATGGAGTCTGGGAATGTAATGTTGTCATCCATATGCCATCAACTTAAACTTTAGGCCATATCTTACCTTTGGCTGTTCATATGAATACATTTTGTATCTCTGCAGCAATTTCTAGAAGCTTTTTTATTTAGACCATGTACAAGGTACAAAGTTCTAAAGTTTCATCTCCTACTGACTGGAGTACAATTTAAAGGAAATGCATGTCATTAATATAAAGAACATATATAAGAAATTTTTACTTTCACATTTACCAATGATGACATTGGACTTCTACCCAGGTTTAATATACAACAAAAAGCAGTCCTACTACTACTAACCAAATTATGTTATCCAAAACACTATTCATATCTTTTGTTGTCTCTACCCATAATATTAAGTTTTGGTTTTCCCCTTCCTCTTAGAACCATAAATATCGCAAATAGACTTCAATATTCATGAAAACAAGTTTTTTAATCCATATACATGTGTATGCATAGAGTAATGTTCTTTTGTCCAACTTATATTGCCAACGAATGCATCAGTTTCAAGACTGTGAATTGGAGTATACATTTTTATAAAATCCAACTTGATCAATGTTTCAGATTCCCTGTCTTGGCAAAAGAACATCGCCTTTTTTATCTACTATATACATATCTTTCTACATGAGTGCGTGAATTTTACTAAGGTATAATTTTTTTCCCTTGTGGTAACTTTCTCCTTCTATAGATGTGCAGTAAAGTTATCCATCCCAGTTCTCTTGTGGTTGTGTTCGAAACATTGTTATCGTCAGCTGCAACAACAGTTGATGAGGAGAAAGGCAATCCATCCTGGCAATCACGAGCTGACTTTTACATAACATGCATTTTATCTTGTCTCCCTTGGGGAGGAGCAGAACTCATTGAGGTACTTTTATAATGGTGCTTGATAAAAGAAAAAGTTTCTCTTTTATGGTATCAATGTTTAATTTGTTTGATTATTGTTTTTCAAAATATTCCGATATTCTATGTCTGCTTATGAACCTCATAAAACTTTTAGTCTTCGGTCTGTTTAAACTAAAAGTACGATACTAACTGTTCCTGTGGAGTCTAGGTTTTTTGTTGAGAACTCGTTACATAAAAGGCATGGTTTGTTGCATTCTTACTATAAGCAATTTAGACCTCCAGAATTTGTGTCTCACTTTTGTTCCGGCCACTAACTATTTAAAAATAAAAAAAAATTATTGCCCGGCTTTAAGCGGCGTCTCCAAGATGTTTCTGTTCCACGTCTGACCTGAAAAGTTTAATGGATGCACGCTATCACATGTTGTAGCTATGTTCGAGGGCTTCTGTGTCTGGCACAGATGTAGTGGCCCTTTTGGTTGTGGTGAAGCTTCATGGGAGTATAGTTGGTGGCATGGGTCATTGTATTTTCCCATTAGGTGGTTTGGACATGTGAAAAAAAGACCTATAGATGCTCCAGTAAAATGTGATTATGAGATTGAGGCCCAGGGCAAAAGGGATAGAGGAAGGCCTAGGAAGACTTGAAAAGAGACAGTAAGAAAAGACATGGAGTACTTAGAGCTAACGGAAGACTTAGCGCAAAACTGAGCGCATGGTGTAGGATTCAACAGCTGAACCCACGTAGTGGGATAAGGCTTTGTTGTTGTCGTTGTTTACTGTTTGACTCAACTATGGCTTACATTTCCAGTTTTCTGTTTCATTATGAGTTTAAATGCTTCAGTCATGATTTGTTGTTGTCTCACTGCAGCAAGTCCCTGAGGAAATCGAGAGAGTTATGGTCGGTGTTGAAGCTTATTTGAGCATAAGAAAACGTTCTTCTGACACTGGGTTGTCCTTTTTTGAGGATGATGATGAGAATGCGAGAGAACCTAGCGATAAGGTATAAGTTATTTGAACATCATATTTGCTTTTCCCTTTAGATTAAAATATCATTAGGTGATTCGCATATATTGTAGTCTACCAGAAATATTGGCCTTTTAATTTCGTAGATTGTATTGATTGTTAGAGGTGGTAGCTGGTTTAATTATTGTTGCTTCTCTGTGTTTCCCCCTGTTTCCAGTTTTTTCTGCAAGTGACAATTTATTAGTGTCCATCAAAACTGTCATCTAGAAATAGCATTCACCATGAATTTCTTCTTTCATAACCATGATATTTCATCTTACAACTTTACTCTTAACAGATTAGGACTTAGTATTGATGCTTGGAATGATCCTTTTTAAAGTCTCTGGTTTCTCCACATGCAATGAACTCTAGTGTTATTATATATCTCAAATCACTTTATTATAACGAACTGGAAAACATTTTCTTGGTAGGCCCCCTTAAGTATATCCCTTGATCTTTTATCATAGGCATCTTCTAAGTTATTGAATATCATGCTCGCCTTGAATTGTCTTAGTGAGTTGATTGTCTACATTTTGGATTTGCCTTGCAAAATGTGGAATGGATATTTGACACTGTTTCTATTCTTACTAGTTGTGACCTAATCCCATACTTCCCATACTGTGACTCATCAATTTAATTCCTTCGTAATTTCCTCAACTGATCTCATTCACCATTGCAACTTGAATTAAAGTCTTGTTAAATGATTTTGTTAGCCACTCAATTCTTGGGTATTCAAGAGTTTTTTACACTCATACAGCTATTTTATGTGGTCCTAGAACTTTATATTTTCCTATCTTTTAATTAACTTCCCTACTTCTGTGGATTGTGCATATCATCCCAATATTATGTTCTTTTCGTATACATTTAATTTGCTTCATATCTCTATTATCTAGTCTGACTGTTATCCTATTCATTGTTTTACACTGCCTTGTAATTTTATCCTAACCACACTGTTTTTTTTTAAAAACTTTGGTAGGATTTCTTGGAAGATTTGTGGGGCCGAATACAAGTTTTATCTAGCAATGGATGGAAACTTGATAGTGGTAATGATCAAGTTTCCCAGAGTTCATTTAAACTTAAACATTATATTTGGCTTGTCAGTCTTCTTTATTCTATATTTTCTCATGATTATTTCATTGTTTGATCAAATTCTATGCACTCACTTGGCAGTTCCTAGACCTCACCTATCATTTGAAGCACAGCTAGTTGCAGGAAAGTCTCACGAGTTTGGACCCATCAGCTGTCCTGACCAACCTGCTATGCCTTCAACAATGTCTAATATAACTTATGGTAAACAAAAGCATGATGCCGAGTTTATCTATCCACAAAGGATACGAAGGCTGAATATATTTCCTGAAAGCAAAACTGAGGTAGTTTGCTATCTGAGAACTAAATTCCTATGTCTAAACCAACTTTCTTGTTCTTAATGTTTGTTAATTTTAAGCTCGCTAGTGATTTCTTATTACATTTTCCCTTTTTATTTTCTTTCTTTTAATGTTTTCTGTACGACTTGAGTGCCACACTGCTGTAACCAGCTTAAAATATCCAAAGTTAAAATTTTTTGTTTCATAACTCTCTATTCGGCACAAAAAGGATAAACGATGTTCCCTCCTCAATTGTATGTTGTATGGTTAAGCGTATGTTTGCAGTGGGTTGTATTGTTACAGTGAAACAAGCCGTAGTATTTTTTTGACAATAGTGTAGATCTTTTCTGTAAGTCTGCACTTAGCCATATGAAGATGAGTTTTTTTATTATCAAATGATATTCAGCATTGGGTGAACAAGAGTGTCCTGTCCCTAGGTGTCCAACCAGGGAATTTAGTTATTTTTTATTAAGAAGCATCCATAAAATCATAATTCTTGAAGTTTGTTGGATCAAATATTTGCTAATTTTTAGGCTGTTTTTCTCTCCTAAGCCTAAAAAGAATTCATATATGTTGTGAATGTCGTTTATGGCCTTGAGATTTAACCAATGGCCCAGATTTAAAAGCTTCTCTTTGTTCAGGTATCTGCTTCTAGATATGATTTTCAATTCAAAGCAGTATTTTTTCTAGGATTTTAATCCTTCTGGGATTATTTATGGAATTGTATTGGTAAAGAGTGAAAAGAAATTTCTTCGTGCAATCACTCTTGAATTTTTTATAGAATGAAGCTCCAGATCAAGTTGATGTTTGTAAAACTATTTTGTAACACATTTACATGATGTATACTTTATGTTAACTTATACAAACTACAAAGGCAAAAAGGAAATTTTATTCTTAGAGTTTTTACAATAGTTTCTGTTCAGTATGTAGTCCAATTATGTCAAGAAGTTTTTGAATAGTGCACAGTTAAGAAGAGAACGATAATATGGGATAAATTAATAAATATGGATCCTCTATAGGCAACAGAAGAATTTGGTTGCATCTGGTACTGGTACTGTTTTCCACAGTTCTGATTTCAATATAAACTTGATGGATTCTTCATATGTTGTCATTTTTACTTTATTATTTATTTTACCGATTTTGAGTTACTAGCTTATATCATGTTCATTGCATACTTTTTTTCTGCTTGTTTGAGCGCATTTCTGCAATAAATTTTGCACATCAATTTTATTGGTGATTGGTTGTAAAATATGTTCTTTTAGTTATTGATGATATGAAAATCTTTTGTTTTTGTTGATGACAGGACGTGCAACCCATGGATCGCTTCATCGTGGAAGAGTATCTGCTAGATGTGCTATTTTACTTAAATGGCTGGTTTGTACCTCTCAATGAACTCCTAATAGAAGACATAACTAAATTTCTTATAGCTTGCTCACTTTAATTAGTTTGTTGACTTTCTGATGAGTAGTATCACTTTGTATTCTGCTTTTTTCTTTTTCTTTTTGGAATTGAGTATATGCTACCAGTTCAAACCAATAGACCAACTCATTTTTCTCTTGAAAAGATTCTGTTAGGTGTCTTGTGTTTTTATTGTTGCAAAAAGGTTTTATAATGTATATGATAGCAGAATTGTGTGATGGCTAACTGCTTAGTTTATGCATTTCTTGGAAAGGATGAACTTCATTTTAAAATGTTAGATAATTTAGTCAGATACTATGTAAAATCAAACTCGTTTGAGGCATTTAAACATTCAAACCTAATAGTCAAATTTTGATGCATGTCGTATTGCTTAATTTGTGTCTGTCTTTGCAAAATAATGTGTAAGTGCGGGTTGAGCAGAGGTTGTGATTTTGGATATTCTGTTGGAGGCTTGCAGCGATATATTTGTTGTGTTTGTTTGTTCATGTGAACAAAGAAGTTTGTTGCTTTTAAGTCTTGTCCTGCTAATGGTACCAAAAGCATTGATTGGGGGCAGAGAAGGATAATTTGGGTGTTTCCTTTTAGTGGTTTTAGACTTTTAGTTATAAGATTTTTCTAAACTAGCTCGATGTGTGGAAGAGAAAAACAAGCAGATACCTAGTTGAAATTTTACTGGTGTTTTGAAATCTGGATTAGTTGGTGTTATCTTACTATCTTGTATTCATTAATGTGTATGCAGGTGGATTGATATTAAACAATGCAGTTTTACTTTCTGATTCCTTGTACTTAGAATTCTTCGTTATTTCTGTTTTTATTTGATTTTTGGCCTTAACATTTATTCTGTTTGTTCTTCGTTCATGCAAAGCTAGTCGAAAAGAATGCGCTTCATATATGGCTGGCCTACCTGTGCCCTTTAGATATGAGTATCTTATGGCAGAGACAATTTTCTCCCAGGTAAGTTGTTAACCTTTGCATTTTTGCAGTCTTTTAGTTCATATTTTGATGAGATATTTTATTCTCGTTCCAGTCATACTTTATCCATATGTGAAATATATATGATTTGTTAATCGTATGAATTTAACACATTGTAGCAATATTTGGTGGCTTAGTTATGAGTTAAGAGTTAAATGGGCTGTATGGGTGGAGTTGTTTCTTCAGTTTGGTTGCTACAGTTTTTCCAGTGTTATTTGCAAGTAATCGTTTTGTAGGGTGATTCTCCAAAGCTGCATATAGTTTGCCTAGGTTTTAGGTTTTGGAACAATCAGTTTATCTTCATTTCAACGGAAATATTCCAAGGAGAGTTTTTTCTTTTATTTGGAGAAATGGTCTGTATACATCCATATGGACATAAAACATTGGCAGTCTGAATTTAATTTTCAATCCCAATTTGCTAGCTGATTAATAACTCTTGAAGATTTTTTTCATTTAAGGTTATGGAATTGTTTTCTAAATTAATATGGGTACCTTTTGTTTAAATTCATCTTGATTTATTGTTCAAATCTTTAAGGATATTTTATGGGGAAATACCATGTTATAGGGTTATAAAGATTGTAAATGAATTTATTGATGATGAAATAGCTTAAAATGCAGACTATTCTTTTACAATTACATGTTAATTACGGATTTTTGTCACAAAGTATATAATAGTCTAACATGGAGTTTGAGAATGAGATTCATATTAGAATTCAATATATTTTTAGTGAGTATATTTTTCATTGAGTAGAGTAACAAATGAACTTCCCAAAGTAGAAAAAGGTTTATAAATTTTTCCTTTGACTACAGATTTCATTAACTTTAACTCCACTGAGCAAGCTTAACGGAATAAGATAGGATTAGATCCATATTTTCCCTGCTTATTCTTGGACATTATTTTTTTATTAACAGATTTGTTCCTTGACTATATCTTTATAAAATTGTATGGTTTAAACTTTCTTATGTGAAGCAAAATGATGTGTTTTATATTTGCGCAGTTGCTTATGCTACCACAACCCCCTTTCAGGCCAATATATTACACACTAGTTATTATCGACCTCTGTAAGGTAATATGAATGCGATTATTTTGTCTATGTCTTTGTCTTTTGTCCGATTGAATTTAAGTACACATCAATTTAAAGCAATCTGACTATGAAGTTTAATTCTTAGGCTCTTCCCGGAGCCTTTCCCGCAGTAGTTGCCGGTGCTGTACGAGCTCTTTTTGACAAAATAGCTGATTTAGATATGGAATGTCAAACACGACTCATCCTTTGGTTTTCACACCACTTGTAAGTTCCAGCATAAGCAGTACCACTAGCATTTTTAAGTGATGAATATTTCAAATCTCCTTTCTAACTTGCCATTTTGCGACCTTGCTACATTACCTTGTTAAGTATATTTACTTTAAGGGGATAGACTGCTTGAAAAGTTATTAGCCTCATTGCTGTACACATGTTTGGACCTTGCACTACAGAAATAGCATCTTTTTTTGTAAACTCCTATCTCATTTGAAGGTGGGATTCTATCCTATGTCCCATAACAGCCAAGGACATTCCTGAATTTTTGGTAGGGGAATTACTACCAAGCTATGAAGCACGGATACTCCAAAAATTATAGATATTTTTTTCCCTATTGTATGCGGTAGCTGCTGGATAATTCTGAGATAGAATACATAGATGGTACTTCAAGTCTGTATCCATCAACTTTTTGCCAACTTTTGACTTTTGGATACCCGTATCCACATGACGGACACACATGCTAAATTCAACATAATGATTATTTGCATTTATTTTAAAAGAAGTTTGGGCTATTGTATTATTTGGAAGTGATAAGTGATATATAACTGGAAATGAAAGAAGATCTTTTTTGCTCTGGTGTGACAAAGCAAATTAAGGGGCTAGGACTATATTTTGCAACATAGAGAAAGAGAAGAGCTGTAAGAAAGATATGAATGCTATAAACTCATTTTATTACAGTTGTATTCATGTTTTGTCCATATCCTAGCTTTTGGAGATTTTCCGTGTCTCTGTATCCTGATGTATCGTGTCCCATTACCTGTAACTGTATCCATGCAACGTAGCTGCCGAGCTATCTAGCTCTGTAGACATGGATAGAATCTGGATTTTAGTTAATGTACTGAATTTGTTAACCTTCATAATTCCTAATATACTATGCCTTCCTGACCATGCAGATCAAACTTTCAGTTCATCTGGCCATGGGAAGAGTGGGCTCATGTCTTAGACCTTCCAAAATGGGCCCCACAGCGTGTTTTTGTTCAGGAGGTGCTGGAGAGAGAAGTCCGTTTATCTTACTGGGATAAAGTGAAGCAGGTACTTAACCATTCTTAAGGATATTGATAACTAGAATTGAGGTTTTTACAGCACAAGGCTTGACACCTTGAACTAAATTAACTCTCGGTTTATAGGATGTTATGCAATCACTATTTGTTCCTAGGTTATTCTTTTTCTAATATAGTTCTCTAATTATATTCCTTTTAGAGTATTGAGCATGCCCCTGGTCTAGAAGAGTTGCTTCCTCCCAAGGGAGCACCGAATTTCAAATTTAGTGTTGAAGAAACCAGCGAAGGAAATGAGCTAAATGCACTTTCTTCTGACCTCAGAAACATGGTGAAAGCTAGGGCATCTGCCCGTGAAATGATAGTATGGATAGAGGAAAGTGTGTTTCCTGTTCATGGGATGGAAGTTACCCTCAATGTGGTTGTGCAAACTCTCCTCGACATTGGATCTAAAAGTTTTACTCATTTGATTACCGTATTGGAGAGATATGGCCAAGTCATTGCAAAACTATGTGCTGACCAGGATAAGCAGGTCATGCTGATAAATGAGGTTGATTCTTACTGGAGGAATAATTCTCAAATGACTGCTATTGCAATAGATAGGATGATGGGCTATCGACTTTTGTCTAATCTGGCCATTGTCAGATGGGTCTTTTTACCTGCAAACATTGAGCAATTTCATATATCAGATCGTCCATGGGAGGTATGCTTACAGCATTTCTTTTGCATTAAACTTAAACTTGTCTTTCTGCTGTTATAACTTTTTGCGTTATAACGCATGATTGAGTTTTGGTGTACTTGGTAGTTGTAAGGTCATGTTTTACCTTATTGGCATCTACCTTGAAAACAACATGAACAGAACACTTCAGAGTGGTACAAATCTATACATCTGCTTCTAATGTAAGATAGTAAAGTTAATATGGCATCTATCTTGCTCAAACAAATGGAAACTGAAATAGTATAAGCTTTAAATTTGGTCACATTCAAAATCATTATGCTAAGATAGGCAATTCAAGATAATGCCACTCTAGTGGCAAATGTGGATGATTGTTAAAACAGGAGACTTATCAAAATGAAAAAAGAAAGAAAAAGGAAATAGCGCTTTGCAGGTTTTCTCTTGTTTTGGCCTGCATTCTTATATTCTCGATTGTTTTTCTGTTGTAATTTTACTTTGTGTGAGATCTTCCAAATTTTAGAGCTTTCCATATTCTTGCTTGCATGATGTTGGTATGGTGGATATTATAACTAATACACTGCAATTGTTTTCTCTTATTGTGGCCTTCTTGATTTGTGTAAAGGATTTAGTCAACCAGATTGATTCATCTTTGCTATATTTCCAAACTTCACCTTTCTTACCATTTTTATTGTATACATGGCCTTTGTTTCCATAATGGGAATTTACCCTGCTAAGGTTCAAATAAATGAACATACGTGTTCATCAACTTGGCTTCAAGAATAATTGTGAATGTTTCTGGTATCAGTTAGAACTCAAAACCAACCTACATTTACTGGTTAACATTTAAACAATATTGAACAAAGTAAAGATTTACTAGTTGTGGCCATCTTGTGTCCTTGTAAATTTCTTGTTTATGGTAATTCAATTTGTTTTCTTTTAAAACAAAATTACTGGTAAACATTTAGGTTTTTTTTTTAAGAATACTTATATAGGGTAGCGTTCTTTTACCAGGGATATATAGGGTAACGTTCTTTGACCAAATTTATGAAATGTTCTTTGACACTAGACGCAACACGATTCCCCATGATCAATGGTTGACAGAGTGGCAACATGACGTGCAAGATATTTGGTAAAAGAACATTTTGTCACATAAATTTTCTTCTAAGGTTTTCAAATGGGGTTTTGTTTCTCAGATCGGTCAAGTGTGATGGTTGAGATGCCAATAATTTCACTGAACCGTCTACAGAGTAAAATATACAGTTCGGATCGTTGAAACACACGTACGTATTTGTTGTGAATTGATCATTTGTTTTCTTCACTGCCCGGTAGCTTTAAATATATGCTTGAAGTTGTTTAGGGAGTTTGGTATCAGCTGGGTTTTACACATGGATTGTTATCCTTTTATGGTAGAGAAGCATAAATTACCAGGAAAGTGGAAGAAAGCCAAGGTCTGTTGGGGTTTTATAGTTTCAGCTATCTTCTGGGCCATTTGGATGGAAAGAAACAGGCTGATTTTTTAGGACTACTGCTATCTTCTGGGCCATTAGTTTCAGTTCAGCTATCTTTGGGATAAGACTCGGTTATTGTCATCTCTTGGGCATCTTTTACTTCAGAATCTAGAGATTTTTCTTTTTCAGAAGTTTGGCGTAGTTGGAATGCTGCTAGTAGTTAGTTTTCTGGTGTTATCGTAGTTTCTAAGTGTCAGGGTGATGTTGCTATTTATCCTGGCTTTGTTTGCGCTTTTGCAGACTTCTTGTCCGCTCTTGTATTGTAAAAATTGTTTTGTATATATTAACTGGGGACGTATCACTTCAATATTGTACTGGCTTTCTGTCAGTTGAGCACTCTTCATATGCTCTGCTGCATTCCCAATTTCCCATCTTCCCTTTTCATAAGAATGTGAAATTAATTTTTTATATTAGTTGTTTACTAATGTATTTATTCTTTTTGACCTGGAGCTGTTGCCATATAGACTATCCTTTCTATGCTTATATCTTCATACGCGTTTTTCTTGATTGCTTATACCATTTTGTCCCTATCCTCTCAACAGATACTAAGAAATGCAGTTAGCAAGACATATAACCGTGTATGTGATCTAAGGAAGGAGATTTCATCTATGAAAAAGAGTGTTGTATCAGCTGAAGAAGCTGCAGCAACGGTGAAAGCAGAGTTAGAAGCGTCTGAATCAAAGCTTTCACTCATGGATGGTGAACCTGTTATGGGGGAAAATCCTGTGAGGCTGAAGCGTTTGAAGTCACGTGCTGAAAAGGCTAAGGAGGATGCCGTGTCTGTACATGAATCTTTAGAGGCTAAGGAGGCTCTTCTAGCCCGATCCCTTGATGAATTTGAGGTACGGAATAGTCTTTTTCATCTGTTGAATTGTTTTCCCACGATAGATATAAAAATGATGTATATATTTCGGTCTTGTAGGCACATGTCATAATCTGAACTTTTAATTAATCAGGCTGTTGGCACTCCTCATCATTTCCTTGTATTAACCATGGTGCTCACATGCAGGCATTGTTCTTCTCCTTGTACAAAAACTTCCTCAATGCGTTGACGGAACGGCTGCCAGAAGCATCCAAATGTGTTACATTGCAGGGATTAAAGGGGATTCATGCAGATTCTATGGCCGTTGACCTTGAGGAATCATCCGCAATGGATGTCGACAATGAGAATGGAATGCCCAAGAAAAGGTATTTCTTTTCCCTCTCTAAAAAAATAAATCATGTATTACATGTAAATGAAAAACATGTTGACTAGAAGGTTAGAGCGGATGAAGGATGTTATGAAGGGGAGAAATTGGGATACGGATTATGTATCGTAATCCTTCATAGTTGACTAGCTTTATTTTCGTGTCGTCTCCTTTATTTTCATAAGATATCTTGTTTTTTTTTTATCATAAATCAATAAATTGTTTTGACATCGTGTGACATGATATCCTAGTGTATTTAACTAGTTTTCTCAACTTTTGCAGTGAACTGAATGGTGGGAAGACGAGTAATGTTTATAATGTAGGTGAAAAAGAGCAGTGGTGTCTATCGACTTTAGGCTACCTCAAGGCCTTCTCGAGGCAATATGCTTCTGAGGTAAATAGAGTGTTGCTCCTCGTTCTTTTTGCGACTTCCCATTTTTGTTTGTTTTTCTGCCCTCCCCCGCCCTTTTCCGGTATAATTGACTGTTTTCTCCGGATTTTTGGGTGAAGTTTTATAGGCATGCTTAATATTCTTTGCTACTGAATCTCTGACCTTGTATATGTACCTGGCAGATTTGGCCTCACATGGAGAAGTTGGATGCAGAGGTTCTGACCGAAGACGTGCATCCTCTTATTCGTAAATCAGTTTATAGTGGTCTTCGTCGAGCAACTGATGGGTAGTGAAACTTCTAACTTATCCCCCTCCCGTTCCCCCTTTTCTTTTTTTCCAAGCAAGCAACAATGCATGTTAACGTCGATGAGGGAACCTTATAGATTCGAAGGAGATGAGACTAGCTACAGCATGTATAACGAGTGTTAGGTGATTTGTTTGGCTAGTTGCAGATGTGTAACCAAATCAACTAATTAGAGGCTTAGTATTCTGAAAACTCTTATGGATTGGGGCACTTTGTTACAATTCAGCTGCTTCTCCCGTTGTCCTGGGTTTTGCATATATGAAATGGACTGTCTTTGCCTCCGATAATTTTCCGCTCGGTATGTTGATGCGTTGGATGTTTTCGTTGCCAAAGAATGGGAACGGCACCATTTCGTTGGACGTCTCATACCGCGTTCAAGTGTTGGTGCTTAGAATCGTAGTTCCGACCGTGTAAAAGGTGTCGTATGGACAAAAAACGTCCCACGCTAGTCTTTTAGTCCTTTGTGAATATTGGTTGCAAGCCTACCACCAAGGTTTGTGTAAAATACGTCAAATTTCAGAGTTGGCTGAAACTTTTCCAAAAGCCCACACTGCATAAAACTTTAACGATCTGAACCGTCTGTTTATTAAGTTCCATCTCATAGATTATTATTGCAAAATAATAACTAAATTGGAAATATTTGAGACATTTAACTGAGTTCAAAGAAATTAACGAACACTTTGTTCTCTAAGAAACATTGAAATTTCATTGTGATAATTAATTAGACAAACAGTTTTGGATTGAATTCTTGCCTCTCCCTTGATGCTTCAATCTCATCTGAAATAAAATAAAATACTAAATGTTGGTTAAAAATATAGAGCATTGCTATTTGCTAGAGTAGTATTAGTAAGTGAAGCGACTGGTAAAATAGAATACGGCTGTACACATTTCATTGAACTTGGTATGACAACTTGGTTCAACGTTCATCCTACAGTTAAGCTGTTAAATAAAGGCAAATAATAAACGTTTTCATTCTATTTTCTAAATTGTTGATTAATTTCTTTCCAAAAAGTCGGAGAGTGAAGATCGAGATCTCTCAACTCATGCAACATAGATAGGAATAAATCTTTACCAAGGGGTTTTGGTGGGAGAAGAAGGAACACATTTGTGCTTCCCAAATTCTATTGATTAGCACATTTAGATCAATCGCTCCATCATTTGTTGCTAGTTTATTAGTGTGGATACTCTTAGAGGCTCAACGCTTGAGGAGCTTCACGTGATCAATAATGAAGATGAAGATCGAGGATGATTCTACAAAGCGGCATGTGCAAGTAAATCTCTTCGCCTTTATTCTTTACTACATTATCGATTACGAGCAACGGAACACAGAAGCTATGCGCCGTATCGTCTCGCTGCAAACCCAGAAGCCAGTGTGTCAATTTATAGCAGTGTTCCCTTGATATCAATTATTTGTTTTTATTTCTTTAAATAAATGACCAAGGGCATAGTCATCTTGGAATGGTATATAAATAAATGACCAAGGGCCTCTCGACACAATTTTGTGCGTATTGAGTTCCTCAGAAGAGTTCAGCTCAACTTCGTATTGAGAGTATACCCTAATCTACGAGTGGGCTGTCGAATCCTGGAGACCAACGCCATCACCTTGCTGCATCGGTTTGAGAAGATCTTGTTTCTCGTGTTATTTTTTATGTAAGTTACGTTATCTAATTTGTTTGTGTGCTAGGCTCTGCTCCTCTTTTATATATGAACAAACAACACGTACACATAACAGACTTTGATTGCCTTTCTACATTGTAAAAGTAATATACACGAATTTTTTGAGACGATTGTGGTATTCAATTATAATTTTTTGTGAGTTTACAAAAATCCAAGTGTTTTCAAATTTTCATTGATTTTAAAGGATTTTAATAAGTCATGGATTTTGATGGATTTCATTGTTTCTCAATTCTCTAATGATAAACTCTATCACCCACCATAGTGTAATGACTATTATTATTACCACTTCCACCATCATGTCGTCAACACCGTCTTACCATGACCACTCCTCCACCCCACAACCACCACTGCCACCATCGTCACTGCCATGAGCATCATCTCCAAATTTACTATGATCACCATCGACACCACCATCACCATGACCGCCACCTCTACCATGTCATCACCATTGCCCCCATCCTTACTGCTCCACCACGCCTACCACTGCAATCATTACCCCTACTATTATCACCGTCACTAAAGACAGTAACTTTACTACCACCATCTTGCTGACAATCATCGCATCATACTTCCACCAACTAACGTTGCCACATCATCACAATTTCAATAGTAAAGACATAAAAATAATAATGCTTATTAATAAATTGGTCATTAAAAAGTCTGACAATCCATAGAATTCTAAAAAATTCTAGCAATTAAACTCTCTAAAATTCTGTAAAAGTCTATCATATAACTATTTTCTTTCCACAATAGTATATCATAAAGTCTATGAAATTTGATGGAGTTTATAATAGTCCGGAAAAATCTACTTAAATCTATAAAAGTTTATCAATAAAAAACTCAACAAAAATCCATATAAATCTTATTACACTGCTCCCGTAAAAGGCTATGGAGTTCAAACTTGATAATCACTCACAACTAACAACCTTCTATAAGATGTAAGAGCTAAGTCTGCTAGGTACGGCTCTTATTAAAGAAGATGAAGCAAGTAGAAATCTCTGAATATAATGGTTAAGACATTTCTCTCCAGTTCATCGCGTCTCGACTTAATTATTCATTTTCATCCCATTTATTCATCTCCATCTTTAATTCTAACTTAATGATAAAAGGACTATAAAGTGGAAACCTTGAATAATTAACTTTTACGAAACCAAAAGCATCAAACCAGTCTCCAAACATGATTAAAACTATATTTCACAGTAAACTTTAGAGCAAGGCATCTACTTTTTTGTTTTAATTTTTATATTCTTAAGAATTCCCGATAAAAAAAGAAAAAAAAGAAAAAAAAAAAAAGGGGGAAATGCCACCCTGAAAAAGGAAGACGAATTTCCGATGTTTCTCACCAACCTTATTTTTCTAGAGAGATAGAGAGTAGTTGCGCTTACTTTCTCTCTCCTCTCTCTCTGCTCTTTGGAAATTGGAGTCAGAGTCAAGGAGTTTTAGATAGAGGGAGAAGAAAGGAACCCAAATCTATTTTGTCTCCCTCTATCTCTATGCACGTTGAAGGCATTTCTAGAGAGAGAAAGTTTACCAAATTTCCCTCTCACTTCTCTCTCTCCGACCCCAAAAGAAAAGGCAGTTAGAGAGAGAGAGAGAGAGAGAGAAAAGCAGAGGGTCTTCTTCCTATTTTTGAACCGGGTTCGGGCTGCGGATCACAGGAAATGGAGTTCGTGGGAAGAAGTGTGAAGAAGGAGCTCAAAGGCCACGGTTTTTTCGCCGGAACTGTGAAATCGTACGCCGCCACATCTGGGTTGTTCGAGGTCGTCTATGAAGATGGAAATACTGAGGAGTTGAGCTTCGATGAGGTCTCTTTGCTCCTTGGTTGCGGTGCTGAGGTTGACCTCGTGGAGGCCGCCGCCAAACCGGGCCGAAAGCCCAAAAAACGGCGGCGAATTGAAAGGAAGCTAGAAATTCGAGGTAATGCTGCTCTTGGAAATGCTTCTGGGTTTGATGGGGATTTGAATGAAAATTGTAATTTGAGTGATGGGTCTGAGGGAAAATTGGAAGTTGAACAGAGGTTTGGAGGGAATTTGAGGGAAAATGTGGCGGTTAGTGGGAATTTGAATGAAAATGTTGATTCTAGTAATGTAGTGAATAAGACCCTAGAACAGGGAACTAGGTTGATTACTAATGGGGATGTAAATCGAGTAGATAATTTGAAAAATGGGATTGATTTGAATGCTGGGTTTAATTTGAATTTGAATGATGGATGTGACTTGACTGTTGATTCAAATGTTGGCATGAAGGGAGTTGTGGAGAAAAGAGATTGTATTGATTTGAATTTGGATGCAAATGATGACTGTGTTGAGAATCGGAATGGGGATATTAGTTTGGGCGGTTCAACTTTGGTTATCCATGGAACCCAGAAGAGGGGCTGCGATTTCGATCTCAATTTAGAAGTTAATGAGGAATTTAAGGATACAGAATGTGACTGTGAAGAAAAATTTAAGGTTAATCCCAAGTTTGAGATGATTGAAGGAAGTCTAGAAAAAGAGAGGAGTGGAGATGCTGAAGAAAAGATTACCGAAGATGGTAATTCTAATGGGACGTGTAAAGAAGTGTATATTGATATTAATGAAGATGTTCCCATGATGAACGTTGATGACCCCATTGACTGTGCAGCTGGTGAACGACTTGATGATAAAAATCGTTGTTCTAGTGGAGATTTGAAGGCTGATAATTCGCTTGGGATTTTTGACACTGGCTGCATTAAAGATAGTGGATTGGTGGAAGTTCTGGTAAAAGATAGTCTCTCTGAGGCTTGCACTCCAAGGATTCATGGAAACCTAGGCGATTCAAGAAGTCCATGCATTAAAAAAAGTAGCCGTAGAAAGAGGAGAAAACTACTGGATAATTTGAAATCTATGACTACAGAGACAGTTTTGAGGAGAAGTGCTCGTAGAGGTTCTGCTCTAAATCATGTTTCTGTCAGTGATCCATTGTCCTTTTCTGAGGAAAAACCAGCGATTTCTGGTTGTGAAGAGACTGAAAAGCCTAGTGTTCTTCCTCAGGAGCTGGAATTACCTCCTTCATCACAACATTTAAATCTAGATGGAATTCCTGTACTTGACCTTTTTTCTATTTATGCTTGTTTAAGATCATTTAGCACTCTATTATTTCTGAGTCCCTTCAAGTTGGAGGATTTTGTGGCCTCACTAACGTGCAAGACTCCTAGCTCGTTATTCGACCATGTTCATGTTTCTATTTTACAAACACTGAGAAAACACTTGGAGTGGCTTGCAAATGAAGGTGACGAATCTGCTTCTAATTGTCTGAGGTATATTCTTTGCCCCCCTTTTACTATATTAATCTGATGTCACCCCTTGGGTTACTTGAACTTCCTATATTGATTTTGAACATTTTGTGTTAATCTTCAATGTAGGAGTCTCAATTGGGATTTTCTTGACTTGATTACGTGGCCAATTTTTATGGTGGAGTATTTCTTGATCCATGGTTCGGGACTAAAACTGGGTTTTGATCTCAGTTGCTTCAAGCTATACAAAACTGACTACTACACACAACCTGCTTCTGTAAAAGTTGAAATACTACGGTGTCTTTGTGATGATTTGATAGAAGTGGAAGCCATAAGGTCAGAGATTAATAGAAGGTCTTTGGCAGCTGAGCCTGACATGGTGAATGACCGGAATTTGAACTATGAGGTTGGCAAGAAAAGGAAGGCTCCAGTGGAGGTCGCTGGTACCTCGAATTTGAATGATGAGGTTGATGATGACACCAACGACTGGAATAGTGATGAGTGCTGCCTCTGTAAGATGGATGGAAATTTAATATGCTGTGATGGTTGTCCTGCTGCATATCATTCAAAATGTGTTGGAGTTTCTAATGATCTTTTGCCGGAGGGTGACTGGTACTGCCCTGAGTGTTTGATTGACCGGCATAGACCTTGGATGAAATTGCAGAAGTCACTCCGAGGTGCAGAGTTATTAGGGATTGATCCTTGTGGCCGGCTATATTTTAAAAGTTGTGGGTACCTTTTGGTGTAAGTTTATCTTTTTTAATCTTTACATGGCTTTGTATTATATCACTGCTGGTGTTACTCTTTTAAATTGCAAAGATGACTAGTTTTGTTATTCATAGGTCAATTTGCTCTTAATTTTGGCCTACACAAGCATCTTGCTTAAAATCATTATTCATGAGAAACAAACATTAATCTTGTGCTGAGTTACATTGATATATATTAAAAAACCTATCAAGAAGCATGAAGTCTGTTGGTTGTCCCATATTCATATCCAAGTGAATTTATAATAAACAGTCATTTTAAGATGCATCATACCCGGATATCTAACCGAACAAGTTCTTAAATCTTAATTAATTAATTGCTAGACCAATCAGCTCCATTTCCATTTTGCCTAGTCAATTAGCATAGGTAATCTTTTCTCCTTTGATTCCTCCCCTGCACAAGTTGTATATTTATCATTCCTTAAAATCTCAACATCTTAAAATTGTTTTCAATTCTTGGTTTTTAGTTTTCATTTTGTGCGCCATTACACATGCATACTGTATACATTCTTTGCAGCACCCTTCCTCCACCCTTTTTTATTCCTCCTTTCTTATACATACTTTGCTATATTGTAGCATAAAAAATGATTAATGAAAATAAAATAAAAACCAAATGGGCCCTTAGTGATTGAGCTATTCTCAGTTTCTTATGCGCATTGATATGTTCAAAATTTTTTTATTGAGATAATAATTCGTTGATTAAATGTATATTTAAATGTTGTATTTATTTCTCTAGGTTATGTTCCACTTCTCATCATATTTCGTATGTGTTTGGCTTCATCTGTTATGGCTGTTGCTCTTGCAGATCAGACTCTTTTGATCGTGAGTCCACATTCAACTATTACGACAGAAATGATCTGAATAAAGTTATTGAAGTGCTAAGGTCTTCAGGTTTTTTCTATGGTGGGATATTAGTGGCAATCTGCAAGCACTGGGACATTCCTGTTAGTTTCAAAGAAGCAGATAGTAACATTGGTTGCTTGACGCCCCTGGACCCTTCAGCATTTTCAGAAACATGTGCTGCTAAGAATGAGACTGATGAAGATAAAAAACTGCAAGAGAATTCAGTGATTGTGACAGCAATTCCAAATGTAACTTCTGAAGTGCCAGCTGAAACCATGCAAGTGGAAAGGTCAGTCATGCCGTGCGATTTAGATAGACCTGACTTTGTGAAAAAACTTCAGCCTGAAGACTTTTCTTTACCATCCACTAGCTCACATGTTAGAAGGGGAATTAATAAAGATAATATGGATCTTGGCAATGCTTTGTCTTCAATAACCGCTAGAAAAGGGGGCACTTCAGAAGTTTATTGTAGATTTGGTTATATGAACTATTACAGTTTTGGCCAAATCGCTTCATCTGTTACCGAGGAGTTGACGCGTAAGTCATCAGAAAAAATTAAAGAAGATAAAATAATAACAGAAGAGGAAATAATATCAGCACAGATGAAGACCATTTTAAAAAAATCGTCCAAATTTTTCTGGCCAAATATTGAGAACCGAAATACAGGTGCACAGAAAGAGAAATGTGGTTGGTGCTTTTCTTGCAAAGCTCCCGCTGATGACAAGGATTGCTTGTTTATCATGAGTATGGGGTCTATTCAGGATGCTTCTTATAGTGATAGAGTTGGCCTTCAATCGAAAAAGAATGGGAAAGGTCATCTTAATGATGTCAGCTGTCAAATCCTATCTATTCATAATCGTCTGCAGGGGCTTCTGTTAGGCCCATGGTTGAATCCACTTCACGTAGAACTGTGGCGTAAAACCCTTATTCAGGCATCAGGCATTGCCTCCATTAAATATTTACTTCTTATGGTAAGGAAATTATTTATTTTTAATCTGTCTGTAGTATAGAGTTTGTTAGTTTACATATGCTAAACCTTTAAGCTGGTGTTCCTGTCAACCTTTTGTTTTAATTATGCTCTGCTTTTCTGGTTTTTTCTCAAAATACTCTTTAGCCATCATTTGGAAATCTTTGCCTGCACCATGTTCATAAAAAAATCATTTCTTTTATGTGTGTGTATTTATTTTTATTGTAATGTATGTCATTGATTTCATCTCTTAACATTGGTGGATACACATGATACAGTTGGAGGCAAATCTGCGTCATCGTGCACTTTCAGCAGACTGGTTGAAACATGTAGATTCTGTTAATACTTTGGGTTCAGCTTCTCATGTTGTGACTTCATTACGTAGCAGAAGAAGGCTCAAGTGTTCAGATAGTGAGTCCAACCCCTCTTTAAATGCTGCCAGTGGGTTGGGAATGTTTTGGTGGAGGGGTGGTAGGCTTTCTCGTCAGGTTTTCAGTTGGAAGGTTTTGCCTCGTTCCTTGACTTCCAAGGGTGCCAGACAAGGTCTGCTAATTGTTTACTATTTATTATGTGTAATTTTACATTGTGGAGTTCTTTTACAGTTAAATCAACTGAATAATTATTCTGAATTCATTCAAAGTTGTAATATTCTGCAGCTGGGTGTACAAAGATACTGGGTATTTTATATCCTGAGAATTCAGAATATGCCAAGAGAAGCAAATCTATTGCCTGGCGAGCTGCTGTTGAGGCCTCAACTAGTGCAGAACAGCTTGCTTTACAGGTATTGTGCATACATTTTTCATTCAAATGGTGATGTTCAGATGTTTTACTGGCTTCTTGCTTGCTGTGGTATAAATAATAGCTGATGCGGCAGCCAAGTTCAAACTTCAATAAATTAGAGTCTTTGTACTTTCCTATGTAATAAATGCAATTTATGCATGTAGTCCGCAAGTTAATTGTTTTGAGTCTCTCTATGTTATAGTTTTAGCGTATTAGGTGAAGAAAGTTGAGGTTTCACCATAAAACCATTTGGCATTTTGTGGCGTAGCCCAACTTAGTTATAAGCCCATGCAAGGTTCGTCCTCCCATGAATGTGGGATTCATTCTCTACATTAGGTGTCATAAATTAGTCTTTAGAATTCCTAAGGATATTAATGCGGACCCTTCCAGATTCATGTACCAATTAGGGGAATATTTTTGCTCACCACCTTTAAGTGATGTTTATGCTCACTATCCTATTCATCACCGTTAAACAAGTTTAAATTTCGAGATCTGTGTAGTAGATCCCAAATCTCAAAATTTGAACTCATCCAATGGTGATAAATATGGTGGTGAGCATTACCACTACTTGAGGGTGGTGAGCAAAAATGCACCCAACCAATTAGCCTATAAAAGGGGCTACTTTGTAAGCTTTTGAAATAAGATTATTAGTGAAAGAAATTTTGGGTTTCCTGCTTGTGTGTGAAGCACAACATCAGAGTGTTTCCAAGGCACCTTCGGTATGAAGCTGAAGGCCGTTGTGATGCCGGAATTTTTCTAATTTCTGTATTGGAGTGATTCCATTACACCTTTGGTGTGATGCCAAGACTGGAGTGACTCTGGATCTCTGTCCTACATCAATTGTTTTTCTCTTTTGTTGATTGGTCTCAAAACTGTGTGATTTTAACATTTTTTTGGTCGCCGTTATAATTCATGGTCTTGAATAGTTACTGTCTAGAAATTTGCGTCCCTAAAATTTGTTATTGTTTCAGGTTAGAGAGCTTGATTCAAACATTAAATGGGATGATATTGAGAATTCACACCCTCTGCCCACGTTGGACAAAGAGTCGAGAAAATCAATCAAGTTGTTCAAGAAAGTTATTGTCCGCAGGAAGTGCTCTGAAGGGGGGACGGTTAAGTATCTTCTTGATTTTGGTAAGAGAAGAGCTATCCCTGACATTGTGAAGAGATGGGGTTCTCTGGTTGAAGAACCGTCCAGTGAGAAGAAAAAGTATTGGCTGGATGAATCATATCTTCCCTTGCATCTATTGAAAAGTTTTGAGGAGAGAAGGATAGCCCGAAAGTCTACTGATGTGAAATCTGGGAAAGTTCTTGAGGTTGCCAGAGTAACAAAGAGGCCCCGGGAAGAAAAGGGATTTATGTATTTGTTTTCGAAAGCTGAAAGATCTGAGTATTATAAATGTGCACACTGCAACAAAGATGTCCTGATAAGGTAACAAAAATTTGTTCTTCTGCATGTAATTGCCATCTCGTATTTTTTTGTGCTTGTCATTGCTTATACTTCCCATAATAGCTTGTTTTCTTTCGATTAAAGTAAACTGAGGAAATCCTTGTTCTGGAACTGTTGCTTTTTTAAGTCAGTTTCAGAAATATTACTCCTGATATTGGATAGAAATGGCCATTAAACGAATGGCATTTGGTAAGCCTTTCACTTAGGTTCATCTGTCAAAACATTGAGGTTCCTGTTAAGAAAAATTAGGAGGGATTGGGAACATCAATAGCTGTGATGTTTGAGGATTAAGTTCTATGATATGAAAAGATGGGCATCTCTTGTGTCTTCCTAGTCTTGTTAAAGGACCAATTCTTGAGATTATATTGTCATGCTACGTGTTAAATGTTGTATTGTTTATGTTTTTACTGATCATCTTGTATATTATTTTCAATATAATAGGGAAGCTGTGAGCTGCCAGTATTGCAAAGGTGTGGCTTTCCTCCTTCTCCTCCTCTCTCTCTCTCTCTCTCTCGGTTTTTTTTTTTTTCCTTTTCCCTTTGGTATGCGGTTCTGAAACATTGCTGGTGGAACACATGGTATCAATATTTTGTGAAGTCTTGAAGCTTGTATTTATTTTATCAACTCATTAACCTCACAAGTGAATGCCTTATAATCCCAGTCTTTTAATTATCCATTAGTGGTCTTTTGCTTTCCTCTTGGCCCTGCTCCAGGCTTCTCCACTGAACCCTGTAGTTATATTTCATGCTTGAAGGTAACTATGTATTATGTACCATTGATGGGAACTATTTATGACCCTAGGACAACCTTATTTGGTTGACTATCACGCTCCTGTTAATGTTCTGAATTTTATTGTTAGAGCTTTTTTCTGTGGGATGGTTCATTCCGCATTCTTTCCATTGCATTTTGGCAACTATATTGAAGTAGTAATATCTTTTCTTTCCGTTACTTTCCATTTTGACTTTTGGTGTACAATGCATATAGAAGTTAGACCCATTAGGAGCTAGCATTACCTATTGACACATAGCATGCTCTTTTTGTTACTTTCTAATGAATAATTGGTGCCCCTACAACTTTATGCTTGATACAGATTTCATTTGTTGTCTTAGCATTAGTATCTGATTGTTATTGTATAAATTTCAGGATTTTTCCACAAAAGGCATGCCAGAAAGTCTGCTGGGGCAGTGGTTGCTCGGTGTAAATATACATGCCACCGATGCCAGAATGGATTGCGTCCTAAGATTGACACAAAAAGAAGGAAAGTTGAAACAAAGGGAGGGAAAGTAAAGCCACAGAAATGTAAACCGAAAGGAGGGAAAGTACAGTCACAAAAATGTACAAATTCTCAAACAGGTCGCAGATCAATGCGTTTGAAAAACAAAAAAAAAGCTTTGGCTGGAGGACGGCAAGTAAGATTGAAAAATAGCAAAACAGTTCCAGCAAGTGTACCCCTACGTCGTTCTCCTAGAAAAACTAAAAGCTTACCAGTGCAAAATAAAAAGCATAGCAAACGCAAGAAGGGGAAGAAAGGCAAATCCAATAAGGGCACTTATAAGGAACCAAATACAGTTACTTGGCAGAAGAAGAGAACGCAAGTCTATCACAGTTACTGGCTTAATGGTCTGCTATTGTCTAGAAAGCCAAGTGATGAACGTGTTACGCATTTTAGGGATAAGAAACTCCTTGTGCATTCAGAATGTGCGTTGACCATTCTTGATCAACCCAAATGCCACCTTTGTTGTGAAGCAAGATATACGTCTTCTTTAAATTATGTTTCTTGTGAAATCTGTGGAGGTAAATGACAAGTAATGCAACTGTAGTTTTAAACGTAACTCTTTTCATGTCATGATCGTTAATTCAGCAAGTTTTAGCTGAATTATTGTGCTCTGATTTAGTATGTCATAATGCTATTAATCTCCACAGATTGTACCAATTCCTCTTCAATTTACATATTTTAACATATCCTTCATTACCTTTTGTACCATGCAGTGTGGTTTCATGGTGAGGCTTTTGGACTGAATTCAGAGAACATTGGTAAGCTTATTGGATTTAAGTGCCACATGTGTCGTGAAGGGAACCCTCCTGTCTGCCCCCACTTGGAAGATGTGAAAACTGATGTCCCCCAATTGGCTGAAGCTCAAATTGATGGTACCGTTGATTGTTCTGAGGAAGTACCCAACTCCGTCCCACCTTTAAGTGAGGTATATATATGCATGTCAAACTTTGGCTCTAATAAATTGTGCCAGTTGTGTTGATGCAATAGCATCCATACAACGAATATCTGTCTCTTGTCAATTTAGGCTTGTATGGTATTATTGTGATTGGTTCAGTTTCCTTCACTCTAACAGTTAATATGTCAACAGTGCACTTAACCCTTGGCGATTCTTGTAAAGAATTGGCTTGTTTTAGAAATAATAATAATAATAATAATAATGAACATTAACCTCCAAGCATTGACAAGTTCTTTGGTATTAAATTTTGAGCTTCTTCTGTGTCAAAGATTTTAAAAGGTGTCCCTTCTAGTGCAACTTTTATTTCTTTTATTCCTTTTTTTTTTTTTTTTTTTTTGGGAGCGGTTTGTACTTGTGGTTATAATCTGTTTGGGTTTTGAGGTTGGTTAGTTACTGATGGGCCCCTTATCTATCTTATGGTTTCGTACAACTTATTTTTTAAGTAAAGTTTATGTTTCATATAAAAATGAAAAAGGTCGTTAAGATGAAGTTTTGACTTTTGAGTTAATGATGGAGTAGTGAAAATATTTGTCGTTGGTAGTTCTAAGTGTGTGATATGCTTACCAATTACCTACCTACGATTTGCAGATCACATGCAATTGAACACTTTTGGCATTATTCGAAGATGGTTACTTCATTGTGTTATCTGTTCTTTGAGGTACTTCATTGATATTATTAAAGGCAGAGTTGTGAGAACAGATGGGTTTCAGGATCCTCCACTCGAGATTTTTCAGTTAGGTGAAGAGGAATATCGTGAGGCAAGTTACTTTCTTGTGTGGTGAAGTTGTGGCAGCGGTGCCATATATCAAGAACCATTACAAAAAGCAAATGAACCAACAAAAGAGGCTGAAGTGGTACAAAATAGAAAAGAATGTCTTTTTCTTGCTACAAGATCTCTATATGTTTGTTCTGTGCACTTTATGATGGCTTACTTTTTTATTTTTCAACTCTTGCTCTCTTCAGAGACACACCCGCACCCACAATCACATTTCTCTCTCTTCAGACGCACCCACACCTCACATCTCTGGTTTCGTTGAGTGCTAGGGCGAGCATTTAGCGCTTGTGCAAGGACTTCAGTTAAGCAAATGTGATTTTGCTTACGGTGGTTACATTTTGTTTTACTTGTATCAAGATATCATTTTTAAGCATTCCCATCTCCATTTTAGAGTACTAATCAGTTGGGCCTATTCCCATAACCAAGTTCTGTTTTTCGATATCTCAAAGCTTTTGGTTTTGCTTTATCTCATCATAGAAGGGGGAGGGCATATGTTCTGGATACTCATGTGTAATGTTTCTCTTGTTGCAGGTTTCTAATTATCTTTATAGGTGATCTGCTTGTAGCGATTGAGGACGACGGGTGGAACACCCGAGGCTGCGTTCCTGGTGGAGTTACTTCCTGACGATGTTTAGATTTGATCGTAGGAGGTCCTGCATTTTCCGTCATTTGTGAGGCAGGATGATTAGGTGATACTAACAAATTATTAATGAGATTTCAATTGGATTTGAGTAGAGACCGAAGAGAATTAATTTCATAGACAGCAGATGCTATTTATTCTTTCAGTCAAAGTAACTGAGAGAAACAGCATTTAGATTTTAGATTGTTCTTACTTGGAACGTGACAGCTTCCCAAGTTTGAGATTTTCAAGTCGCCTTGATTGTATTCTTACAACTTGCAATGATATTGTACAGGTAAGTACATAAGATTTCTGTTTTTCGTGGTAGAAATTAGGCCTGGGCATTAAAAAAAAAAAAAAAAAAAAATGAAAAGGGCTTGAAAACTTTTGAGTTTTAATAAAAATGATAAAAATGTTTTGTAAGTAAATAGTACAATGAGTGACTTTTTTGAGTAAAAATGTCATTGTGGGAGTTTGCATTTTAGCATGTCATGAAGACATAATTTCATATGAGCTCTATAAATGAGAAACAGGTTGATTTTTTGTGCCATAAATGGAGTTGTAGATGCATACGTGCTAAATAAAAGTAAAAAACATGAAGTGTTTGTACCAAAGAAAAGTAAAAAACTTGTGAAAATGTGTTAAAATGACTTAAATAACCCTGAACACAAGTCATGTGCTAGGCACATGACATATATTGGACGGAAAACTTAACGGAGTTAGGATGAGATGACAAATTGATGATTTTGTAAAGTTGGTATGAGAAATTGCTTAAAATTTTAGTTTATATGACAAATTGAAAAATATGAACAAGTTCATATGACATTTCAAAAATTTTCGCTATAAATTGTTAGTTGTTTATAAGTTACCGTGTTTTCACTACATGAAAACAAAACCTGATTAGTTTAAAAGTCTCTTTGGAGAAGAACAAGGGGCACTATTTGGAGAAGGCAACAGTTGTTGCTTTGTTGCTCTCCTTGGGCTGCTTCATTTGTGCTTTTCTGAGCAATCACTCGTATTGGTACTACGTTATGTAGCTTTTGGGAGAGAAATTTGTTATGTATTTTTGTCTTCACACAAACCGAAAACTAATCCAAACCAACCCGCCACTGTTGGTTAATCAATTTGATCGGTTTTGGACCCAGCTTGGTTGGTTTCAGTTTGCAATTTTGGCCCAAACAACAAGATTGGTTTGGTTTCCGTTTTGGCCTAAAACCAACCCTCACTGTGCACAACCACCATTGCTGCCATGATCGTCACCGCCACCTCCTCAACTCCAGAACAATCACATCGCCGCCACCATCTCACTATCATCATCTTCGCCACTACCACCCACAACCTTCCCATGGCTATAACCACAACCACCAAGTCACCACATTTTTATGCCCATCCTTCATTCCCATCATTTGAAATTTTTTTATTACTTGGCGCTTGTTGAACAGAATTGGCATGGACTAATTGTAAGGATCGGTTTGGATAGTCTTTAGCCTTATTTAAGGCCCGTGTTTTAAATGGCTTAATAAGGTTTGGTAAAGTTGTAATGCTAATTAATTCAGTTTAGTTTGAGGATTAAGATAAGTATCGGACATGTGGAATTTAGTTATTTTATTAGAGGTGGTTAAAATGTGTAAACATGAAGGAAAAAAAAGTGAACATATTCTTAGCTAGTTAGTGGTTTTTTTGTTTAATAATCAGTACTACGAGTTAGTTGTATTTTTGTTTACTTGCAAGTGAGTAGTATGAGATTTGGCTCATATGAATGGCAAGAACATGTAATATTTGTATTAAGTTTAATACCTAGTTATGGTTGGATCAATTGTATGTCTTAGCTCAATCTTCTTACTCTAAGCATGTTTAATTGCAAGGAATGAATATCATTTATATTCAAGTGTACAAGTAATGTATTAAATTAAAATGTTTTAAAGATATTATATGAGATTACAATAACACCCAAATATAAGGAGGCAAAATATAATTTACCCTTTATTTATCTAATATCCCCTTTCTCCTCTCCAGTCCACAAGAATTACATTTTTGATTTACAAGAAGGAAACTAACAGAGCAGATTCCTAAGTGATTAATTACAGTCTAACATCTCCCTCCCCCCTTCGCGCAAAACGGTTAATTATGATTAGCATCTTCGGGTTTAGGTATTGTTCCTCCCAATGATTGTAATACCAAGTACTTTTTGGCGAGCTCTAATATGATCAGATTTATAAGCAAGCATCTCTTGTAAAATATGAGCAACGCCAAATCCCTCTAGAGCCCAAACTTTTATTTCTCCTACTCGTTGTCACCCTTGCTTGGCCCTTCCTCTTAAGGGTTTGTTGTGTAACAAGTGCATAATGTCCTCCATTTAGTTTGCTAGGGGTAAAAGTTTTGTATAAATTGCATTGCCATGCTATTAAGTATTTTGATTTAAGTTCTTTTCTTTCTAAGAGGTGGAATAGAATAACTCGGTTGAAGTGTAATGATCGTACATTTGTAATGCTTATAAATCCCATAATAGTTCCCATTCTTCTACCCTTTCCCGAGAGTCCATACTAGAATAAATGAAGTTTTCTGAAAGAACTTGCTAGTGGAGGAAGACATCCTAAGGATAAGAGACATAGCGCTAAAAAGAGAGCTAAAAAAGGATCATTTGTGTATAGTCTTGCATAATCTTGAATGTTATCAGATATGATATGTAGACAAATGGCACAATGCAAGCAAAAGTTCCTAGATTCATAGAGATATAGAACAAAATACAAGTTATCATGATAATAAGTTATCATGGTAGATTAAATTTGTAAATTAAATGATGTATTACCAATAAAAAAATAAATAAATAAGCACGTTAATCAATATTTAAATCACTGTTGCGGTTACGGGAACAGATTACGTAGGAAGACAAGAGAGCAACACACACCTGTAACCTGTTCATCACACTCACATCAGCTGTCTCCTCTCTTCTCTCCAGTTTCAATTCAACGGCTTTCTCGCTAACATCTTCACCATGTACATCTCTCCCACACCTCCAATTCAATGGCTTTCAGTGCAAAATGTTTCGAGAGCCGTCCCACTCGCATTTACATTACTGCTTCTGCAGCTGCCACCACTGTTGAGTCTGGAAACGGCGCCTTACTCTCTCCAGAAAAGAGCTTCGACTCCATTTCCTATGGAAGACACTTCTTTCCTTTAGCTGCTGTTGTTGGCCAGGTAAACAAAACACATTATTTCCCATCTTTCTTTCTCTCCAAATAATGCTGCATTGGATTTTTTATTCTGCATTTTCTTGATCAAATGTGAATTGGGGTTTCGGAATTTCTTCAAGGAATATTCCCCCCCCCCTTTTAAGTGTTAATATTATGATGTTGGGATGGTTTTTTTCATAAATGTGGTGTTTTTTGGATTGGACGCTATGCGCTTGGTATACATTTGGTCAGGAATAATCTTGTAGCTGAATTTTCCATAAATGGGGTTATTTTTGGTTAAACTGTTGCATATGTGGATTAGCCAGTTGCCACGGCATTGTGCCCGCCCCTTTGCACCCCTACTTTATTACAGTACCTTAAAATACCGTCTTGTCTTAAAATAGGGGTGGGGGTGGGTTTAAAATGTTGACAAATGATGGATAGTGTTCTTGTCATCCAACAATGAATTGTTCCCGAGACTCTACGATCAGTGTCCTATCAACCTTTTAAGCTTATAGAACGATAACTTCGTCAGTATGAGGGTTCAAAAGGATTGCTAAAATGTTTAACCAAAGTGATGCAAACAGAGTGATGCTTCGGTAGCTTAGAGTGTTGACCAAAATAAAGATGGAATTGCGCACTCATGTCCGCTGAAACTCTTTACATCTTTTGGACTGGTAATTGTTAATGATTTTCAATATATATTTTTCTTCCATTACTATGCATTTATAAACATTCGTTTTTAATTGCATTTATAACGAGTTTAGTTGCGTGTCCAAATTTTCAGGATAAGACGGTAGGGGTGGATTGAGAGATACTGTACAGATTTTGAGTGTGTCAATTGAATTCTTTTTTTCTTTTTTTTTCTTTCTATTCCAAATCAGCTGGCTGAATAAAACTTTTGCAGGGTTTAATAAAACTTTTGCAGGGTTTAGTATATAGTAAATCCTTGGATAACTATCAACTTCTACTATTGGCTAATTACTGCATCTATGCACATTTTTGTGAATACTTTTTTAATTTTTAGGATGCTATCAAAACTGCTTTGTTGCTTGGGTCTATAGACTGTGAAATTGGAGGTATTGCTATCTGTGGAAGGCGAGGAACAGCGAAGACAGTAATGGCAAGTGGGTTGCATGCTATTTTACCACCCATTGAAGTAGTCGTTGGTTCATTGGCAAATGCTGATCCCGCCTGTCCTGAAGAGTAAGGGTACTGAAAGCTTACAGGTTATTTTGTGATCAACATAGATAGAGGGGGTAACTCCCTGTTGATGGCATGATTCGCTTGGTTTTCTGGACTAAAGCAAAATGAATTTTTGCTAATGCAGTTTGCAAACTTTTTGGTACATGACAAGTTATGGAACTTTTTTTTGGAGTGTTTGATACAATTGATATGATTTGAGCCAGAAACACATCAATGGAACAAATTTACAACTTGCATCTCAATTTTCCCACAACAGGTCATTTTTCTTTCTGCATTCCCACGCGCCCACCCCCCCCCCCCAAAATGCATGCTTATTAGGTTTCATAATGGACTTTCAGAAACATCTGCAGGTTCACTTTAGGTTCTTTTTGGAAAATTAAATTGGATCGGCAATGAAAAAGTTTGTCCACAAGAAATTTTCTGTTAATAATTGAAATTAGAATGGACATGTTAATTATTTTTCTTTCATGACGCTTAGATCCGTTTAGTCCATTTCTTCTCACAATGTGATTACGATGACCCATACCCTTCTTTCCTGTAACCATCCTCTTCCAGTCAGTACCATGTGCAGTTTTGACGGAAATAGTGGGTAGTGGCTGTTGATTTGAAACTTAAATATTTACTTCTCTTTTAATGCCCTAGAAATTCCAATGCAAGAACTTTTGATCAGATGTTCTATTTTCACTATCCAGTTGATTTTGTGCAAGTCTCTTTCAATGATAAGGGTTTGGTTGTAATTCTTAAAGGTGGGAAAGTACTTTACCTGACTGCATGGAGTTTGATTCTGCTGGTAATATCAAGACTCAGATTTTCCGGTCTCCTTTTGTTCAGGTACTTTTCATGGAAAGATCTTTTCATATTCATATGATTTTCGTTTATGTAAATACCCTACTTTCACATTGTAGCCACTTGGAGTCACAGAGGACAGACTTATTGGTTCTGTTGAGGTTGAAGAGTCTGAAAACAGGAACCACTGTTTTCCAGCCAGGCAAAGCTCATCGAGGTGTATTATACGTTGATCAAATTAATCTTTTGGACGAGGGTATAAGTAATTTGCTTCTTAACGTACTAACTGATGGAGTTAACCCGGAAGAGGGAGCTGTTCGTGAACACTTACTAGATCGCATTGCAATTAATTTGAGGTACAAATCTTGTATTTACCTAGTGAAACAAGTTCTCTCTTTTTATAAGCTTCTTATTCTACTAATGATGCACACTTATTTGGCAGTGCAGATTTTGAAATGGGTTTCGATGATCGTGTTGCAGCTGTGGCGATTGCAACACAATTTCAGGAGCACAGTCCTGAAGTCTTTATAATGGTTGAAGAAGAAACGGAATCTGTGAAAACTCAGGTACATAGGCGGGAAAAAGTTAGTGGTTTTTTTTGCATGCTACATTGTTATTCTCATGAGATAGAGAGACATTGGGTGTATTGACATTACTATCATATACTCATAGTATAGAAGAATGTCACTGAGATTTAAACATCATTTATTTGCACCCTACATGATTGATAAGTTTTATTTATTTGAGAAATGAAAAGGATGTTGTAAAAAGGAGGCAAGAAACTATGTTGATGAAACTGGATTACTAACTTTACTCTTTAGATATGTTCAAGGACATTTGGTATAGTTACATAGAAGCATGTGCACCCATAACTTGTGGGCAATAGATTTTTTTCTTTGAATATATCATGATATATGTGATAGTTGTTCTTGCGGAACTTTGTGATGTTGGGAGATGAAATTTAATTGATTTTTTTACATTTTATTTACATGTTGCAGATCATTTTAGCAAGAGAGTATCTAAAGGATGTCACTATAAGCAGAGAACAATTAAAGAACCTGGTTTTGGAAGCTCTTCGAGGTGGTTGCCAGGTATTTTCTGTGGAACTCCTCATTAAGATCAGAAAGATTTTGCCTGAGTTTTTCTCTCCTCTTAGGTTAACCAATATCAGGTGAAACCATGGATTATGCTTCCATTGCATTGACACTTGAGCTTCCAACTGAATTGAAGATTTATAGTGTACTAAGGCGCTCCCTGCCCCTCATTGCAGCCCTGAACCTAAATTACCTGGGACTGGATTAACATTTAGCATTGGCTATTATGCAGTAGTGAATTGTGAACTACGATCGTTAGCTTTTTAGAAGATAGAATTTTCATATGAATTTCTTTACCTATTTTTGCATAATCTCCCAACTTTTACTTTTGTATGCACTCTGTTCGATGAATGCAGCCAGTTTGAAGGACTATTGCGGGAAGCTTTTTCGTTATGCCCTTGTGGATTTTTCTGGTTCGCATGTTCTTAGCTTGAGTTCAGTTTTGTTAACTTGGATCCCCACATTAATGTGCTTCTTTCACCCAAATGCTTTTTGGAGTCTGGGAGCAATTATTATGTCCTTGTTGATGTCCTGTCAGTGCCCATATTTGGCAATGGCATTTAAGAAACTTGTTAGGCTCAGAATTTTGGGGGTCAAACTTGAAACTTGGCTGAATAGTTGCAGTGATAAATTGTATTGCCAAAGACATAATGTATTTATGTGATATCTGTAACAATCGAGAGTAAAACTAAAAACCAGTGTTGATTCTTACAACTTGGGAAACACAATGGAAACAGAATTTGGTTTCCATGATATTTATTGCCCTAGGCCACCATGGATCTTATAAAGTCAGATAAAAGACCTCTTTGAAAACCGGGGTAGGGCTGCATCCATTTTGTCATCATCACCAGACCTAGTATTTTCAAGAGCCTAGGGGACCATCCTATTTGTTTTACCTGTTCTATTTCATCTCTTCATTTTATTGATGTGGACTTAAGGAGTGAAGAAATTTTTTATTCCTAAGTCTTAACTTGACCAACTCTTAATATTTGTTTATTTTCTTATGCTTCTGATTTTAACATGTTATCTTTTTCGCCATAACTGGGCCAGAAATTAACCTTCAAATTTCCTTGTGAAATATCAGGGGCATAGAGCTGAGTTATATGCTGCTCGTGTTGCAAAAAGCTTAGCTGCGCTAGATGGACGAGAAAAAGTTAATGTTGATAACCTCGAAAAAGCTGTTAAGTATATTTCTCTCTTATAAAAACAGGAAAATAAAGTTGTTAAGTATCTTCTGAAAGGCTGTGCAAATCTTTGCCTGCATACGCGCATGCACTAGTATTTTTGCATGTTGCAAAATATTGTTATTCAAAACAAATCTTTGTCTGCATACGCACAGGCACTAGTAATCTTAAATAATTTTTGTTTCATGACCATGCTAACCCTATGTACTACTGCTTATTATGTTATGAGTAGAGATGCATACAACTGATAAAAAGGAGCAAATCACCCACAATTCTCTTTGAACCATATGATTTTCCCATAAAAACAGCAGGAGTTGAAGTTGCTATGATTTTGTGGAGAACAGTAAGAATGTTGAAGAAAAGTAGCAGTTGTTCATTGTAACTTGATTTGTTCATTATTTTTCGTGAATTATCAGCCAACTCAAATAGTGAAAGGACTTTTGCACTTTGCATCGTAATAGTTTTATCATTCATCATTACTTACATCGTGATATTTTTCAATTTGCCGGAATATACCTTGAATTATAGTTCTGAGTTAGTACCTACTTCAGGTAGAACTGGTCATTCTTCCTCGTTCAATCATCAATGAGAACCCACCAGAACAGAAAAATCAGCAGCATCCACCTCCACCACCTCCTCCACAAAATGAACAATCTGGGGAGGAGCAAAATGCAGAGGAAGAAAAAGAGGTTTGTTAACATTGATTAAAATTTAATCTTCTCATAGAAATCAGTGCAGAGGGATTCCTTTGTTTACAGAGGGAAAAACATCACGTGTAACTATTCTGCAAACTTCCTGATATAACCAGGATGAAAATGATGGAGAAAATGACGAAGAAAATGATGAAGAGAATGAACAAGAGCAGGACCAAATACCTGAAGAGTTTATCTTTGATGCAGAAAGGGGGTTTGGTGGATGAGAAGCTTCTCTTTTTTTGAACAACAAGCACAGAGACGCAAAGGGAAGGCTGGGAGAGCAAAGAATGTGATATTTTCAGAAGATAGTGGTCGATATATTAAGCCAATGCTACCAAATGTTTAATCACCCCATCTTGTAGACTTTCAGAAGTTTAAAAAAAATTATGTTTGCTTTTTAAAAATGGGTGGTTGACTTTTCTGAACAAGCTTTGTTTGTAAAAGGGTCCGATAAGGGGATTAGCTGTTGATGCAACTCTTAGAGCTGCTGCACCATATCAAAAGTTGCGTAGGGAAAAGAACACTCAAAGCAGCAGGAAAGTTTTTGTTGTAAGATCTGATATGAGGGCGAAGAGAATGGCACGAAAAGCAGGAGCACTGGTATTAACACCCTGGTTTAATTACATGCATTCATTCTCGCCGTCATGGGTGGCTGATGATGCAAAAGTGCTCTCACTATTTTTCATATAAGAATTTTTTAGCCCCAGTTGTGACATAGGTTGCCATACTCATAGTCCATATAATTTGATAATCAGCTTTCCTTAGAATCTGAGAAACTTTGACCAATATAGTGACCCTTTTCTATTGACATCTTAAATTATTCATGTGCTGATGCAAATACTTAAAGTAGTTGAACGGTTTTCAATTTGCTTCATGGCAGGTTATATTTGTTGTTGATGCAAGTGGAAGCATGGCCTTGAATAGAATGCAGAATGCAAAAGGTGCAGCACTCAATGCAAAAGGTGCAGCACTCAAGTTACTAGCAGAAAGTTATACAAGCAGATATCAGGTGACAAAAAATTTCACTCTAGATTTGAAAGATGTGACTACCACTAGTTTAGTCTCAAGAAGATTTCTTCTGTCATTTTCTTGGCAAGAAAATGAGAGAAAACAAAGTAGAAGAGAAGCAGTATGCGCCAAGTAAATGGTGAAACGTAATTGTGTTGAATTAAATGTTTTATTCATTGACCCGGAAAAAAATAAATTCAACTTAATAGGTTGGAAACATCAGTAATCAAATAACAGCAAGTTCGAAGTCATTTTAAGTGTCAAAGGAGAGTGTTTTTTCAGTATGGAATCATCAGATCCAAAGTGCAGAACATTCATAGGGCTGGTTATCAACTTGGTATATATTCGATTGGCTTGCATTATGGAAGATCTTAACAATGGTGGTAAAGAAACATAACTCAACCGGAAAGTAGAATTGAGAAGGGAAAAGTTATGATTGTTAAAAGAGCTGTTCGTATAAGAGCTTGTATTTATTTAGCATGGCATATGCACGTCACGGAAAGTAATACATTGAACAGTTATTTTTCACATGAAACTGAGCTGTTCTCTTCGCCTGCATGAACATATTCATCAAAATAAATGATAGACATGATACTCCGTAGGATATAGTACAAAACCATATTCTAAGGATTGCACTTCAGAAAGGACATACTGATTTCCATTTTTACTTCAGACATGTCATGAATCCTTCCCCAAATTTCTATAAGAATTTAATTAAGGGGATTAATGTGTGCTTCTGATCACCAAACCATGGTAGAAGATCCTGGTGATTATTCTTGTAACAGTTTGACTGGTAATGTCGTTTAGGTTTCTATCATTCCTTTCCGGGGAGATTCAGCAGAAGTTCTTCTGCCTCCTTCTAGATCAATTTCAATGGCATGAAACCGTCTTGAGAGACTTCCATGCGGCGGAGGTTCTCACCTTGCTCATGGTCTGACCACGGTATGTTAGCTTCCCTCTTGAGTACTGGCATCTCCACCCCCACGTAACTGACTGTATTCTGAAATTTATACTGCTTAGGCTGTTACGGTTGGAATAAATGCAGAGAAGAGTGGTGATGTTGGACGTAGCAATAACGGATGGTAGAGCCAATATCTCTCTAAAGAGATCCACTGACCCTGAAGCTGCTGCTGCTAATGACGTTCCAAAACCTTCGTCACAAGAGTTGAAGGTAAATCTTGAGTGCTGTTGTTGGCATATTAGTTGTAGCCTGGACCACCTGATCTGAGATTGCATAAGACTTGGTTCCAAAAAATACGTTAGTATCTAAGGTTTTTATGCAAGACCCACGTATTTTTCAGACACTCTTATTTCTTATGTAGTTGCACATGTTACCCCTCTGCTTTTTTCTATTGCATTAACTTGTGGTATTTCTTACTGGTGCTTCTCAATGAAGGATGAGATTCTCGAGGTTGCTGGTAAAATCTACAAAGCAGGGATGTCTCTCCTCGTCATTGACACCGAAAATAAGTTTGTTTCAACTGGTTTTGCTAAGGAGATTGCCAGAGTTGCTCAAGGTTCGTTGTCCAACTTGTATCGTATATCGCTTGTTCTTCTTCATCTGTGAAGACTATCATAATCTCATCGTAACATTTGCCCTGCAGGAAAATATTACTACTTGCCGAATGCCTCAGATGCTGTAATCTCAGCTGCAACGAAGGACGCTTTATCGGCACTGAAAAGCACATGAAGCATTAGAAATTGTTGTTTATATTGTTCTATTCGGCTAATTTGACTCTGAGAACAGCTTAGTTTCCTGTAAAAGTATATTTCTTGAGTTTGGTGTCATTTGTTCTTTGATATGCAGCAAAGGATGAAAAAGATCACAAGAAAAACGAATTAAATTCACCTCAATGAGAGCAACTTTTGTAGCATGTACCTGCTGTCATGTAGCATCCCCTGCCAACCGTACAACGAATGTAGAGAAAAACTTACACATATCGTTATATGATTGGCAGGGTATGCCACAGTGGCGGTATACTCATGTCATGAAAGTCTTACATCAAACAAAATAAAATCTCTATATAGTCACAATATTAGGACCCAATCAATTTTATTATTCTAAGGCGGTTATTACCTAAAGAATATTATTTTTTGACTTTATTATGCTTAATGAAAGTCATATGGATACAAAGAACTACATCGGTAGTGGATCATGTCAATTTTCAAGATGTAACATTGGAAAAAGAGAGGCAACTAATCTCTAAACATACTAAAGGTTTCATGTCAAGAAGTCGAAAACATGCATAAGAAGCTTGAAACAATTTGGCTTTAACAAGAAGGTGTCCATGTTGACAAGGTATGACGTACCTGCAAGCTCAAATACATGCCATCAACTTTAAAAAATAAAGTACTGTCCCAAACAACTCTAGAGAAATATTCTTAATCTCCAACACAGTACACACACACTTTATCTCTGTAAGTTGTAAATACGAATGCTGGTTGGGCGGGATATCAAGTTGATCGCAAATCACCACCGGAGATTGTGTGTTTGTTGGTTGAAACTTGGTGACCTAAAAAGGAAAAAAACAAAATGTTGCGGCTCATTAGTGCCAAAGATGAATATAATGCTATGACATCAACAACTAGTGAATTGATTTGGTTGAAAGCACTACTTAAATGATTTGGGGTTCAAGACTTCACATCTTATGAAAATGTTCTGTGACAATCAAGCTGCTATGTACATTGCAGCTAATCCAATATTTCACGAGAGAATAAAGCACATTAAAACGGATTGTCATTTTGTTAGAGCCAAAAAATATACTCCAATATCATTAGAATGTCATTCATTTGAAGAAGTACGTAGTTGACGAACATATTAATCAAAGGCATCTCTTTCAAAATTATGTCCAAACTTGACTAGCACGACATCTTTGCTTTAGCTTGAGGGGGAATGTCGTAATAGCAATTTGAATTTGTGTAATGCTAGAGAGACCAAATTTTAAACTAAATTTTGTAAACCAACTGATGTAGTTGTTAGTGATTGGTTTATTGCTTGGTTACGGATCATTTAATTTGCAAATTTGATTAATGTACTTATTTATTTCCACGAAGAGAAAGGAAGCATTTTTGCCCACCGTCGTAAGCTATGGTGTATACTCATCATATACTTAATCATTTGCTATGTGTCATTTCACTTAACCTTAGTTAATTTTGTTCAAAATTCAAATTGTAACATTTAATGTGAAAGTTAATTAGAGTTAGGTGAAAGGATATGTGGCAAATGGTTAGACGTATGGTGAACATTTACCATAGTTATGGTGTTGAGCAAAAATGATCCCAATTTAAAGAGACTCTTTCAAAAATAAGACTCTCTATGCACTTTTCGCCACCTTATATTTTTGGAATGATGTTTTATAATATTGACACGAAAAATATGCCAAAACATAAAGTGGCGAAGAATCTATGAAGAGTCATACTTTCGAGAGTCCCTTTAGCATTTATTTGCTATAAATTAATATGGAAACGTGGGATGTTATATATGTTGCTAGCCAAGTAGCTGGCGTTCATCTACTTGCGAGACAATTTGAAAACATCAGCGGATGTTTATGTAATTTTAAAAGTCACTATTTTGTAGCCGATATTCTTCTTTACTTATAGATGGAGGGTTTAAATTCGACTTTCAGTTTTAGAAAAGCTAATCCCCGCGTACGACGTCGCATTACTTGTGGAGCTGCGCCATCCTGTTTGTTCTCTCTCCCGTTCCTCTGTTTCTTTCTCGATCGGAGACTGACAAAACCTCTTCCCCTCCCTCTCCTTTTTGAAATCTCCAATTTTCCCGCCTTGTCTCCCCTCAGTCTCCGACTCTCACAGAGTCGTCGTCCTCCTCGGTTTACAAGTAGCAGGGCGATTAGGGTTAGGGTTAGGGTTTTCACCTGGGGGAGGCCTCAGGGCTCAGCGATCGTACTCGTCATCGAAAGGAAGAGTTGGTCAGGGCTTCTTTCAAATGTCAACCGTAGGATTTCCCCTCCGTTTTGTATTTCCAAATTACAGATTACTATTTCTTCTGTATTTTCATTTTTCTGAAATTTTTGTTCGTTCACAGACAGAAGCGCTCTACTCCAAACTCTACGATAAGTACTCGAAAATCAAGGTGTTCTTTGCTCTTTCCCATTTCTTTTATATTTTATTTGTGCATTAATTTTTGCTTAATCAGTTAATTGTGTGTTACTGGCGTTCTAGGATTCATACATCAGAGCTCACTTAGTGGGATACGGCTTTGTTGTTGTTATAGTTAATTGTATGTTAAATTTGTCGAGAAAAAATTGAAGGTTAGGGAAATAGAAAGTAATTGTCTTTTTGTATTTCTGAATTTTGGGTGTATTGTAAATGTATTCGTAAGGACCTACGTGCCGCCAATACTCTGAATTAGATATTTCTATATAATCTAAACCCGTTGTGTTGGCCGTTTTTCCTAATCGGCGGTGGTTGTTATGCCATGGCAGACAAAGAAATGGTCGGAGTTGGAAGATATTGGTAAAGATCAAGAAGGAAAGTTCAAGCATTATGTATCTGGTATTTATTTCTCCGTCAGGATTTGTTTGAATATTGTATTTGAGCTCATTTCTCGCATTTTTTTTTAGTAAAACATGATTTTTGTGGTAACTGTGACTGAGGCTCAGACTGGACTGCTTCTCTCTGACCCAACTTTGTTGTTTATTTTCTATTTTGCAGTTGCGGAGCAGTATATTCAACATTTGCGAAATGAAAATGAGAGGTTGTACTTGGAAGTTGGTGATCTGAGAAGTGAAGTTGCTTCTATTAGGCATGAAATTCTAAGTTCTGTCGGATCCATTGGAATTCCAATTAGTCAATTTTTACTACAACCTATGTAACGGGCTCTTGAAACATATATCAAATTGAATGCAGGTCCACCAAAGCTGAACAATGTACCGAGTACCAGAATCGTTTGTTGGAAGAGAACAGGAAAAGTAAGACAACACTGTTCTGTTTAGTTATGGTGCTTTTAACTACTATCTATGTGGAAGTATCTGGATCCTGAGTTTCTTTCTTTATTCTAAATGAGATTTGTAGGAATTTTCTATTCACGTACACTATGGATTGTGATCTCAGTGAATTCCATATTTATTTTCTGATAGGAACTAAAATGTCAATTAATTTATACGTCTTCGGGAATTTAATGACTGATTTTGCATATGTTGTTACTAAAAGTTATATATAAAGATTTTTGTTATTTTTATCATTAAGCATGTGGAAATATTGTTCTGAAATTCTTGTTGTGGTTGCAACTTACGAATTAGTTCAGGTACGCTGCCATCACCTGGATGGATTTAAAGATCTCCTGTGACATCGTGAGAGTTCACCTGTCCCTTTTTTAGTTTCATGGATTTTAAGTCAGTGCATGTTTCAATAGGAATGAATATAATCACGATGGTCTTTATAAATCCCATAAAAATGAAGAGGATGTTGGACATCAAATGTGGAAGAAAGACAAATCACCTAAAAGAGAAACAAAATGGAAAATCTTTTTCGCTTGTGTGTAGGAGATCTTAAATTTGGAAGACCTTGGTTAATATGATAATGTGGATTCTGTGAAACATTCAGATTGACTGAGGCAATTGTTTGAATATATGTATATATATTTTCCATTGTTCCATGTGGGATAAGTGTAACCTACACATTTTATTGTTCCTTGTCCTCTTTTAGGGTATTTTATGAACATGCAAACTAGTAGGGGACTGGTTTCTGTATATTTCTGACACACGTACAACACGTAAAAAACATCTCATTTTTATCTTCATTCCAAACCCCAACACCACCACCCCCCCCGGGTAACAATCTTAACTAGCATTATTAAAAGAAATTCCTATGGCCACCTGCAGTTCAAGTTTTAACTAGGAACTGTTCGTGCTAAAAGTATTCAAGTGCGATTAGCATGTGCTACCACTATGAACTTCTTTACTTTTCTCTGCTCAATCTGTGGTGGTAATCTAATACCTCTTTCTGTTTTTTGATGACTCAAATTTTTGACAGATGAAAAACTTTCTGAAGAAGTAGAGAGGCTCCGAAAGCTGCAGCAGGAGGGAAATTTTAGCAGATCGAAAGGTAGCAACACAGACAATGGACTGTGTACACCTGCTAGTGGTCAAGTATCAGGAGAAGCAGGAAATCTCTCAAAGAGAAGAAGGACAAGTAAGCGTAGAAAGAATTCCCAGTCTGAGGCAGAGGATTTAGTTATGCCTTCTAGTGTGGCTCTTGTAACTGTTCAAGAGGTATTTCTGATAATCCTATAAAAATATATTTGAGCAGAAACTTATTGGCTCCTCTTTCTTCTCTGACTAATGTAATCTTTCAGCCACAATGGTGTAGAACTATTGAAAGACCAGGTATGCATCTCCATCTCTGAAACTGAGGTTTCTGCTATAGTACTTGTTCACATGGTAATGGGTTATTTTATGTGTTGTATGTTGTTTCCAGGTTGTGCAAAACCAATTGGCCAAGTTAACTGCGTGTTTCAAGAGCTTGTTGAGTATATGGTGGATTTAAAGTTCTCGACTGTTGGTCAAGCTGAAGAAATATGCATCTCAGCTGTGCATCAATCAAGTGGTAATTCTTAGAATTCGAGCGGATTCTAACCTAATAACTTATGAACATCAATGTGTCACATTGTAGGTTTAATTTCTCAATTAAGTGGAAATTTTTGTCATTTGACACAATTACAGTTGAGTATCAGATGCAGGCTTGTAGATAAGGTCCATGTGTATGCTGCAAATTTTTGCATAGCCTCCTAAGCTTATATGAAATTATGCAAAATACATCGGAAAAAATTGAAACGTCAGACATTCAAGGCAAGCACTAAAATTGCAATCCATTTCTGACATGCTGAGCTAGCTAATACATTTGCCCAAATTACTGAATTGAACAACAGGTCAATGCTAGGCTGGAGTCGGACCTACACTATCAAAATTACAGCCCTGTGGTGTTTGCATCCCATTAATTTCGGTTTTGCAGGAGTTTGTTTAAATTTTGAATACTTCTGTTTACATTTCTGTTTGTGAGCTTGAAACTCTAGGGTTTGACAACTTAATCCACTGAATGTGGCCTTGGCTCTATATGTCAATACTCGGCTTGAGACATGATTACAAGGAAATTACTAATACTTATTCAATTGTTAGGACTTTCAGAACAGAATCCCATTTTTTGCTAATATCTGTATCAACTAATATGGATTTCATGCGTCTTATGAATTAGTAGGTGGTATCAAAATTTGATAATTATCTGTGGTTGTAACAGGTTACGCCTTCAATCTTACATGGATCAACAGAGCTGCTGGTAACGAAGTAGAACTTCTGTATCGCACCGCATCCTTGGGGACGCTTGAGAGGGAAGCACCAGAATGGATGAAGGATGACATAGTTTTAAGCACAAACATGTGCCCTATCTTCTTTGAAAGGTTATCTCGTGTTGTCAAGCTGCACTCCTAGTCCCCCCGCCCCTCATATTCATCTTTTTAAGGATCATTGTAGGTTATGTATACTGAAAATTCTCCCTCAGTTTTTTTTTTTTTTTTTTTTTTCCGAGTGAACTTTTGAAATTTAACTAAGTATCACACCAGATATTGATAACATGATCCTTTGCATTTGAATTGAAATTAAGAACATTTTATTTGAGAAAGGGTCAAATCGCATGAGCCAACACTAGCAGTGCTACCTCAGTAATGCTCTTGTCAAACCTGTTGAAGCCAAACTCCAAGTCGTCATGAGGCTCTTCCACGTACAGAGAAGTGCTGGCAATAGCACAGGTTCAAGACCCTCCGCAACTACAATCTTGATTAACCGTGCGGGCCTTCATTACACTACGATCTTGATATTCTGTTCCCTTCATACGAAGTTCATTCCCTGGTCTTGGCGTCATCAAAGCTCGAATTGAAGGAAGGATAGGTCCCTGCATTTCACTTTATCTCTGTAAGTAAGCTCCTTACCCATATATTTTCCCGGCCACTTGGTGTATTACGGCACCGGAGAGTTTGTCCACCTTATTCAGTGCAACAATGAGGTATTCCTCGTTTTCAAAAGATTATGGGACTCTATTGTTTGAGGTTATAAGCCATCCATAATGCCAACAACCAAAACTGCAACATCACATAAATCTGAACCTCGTGAGCTGATATTAGCGAATGGCTTTTATGCCCCGGGATGTCAATGACCAATAGACCTGGGACCTTCAGCTTTGCGTCAGCTTTCAATTCTTTACTTCTTTCGCAGATGTTCTCGGCAGGAATATCAAAATGCTGCCTCATGAAAATTGTGATAGACCATTTGTTGGCCTGGCTTATCATAGTTTTCATGAATGAGATTATTATCAAAAGAATAATAACTTTTATCGTAGCCATAAGTTGGCCAATCCTTAAGATTATTATTATGTAGTTGATAGCCATTAATTGGCCAACAATCATATTCCATGGGACTTGAGAACCCTCCAGCCTTGTACCAATAAGTTGGCAGCTCAAAGGTTGGCTCCATGTGATTTTCATCATAGCCGTAGCTTGGGCATTCTTCAACACCGTCATCCTCTTCATAATCTGGAATGTAGTGGTTGAAAGCATGTTGAGGAAAACCATGAACATAAAGATTGTTCATGATCTAACTCCACACAAGGATCCCACCGAGCGTGCCAATTTGTTTGCCCCCTAAATTTGCCATGGGCTTGGTGGTGGGCATGTTGAGAATTTACTCGAACAAGAGATTGGTGATTGTGAGCGTGCCACTACTAGTTTCTGCTAGTAGATGGGATTTGAATGATTGAGATTCCGTCTAAATTCGACTTCTAACCAAGAGATTGGGCCATTGAGTGAGAGTGGCTCAAATCAAGGTTCTTTTTTAGCCTTAATGATAAGGACTTTACTTATGTGGAGAAATATAACAATATGTAAATGGCAAGTTTGTTGGAAGTGTAGATGACAAAGGAAATTAAAAAAAGTAAGTGCGAGTGCACTGGAGACGTAAATATTGTATGTGAAATGAGTAAATACAATGGCAACAGAAATGTAAATGAGAATACAAGGAAATCAATACTAATCGGAAGAATAGTAGAGCTTTAAAAGAAAATACAAGGCCTTTGCAGAATTGAAGCATTAAAAAGGGTGCATAGCTTGAATTGAGTTGAATTGTTTGATTGATTAGTTGAGTCTCGAGTCCTTTGCCTCTGTTTCCTTTATATAGAGAACTGAGAGAGAGAGAGAGAGAGAGAGAGAGAGAGAGAGAGAGAGAGAGAGAGAGAGCTCCTTTGCTAAGGACATTGAATCTGTGCAAAGAAGATAGCCAACTCCCCTTGCAAGAATAGGAAAAGATGCCAACTTGCATATGAAATAATAATAAAAGAAGCAAGTTGATTTTCCACCACATGTGTATTAATCTCACTTGCAATGAATTAATATTTAAAAGAAGCAAGTTGGTTTTTCATCACATCTCTATCTCCTAAGTCTGCCAACATCCTTACTTACAATAAAGTTACTTCAAACCATGTGGAGAAACATTCCCACATGCAACTTTTAGTCTATTTGCACACTAATCCCTAATATGTCATATTTTGGCTTTAAATCCAAATAAGTAAAATTATGCATATTTTAGGTTCAAACAACTCCTTTTCCTGTTCCTTTTTGTGACGTTTGACCTCCTCCTTTTTCCTCTCGAGTTGCTCCTTCTAAGCCTCTCCTCCTCTTCTTTCCTCTGTCTCTCTTCTTGCTCCTTTTTCTTCCTCTCTTCCTCCTCCTTCCGCCGAGCAAGGGCCTCTTGCTCCTCTCTCACATACTTTGGCACTTTCTTCTTGTCCACGGCCGCTTTACCATCACCTACTGATGTTACTTTGTTCTCCTTCACCATCTCCTTCTTCTTTCTCTTCTTCTTTGCAGCAACAGACTGCATACTGAGATCATGAGGAACTTGTTTGTCACCTTCTTTTTCACCCGGACCGGCGATTAGGGCAACTGTATCAAGTTTTCAACTCATGGTAACTTGAGACTGAGCTAGGGTTGGCAATCGTTCGGTTCGGAGATAAAAATGTCATTTCATCTCCATAATCACGAAAATTAATCATATTCATAATTGCAAATTAACCATCAGAGATTATCCATAACCATACCATTGAATAGCAGATTTTTTTATAGTTTCATGGTTATATCCATCTTCGTCAATACAAAACAAGTATTTGTTCAACTGACACAAGATACTAATTCTGTCATTAAATATCCACATAAAAAACATAACAAGACTTTCCGGAAGTGTTCATGATAAGCCAAATATGATAGCAAAGTAAGGCAAATTTGTCCATGCAAAAGGGAGAGGGACGACAAAAGCCAAAAGCAAATACAACAACCACTACGGAAGAAAAACGAAACAAATTATCAAATAATTTCAATACTTATGAATATTATATTATATTATATATAGTATATATTATTCGGTGTGCATTCGGTGACAAATATAAATCGAGAACTCTATAACCATATCCAAAACCACAACTGAATAATATTTACAGTTTTTTCTCATATTCGGAAAATACCTGAATTTCAAGGCTCAAACAAAGTCATTCTCCACAGGGTTTGAATTTGTATTTAAAATCAACTCTTAATTAATTATTTAAAACAAAGTTTGGAAAATGTTGATTTTGGAAAATATTTCAAAATAATAAAAACGAATTTAATAAAAACAATTTAAAAGATTCGACAAATGGAAAATCTAATTAAGAGAAAACGGTTTTGAAAATCAATTTAAAAAGACACTAGGGTTCTTGCGGTCGCCATTAACAATTGTACGCAATTATACTATCATTCACTACCCACAAGAAAAGCCACAACATCAAGAGCAACTTCCATAGCACAACTACACCAATAACGCGATATCCCGGTAACCATATCTGAAGCCATAATTGAATAATATTTACAGTTTCTTCCCATATCCGAAAAAACTTAATCACTTGCTTAGGTGGCAAAAGTGGGATTTTATATGAAAAAAGGTTTGGATGTGTTATTAAAAATGAAATCATGTAGTTATAACTTGTAAGTTGTTTTGTCAAACTCCCGATGTAGGATTTCCAACAATATGAAAAACACGAACAATTTTGAACTCTGAGAGAAACACAAGAACACAATCCAATCCGATCCGATCCAATCCAATCCAATCCAATCCAATCCAAGTTAGAGAGGCTTGGTATCTATAATAATCACTCAACCCTCCCTAATCTAACACAACTTCGTCGCCATCGTCCCGATTATCAAGCCTTTGGAGCTTTGTACAACTTCTCCACCATCTTCCTATATTCTGCAATACACACACAGAGAGGAAGCATTACTCAGTCACACATTTCTCATAGTAACAATTCATTTTCCAAAAACTAGTAAAATAAATAATAAGTAAAAGCGAAGTCAATTCAAATGTGTCGTTACCTTCTTGGTTGCTCCACAATTGTGCTGCTTGGGCATTCAAAGGAGAGCTGATGTTTGGTTCTGCAATTCACATAAACAAAAATTGAAATTCGATACGCACTCCACATTCGTTTCAATTCAGCGTATATTCAATTCGATAAGTAAAAGGGTTAGAGAAAAGTGATTACCTCCAAGAAGACTTTGGATGGATAAGAGTACGGTTCTCACATCATAAGCAGATGACCATTTATCCTGCAATCAATTCATTGAGATACATTGGTCAAATGATATCGTGCTTGGTTTCTGAATGATATTATAACTGAGAAAGTGCGAGACTAGTACAAGTTTGGAGAAGTTACCTGTAGAATATCCAGGCAAATGTTGCCGACAAGATCGACATTGGGGTGAAAGAGGACAGTCTCAAACTTGACCTTTGGGGGTTTGAATGGATAGTCATTGGGAAAGGTGAGGGAGAGTCTGTATTCTGTGCCTTCAAACACTGTCTCTTTGCTTCCAATGATTGTCCCTTTCCAGCAGAAAATGTTGTCTTCCTCGGGGAATGCGGATATCCCAGAATCCCCACTCATCTACAATAATCTAATCCAATCCAATTCAATCAATCCAATCCAATGTTAATTAAACAAACATCAAGATTCTCAGAATTCAAACAGAAAATTAGGAGAAAAGATTGGGTCTTTGGTATCTTACCATTAAGGCCATCAACTCAGATTGCAGCCTGTTTAATTAAACAACAATAAAATGTTAGATTAAAAAAAACTTGAAACCTCCAATTATCAATACAAATTCAGTGAATCTAAATCCTAATCTCTTCCAATCATCAAAAGAAATAAAATAAATTTCATGAATCTCAGAGGAAATAAATCAAACACCTGATGTGCAAAAGAAAATCCCCAAAAATACAAAAAACAGTTTTCTTTGAATTAGAAGAATACAGAAAATCAAGAAAATAAATCCAAGCAAATACCAAAGAAATAAAATTTTTTCTTGACCGGTAGATTAGGATGAAGATGTACCTTTTGAGAACGGACTGAGAATCAAGGGTCTTGGTGCGAGGATGAGATTGCTTTGAGTTCGAGGGAGCAGTGGCTCCGGGCACTACTAGACTGTTATCTTGGTTCACAGCAGCCATAATCCTAATTCTTTTTCTCTTCCTTACCGAAAACAGAGATCAACGGATCCTCAAAACCCAACGCTTTTCTGAGAGAGAGAGAGGTTGATAGAGGGGGGGGGGGGGCTTTCCTTCCTTCCTTCCTTCCTTCCTTCCCTCTTCTGAATGACAAGTGAGAGTGAGAGAGAGAGAGAGAGAGAGAGAGAGAGAGAGAGAGAGAGAGAGAGAGAGAGAGTATGAGATGTGGAAGAAGATGGGGCTGCAGAGATTGGTTTAAAACGCTGTTGGGATGGGACTCGGACAGAGCGGTGTAAGGTATTCAAAAATTGTCGAACGTTGCATATGCCACTGGTGTCTTATTTAAATTTTTCTTCAACGGCTAGTTATTTGGTTTTCCTAAAATGGCCGAGTCACCTTTTTACTTTTTTTTTTTTGTTTTGTGAAATTGAGAATATGTACGTAATAAAATATAAATAAGTAATAAGACACAATATTTATGCAGATAATCAACCATCTTTTCTTCATTTAATTTAACAAACCCATCAAACCACTTTCTTTGACAATGTTGTATACACATCAATGTAAATGTTTAACATCTGTTGTTATTAATTAGGACTATAGTGTAGGATTAAAAACCTATATGAATTTGAAAGAAAATAAAATTAGGCGACTGAAGGCGGCAGCGCTGCAAGTGGTGATCAAGGTTGGGTAACTTGGAAGAGCATCTGCAATGCAAGCAATGTGATTACAATGGGCTCTCGATGGCGGATTGGGTGTGGCGAGACGGTTAACATTTGGGGAGACAGATGGCTGCGTTCCCTCTTCACGGATATACAAGTTATTGCATTCTCTCCCTCCCGCTGAGCTTTAGAAAACCTGATAGGCCAAATGTGTTTGGTTGGCTTCCCCTATTGGCCACCCGCCCTCTTCATCCAGTCTTCAATCGATGCTGGAGTGGTTCTCCAATTGGACCACTCAGCTAAACCCCTCTCAGTGTGTTTTGTTGCAGCTACTGCTAGAAAATTTGATTATGTTTTTCTCCCCTTCTTGCGGAGGCGACGGCTGCCCGTGCAGGTTTGCTCTTGGTGACACAAAGGGAATTTCAAAATATTATCCTTGAAAGCGACTCACTCCAGATTGTGACGGCTCTTTGGAATTCTTCTTATTATTTGCCTGATGTTGGACTTATTATTGAAGATTCTAGAGAGCTTTTGTCCTCAATCACTGGAGCTTTTCCTACACATGTCCTACCAATATCCCCAATATGGGTCCGCCCGGCGTAGTATACCAAACGTAGGGGTTTTGCAATTTTTATAACTTGGGCGCCAAGTATCAATTTTCCTATTCCTAGTTGGAAACAATTATAAAACTTCTATGAGAACTCAGATGGAAGTTATCCGAGAGAGTATCCCTGAACACACAGAGACCGTCTTAGCTCTCTTCATCCAATCGCCGCTTCCTGACATTTTTTCAAGCAGCATATCAAAGTTTATGGTCAAGAAGCAGAGCAGAAAATAGAGCCAACGTTAATTCGAGCAAATACTATGGCGATCAAGATTCTCAATCGTATAGAAGTAACCATAATCGAACAAATCACACATATAAAACCATGTCATGTGGTCATTATGATTAACAGGAATCTAAATCTCAAATACTACGTGAAATCAACAAATAACTGGCGTCTAAGCTTCTAAGGGTTTACATATATAAAGAAAAAGTAAATACAAGCTCGATTGGAGGCACAAAACTCCTATGGCTTCGATGATGTGAGCTGCCTCAAATTGTACTTTGCTAACTGCTTGTACTTGTCAACAACACCGATCATGCAAATAGTCTGTCAATCAAAACAGAAAGAGATTTTAAGCTATAAAGGAATCAACAGTTCAAACACAAGTATCTTTTTACGACAATTCTTCTTTTGAATGGTGGTGTGATGAAGGAGAATTTGGAGCATGAGGAAAGGAAACTTTCGTACCCTGCAAATTTCAACAACAATGGTCTTATCGGGATTGTTGAGGTCAACTTTGTGAGGTGCAGGCACAGATTTTGCCACTGCATTTATGATTTTCATCCTGTCTATACCGGTATTTGCACGGGCTTCATACAGGACCGCAAACTGAATGGAAGATTTAGTAAAATCAGAAACCATCTCGAGATATCTAATAGTTTGAAGTTTTGTTTATTCTCAACTCAAACAACTTGTAACCTCATAAATATAGGTTTATGTCAAAAATAAAGAAAAGCTCATCAGATTTATTTCCTGTTCATTAATAGAGATAGCTATTCCATCACAGAACGCCTTGTGTCTTATCGTGAACGATGGCAGTCAAAACAGAATTAAAAAAAAAATCAGTTTGTAATGATAAGAGAGATGTGGATTTCTTTTTGTTAATAAGAACAAAAGGCAGACGAGGATTAGTGACATATCTTACCTTCTGAGGATTCGGAGTTTCCACTGGAAAGTGCTGTTCAAGAAGTGGTTTGATTGCTCTTGAAATTTCCTCTTCTGAAGAATAGCATGCTACTTCAATGGGTAATACTCTTAAGATAAACCTATAATATGCAAGTAAAAACAGCCAGTTTGAGATCTCTCTTCCATACTCATTCTTTGTAAAAATAACCTAACAAGTAATATATGAACCTTGACATGTGTTTCTTTGTTGCAGCTGCAGATGTCATCATATGCTGCACAATTGCGCTAGGGCTAGGATCTCCCTCTCTTTTCCGCATTTGAACAAAGACGACACCGTTGCAACCCGATTCAAGGGTGAAAAAGCGTCTCTATAAATTAATCCAACATCAGCATGAGAAATCATTTCCTCAAAATTGATTGCAAAAGTTGAAAGGATTATAAAGCACACACACCATGATATCTGAAGAGATACGCTAAGAAAAATTAATGAAAACCCATCGACAACTAACTTAAAACAGGCTAGAAAAAGATTATTCTACATTCAAAACCACCGGGAAATGAAGGAAGAGATGGTCATGCTAACTAAAGATAATGAACAATTAAAATTCCGTATGCTAAAGTTACTACTAAAAAACATGAGGGACATGGGAAGAAAACTGGGATTGTAAGACAGGGTTGGGACCGAACATTACTCCTTAGACATTCAATTCAATTAATTAAGAACGTGTTTGTGCCCTTTAAAAGAACCAAACCTTAAGTGAGAAATTTCCAGTATCCATTCATAAACCTACGAAATGAAGGAGGAGATGGTCATACTAGTTAAAGCTAGTCAAAATTCAGTATGGTAATGCTAGTACTAAAAACAAAAATAGGCATCACTGGATGAAACTAAGGCAAGCACAAGAAGGTAAAAACACAATCTAAATTAGAAACCTAAACACGAAAATAGGGTAGTGCAAAACATACGACTTGCAGAAAACAAATAGATGCGTAAACAATTAAATAGCAAGGGCATTATATACAATATACTCATCTATTTTTAAACTATTAAAAAAATACGGAACATGCAAATGTAATGCAAACGAGATGACTACTAAACAAAATGATTCATAGCCATATCAACTGCAAGCTTATTTAATCTTAAGCCTGCATAAGAGGTGTGACGCAGAAAAATAAAAAACTCTGAAGAAGCAGAGCTTGCTAGCTAAATTTGTTATTCAGACAAAATGAGGTTCAGCATCCACAATTTCACATAATCTTCTCTTAGACAATGTACCCAAACAATCTTGATAAATAAAAGGGAAAGAATGTGACACACACAAGTGTGTACAATCAACTTATATATTATCATATCATAGAAGTTCACCTTGTTCTTATCTCCCAGTTCTTGAAGCTCAGCTTCAATTAGCTTATCGATGGACTTCTCTTCCACTTTGTATGGGATTGCAAATTTTGATGAATCTGTTCCTAGACATTGTTTCTTTGCTGGTGGCTCCTGAGCTTCATTTGCACAAGTTTCCCTACTTATATTATCCTCTTTCTCGTCTTCAGTGTTTTCCTCAGTTTTATTTTCGTCACACGCATCATCCTTCTTCTGGTGTTCTGATTTCTCACTTGTTGCATTATCATGACTGGCATCATCACTACGAGAATCACCTTTGCTCTCTTCACCCACTTCGCCCTCTTCTTCTGCTTCCTTGTCCTCTCCTTCTTGTTTCTTTTCATCGTCATCATCGTCATCACCCTCACCACTGGAAGAATCAGAATATGAGAACACTATTTTCTTATTTGAAGGTTTACAGGGTGCCTCAGAAAGCTTTAATCCCAAACCCTTTCCACTGACTAGCTCTTCATAAAACTGCAATACAAACCAAAACAACCTAAGACATCAGTTTCTCACCTAAAACAGCCAAGAGATAAATAAACAGTCCATAACATCATCTCATAAGTTTAAGAGCACTCAGCGTTTTGATTTTATGCGAAAGAAGAACAAAAAGCAGAAACTAAGATACACTCTCTCCATATGTTATGAGTTCTCTTAAAAGAAGATACATATACACACAAACCAAGACGTATGAAAATTGTAATCTTATTTATTTATCTGCACCAATACGTATGCAAAGAGTTTTCTATGGCCCTTCACTTTTAATTCTTCAAACTTGGTGGTGCACATTTAAAGATGAAAACAAAAATAATAGGGGGGAACCAATGGATTTTAAACGAAATCCTCTTGGCCTTGTCACTATCAGTTCCCCATATTCAGTTTGCACTCTTACTTCTCCCAAAGGGATAAACTGGGATAGTCCATGAGTGGATGTGGAGATACTACTCCAGGAACCACCGCAAATCTTGCGGCTATGTGGAAGAACGGTTCATTACATGGTATTAATATTATTATTCACCCTTTGGCAATCAAAATGAAACACAGATAATAATAGGCCTCTAAGAAGCAGTTTAAAAAGACGGTTACGCTGAAGTCAGGCCAATCTATGTACAATCACAATTAAGTAAGACGAGAAATCCAACCCGAAAGCAGAAAAGTAGCAACAAAAGAGAAACCCCACATAAATTAGTAGCAAAAAGAGCAGAAATTTGGGGAAAAAAACCTCACATAATAGCAAGCTGAGTATGAAATAGCTAGATAAAGTAAAAACCCAGATAGAAAATTGGGGAAAAAGATTATGGGATATGAAGAAAAGAGAAAAAGAGAGAGCTTACAGAGTCAATAACGTTAATGGCTTCCTGAGAGGCTTGGCGTTCCCTTCCGCCATCGCAAGTGATGAAGAATCCTTCCACTCCTGGGTGTAATGGGTACGCCCCTTTCTTCTTCACCGCTTTCTGAACATGGTTACAATTTAACAGCAATTAACTAAATTAACTTCTCACTTAACTAACAATTAGACTCTGTCTAATTACTCAGAGAGAGAGAGAGAGAGAGAGAGAGAGAGCTGACGTTGTGAGGGAGATAGCGCTGCTTCCCCTTCTTGGACTTGGTGGGTTTGTTGTCCGTCGCCATAGGTGAGTTTCAGTTGCAGTTTGAGAGAAGACGAAGGAAGAAGACGAGTACGCAACGCGCGGCGACAGCAGTTGCATTTAGGCGACTGTTCCACAACGCTGGGCCTTAAGATGCAATTAAGTTAATATATGCCTACAACTTTTTACAAAGCTAAATTACTTCCTAGTGAAAAAGGTAATATATATGATCAATTAAAAAGCAAATCTAGTAAACAATATATATGTTTTCTTTTTACTGTTGTTTTGGACTGTATTGCAACTCTTTGGTTTTCATATGCAGCATCAGTAGGTGCAACATCAGTGATGCAGCATCAGTAGGTGCAACATCACTGATGTAGCATCAGTAGGCTGAAACCATCAGTAGGTGCAACATCAGTATTAACTAGTAAGACAACTTACGGCAAGTAAGAAGGAACTAAAACGAAGAAATGAAAAGGCCATTGTAACCAGCATTTTTTTGTCTTTTATATTCATATGCTTGATTCTACAATATGAAGAAATGAAAAGGCCATTGCAATCAGTTTGCTGCAAGTTATTTTGCTAAATGTTTATTCTCTGTCTTTTACTTTATTGTTAGTATTTTCTTCTTGCTGATAATTTGAGCAATAAAAAACAAACATCTCAATAGTCTTCAAACAATATTAAACAATTACAACAATCATCTCAGTAAAATGTCATCAAACAATGAAAGACAATTACAACAACTACCATGTCAACCAATTTTCAAGCCCTCCTTCCTCTCCACTCATCATATATTTCTCTTGCAAGATCATCCCTCCATTGAGTCCATGTCTTGTTTGACTCAACGGTTTCAATGTAGGCTAATACTTCTAGTAAATCTTCCCCTATAGGCAATTCATCAAATGCAAGCCTTGCATTTTCCTTAGGATCAACCACCATATACATTCTGATAAAATTATGAAGTAAACTACATGCGGTGATTATTCGTCCCTGAATCTTGATTGGATAGTAGGAAGGACTTCGCAAGATAGCCCAACGTCTTTTGAGGAGGCCAAAACATCTCTCAATGACATTCCTAGCACGTGAGTGTTTCATATTAAAATATTCTTCATGATTCCTAGGTGCACGTGAATTGTCTTCCCACTCTTGCAAATGGTATCTAGTGCCTCTATACGGTGCCAGAAAACCCTCACCATTCGTATATCTGGAATCAACCAAATAGTATGTACCTATATTAGTTGATAATAAATTTTAGTTGTTGGCCAACAAAGGTAAGGAAGAATACTAGGTACTTGTCTATCTTACCGGTTGGGACCTTGAGGCCATTAGCTCTAGTAACAGCGTCACCAAGAACTCTCGAATCAGTAGCTGATCCCTCCTAACCGGATAACACATATATGAATTTGAGGTCATGTGTGCATACACCTAACACATTAGTTGCTATATCACCCTTCCTTGTTCTATATCTTGGTCTATCGACCTTAGGCACAGTGACCTTTATGTATGTTCCATCTAGCGCTCCTAAGCAACCCTAAACAAAAGAAAAACTTATATTAATTACCAACTAAAAATAATTTTGTTATTACTGATTTTATTATGATGCTTACCTTAAAGCATTTCCATCTCGATTCCGTGCAATCCTCTGGGATAGGGTTTGGTTTTGCAAACAACACGTCTTGCAAATTGAGCAACGCACACAATACTCTGCGGATATACCGACTAATAGTTTCACCAGACCTAATGAATCTAACTTGCATTGACCTGTTTTTATTGTGGTGGGCTAATATGTTAACAAAAGTTGCTACTTGCTTCTCTATTGTAACATGACCATCATCTACCAACCCACCATGAATTTGTAGTAAATCACATAAAACTGCAAATGCATTCCTATCCATTCGCAGCTCCCACAAACAGTTAGTATCACTCAATTGCGTGATACGATTTATTTCCTCTCTCCTAACATGAAGTCTAACAAATGTCCTTTGCTCTAAACTAGTTCTTTCCCGTTGTCTCCTTTGTTGTTGTCTATATCTCAACAATTGTGCATTCATAGTAAAGACTAGTGCCATTATAATCCAAACGTTCAAAAGAACAAAGAATTGAGTCTCATATTCATCCATACCTTTACATGCAAAAAAACAACACATGAATGAATGGAGCATCAACATAAGCAGGATTCAATTCCAAGCGTATGATTAAATGATAAAACAAAGTGGAGCTTCATATCCTAATTGCAATTCTTAAAGTGCAGCATCAACTTTGTCATGCACTGAAAATATGAGTGCAGCATCAGTAGGTGCATCATCACTGATGCAACATCAGTAGGTGCAGCATCAGTATTAGCTTGTAATGTAATTAATGAAGTTTCTAATTTGTGATTACCTAAAAATTAAGTTAATTAACATCTATAGTTTAATCACTGTCAGAACAAGCAAACAAATTAGAAGTCACAAAGATGCTTGGATTTCACATATGGATGGGGTTGCAAATTGTAAAATTTTGCTAAATTATCTTTGAGCAGTTTCTTTGCCATTCAAGATCGTGTTATGTTTGTGTTGGTCTCTCTAAAATTTCTTCATTAAACATGTTATAAAGAAAATGGATGAAGATGAAACAAAGTCTCGTCTTTCTTTGCATTCTGCAATTGTTCATGATAAATTAAGAATTGGATATATCTATGAAATTTCCAAGTTGGAGGTAACCTTGCCCTTTATTGCTAACAAATAGTACCTGCATTTTTACCCCTTTAATATGTTCATGCATTTATGATGCAGATCGGAGTTCCCTATGGTGGAAAGTTTTATGAATTTGTAAGAAATTATTTGTCTACAAATTCGAAAACTATTTATTCACTTAAGTCCCTAATCAGAATAACATAAACATTTACATTAATAAAGAACTTGGAAAATGGTATGAACCTCCAACTGTTTACATCTTCCCATCTTGTGATGGAGTTATGGCATGACTGCATTTATGTTTTAGGCAACTCCAACATTATCGTATAGGTTGCAATAATAGGCAACTCCGACCTTGTCGTAGAGGTTGCCCATGAGTCGCACATGTTATATTAAATGCAGTTAGAGCTCATAAACCTGCACCTCGGTGTTAGTGCTTCCGCCCGTGGCCAGGGCACAGTTCTTCACGTGATGTTCACCTCCCGCACCTTATGCTCACCTTGGATCCAAGGTAGGTGCACATTCCTGTCATACAGACCACAATAGGTGGTTCCGACTCGTAGGTGACCTGCGATTATTTGCACAGTCTTCACGTGATCGTAGCACTTGAGCATATTTATTTACACTCAGTCCTGTCGTACAAACCACTTTAGGTGGTTCCGGCTCGTGTGCAGGTATACTTATTGAGCTATTCGCACCACGTATGGGTTCTTCCACTAGATGATATCCATTTTTAGACCTACCACTTCACCTAACAGATGGGTTCCTCCACTAATAGTATAAAAAAAAATTTAAAATTACAAGTAAACTTATTATTTTGTATCTTCATCTCCCTCTTCGTGTTCTCTCTTTCTCATGACAAACCAAAAGCACAAACTTCCTAAAATTAGAGTCATTTCACTCCTCTTTGAAACAATTTTTAATTTTTCTGTTTCTGCAGTAAAGCAACCTCCCTTATCACAAAACCTCAAATAAATAAAACTAAAAATAAAAATAAAAATTAAAAATTAGTACAAAAACCCCAGCCATTTTTCTCTTCCACCCTTGCTCTCCTGTGTTTCTCTCTCCCCCCCCCCCCCCAAATGAAACTCTAGCTTTTTCCCCTTCCTAGAAATCAAAAACTTCTACGTAGATACTCAAAGTAATAGCAATAGCAATAGCAATAGCAAACACCAAACCAAGAGAGAAACAAAAAGTACTACAAAATACAAGGAAAGAGAGACCGAGAGGCTACACAATCACAATCAGATCGAACCTGGAACGAAGATGCAGAGTTGAAGTTCACGGATAAGAGGATGAGGAGGAAGGTTGCGAAGGGGAGATGCAGGGATGAAGAAGTTCACAGCGGCAGAGAAGAGAAGATGATAGTTAGGATTTGTTGTATGATTTAGATGGTGTAAATATTGAAATAGCTAAGGGGTATTTTTGTCTTAAAATTTTATGATTTTTGTGTTCCACGGGACGGAACGACCGATTCCAGGGGGGAGGTGGAACGAAAATTTAATCCATTTTCGTTCCGTGGGACAACGCGTTCCACATAATTTAGCGCACCAAACATAGGACGAAACACATTATCCCACGTACCAAACGCACCTCTTCGTTACGCTGGACTACAACAACATCAGATTGGATTTTATTTTTATTTTGAGAGCTTTAATGAAAAAGAGTTTCGGCTAAGTTTAATTTAACCAAAATGATTTCATATTTTATTATAAGGACAAAACTAATCTATATCAAGTAGGGCTGGGCAAATGGGTACAAGACCAGCGGGCTAGTTCGGGTATTGTCGATTCGGGGCGGGTTCGGGACGGGGCCAAATTTGGTAGAGACAAAGTGGGGCGGGGCGGGGAGGGGAGAGGGTATCTACAGGGGCGGGACGATTCCATAATTTTAGAATACCGGGGCCCCGAACCTACCCGTTCTACATATGCTTTACTCATTCAGTCCCCTTCCCCCGATTACCCTACTTTCTTTCTTCGTTCTCACACCCCTCGACTGCGTCGACATCACAACAGTTGGAGAAGACGAAGATTGTGAAGCTCCAGATCGGAGAAGACGATGGGCTCACCATCGGAGAAGACGACGACCTCATCGCCACGATCCAGGACTAGACTGCCAAGCCCTAAATAGATATGCTATTGCTCGACTCCGTCGTTCTCTCTCTCTGTCAGTTTGTCTTTCTATCTCCGTCAACTTGAGCTTTGCTCAAGTACACCGTCAGTTTGTCGATATCTCCATCAGTTCGTCCTACGAATCCAAATCGGCCATCATCATACTTATGTTACTTTCCACAAAAAGAGCACAAACACTTGCTATAGTACTGTCAAAAAATCCACTAAAAATAGTATTGTTGACATAATAAGTGGCGGCAGATTTGGGTTAAGCCATACAAGAGCTGATCATAGTAATTTAGTATCAAACTCGTTATCCACGACATTTGTACTTGAGAATTTTTAATATTGGTACAATTTACTCAACTTTTATTTATGCGCTCCTAAAGAGAAAGTTACTTACATAATGCAGCCCTAAAGAATGAGAAAATCTACCACATCAACGGTTGTGGACAACTATATGTATCCATTTCTCTCATGAGATGGATATATGATTACATACAACCGACTCAAAAATCTTTCTGTAAAGAGCATCGTTTCCTATTTAAGCTTATAGCCAAAATCAAACCAGTGGAAAAGAAATGCCACCTCAATCACAGTGAAAAACAGAACTCATCTAATGTTGACAAACGTGAAGAAATCTGAAACTGCAAAAGTAACTCAACTTGCTTAGAAAATGAGTCACACATACACAAATGATCAATTTGAAAAATATTTCTTGAGAGTCAAGGCACTTGGTTGAGCAGAAAGATTGTTTTGGCTATAATTAATGATGGATGCTAGCATCAACCTAACCAATTGACCCTAAATCTAAATTGGTCTATGCATTTGGATTTTAATCGATCTCAATGACAACTAGTCAGCTATTAAAAACGAAATTTGAGCTAGCCCTTCACCTATAAAAAAGATCATGTAATTCGTTAATTTATGCATTACCAGCACTCTAATCTCGTTCGGGGTTACCATCTAAAGTAAAACTACCATGACAAAGATGAAGAAATCCATCGCTCTCTCTTTCATGCTTGTGCTTTTGCTTGCCTTCTTGGCTGGTAATCTCTCTCTATCTCTCTCTCTCTCTCTCTCTGTGCTCAAGTTCCAGTTTGCTGATTATAAATTTTTGGCTGTCCCTGTATACATACATTGCAGGTGGAGTGAGTTGCAGGGAGGTACCTTGTTCTGACAAGATTGATATGAGCCTAGTAGGAGGGCCGTATAAAGAATGCAGACCCAACATATGCAAGGAACTGTGTGAATCTAAATACGGCATGCAGGTTTACCGCACAACATGTTTGGACTTGAAGACTTGCTTATGTGATCATTACTGTTGAAATTTGAAACCCTCCCGCGAGGCTGCAACCAGCATGCACACACTCATACTCCTCGTTTCTTTATGTTGTAACTTGTTTGTAAGGATGAGTAATGGTTATAAAGATGGTCCTTGCTTTTGTTTTCCGTGTCGATATAGAAGACGGTACTCGTTGATGTCTGCCATGTTCAACTTAAGATGAAATAATATAAGACAATCCCATGTTTTACTATATATATCATATGAATAAAGAGTTGAGCATAGTTGAGGAACTTCGGATTTCAACTCCAGTACGTTCGTTGTCCAATGTATAAACAGAATGTAAGGTATAAAATCTTCAAGAAATCGTGGATGATCTAGGACAATCTTTTGAATAATCTCATGTTAATTGTAATTAAACTAATTATTATTAACATTATTAATTGGTCTTCTGTCATGCAATCTTGATGGCTCAAATACGTAAAGATTTCTAATCCATCCAACTTTTTCTTGTTTAAAACTTTTTGCTACTTTTTCTGAATGTAAAAAAGTTGAATCATAACTTTCTCTGAATGTAAAAACGTTTAATCATACTCGCTACCAGCTTTCTGCCAAAATTTTCACTGAGTCTGGATAAGAGTGGACATGACTTGAATATATATATATATATATATATATATATATATATGTGTATATATATATATGTATGTATGTATGTATATATATATATATGTATGTATGTATGTATATATATATATGTATGTATGTATGTATGTATATATATGTATGTATGTATGTATCTCTCTCTCTCTCTCTTTCTCTCTCTCTCTCTCTCTCTCTCTCTCTCTCTCTTCATTAAAAAAAAAAAAAAAAAAAAAAACTCTAAGAATTTTTCCTGGAAGAGCAGCATTGCCTAGTTAAGCTTAAGCTTCATAGCTAAAACTATGCCATTGAAAAGGAAATTCCACCTCAATCACGATGAAATCCACAACCCGTCTGATGTCAAATGCCCAAATGGTTGCCATCGAGGGGTAGGGGGTGTTGAATTATAAGTATTTGAGCTGAAATGTTTTTAGAATAAGTTTTTTGTTTAAATTGGTGTATTCACTTGTGCAGAATGAGGCAAAGTGTAAATGTCTAGTTTTTGTAAAAGGGCCATGAGTGCCATGTGTTGTTAGATCCATGAAATTAGAAAGATGTGTGTCTAGGATGAAATTGTAAACACGAAAAGTTCCTGAAACAAGAAACAAGAATACGTGTACAAAATATATTTTTTTTTTGTGTTAATGATTTTGGGGTTACAATCTCTTTGTAATTTGATCCTCTGATTCTATCTTCGCAGGGTGAAGGTTTGTGGATGAGCTGTTGATCCAAAGGGCCGTCGGGGCTTGATCTAGGGATGAACAGTTGATGAACGGATCTTCGAGGGCTTTTGGGCTTGATCTTGAAGACTGGATGTATGGATTTCTTCAAGGGCTTTTGGGCTTGATCTTGAAGGTTGATGGATGAGCGGATCTTCAAGGGCTTTTGGGCTTAATCTTGAAGAACGATTGGATGTGTGGATTTGTTGAGGTTGTTGATCCAAAGGGCCGTTGGGGCTTGATCTTAGGATGAACGGATGAACACTTTCTTCAAGGGCCGTCGGGGCTTGATCTTGAGTCGGTGGAAGTTCTTCAAGGGCTGTTGGGGCTTGATTTTGAAGGAAGATTTGACGAAGAACGAAGATAACTTTCTTGGTCCTTCGAGATTTGCTTGAGAGCTTTAGAGTTTCAAGGCTTCAAGGTTTTGGTGTGATGTGAATTCCCTTCTTTCTTTCTTTCTTCCTTTCTTTTTCCCCTTTTCTTCTTCCTTTCTTTCCTTCCTCAAATGAATGCCTTGGCTTCCTATTTATAGAATTCCAAAACTTGATTTTTGGATTTAAATAATCAGATGAAATAAATCATTTCTGCCAGGTATTGACACGTGTCCTATTTGATGACTTTTCCAATTTATTTCGATTTTTCGTTGAGTCACACGCTACATGTAAAATTTATGTGACACGTGAGTGTTGAAATTTTAATTATTGGTCAACATTCATTTCACCGAAATTTTGATGTCTACAAATGCCCCCACTTCAAGGCGCGTCGTAGACATGTGCTTGTCACGTGTAGAAGATGCGTTTTGAAGTCCCTTAATGTAGATGTCAACCCAAGGGCCGTCGAGGCTTAATCTTGAATTGAGCTGGAAATTTCTTCAAGGGCCATCGAGGCTTGATCTTGAGTTCGACTGGAAGATTTTCTGGTTTCCTCCTATCGTTGATTTTCCACAAGCTTAATCTTGAACTGGGCTGGAAGATTCTTTTGGTCTCCTCCGAAGGTTTGAACTTACTCCTTTTATCTGGAGTTGAATTTGATTCAAGGGTGGTGAACACTTGATTTTGAATCGGACTTGTGATTTCTTCAAGGGCCATTGAGGCTTGATCTTGAGTTCGACTGGAAGATTTTCTGGTTTCCTCCCATCGTTGATTTTCCTTTGTGCTACTCTTGAACTGGGCAGCAGGATTCTTTTGGTCTCCCCCCGAAGGTCTACGAGCGGTTTCAGGATATGGCAGGCAAGTACGAGGTGGAGGTGCTGACCTGTTTCTTTGTTCAATCTTTTCAATTCGTATTGAATACGAATCAGAAAGATTGAAGTTTCCTTGTCCCTTCTCTGGCAGTGTATCAACCGTTGAAGATGACTACTCGAGAGCAATACTAGGTAAGCAATCAGGAATAGATTCCAGGTAGTCGGTTCCAGATCGGAAGACTGACTCCAAGTGCCGGCTGATTGCTTCTTTCACTTTGCCATGCGAGTAAGAACAAGGACAAAGGAAAAGACAGGGAAAAAGCATGATATGAGATACCTTTGCTTTCGAAGAAGCAGTGAATGAATCAACACATATATTTGTTGTGCTTGTCTCCACATGCTTCGATGTATCATTTTCACTTGCCTTACTTGCTCCCCTTTGCAGAAGTGGTATTTCCTTATGCAGGTTTAACATCTTCTCTTGTAGTATTTGTCCTCCGATGCAGGAGTTGAATGCAACCTTTGCATTTAAATGGTGCTTCACTTCTTGGTGGCAACTGGTTTGAGTGGAGGTTCCGACATATTGCTTTCTCTGTCCTTGTCTTGGCAGGTGAGAACAAGGGCAAAGGAAAAGATAGGGAAAAAGCATGATATGAGATACTTTTGCTTTCGCCCTTGATGATATGAGATACATTTGCTTTTGAAGAAGCGGTGAATGAATCAGCACATGCTTCAATCTATCGTTTCCTCCTGGGTCATCTGTACTCCAGGCATCTGGTGTCTTCAAAGGTTGAATAGGTTTTCTCAAGGGAAGAAGAAGAATTGAGTATTTCGAGAGGCTTTGCTGGGAGTGCGCCCTCAGAGGTGAGGAAGAGTTGGGCATTTTCTTCAGGTCTGCCTTGCCATAAGAGACGAAGGTCGACACATATAGGGATTTCTTAATAGCAAGTGGTGGTCTTGTTCTTTTACCCTTGTCGACAAACGTCTCTTCGATATCTGAACGACGCCTCTTCGATTTCTGAACGACGCCTCTTCGATTTCTGAACGACGCCTCTTCGATTTCTGAACGAGCGCCACTTTTGACAAAGTTGCACGCGTTTTCTGAAAAGCAGAGAAAGCGTTGCCGAACTTTGCGCTTGTCGGCTAAAGACGTGTAGTTGCGATGATGGCCTCCACGTGTTTTCAACTTTGTCAGATATCTTTTGACAAAGTTGAACGCGTTTTCTGAAAAGCCGCGAACGCGTCGCCGAACTTCACGCAGGAAAATCCGGATTTTTTGAATCAGTGGTCGTGTCGCTTGGCTTTTTGTAGAGGTATCGATCACCCCAACATGCACACTTTGAAGACTGCCCATTTGTGAAAATCGTCTCCGGCCCTTTGAGAATTATCTCCATCCACCCCTTCTCTCTGAACACCTTTGAAAAATGACTAACTCATCGAACCTTTGCTTAGATTTGAGTCTCAGCAGCCATCCGGTTGCACCCTGTCAAGGTAATGTATGGCGCCCTTCTTTTTTATCTTCTAACGGTCCTCTTACAGGTGAAGACTCCATGATGACGGATGCAACAACAGCTACGATAGTAGCTAGAAACCTCCTCACTCCTAAGGATAGTAGGCTGCTTTCAGGACGGTCCGATGAGTTGGCCGTTCAAGAGTCCCTCGCTCTCAGCGTTCAGTGTGCAGGCTCTGTGTCCAACATGGGCCAACGCCTACTTGCTCGCTCCCGTCAGGTTGAATAGTTGATGGCAGAGGTGGAAAGTCTCAAGCAAGAGATCAAGCAGCTGAAGTATGAGAATAGAAGTTTGCACGTACTTGCAAACAACTATTCGACGGGCATGAAGAGGAAGCTTGATGAGCTGCAAGAATCTGAAGGTCGGATTCAAAGTGACCGTCAAAGGTTTTCGTCTTTCCTCCAGAGGCACCTTTTTCCTGGGTCTTCCAGCGTTTGGCCAAGTATTGAGGCCTGGAATGCTCTAGCTTCAACGCCTCCCGCTCCGATGCCTTCTGCTCCGATGCCTTCTGCTTCTAGAGTTTTGCCAAGTAATGGGGCTTCACGTGAACATCCTTTGTGAAAGCTCCATCTTTTTTTTTTTTTTTTTTTTTTGTACACACTTGTAATTTCTTGGAGATTAATGGACATGCTTTATTTTATTCAGTGTATTGTGCTAAATACATATAAAACATATACATCACCGTCCACCATCATTCCTTTTTATTTTATTTTATTTTATTATTTATTATTATTATTTTTTTTAACTTTTCTTTGCTTTCGGTGGCACTGATCCACCATTCATTTATATATATATATATATATATATATTTCAGATGGTGCCAGAAGCACCATCATTGTTTTTTTCTTTCTTTTTATTATATATATATTTTTTTTCTTTTTGCACATGATTCCAGAAGCACCATCATTGTTTATATATATATATATATATATATATTTTTTTTTTTCATGCTGTCCACCCAGATTCCATTATTTTTTTTTTTATATATGGTGATCTGCAAGGCTGAGTTTGTGGGTGAAAACCCAGGCCGAGTCCGAGAGAAGACGGAGGAGATCTTTGGGTGTGAGTTGATAAACTTTGATTTTGTCAATCACATTCAAAGGCAGCAGCAGAGGCAAGCAGACGGATGAGATCTTTGGGTGTGAGTTGACAAACTTTGATTTTGTTGATCACATTCAAAGGCAGCAGCCATGACGGAGGTGCAGAAGCAGCCAGATCTTGAGGCAAAGTGTAAGGCGTCGAGTTTGAAGACCGGCTAGTCGTTTGACAGCGGTCAATGAAGCTCTTCGTTGATTTTGATCATGGTGGCCAGGGTGACGAGCTCGAGGTAGTTAGTGGATGCTGTTGTTGCGTTTTGGTGAGATCTCCGTTGTGTTTTTTTTTTTTTTTTTTTTTTTTTTTTTTTTTTTAGTGCTGCAAATGCCTCCATCGGTGGAGATGAAGAAGGAACACTCCGCGGGAGGAGTTGACAGCGGCAAAGACGGCAAAGATGGTTGCTGCTGCATTCGGTGGAGGCGTTGACGGGCAGCGAACAAGCTACTGTTGGAGTTTGAGCTCCATTTGCTCCTCCCTGGAATTAACAGCTTCTGAACTGCCATTTCCTTCCATTGCACGAGCATCCATAACTGAGCTGGGGGAAGGCGCTTCTCTGGACTGATATTCGAATGCCATAGAAGCTGTATCCTGCTGGTCAATATTCAAAGGAGATGATTGGCTTGCAGATGGTGATGCTATATCTTGAAAACCAGCAACAGACGAACCTTTACCATTTGGTCCATTCCCCAGTTGACCAAAACCATGACCTTTGCATTCGCCTGGATCTTCAAAAGCAGAAGAGCATGGTTCAAAATATGGTGATTTCAAAACAATCTCTGGCTGCTGGCTTAAGACACAAAGTCGTGTGTCACACTGGATAAGCTTTTCAAAATGTTTGTTTAATAATCCTTGCGGGCATCTCTATGCAACACACGAATTTCTGTAAAATGTTTAGCTTCCAATGCAAATGGATCTGCGACTGTGTTCGAATTTAGGCCCCGAGAACTAAATGCCGCGACTACTGAGGTGCTGGTCCTTCAAATCCTTAACATCTGTTTGCACATCTCTAAGAATACCCTTCAAATCATTGACAAAATCCTCAAGATTGCGGCTTCTGCTCTCTAGTTGTGTTAGTCGTGCACTAACACCTTCCAGCACATGTAGCAAATTATCAGCATGCTTCTTCATGGTCTGGTCAATCTCCGACAGAATTACGACATTGCGGTCCTTCTCTAAAACAAGTTTTGCAGGTTCAAGGGAATCCATTGGCCCATAATTTCTAATTGGAGATGCAGTGTTCGACTTGGACTTGCCGGAGTCCCAAGCCATGGTTGGTCCACCTCCTCCAAGATTGGGCGCGGCATCGAAACTCGGCGACAGAGAAGAAGCACCGACGACGGGGCAAATTGGCTGGAAATCGTAGCTAGGAAGCATCTCCTGATTCTCCTTGTTGTAAATCCCACTTCCATGGCTGTTGATCTTCCAGGGATCATGGCGCACGGCTGCTGCGTCCGTCTTGGCTTTCGTTTGATGTCTCGCTGCGCCGGTGATGGTTGTAGGTCGTTGCTGCGATCTAAACTCTAGGGAAATCGGCTCGCCGTTGCCGCCACTCGTGGCTTGGGTTTTGTCGTCGGTGTTGATCAACGGTTGGTGCTGCAGCAACACTGCTGCCATCGGCTGAGCAGGGAAGAGGGAGATTTCCCAAGCATTCTTTGTGGGTCTGGGTGAATAATCCACTGGGCTCGCTTGCTCATCCACCAAATGCTCATTCGAGCAGTACAGAGCGTCAAAAAGGAAAACTGGGTTTTGCTCTTCACTTGATTCTACTAGTTGATGATGATGTTTTCGATCCATCTTCTTCTGAGAAGAAGAGATTTGATTCTGGGTTCATTACTTCATTGAAAAGCCAGAGGCTGAGGGAGTGTGAGCAAGAAGAAGGAGAAAGAGACGCTCTCCTTCTCTATCTTAATCTCTCTCTAAAGAACTCTTATCTGTCTCTAATTGAAGATCAGTGGGGGAAGAGGAGGGAAGTCGGGAGCTGCGGCTCGTCTCTTTCTTTGTAAATGCTAGCCCCTTGTTGTATTGAGGATCTCTCAGCAACGAATACCCACTGGCAACGGAGTAAGTCCAGGGGGTGACGAGTTGGTCCTTGGTGGCAGTGTCCTCACCGTATACATCCTCAACGCCGCCGCCGACGGTGGATTTCGGGTCGATCTTAACCGTAGGATCCGTGACCTTGCTCGATCCCGTCAACGACCCAAGTAATATCTTAAGATCAGATTCAGCACCAACCTTTCTCAGTGACCCTTTTGAGCTCAAAAGTGCTTATGAGAGAAGCAGAAGCAGAAGTTGCAGAAGTTGCAGAAGATGGTGACTTGGTTTGTTTGAGGGCACGTTCTGTGGCCTTCGTTCAACCACCTCTGAATGAATGGTCGATCAAAAGTCTCTCCAGTGGCCAAGACAACAGGGTCGGCCATGAGCTCTCCGGAAATGGGACATCTGAATTCTTTAGGAACGCCCGCAAGAACACCGCCGCCATGGCTACCGCCTTCAGCGAGTTTGAAAGAGAACGACTTTTGGGACTTCAAGTCTTTCAAAGAAGCCAAGGTTCTGATGGCCTCGTCGGCTGTCTCGACCCTGTAGTCATCTTCGTCGACAATGGCCTTCACCAGCCTCTCCAGCTGCTTCTTTATCTCCACGGCCTTCGCCTTCTCCGCCGCCGTGGACGCATCGGCGTCGGTCACAATTCCCTCCCCGGAGACGAAACCTTTCCTGGCCATTTGCGGAAGAAAGAAGAAAAATTGAGATCAGGGGTTGCTGTTGCTCTGATTATTCGTCTCAGATGAATGGGACGTCGAGAATTGTAGACCGCTGCTGCAGCTGCATCGTCTCGTCTGTCAGAGGAAGGCGAGAGAGACACAGAGAGAGATGCTCTGTTTTCCTGGATTTCTTTTTTGTTTTGGTTTCTGTGTGCGACTGACTGAGAGGAGAGAGAGCTGGGCCTGGATTTGGGCTAGTGGAATCCGGCTGCTCGAGCTGGGGATGATGATGGCACTGGGCCTGGATTTGGGCTGCTTCTTTTTGTGGACTTCAACTTCCGTTTCTTTGAGTTGGCATGGGTTTTAGTGTAGGCAAAACCACTTTAACATGTGTGTATATATATATATATATATATATATATATTTTTTTTTTTTTTATTTTATTTTTTTTTTGAGTAGAGAATAAATATATATATATATATATATTTTTTTTTTTTTAATACATAGTAACATATGTATTTTTTTTTCTTTTCTTTTGTAATAAAATTGACTTTCTTTAATGAAATATTTATTTATTTTGATGTGACTGTACTTGAAGTTTTGAAGTTTCAAGTTGCCTACGTACTCTTCCAAAGAAGAGATCAAGTCATAACATAGTTCGAATGAGTGATGGTTTTGATGATGATTTTGCCGTACACAGTTTATGCTCTTGTGGGCCAGGAGCGTTTGTTGTCACCTTTTAGGCTCGTGCGAACGAGGAGCTTTGGTTGTCGCCTTTTAGGCTCGTGCGAACGAGGAGCGTTTGGTGTCGTTTGCAGTTTCAACTCGTGCAGACAAGGAGCTTTTGTTGTTTGTCAAACGATCTTAGAGAGGCATTCCTTGCAATCTTCATAGCAAGGAGTCTTGACTGAGTGATTGAAGAAGTCTTTGGGGAAGAAATCGCGCATCGTGATGGCAACGGACGATCTTTGTGTCATAACTTCATCATCCTCAACACTTTCATGTAGCTTTGAAGGTTGACGGTAGCTGCTTTGCCCCCTTTCCGATTGGTGAACTTGTGGAGGAGACCTATGTTTATTGTGTATTTTCTTTGGAGTGACATAAGTCCATCCTTCAACTTCACTTGACTTGACTGACATGGTTTTGGAGCATGCCCCCAGCGGTTGAGGTGAAGACTTTGAGTCGAAAGAGCCAGAAGTGACATCTTTCTTAGGGATTTCATCTTCAGTGCCGTTCTCTTGGGTTTGTTGGCATGAAGATTTTCCAGTGTGGACGATGATGCGCCTCCTTACCTTCAGTGGTCCTTTTGTGTCAACCTCTAGGATTGCTTGGCGCTTCATCCTTGAAGGAATCAAGCTTCGAACGTCGTCTTTTTCTCCTAACCCATCGAGCTTTTCTCCCTTTGGTGTTGTCTTCCTCTTTCCAAAAGGCTTCTCATTATCTTCAAATCTTTCTGAAGCTGATCGTCGCAGAGGAGAGATAACTGTGTTGCTTTGTTTCTTAAGCTTTAACAACCTTTCAAAAACAGAGCTTTGGGATGTCGGCGCGTTAAGCCTCTTGAAGACAGAGGTTCGGTCTTGACCACCAATGCGATTAAGCACTGAAGTTCTGGAGCTTGACTGGCTCATCCTATCGAAGACCGACGTCCGATGGGAGGGTTTAGGCTCTTCTTGGTCTTGTTCAATGCTCATGCTGACATATTGAGTGCTAGTGTTTTTCGCTTGGCTTGAAATCATCACAGGTGCATTTGGTGTGAAACCAAGTCTGGCTTTGTTGTTGTCAACTCCATAACCATGCTCCTTCAACTTCTTTTGAGTTTTGGTGAGGTTACGTTCTTCGTCATTGACAGTGTTTGAAACCTTCTTTCCAGCCACCGCAGAAGAAGCGAAGTCGTACCCGGCCTTTGACATGAGTTTGTAGGCGTTAGGGTCGAAACCTTCCTCGGTCCTCTTGGTTGGAAGAAAGCTTGATTCCACCTTCTTTGGTAGAGCTTTTATGAAGCCTTGTGGTAGTCTTGCGACCTTAGCACCTCCGAGCTGTGTCAAAGGCAAAACTGCATTTGTCTTGAGCAAGTTCACATTATCCGTGTGCCACTGTGTATCGGCTTTTCTAGTTTCGAATGGAGATTGACCATTCTTTCTTCTTGACATTGGGATATACCGGAATATGGGTGCGTTCGGTCCTTCTGACGGCATCCTACTCCCTTTGGTTGTTGCAGGTTTAGCAAGCTCGTCATCGTCTTTGCTTGAAGATGGCACGGCCTGCTCTTTTTGCTTTTTAGGCATGGCTTGCCACTCCTGCTTTTTAGGTGCTGCTCTGCCCGTGGATTTGATCTCTTCCGGGAGGGCTTCGGGTACCGTCTCTTCATCCGTGTAGAACTTGGCATCTGCAAAGTGTGATTCGGCTTCGGTGAATGGCTTGGTATCACCTTGGATCACCTTCACTCCTTCTCGGTAAAATTTTAGGCATTGGTGAAGGGTGGACGGCACTACCCCATTTGCGTGGATCCAAGGTCTTCCTAAGAGCAAGCTATAGGAAGTTCTTGCATCAATCACGTGGAATATCGTGCTTGATTTGAGCTCACCCATGGTCATCTCTACTCGGATCATGCCTATCGCCCTTTGTCCTCCTTGGTTAAAACCCTGGATCAGCAGACGGCTCAGGGATAGTTCATTCACCTTGATGCCGATTATGGTCATTGTTGATTTTGGCATGATGTTTATGGTCGACCCACCATCCACAAGCATGCGGTTGACTTTGTATTCCTTTATGTACCCGGAGACGAAGAGAGGACGGTTGTGAGGCTTTGATCCCAACAGTAGGTCTTCGTCAGTGAAGTTAATTACGTCATGGGTGGCACAACATGTGGCACATTCATGTGGCTGAAGCTTCGAGCCTTCGTCGTTACTTTCTTGCACTTCGTGGTCGTCGGGACCTGCCAAGACTGCTGCTAGTGCTCTTCGCATCTTTTTTGGCAATGGTAGCGCTTCCTCGATGCTAAAGTGTGTTGGCAGACCTTCTCCAGGTGTAAGGGTCTTTTCTACCTCAGTGGCGATAGCTTTGCCTTTTGAGGGCTCTTCTATTTCTACTTCAACCATGTGACAGGCCACGGTAGTGCACTGTTGGAAAAAGTCATTCGGGAAGTACTCACGCAAGGAAACGGGAATGCGTGGCTTCTGCTCCATAGGTTCCCTAGCATATGTTGTTTTATTATGCTTTATGTTTCTTTTAGGCTTCGCATTGTTGCGGCCGTGGTGATTTCTTCTTTGTTCCACCTTTGGCTGTATGACTTGTGGTCTTGGTTTCCTTGTCTTTTTGTAGGTTACCAATATCCATCCTTCTTCATCATCAGCATGTGTATCTTGGTCGCTTCTCTCCAGTGATGGTTGTGTAGGAGGTGCCGTGCAACTTAAGCATTCACGGGAACGGTCAGGTGTCATTTGGAGAGGCACAGGATTAAACGATCCAAACGCAATTGTAGTGGTATGCGTTGCGGCCGTGTCCTCAAGGTCGAGCTCAATTTGCCCTTGTTGTGCTAGCTTCATGATGAGTTCTTTGAGAACGAAGCACTTGCCAACATGATGGCTCACAATACGATGGTACTTGCAGTACCTAGGATCGTTTGTGCGATTCATTTCTTCAGGACGCTTGCATTCGGGTAGCTCAATCACCTTTTTTTCCAGCAAGTCATCTAACATGGCCGCCATGTCAGAGTCAGGAAAAGGGTACGTTTTCTGTTCCAACTCTCTCAAGGTGCTCTTGTATCTGTCTTGGGTGCGAGAAGGCTCACTTGTCTTTATCTCCTTCGCTTTCTTCTTGGAGGAGATCTTGATGGGCGCTGAGGAGGTCTTGATGGGCGCTGAGGAGGTCTTGATGGGGGTAGTGTTGACGGTGAAAGCTTCCTTAGCGGGCTTCTTCCCGGTCTTGTCTACATTTGGGGCGAATACTTTCTCCTTATTGAAGTTAGTAATTGGCTCCTTTTTCCCATGATTAGCGATACTCAGCTCCATGTCGTGGGAACGAGTTGCTAGCTCTTCGAATGTTCTTGGTTTTATACCTTGGAGGATGTAATGTAACCCCCAGTGCATGCCTTGAACGCACATCTCAATGGCAGAGGTTTCAGAAAGCCGATCTTTGCAATCCAGACTTAAGGAGCGCCATCTATTTATGTAGTTGACGACAGGTTCATCTCTCCACTGTTTCGTACTGGTCAGCTCTAGCATGCTTACAGTACGACGAGTGCTGTAGAAACGGTTGAGGAATTCCCTTTCTAGCTGGTCCCAACTGTTGATAGACTCAGGTTCGAGGTCAGTGTACCAGTCAAAAGCGTTACTTTTCAGCGAACGCACGAACTGTTTGACGAGGTAGTCTCCCTCTGTCCCAGCATTGTTGCAAGTTTCAATGAAATGGGCGACATGTTGCTTCGGGTTGCCTTTTCCATCGAACTGCATGAATTTTGGGGGCTGATAACCCCTTGGCATCTTTAAAGCATCAATCTTCTTAGAGTAAGGCTTTGAGTACAGTACGGAGTCATGCGAGCTTCCTTCGTACTGTGTCTTGACAGTGCTTGCGATCATCTCCTGTAGCTGCTGGATAGAGAGAGATCCCATGAATGCCGTTGATTGGTCTAGCTTCAGCTTCTCTTCAACTTTCTCCACTGGTGGCTCCTCTTCTTCGTTGTCTTCTTTCTTTAATAGGCCAATATTTGGGTCGACTTTCACGTCGGGCAGCGCATCTAGTTGGTTGACAAGTGCGGCAATCTGCAAGTCCTTCTCTTCCACAGTCCGTGTGAGCTTTGCGATTGCTTCATTCATCTGAGCTAGCTGCTCCTCGATTGAAGTTGCTCCAGTGGTCATGACTTGCATGGTTGTACTACCGCTCGAATCAGCGTCAGAGAGTAGGGACTCTGAGTATTTCCTCGGGCTTTCCCCCTTTGATGCCCTTAGCGAGGCTAGGGTGATCACAGGCTCGTACCTCAAGTGCTCTTGTTCCTTTGACAAAGTTAATGCAGGGGCGGAAGCTGCAGCAAAAAGAGCTCTTGCCTTACTTCGGGTTATGATGCCCGAAATATCACCACTTGCGGCGATGATGTTCTTGTTCTTTGCTTTGATTGCAGGAACAGCTTGATCCTTTCTTGATGCCATTTGTGTTTTTCGATGATTTGAGGATAGAGATGAGAGGTAGAGAAGTCCCACTGGGCGTGCCAAATTTGTAAACACGAAAAGTTCCTGAAACAAGAAACAAGAATACGTGTACAAAATATATTTTTTTTTGTGTTAATGATTTTGGGGTTACAATCTCTTTGTAATTTGATCCTCTGATTCTATCTTCGCAGGGTGAAGGTTTGTGGATGAGCTGTTGATCCAAAGGGCCGTCGGGGCTTGATCTAGGGATGAACAGTTGATGAACGGATCTTCGAGGGCTTTTGGGCTTGATCTTGAAGACTGGATGTATGGATTTCTTCAAGGGCTTTTGGGCTTGATCTTGAAGGTTGATGGATGAGCGGATCTTCAAGGGCTTTTGGGCTTAATCTTGAAGAACGATTGGATGTGTGGATTTGTTGAGGTTGTTGATCCAAAGGGCCGTTGGGGCTTGATCTTAGGATGAACGGATGAACACTTTCTTCAAGGGCCGTCGGGGCTTGATCTTGAGTCGGTGGAAGTTCTTCAAGGGCTGTTGGGGCTTGATTTTGAAGGAAGATTTGACGAAGAACGAAGATAACTTTCTTGGTCCTTCGAGATTTGCTTGAGAGCTTTAGAGTTTCAAGGCTTCAAGGTTTTGGTGTGATGTGAATTCCCTTCTTTCTTTCTTTCTTCCTTTCTTTTTCCCCTTTTCTTCTTCCTTTCTTTCCTTCCTCAAATGAATGCCTTGGCTTCCTATTTATAGAATTCCAAAACTTGATTTTTGGATTTAAATAATCAGATGAAATAAATCATTTCTGCCAGGTATTGACACGTGTCCTATTTGATGACTTTTCCAATTTATTTCGATTTTTCGTTGAGTCACACGCTACATGTAAAATTTATGTGACACGTGAGTGTTGAAATTTTAATTATTGGTCAACATTCATTTCACCGAAATTTTGATGTCTACAGAAATGTAGAGGTTTATGTGGTCCCAAGTTAAGGACCTTCAGTTAATGTAAAGCACGTTAGTGCTCCTTTCTGAATAGAAGAGAATTATTCCTCTGCAAACTTTCTGCAGAGAAGAAGAACACGAAACCATTCGTTTCCTCCAGTCTTTTGTTCATCGTTTGTTCTTTCTGTTCAGCTCCATCTACATCAAAACACTCATTGATTCCAGAAACACTAACATGGCCTCAGAGCCTAGTTGGATTTAACAATCTGGGCGTAAATCTGTGAAGTTATCGAGCTCAATCGAAGCTCTCTTGAAACTCTGTGAAGGTTGTCGATTCAGATCAAAACCATGTCTGGATCTAGAAGCTCGGAAGTGAGGACTCCAATTTTCTCCGGTGAGAACTACGAGTTCTGGAGAATCAAAATGGTGACAATCTTCAAATCACATGGGTTGTGGAATCTGGTGGAGAAAGGAGTTAAAACGTCTGATTCGAAGAAGAAGAAGAAGTCTGAAGGATCGTCGGAGGATGATGGAGATGAAGAAATGTCAGCTGTGTTGATGCAAGACGCAAAGGCTTTGGGAATCATTCAGAATGCAGTCTCGGATCAAATCTTCCCTCGAATCGCCAATGCTGAGTCAGCGAAGATGGCATGGGATTTGTTGTATGGAGAGTACCATGGTGGTGATCAGGTACGATCTGTGAAACTGCAGAATCTTAGAAGAGAATTTGAATATGCTAGGATGCGAGATGATGAGTCTTTGTCTAGCTATCTTACACGGTTGAATGATCTAATCAATCAGATGAGAACATTTGGTGAATCTTTGTCGAATGAGAGACTAGTGCAGAAAGTTCTGATAAGTCTTAGCAAACCTTATGATTCTATCTGTTTGGTTATAGAAAATACAAAGTGTCTAGAGACTGTAGAATTGCAGGAAGTAGTTGCAATCTTAAAGAGTCAAGAACAACGGTTCGATTTGCATATGGTTAATGCAAATGAGAGGGCATTCTCCTCACTTTCTGTGAATCCAAAGGAGCAGAACAAGAGTGGTGGTCATTCGAGTTCATCTAGAACTCAGAGAAATTGGAATTCTAAAGGCAAGAAATGGGAATCAAAACCCAAATTTCAGCAGAAATCTCCTCTACACAATTATCAGAGTGCAAATGCATCTCAGTCAGTGGGTCAGGAGGTTGCAAAGCCTCAGTGCAAAGTGTGTTCTAAGTATCACTTTGGTAAGTGTAGATACAAAGGGAAACCAAAGTGTTTCAACTGTGATAAATTTGGGCATTGGGCTAGGGAGTGTATTGTAGGCAGGTCAGTGCAAAAGGCAAATAATGCAAGTCAACTGGAGATGACAGGAAATCTGTTTTATGCAAACAACACTGTCACAGAACCAAAGGTGAATGGAGAGTGGTATATAGACAGTGGTTGTAGCAATCATATGACAGGAAATGTAGATTTGCTTATTGAGGTTAGAACCAATGTAGCTGGTAAAGTCCAAATGCCAACTGGAGATCTTGTGAATGTTGCAGGAATGGGATCTTTAGTTATTGATACAAATAAAGGGAGAAAATATGTTAGAGAAGTAATGTATCTTCCCGGGTTAAAGGAGAACTTACTCAGTGTTGGTCAGATGGATGAACATGGATACTTCTTGGTGTTTGGAGGTGGAATGTGCAATGTGTATGATAGTCCATCACTAGAATGCTTGGTTATAAGAGTGAAAAAGAAAGTGAATAGGTGTTATCCACTGACTTTGTTCTCTGAGAATCAAATGGTGCTGAAAGCGAGTGTTACTCACTCCACTGAGATTTGGCACAGGAGATTTGGACATCTACATTTTGGTGGTCTCAAACAATTGAGAGACAAGGAAATGGTACATGGTTTGACACAGCTGGCAGATTACAATGGAGTCTGTGAAGGATGCCAATTTGGTAAACAGCACAGAGAAGAATTCCCTAGAAATCAAGTGTATAGAGCAACTGCTCCACTTGAATTGATTCATGTCGATTTGTGTGGACCTATGAAGACTGAGTCAATTGCTGGAAATAAGTATTTCATGCTACTGATAGATGATTTTACCAGAATGGTTTGGGTCTATTTCTTGAGATATAAATCAGATGCGTTCAACTGTTTTAAGAAATTCAAAGCTATGGCAGAATTACAAAGTGGTTTCAAGATTAAGACATTGAGAAGTGACAGAGGAGGGGAGTTCAAGTCTGCAGAATTTGATCAGTTCTGTGAAAAAGAAGGATTACAAAGACAATTTACTCTTGCATATACTCCACAACAAAATGGAGTAGTGGAGAGAAAGAACAGAACAGTGATTGAAATGGCGAAATCTATGTTGCATGAGAAGAGGATGCCATACTCTCTCTGGGCAGAAGCTGTGCATACATCTGTATATATTCTGAATAGATGCCCCACAAAGGCTTTAAACAACATTACATCTTTTGAAGCTTATTCTGGTAGAAAGCCAGGAATAGCTCATCTGAGAGTATTTGGATCTCTGTGTTATGTTCATGTTCCAAGTGAACAGAGACATAAACTTGAACCAAAAAGCCTAAAAGGAGTATTTGTGGGATATGGAACTTGTGAGAAGGGGTATAGGGTATTTGATCCATTATCTAAGAAGCTGTTCTTGTCAAGAGACATTGTTTTTGATGAAGAAGCTGTCTGGAATTGGGAAGAGGACTCAAGGTCAACATTTCTTAATACTGGAAGTTTCATGCACAGTGATATAAGCACAGAGAGTAATGACAGAATGGTGTTGTCCCCTACATCATCTATTCTATCTCAGTCTAGAAGAGCTCCTAATAGTGAAGACTATGAATCTGAATCAAGGTCACCTATCTTAGGTGAATCTTCAAGCATGTCAAATGTAATTGAAGGACAAAATCAAGCATTTGATAATACACCTTTGAAATGGAGGAATCTGAATGATGTATTGGCTCAATGTAATCTGTGTATCATGGATCCAGAGAAGTATGAGGATGCCAAACAAGATGAGTCTTGGTTAAAAGCTATGGAGGATGAGCTGTTTATGATTGAAAAGAATGGCACCTGGAAACTTGTTGACAGACCAACTGAAAAACCTGTTATAGGGGTCAAATGGGTCTACAAAACTAAGTTAAATCTTGATGGCTCAGTGTTGAAGAATAAAGCAAGGTTGGTTGCAAAAGGCTATGCACAAAAGCCTGGTTTGGACTACAATGAGACTTATGCACCGGTTGCTAGGTTGGATACCATTAGAACATTAATAGCTTTGGCTGCACAAAAGAGCTGGAAATTGTATCAGTTAGATGTGAAATCGGCTTTCTTGAATGGGGTTCTACAAGAAGAGGTCTATGTTGAGCAACCTGAAGGTTTTGTAGTGAAAGACAAGGAAGAAAAGGTGTACAAACTTCATAAGGCTCTCTATGGTTTAAAACAAGCTCCGAGAGCTTGGTATGGTGAGATTGACAGCTATTTCTCATAGTGTGGATTCAAGAAAAGCTTGAGTGAACCAACTCTGTATATAAAAGCAAGGGGAGAAGATATTCTAATTGTGTCTATCTATGTAGATGATATAGTCTACACTGGTAGTTGCAAATCAATGCTTGAAGAGTTCAAAGAAGATATGAAAATGAAGTATGAGATGACAAATTTAGGTCTCCTTCACCACTTCCTTGGGATAGGAGTGATACAAACAGATTCCAGCATCTTCATTAATCAGAAGAAGTATGCAAGCTCTTTACTGAGCAAATTTGGTTTAAATGAAGCAAAGACTGTCTCAACTCCTCTGGTAGCTACTGAGAAGCTATCTAAAGATGATGGAAGTGGATCTGCAAGTGATGAATTGTATAGGAGCATTGTGGGAAGTCTCCTATATCTCACTGCTACAAGGCCGGATATAATGTATGCAGCTAGTTTGTTGGCCAGATACATGCACTGTCCTACCAACAAACACTATGGAACTGCAAAGAGAGTACTCAGATACATCAAGGGAACTCTGGACTATGGCTTAGAGTATGTGAAAGGAAGAAAAACTTGCTTAATTGGCTTCTGTGATAGTGACTGGGGTGGTTCTTTGGAAGACAGCAAAAGCACATCAGGATATGCTTTCTCATTTGGCAGTGGTGTGTTTTCCTGGGCTTCAGTCAAGCAAAACTGTGTTGCACTCTCAACTGCAGAGGCTGAATACATAAGTGCATCAGAAGCAACTACACAAGCAATATGGCTAAGGTTTGTTTTGGAAGATTTGGAGAATTACAAACTGTAGCTACTCCTCTTCACTGCGACAACACATCTGCCATTGCTATCACAAAGAATTATGTGTTTCATCAAAAGACAAAACACATTGATAGAAGGTATCACTTTATTAAGGATGCACTGCAAGAAGGAATCATTGATCTGGTATACTGTCCCACTGAAAAACAGGTTGCAGATATCTTCACAAAACCTTTGTCTAAGGATCGGTTCAACTATCTTCGAGATATGCTTGGTGTGAAATCAGCTCAAAACTTAAAGGGGAGTGTTGAATTATAAGTATTTGAGCTGAAATGTTTTTAGAATAAGTTTTTTGTTTAAATTGGTGTATTCACTTGTGCAGAATGAGGCAAAGTGTAAATGTCTAGTTTTGTAAAAGGGCCATGAGTGCCATGTGTTGTTAGATCCATGAAATTAGAAAGATGTGTGTCTAGGATGAAATGTAGAGGTTTATGTGGTCCCAAGTTAAGGACCTTCAGTTAATGTAAAGCACGTTAGTGCTCCTTTCTGAATAGAAGAGAATTATTCCTCTGCAAACTTTCTGCAGAGAAGAAGAACACGAAACCATTCGTTTCCTCCAGTCTTTTGTTCATCGTTTGTTCTTTCTGTTCAGCTCCATCTACATCAAAACACTCATTGATTCCAGAAACATTAACAGGGGGGCAAACATGATGCGAGTAGAAAATGAGCCATGCACATACATAGGATAGTTGGGAAAAATTCCTTGAAGGTCAAGTCACTTGGTTGAGCATAACTAATGATGGATGCTAACATCAACCTAATTATTTGACCCCAAGTTTAAATTGGTCTCTGAGTTTGGAAATTAAATCAATCCAAAACACCTGCCACCCGGAGATTAAAAACGATATTAGAACAGCGTAGCTAGCTAGCTCTCCACCTATAAATAAGCAGATCATGCCGTCCATTACACGCAGTACCAGTAGCACCAGAGTCTGATCTCATTTGAGGTTTCTGTAAAGTAAACCTACCTTGACAAAGATGAAGAAAGCCGTTGCTCTCTCTTTCATGCTCGTGGTTTTGCTTGCCTTCTCAGCAGGTAGACTCCTCTCTCTCTCTCTCTCTCTCTCTCTCTCTCTCTCTCTCTCTCTCTCTGCTGAAATTATACAGTAACTTACACGCATTTGGGTATAGACAGAAGTTCTGTTAGTGTTACGCTTTTTGAAATGTTTATATAGGTTCTGTATATATGAAAACCTGTCATTAAAGCAATGACATGCTATTCAAACTTGCGCCAAAACAAAAATATTACTGGAAAAAAAAAAAGAAAAAAGGGAATTTAGCTTAAAGTTTCAGCGCACCTGACTAAATATTCTGGCTCTGTCCCTGGATACATACATTGCAGGTGGAGTGAATTGTAGAGAGGTAACTTGCTACGACAAGATTGATATAAGCATAATAGGAGGGCCAAAAAAAGATTGCACAACCAGCACTTGCAAGGCACTGTGTGAATCTAAATATTGGCAGGTTTACCACACGATTTGTTTGGACTTCAAGACTTGTTTATGTGCTCATACCTGCTGAAACTTGAAACCCTCCTGCAAGTAATATTAATGCCAGGCTGCCAGCATGCGTTTACACAATAAAAATTGTGTAAATATACACACTCCTATTGAAATAATTTCTGATAATAAAGTTGGCATACCTTCACTTCACCTATGCTTTATTATGTTTGCTATTGATAAATTGTTTCGTAGAGCAACGCATCACATGCCAAAGTTACATTGTAATCAATGATGCCTCAGGATCATCAATTATAAAGCATAGGTGAAGTGAAGGCATCATCGATTATCCTGAGACATCATCGATTGTTTCGTAGAGCAACACATCACATGATCCTCAGGATCATCGATTATAGGACAAACAAAAGTTACATTGTTCTATCACCAAGCACCATGGTTTGTGTTAGTATGGTTTCGAATCTATGAACTTTTATCTTTGGATTTGGGCGCTAGCATTTCAGTCATTTTGTTTGACATGCTTTTGCATATATATGGGGCTATCCAATAAAGAGTAAAAAACTTCGGTCATTTGAACAAGGTGAAAATCAGGTAATAGTTAAGAAAGTTACTAAGATAAACAACATGTAGAAAATCTACCTCTCATAGACAAACCACGTGTCTACCTCTATTGTAAAGAGATATGATGAGAGAGATACACATAGCTAAGTAATGAGACACGCCCGCATGGTCGTATACGAACAGTGAAACCTAAGAATCTTTCCCTAAAAATTAGCATTTCCAATTAAGATTATTGCTCAAACGAGGCATTGAAAATGAAATGCTAGGATTAAATGGTTGCTGATTACACTGCAACAAACAAGAACATTGAAACTGCAAAAGTAAATCGACTTATTTAAAATATGAGTCACACGTACATACGATCGATTTGAGAGAAGTCCTTACAAGCAAAGCACTTGGTTGAGCAGAAACGCACTGCTTTGGCTGCATTATGATATTTATAATAATGATGGTTTCTTACATCGACCTAAGTAATTGATCCCAAGTCTAAATTGGTCTATGAGTTTGGGTTTTTATCAATCCAACGCCTACTACGCAGCGATTAAAATGGCTAGCTCTTCCCCTATAAATAAGCAGACCATGTAGTCATTTAGGCAGTACAAGCAGCGTCAGAGTCTAATCTCATTCGGGGTTACTCTCTAAAGTAAAACTACTGTTGAAAAAGACGAAGAAAGTCATTGCTCTCTCTTTCATGCTTGTGCTTTTGCTTGCCTTCTCAACAGGTAGACTCTCTCTCTCTCCCTATACGTATCTATATATATTAAAACTTATGCACATTGATTATAGGTTTAAAATGAATGAGACTACTATAAGCTATATATTTATACGATGCAGGTGAGGTGAGTTGCAGAGATTTAACTTGCTATGACGGGTTTGATATGAGCATAGTACGAGGACCAGAGAAAGTTTGCAAACCTGACACATGCGAGGAACTGTGTGAATTCCAATTTTATGAGCTTTGCACACATCATGTTTGGACTTGACGACTTGCGAATGTGCTCATCGCTGTGAAACTTGAAACCCTCTTGCAAATGCAACCAATATTAATGCCAGGCTGCCAAAGTTGGCATGCCTTCACTTTTCCTATCGCCTATGCTTTCTTCTGTCTTCTTTATCCTGTCTGTTTTCCTTGTATATCCGTAGATAAGTTGTTTTTCAGAGCACACACAACATTCCAAATCTGATGCCCCATATTTTTTTAACACAAATTTTCTTGAGGTCACAGTGATAATTGCACTAAAGTTCCTAAAATTATGAATGTAAATGCCTCCACTTGTTGCGCTTCACCATTGCTTGTTAAGAGTATAAGACACATAGGCTGATGTGTCTAAGGATGAGTGATGGTAAAGAAGATAATACTTGCAGTTGTTTGACGTGTTGATTGAAGAGGACGGCACTCGTGGCTGTCTATCGGTGTCATAATGAGGTTAGCTAGACACACTAAAAATGAAAATCTATTGAAAATGAAAGAGCATACTATTCAACCAAGCAGTTTTCATTTGAAAGAACTGGATACAAGTGAAATTCAGAAAACTTAACTTGTCAGAAGACTTTGAACACAACAATGCTATAGATTTCAAATTTCTTAAAGCTGCAGATATTTCATTCTGGGGTGAGGGAGGGATTGTACCATTCGAGCCTTTTTTTTTCATGCTTTCCTTGGAGGTCTGGAGAAAGCTGCAATCAATAGGATTTTCCTAATCCTCCCTTCCCGAAAGGAAGAACGTGAAATTCTTTTTCCTTTCTGCAGGGACAGGAGATTGGATCTAGCTGTAAGAAGAATGCTTGGCTAATAAATATCCCACTTCTTGGTCTTCAACCCCCTCAGCCACTATGAACACCCCCGATCAGTGCTTATGAGGAAGTTGCATTGTGTGCTGATCCATTGAGCAGCCCGTGCACAAACATAATACGAGTGATCTAATAAAGAACATACAAGTGCTAAATAAGATGAAATAATATAGAAGACATTAAGCCGCCTTTATCACTTATATTTGACGTGAAAAAGGAGTTGAGCATAGTTCAGAAACTCCAGATTTCAAATCGTCTGTATTCCATTATCAAATGTATAAATCAGAATAAGGCATAAAATCTTCAAGAAGTCGAGGGTGGCTGACTTAGAAGAGAGAATGGATAATCTTCAATTGTTTCTCAACACAACCCAATGCAGAAACATATGCATCTCAGAGGTGGTCTGCATTCCTTTCCCTTTCGGCTAAAATCAACTGCAGCACAATCTTTGTAACACGTCAACGTGTTGTATGGAACTTTCTGGGAATGTAACTAAATGAATCCTATGCGGCATTCCAGCTACCGCCTTTTGCCAAAATATTCATAAATCTGGATATGAGAGGAGATGATGTGGCAAATAATAGGTAACAAATTGAGTTGCAATGAAGTGATAACTGGTTACAAAAACATAACTCACAAAAGTAGTATACGTGGATCAGTGTATCAGGGATCAGAGCAAACTAGTTTCAGAGCCAAAATTGGGTCTTCTTGTCGTGAATCGTGATACAGATTTGGGAGTGCATAGACTAGGAAGGACCCATCACAAATCACCTTGCAACCATCTCAGATACGTATTTACATCAGCTAGATATACAGACTGCCATGTTTCTATGCCTCTTTGTCTATCTGTTTTGTGAATAACAAACTGAAAAGTACATTGATCAACTGAAGGAACCAAAAAACAAATACGTGAAATTAATTTTCATCATCTAATCCAGCATATGGAGATATGAGCAAAATGCTAATTAGTTCACAAACAGGCATTCTTATTATTATAAAAGGAAACAAGGATCAATGATGAATGATGAATGAATTAAGAAATTAATAGCAGTTTTTTAAGAGAAACAAGAATTCAATAAACGAGAAAAAAGAAGTATTGATTGATAAGGATGCTGCAAAATACCTTGTCAAAGATAATATTTTGGCTGTGGTATTGGGAATAAAGCAGTTTTCTACTAGATCTGTGATGACTAGCATATTCGTACTACAGGAGAAGTGATTTCTTGCTGCATTTGTGAATTCCAGTAGTACAAATCAGGTGTTTCCTGATTCTTCAGTGTAGCTTCAGGCAGTATTTTACTATCGTGGATCTTGTATCTTTCCAAATATTTATTCCCTATGACGTTATTTTACAATATGGGAAACAAGCATCGTGTTGGAATGTAACCCTTTAGCTGGAAATTGATGGTTGAGATCATTTGATAAATGTAATTTTGTTTCAGTTTGAATGTCAGCCATTGGATCATAGTCCACATGGTTTCTTAATACTGTATTTAGTTTAAGTAATAGAATTAGACATGTGGCATTATCTCATAGGATAATACCAATGAATGGTTGAGATTATGTTGTGTATTGGAGTGTGAAGGATCTCCCTTCCTTCCATGTGCAACGGTAACAAAGTGTTTTGCGTGTTCAATGTGTGAAATGAGAAGTGCAGAATTCCTTTCATCTTCTTTTGTAAAACTCTCTCTGTCTTTCCTCTTACACAGAGTCTCCATTGAAGCTTATATTACCAAAACTTAAACATTAACATGGCCTCAGAGCCTGGTTTCATCGTCTAATCTGGGCATGAAATCTGTGAGTTCGTGAAGATCGATTGAGCTGCATACTCGAGCTCAAATCGAATCTGGAAATTTACGATTGCTTTGATTCAAGTCTAATATGGCTGGATCCGGTAGTGTTGAGCTTAGAGCTCCAGTTTTCAATGGAGAGAATTATGAGTTATGGAGTATTCGAATGAAAACCATTCTGAAATCTCATGGTTTATGGGAGCTGGTTGAAAATGGGTTTGAATCTTCAGATCCAAAGTCTAAAGAAGCTACGGTTGATGAGACGAAGAAGGAGACGTCAGGTGAAATGTCGTTCAGCGAGATTCTGATGAAGAATGCTCGTGCGCTTGGGATGATTCAAGGCGCAGTCTCGGACCAGATTTTTCCCAGAATCGTGAATGAGGAGACATCCAAAGGAGCTTGGGATGCTCTAAAAGGTGAATTTCGAGGTGATAAACAAGTAAGAAATGTAAAATTACAAGGGTTACGTAGAGATTTTGAATATACTCGTATGAAGGATAGTGAATCATTATCTGTATATCTCTCTCGATTGTTTGATATCATTAATCAAATGAAAAGCTATGGAGAAGAATTATCTAGGGAGAGAATAGTGCAGAAATTATTGATTAGTCTTCCTAAAACATATGATGCTATCTGTTCTGTAATTGAGCACTCTAGAGATCTTGAAACTATTGAGGTTCAAGAGGTTGTGGCTTCTCTAAAAGGATTTGAGCAGCGGCTTGATTTACATTCTGAGTCTTCTACTGAGAAAGCATTTGCAAGTTTAACTGTTGCGACTAAGGGTGCTAGAAGTGGTGGATTTTCTGGGAATCACAGGTCTCAAGAGAATTGGAAATCAAGAGGAAAAGGTTGGGATCATAAGCCTAACTTAGTTCAGAGGCCGAGTAACATTCAAAGAGGTTGGGATCACAAACCCAATTATGCTCAGAGACAGAACAACACTCAAAGGAATTGGGATCATAGGCCTAATTATACTCAGAAACAAAACAATTCTCAGGGTGATTGCAAATGGTGTGATAGATTACATTATGGGAAGTGTTGGTATGAAGGCAAACCAAAATGTACTGGCTGTGGGAAACCAGGACATTCCATAAAAGATTGTCATGAGAACAAGGGGATGCAGAAGGCAAATTATGCAAGGCAGATGGGAGAAATGGGATCATTGTTTTATGCTTGCAATGCAGTGACAGATGTGAAGGTAAATAATTCATGGTATATAGACAGTGGCTGTAGCAACCACATGACAGGTGATGAGAGATTGTTGGTTAATGTTCAAAGAGATTTAACCTCAAAGGTAAAGATGGGCACTGGAGAGGTTGTGCAGGTGGCAGGAAAGGGAACCTTGGTGATTAAGACTAAACTGGGAAGAAAACATACACAAGAAGTGATGCTTGTTCCTGGACTTGAGGAAAACCTTCTCAGTGTAGGACAGATGATGGAACACGGTTATTATTTGTTGTTTGGAGGTGGTGTAGTGAATGTATTTGATGGTTGGTCACTTGACAACTTGGTAGTAAGAGTTCATATGACTGCAAATAGATGTTTTCCTTTGACAATGATGCCTGTAACTCAGTGTGCTCTAAAAGCAAGTGTCATACACTGCTCTAAGATATGGCATAAAAGACTGGGTCACTTGCATGAAGGAGGTCTTAAAGCACTTGAAGAACAGAATCTAGTACATGGATTGCCTAAGTTAGAAATGTCAACAAGTGTGTGTGAAGGGTGTATGCTAGGCAAACAATACAGAGACTCATTTCCTTCTAAATCGACTTGGAGAGCTAAGGATCCACTGGAGGTAGTTCACACAGATATTTGTGGCCCAATGCAAGTCGAATCTCATTCTGGAAACAGATATTTCTTGTTATTCACAGATGACTGCACAAGGATGTCATGGGTATATTTCTTGAGAAATAAGTCTGATGCATTTGGATGTTTTAAGAAATTTAAGGCAATGACAGAGCTACAATGTGGATATAAGGTAAAATGCCTCAGAAGTGATAGAGGAGGAGAGTTCCTTTCTGCAGATTTTATTGAATATTGCAGTAGTCTGGGAATTCAGAGACAGTTAACTATGGCTTACACTCCTCAACAAAATGGAGTGTCTGAGAGGAAGAATAGGACTGTTGTGGAAATGGCAAAGTCAATGTTGCATGAGAAGGGTCTTCCATACATGTTTTGGGCAGAGGCAGTCAATACTGCAGTGTATCTGCTTAACAGGTGTCCATCCAAAACTTTGAGAAAGACTACACCATTTGAGGCATATAGTGGCATAAAACCTGGAATAGCTCACTTGAAAATATTTGGATCCATTTGCTATGTTCACATACCTTCTAGTCTTAGACACAAGTTAGAAGAGAATAGTCACAAGTGTATCTTCGTTGGTTATGGTGCAAGTGAGAAAGGCTATAGGCTGTTTGATCCAAATTCAAGGAAAATTGTCCTCTCAAGAGATGTCATATTTGATGAGGATGCCTCTTGGGACTGGAACTGCAATGAAGATACTGGAATAACATTTCCAGTCAGTAATGATCATCAGATTGCTAATGAACATTGTGTTATTGATGAGAACTCTCACTCTGAGGAATATACTGTTTCTCAAAGTGAGAATGTGGTTGATAGATCTCAAGCACATGATGATACACCTAAGAAATGGAGGAGTATAAATGAGATCATGGCTCAGTGCAACATGTGTGTTATTGAACCTGAAAATTATGATGATGCAGCTAAGGATGAGTCATGGAGGAGTGCAATGAGAGCTGAACTGGATATGATAGAAAAGAACAACACATGGCAGCTTGTTGAGAGACCTTATGACAAACCTGTTATTGGTGTTAAGTGGGTCTACAAGACCAAACTTAATCTGGATGGTACTGTGCAGAAGAACAAAGCTCGACTAGTGGCTAAAGGCTATTCACAAAAGCCTGGAATCGATTATAATGAAACTTTTGCCCCTGTGGCAAGGTTGGACACGATCAGGACAATGATTGCTCTTGTTGCACAGAAGAAATGGAACTTATATCAGTTAGATGTGAAGTCTGCATTCCTCAATGGGATACTAAAGGAAGAAGTATATGTCGAGCAACCTCAAGGTTTTGTGAAGGAAAGTGAAGAAACAAAGGTGTACAAACTAAACAAGGCTCTCTATGGTTTGAAACAGGCACCAAGGGCCTGGTATGATGAGATTAATGCATACTTCAATAGTGCAGGGTTTGAGAAAAGTTCAAGTGAGGCAACTCTGTATGTTAAGACGAGAAAGGACTATGGTATCATTATTGTTTCTCTGTATGTAGATGACATTGTTTATACTGGTAGCAGTCCACATATGCTTGAAGAATTCAGAAATGATATGATGAAACACTATGAGATGACTGATTTGGGTTTATTGCATCATTTCCTTGGAATGGGTGTCCTCCAAACTGAGAATGGTATTTTTATACATCAAAAGAAATATGCACAGAAGCTAATTGAAAAGTTTGGTTTGAAAGATTGCAAACCAGTGGCTACCCCACTTCCCATGAATGAGAAATTGACCAAAGTTGATGGGAGTGAGGCAGCAGATGAAGGAGAGTATAGACAGCTTGTTGGAAGTTTACTTTATTTGACTGCAACTAGACCTGATGTGATGTTTGCAGCAAGTTTATTGTCACGATTCATGCACAATCCTACCAAGAAACATATGGGAACAGCTAAAAGGGTACTGAGGTACATCCAGGGAACAGTTGACTTTGGAATCATTTTCGATAGAGGCAAAGCAACTACTCTAATTGGCTATTGTGACAGTGACTGGGCTGGAAGTGAGGATGATATGAGAAGCACCTCAGGGTATGCATTTACACTAGGATCTGGTATGTTTTCATGGGCTTCAATCAAACAAAACACTGTGGCATTGTCTACTGCAGAAGCAGAATATGTCAGTGCTGCAGAAGCTACATCACAAGCAAAGTGGTTGAGGTTTGTCCTAGAAGATTTTGGAGAAGAACAAGTGGAGGGAACTCAGATTATGTGTGATAATACATCAGCCATTGCTATGGCAAAGAATCCAGTCCTTCATCAGAAGACAAGACACATTAACAGGAAGTTTCATTTCATCCGAGAAACAATTCAAGCTAAAGAGATTGAGCTAGTGTATTGCATGACAGAGGAACAGATTGCAGATATCCTTACCAAGGCCTTGCCTAAAGATCGGTTTGTGTACCTAAGAGAGTTACTTGGAGTCAAATCAGCTAAAGGGTTAGAAGGGAGTGTTGGAATGTAACCCTTTAGCTGGAAATTGATGGCTAAGATCATTTGATAAATGTAATTTTGTTTCAGTTTGAATGTTAGCCATTGGATCATAGTCCACATGGTTTCTTAATACTGTATTTAGTTTAAGTAATAGAATTAGACATGTGGCATTATCTCATAGGATAATACCAATGAATGGTTGAGATTATGTTGTGTATTGGAGTGTGAAGGATCTCCCTTCCTTCCATGTGCAACGGTAACAAAGTGTTTTGCGTGTTCAATGTGTGAAATGAGAAGTGCAGAATTCCTTTCATCTTCTTTTGTAAAACTCTCTCTGTCTTTCCTCTTACACAGAGTCTCCATTGAAGCTTATATTACCAAAACTTAAACATTAACACATCGCTCGTGTAGGCAATGTCATGAGAGGGACCATGCGGATCAAATTCATGAGCATATCCAACTACATTTACACAATAAGCTCTCAGTAAATTTTATCAGGTATGCAATTAGATGATAATATTGTTAATGTCGCATCTTAGCATTACAGATGTCATCATGCCACAACTCAACATGACGTACAACAACTACAAAGCCTTATCCCACTAAGTGGGGAACTCAAAATGATGTACAATATGAGTAAAATTTTTATTTTTACTCTTTCAGGTACAAAGGACACCAAAAGGAGCGAGGGAGGTCTAAAATCGGGCCTTGGGTGAGGGAGTAGTGTTCTCTACCACTACAGGTCCTCGCGATACATGTAAATTTCACAAAGGCTAGAGACAGACCTAGTGCCAAAAGACTTGTCCACTAAACTGGGCGTTTTGTAATAACCCTGATAAAGACACAAAAATATGGACACATTTAAACGTATTTGAACAGATACTACCACAAAAACAAGAAGGGAACCTCTAAGGTTGATATTTGAACAGGCTTGCTCCTTGTGCTGTGATCTGTAATGTCGCCATCCTGGGATATATATATATATATATATATAGAGAGAGAGAGAGAGGGAGAGAGAGAGAGAGAGAGAAAGAGGAGTTTGCAATCTCAACTCATATCTACTTGAGTTGAAGGTGTAATACTATGTTGTTGAAAATGTACTTTAAGTGCGAAAAGAAAGAAAAAAAAAAAAGTCATAGGAATATATCAGCAATGATTAGCTCAACTCAAAAAACTATCCTACACTACATGGAGACAAGTTTGTTCACTTAACACATTCCTGCAAACATGTTAACACCAAAGAAATACAATATAATTAAATAATAACTGTTAGTTTATAAGTGTTTATGCTGAAATATTATAAGAACTTAGTTTAAATGTCAGCCCTTGGATCATAGTCCAAGTGTGTAAGTGATAGTTTATGCCATGTGTCATTACCTTATAGGGTAGATGAATGAAGGGCTAGATTTGAATGATGTATTGAAGGAATATTCTATTCCTTATGGTTACATGTGCACTGTGTGCGTGTGCATGGATGTAATCATCTCATTTTGCTTCTTTTTCTTCAAGTTCTCTCTCTCTCTCTCTCTCTCTCTCTCTCTCTCTCTCTCTCTCTCTCTCTCTCTCTAAAATTCTCTTTCTCTTTCTTAAATCCCTAATCTCCAGCTCCATTATTTGTTGATTTGAAGAAGTTTACGTACAAGATAACAGTCTGTATGCTAACATGACCTCAGAGCCAGGTTCGATCAACTAATAGTGGGCGTTTGGATCTATGAATGAGCTACCAAGAAACTCGAAATTGAGTTCGAGTTGATTGTGATCTAAGTCTAACATGGTAGGATCAGGTAGTAGTGAGGTGAGAGCACTGATTTTCAACGGTGACAATTATGAGTTCTGGAGTATTAAGATGAAGACCATTTTCAAGTCTCACGGGTTGTGGGATCTGGTTAAGAAAGGGTTCGAAAGCTGAGATTCAAAGGATGATGATGAATCTGATGGAAAGAAGAAAGAAACAGAGGGATCGAGCAGCATTGAGAAGATGACTCTTGCAGAGAGACTGATGAAGGATGCTAAAGCTCTGGGTCTGATTCAGGGAGCTGTTTCAGACAAGATATTCCCCATAATTTCTTATGAAGAAACCTCAAAAGGCGCATGGGACATTCTGCAGCAAGAATATCATGGTGATAAACAGGTTAGAAGTGTTAAATTGCAAGGTCTCGTAGGGAGTTTGAATATACAAGAATGAGAGACGATGAATCACTTTCTGTTTATCTTACAAAACTATTTGATTTGATAAATCAAATGCGAAGTTATGGAGAGGAATTATCTTGAGAAAGAGTTGTTCAAAAGTTATTAATTAGCTTACCATCAGCTTATGACTCTATCTGTTCTATTATTGAGCATTCAAAGGATCTGGATGTGATTGAGGTTCAAGAAGTGGTAGCCTCTTTGAAGAGTTTTGAGTTAAGGCTACATAAGCATTCTAAAAACAAAACTGAGATAGCATTTGCTAGTCTTAGTGTGAATCCCAAACCAGTTAAGTTCACTGGAAATCAAAATGCTACGTATCATAAGAATTGGAAGTCAAAAGGTAAAAAGTAGGATAACAGACCCACAGTTGGTGCTAGAAACCCTTGTAAGCATTATGACAATTTGCATTTTGGTGAGTGTCGATTCAAAGGCAAGCCAAAGTGTTATAACTGTGACAAGTTTGGTCACCTTGCAAGGGACTGCAACAGTAAGAAATCAGTGCAACAGCTCAATTATGCCACTCAGGTAGAATGTACACCCATTATGTTTTATGCTAGTAATCAAACTAATACTAGTGTAACAGGATGTGATGATGTTTGGTATGTAGATAGTGGGTGTAGTAATCATATAACGGGTAGGGATGATCTACTTGTTGATATTGACAAAATTGTGACTGCAAAGGTTGAAATGGGTACTGGACAACTTGTTGAAGTGACTAGTCTTGTAGTTGAAACTAAAATAGGGAAGAGATACATCAAAGAGGTTATGCTTGTGCCTGGATTGAAAGAAAATTTGCTTAGTGTGGGACAAATGATGGAGCATGGCTATTACTTGGTGTTTGGAGATCATAAGGTGGAAATCTATGATGACAATTCATATTCCAACATGGTTGCCAGAGTACTAATTAAGGGAAATCAAAGTTTTCCAATGAAATTGCAGTTTGGAATGCATATTGCTTTTAAGGCAAGTGTATGTCACTCTACTACTATGTGGCACAGAAGATTGGGACACTTGAACTTGAGCAGTTTGAAGTTGATGCAGGAACAAGAAATGGTGGTAGGGTTACCAGAAATCAAAGCAGTTAAAGGAGTGTGTGAAGGCTGTGTTCTTGGTAAACAATGTAGGGAGGCATTTCCAAGGGAAGCTACTACTAGGGCATCAACTTCTCTAGAGCTTATACACAGTGACATTTGTGGTCCAACGCAGACAACTACGAAGGCTGGGAATAGATATTTTCTCACTTTCATAGATGACTGCACAAGGATGTGTTGGGTTTATTTTTTAAGACACAAGTCTGAAGTTCTTAGTGTGTTTAAAAGATTCAAAGCTACTGTGGAGATGCAGAGTGGTTATAAACTGAAGAAGCTTAGAAGTGATCAAGGAGGAGAGTACACTTCAATGAAGTTCAACAAATTCTGTGAAGATGTGGGCATGGAAAGACAACTCACCACTTCATATACACCGCAGCAAAATGGTGTGGCTGAGAGAAAAAACAAAACCATTGTGGAAATGGCTAAGTGTCTCATGTTGGAGAAGAAAATTCCACTTGAATTTTGGGCTAAGGCAGTCAATACCTCTGTGTATATCCTGAATAGATGTTCAACCAAAGTTTTGAATAAGAAAACACCTTTTGAAGCTTACAGTGGAAGAAAACCAGGAATTAAGCATCTAAAGGTGTTTGGTTCATTGTGTTATGCTCATGTGCCAACTCAACAAGGACAGAAATTGGATTTGGCAAGGAAGAGGTGTATTTTCTTGGGGTATGGTAGTTATGAGAAGGGATATAAACTATATAGCATTGAATATGGGAAAATGATTGTTTCTAGAGATGTTGTATTCAATGAAGATGCATGTTGGGATTGGAATGCATAGAAGGAAAGAAGTGTGAGTATTCAAATTACTGAAGTGTCAAAAGGAGAACAAGAGTATGAAGAGAATTCTTATGGTTCTGAAGTACAATGTGGAGTAAGTGAAGATAGTAAAGTGCCAAGCTCAAGCACTGAAATCTGTGATCAAGGAGGAATGACAGGTCCACAGGATAGTGATCACACTTCTCGCAAGTGTAAAAGTATTGCAAAAGTGTATGAGAAGTGCAATCTGTGCATTATAGAACCAGAAAATTTTGAAGAAGTTGCCAAGGATGAATCATGGCAGAAGGCTATGGAAGATGAAATTACCATGATTGAGAAGAACAACACTTTGGAGCTGGTTGATAGACCATTTGATAAACCAATCATAGGAGTCAAATGGGTCTATAAAACAAAATTGAATCTGGATGGATCTGTGCAGAAAAACAAAGCAAGGTTAGTTGCAAAAGGCTATTCCCATAAGCCTGGAATTGACATTAATGAGACATTTGCTCCAGTGGCAAGACTTGACACTGTAAGAAACTTGGTGGCCCTTGCTGCACAGAAAGGTTGGAAGTTATTGCAGTTGGACGTAAAGTCAGCATTTCTAAATGGAGTGTTAAATAAAGAGGTATATGTAGACCAACCATTTGGTTTTGTGATACAAGGCAAGGAAGGTAAAGTGTATAGGCTTAGGAAAGCTTTATATGGTCTAAAGCAAGCTCTAAGAGCTTGGTACGAAGAGATAAATTCTTATTTTACAAAGGCTGGATTTCGCAGAAGTCCAAGTGAAGCTACATTGTATACCAAGACATCTCACAGTGGCATTCTCATTGTGTCACTATATGTAGATGATATTATCTACACAGGAAGCTCAAAGGAAATGATGGTTGAGTTTAAAAGTGAGATGATGAGACAATATGAGATGAATGACCTAGGATTGCTTCATCATTTTCTTGGTCTTAGAGTACTGCAGACAAACACTTACATTTTCTTGCACCAGAAGAAATATGCAAAGACTTTGCTTAAGAAGTTTAGACTCAGAGATTGCAAACCTATTGCAACACCCTTGGCTGTGAATGACAAACTTTCAAAGGTAGATGAAAATGAACTGGCAGATGAGACTTTGTATAGACAAATGGTGGGGAGTTTGCTATATTTAATAGCAACTAGTCCAGATATCATGTTTGCAGCAAGCTTATTGACTAGGTTTACGCATAATTCTACCAAGAAGCATATGTGAACAGCTAAAAGAGTCTTGCGATAAATACAAGGCACTGTGAACTATGGCATTGTCTATGAGAAGGGAAAAGGTGCAGTGTTGATTAGTTATTGTGACAGTGATTGGAGTGGAAGTGAAGATAACATGAGGAGTACATCTGGCTATGCATTTAACTTTGGTTCAGGTGTGTTTTCTTAGGCCTCAATCAAGCAAAGCAGTTTTGCTCTTTCAACTGCAGAGGCAGAATACATTAGTGCAGCAGAAGCCACTGCACAAGCCATTTGGTTGAGATTTGTGCTTTTTGACATTGGAGAAGAACAAGCAGAACCAACTCAGTTGTTATGTTACAACACTTCAGCTATTGCCATATCAAAGAATCCAGTTCGTCATCACAAAACCAGACATATTAATTGAAGATTTCATTTCATTCGAGATGCAGTTCAAGATGGTGAGATTGATCTGTTATACTGCAAGACTGAAGAACAGATTGCAGATATGTTCACCAAAGCCTTAGCCAGGGATCGATTTGAATTTCTGAGGAAAGCTCTAGGAGTGATTTCAGCACAACACTTAGAAGGGAGTGTTAGTTTATAAGTGTATATGTTGAAATATTATAAGAACTTAGAGTATAACTTAGTTTAAATGTCAGCCCTTGGATCATAGTCCAAGTGTGCAGCTAAGATGTAATCTTAGAGTAAATGATAGTTTATGCCAAGTGTCATTACTTTATAGGGTAGATGAATGAAGTGCTAGATTTGAATGATGTTTTGAAGGAATATTCTATTCCTTATGGTTATATGTGCGCTGTGTGCGTGTGAATTGATGTAATCATCTCATTTTGCTTCCTCTTCTTCAAGTTCTCTCTCTCTCTCTCTCTCTCTCTCTCTCTAAAATTATCTTTCTCTCTCTTAAATCCTTAATCTCCAGCTCCATTGTTTGTTGATTTGAAGAAGTTTACATACAAGATAACAGTCTGTATACTAACAGTAACTATCATCATAATTCATCTCACCAGAGAGTGACACTATCTCAGTCAATATGTTGACGGAAAATAATACTGGTTGATTTTGTCTACTTGAATCTGACCTAGAAAAATGCAAAGCCAGTAGTTTCTCAAGTGAATAAACCAATTACTTCATCTTATACTGTCACAGTCCATCCCAAATTTTTATGATTTTACAAATTTTAAAAGCGTGATTTTACGAAATCACCCTAGAGGTAAAAGGTTTTTGGCTTTCGTTGATCAGTGTATAGTAAGAAGTACGGAATTCTTTTAGCGTATTGTTGAAGTATTCGATGATACGGGCTCGTAGGAGCAAGCAGAAGAGGATTTGAAATTTTGGTTAAAGTTTTACGGAACAGTAAATTGAGAAGCATTTTTAGTTTAATTACTATTTATACTTATATATATATATATATATATATATATTATAGCCTTATTATTTTAAGAGTTGTTAGAAATTTGGTAAAAGAAGAAGAAGAGGACTCGGAGGAAAAAAAAAAAAATTGATTGGGCGAGCTGCCCAATCGGGAAAGATGAGAGGAGAGAGTTCTGGCGAATCAAGAGAAGAGAGAAGAGGAGACTAACCAACCAGAAGAGAGAAGAGGAGACTAACCAACCAGAAGAGAGAACGGGAGGGAAAGGAGGGAGAAGGAGAAGGAGGGGAAGGCGGGTTCCCTTGACCCGCAACCCGTTTTCAACCCGGTCGGCAAACACCTCCCTTTTCGACGATTTTCACCCATTTTTCCGACGAATTGCTTCCAGAAACCTCTTGAGAACTCCTCCACAACCTTCCCTCTATCCATTCCATCTCAAATTTGGAGAGATTTGGCCTTGAAAATAGAGAAATTCGCAAGGAGGGGTGCGGCGGCTTTGGCTCGAATCACCCAATCCCGAAGCAATTTCTTTCAATTTCCACCACCCATAAAATCCTCTTGAGGCCTAGAACAAAGCCCAAGCAATGGTTGGGACGACGGAGTTGTTTTGGAGTCGGATTGAGCACACCCAAAACCTAGGGTTCCGCATGGTTTTGGTGAAATTGAGGTGCTTCCAAGCCAATTTGGCCTTGGGCAGAGGTATAAAGTTTACTCTACTCACTGATATCTTCATTTCTGTAAATTTTGGTAATTTTTTAAAATAGTTGGATTTTCCGACGAGCCGGGACAGCCGACCGCCACCCGTGGCGACACGTGGCCAGGGGGCCGTCAATGTTATTCTTAGGCTAAATGAATTTCCTTGATTTCAGTTTTGGTGATTGTGTAACGTAGATTGATTGTTTGGACCTAAATTCTTTACATTACGTTACTTGGTGAAAATGTGAATTGACGATCCGACCGTTGGATCGTCACCAAACTTTGATACGTTGTAATACGTAATATTTGAGGATTATAGGAACTTATGGATTGGGAATCTGATTTACGGATCTTCCGAAATTAGAGTTGTAAGTTCATATAATAGAATGTTAACCGTCACTTAGTTTTGGCAATTGACGGAGATCCGACCGTTGGATGATAATGACATTTTAGGATGTTGTTCTAGAGGTATATTGTGAACCTCTGGAAGTTACGGATCGAAAATCTGAATTGCAGATCTTCTGGATCGATCTACGTAGTGACGTGTTTTATATAAGTTATATTCTATCGATATGATTTCTGAGGCATGATTTGATGATTGTTCTAGGCGCTGATCGTCATGATGCCTTGATGTGTTGTGCTAGGGAGTTGTAGGGTGAACTCCAGGTGAGTGGGCTTTTGTTTTCCCTATATACCTATATAAATGAGATTTTTCCCAGAAAATCAATTTAAGTGAAAGTATGTTATAAAATGCCTTGCAATGTATATGCCATTTTATTTATGCATGAATAGTTGCATATAATTATGAATTGGTAAATATGTATAATTGTGATTCAGTGTTGTGGACGCCCAGGTAAGTATTAGGTAAGTTTAGATGCTAAGTTTGAGATGTGGAAATTTGATGATGAATATGTTGAGATGTATCGATAGCTCATAAACCTACACCCCGGTGTTAGTGCTCCCACCCAGAGTTAAGGCACAGTCTTTCACGTGTTGTTCACATTCTACATCATATGCTTACCTTGGATCCAAGTTAGGTGCACAGGCTTGTCATACAGACCACCATAAGTGGTTCCGACTCATAGGTGACCGCATTTAATTGCACAGTCTTCACATGATTGTAGCACTAGAGCATATTTATTTTACACCCAGGCTTGTCATACAGACCACTAGAGGTGGTTCCGACTCGTGTGCAGGATTTAATATGAATTGATATGATCTGAGATTAGTTATGAGCTATAGTTTCAACCGTGCTGATCACACGGTTGACATATTATTATTTATGATGAGCTATAATCAACCTTACAGGCCACTGAGGTGGATCCGGCTTATGTGATTTGATTTGAGATGCATCACCTGTTATTACCTTTCTGTCATATTCGGAGTATGAACATGGCATACACTCAGTGGTATATTGATAGCATGAGGTTCTAGGTAGAAGAGCTTTGGTGGCCATGAGGAATCCATCGGAGTTCTGACAGAATTCACAAAAGTAGGATTCACCTTCGGGTGTTATATCTTAGTAATTGTCCTACTTGACTACAACTAGACGTTCTTATTGCTCTGAATGTGTATTTATCACTTAGACTCGCACTAGCATCATTTCTTAGCTAGTATTGCTAGTGATTCGGTTTTTATTTATTCATAATTCTATTTATCTTCTTAGCTTCCGCACTATGCACATGGTTATGTCACTTTCACGTGACGGCCAGCACACCTTCCTTAGGACGGGATGTGTCATATACTCCCACTTATCCTGCATTGCACTCTAATCGTTTCTTTATGAATCCATAAACCTCTCATGTTTTAGTTTTTCTTGTTTTTATCTTTCACACCAGTATGGCAATAAACAATTGAAATAAAATGCCAATTAAGGTAATCAAATGAGTTTTTCTTTCATTGCTTGAGCAATCTTAAGAATTACATAAGAGGCATATATATGGATATTAAAAGAAACAACATACAGCATATGAGATGAGCATGAATAACATTTCAAGATAAATATGATTTACTGATGTGAACAAGATTTATCACAGTGAAACAATGCGTCTGTAAAGTACTTCATCATCACTCTCATCTTCCTCATTTGACCCCATCTCGCTTCCAGGTAGCTCTAACTTCCCACCCATACAAAATGATGGACCTGGAGTCTCTGTTTCAATATATTCCCCTTGCAATCTCTCCTCGAATCTTTGATCACTACAGTTTAGGAACCATTTCAAAGAACACCTGATCCCCTTGCTTTGCAACTTGTGACCTAGGTTTGATCCTGGATTCTAAGTTGTAAGTGAAGAACTCTGGAAATTCCACAAGCTCTTTCAATGGCCTCCCCATTTCACTCTTGAAAAAGTAATAACTATTTTTCACGAGCTCAACTCGCGATGTAATTAACTAGGGACATTTTACGACCATCTTGGCTACATCCTCAGAAGGTATTCCCCATCCAAGAAGGAACTCAACTAGCTTCATTATCACATGTTGATGGAGGCTGACAATCTGCAGCATCTTCTCTATCACTTTGCAAACCCTTCAGGATCAATCTTAAGCTTCAAACTAAAGAAATACTGTTGTGAGGACATTTTAGCCTTTAACGGTAGCCTAAGAATTTGTGGGTACTGAGCAACAACCGAAGCAAGCACTTCCCTTCGGATCCCAAAACTAATCAAACAATCCACATTCGGTTTAACAGCCTCCTCGAGATCATAACCAAGTAAATACGTCTGCCTAGCCAAAATCTTTTTTGGCAAGTCTAAGGAAACCAAAAAAATCAACAATTGGCTTAATCACAGTCCCAACTCTCATGCCCAAAAAGTAAGGATATTGCATGACCATTGGACCTATATCCCTAAGACTAACACCAATGCTAACAAGATACGCAACTGAAGTACTCATTGTCCCCTCAAGTTTATACCCAAGAAGTTTGGGATACTTCTACAACACATATCCAATATCCTGTTTCTCGACATCAAGCTCACGAAGGAACTTAACAATCGGCACAAGCTCAACAACCACACTAGCATGCAATACTTGTGGATAACACTTAACAAATTCACCAAGTTTTGGTCTTGGAATCCCAATTTTCTCCAAGTAAGCCGACACAGGTATCATATTTTTTCTCACACTACATCTGAGCATCAACAGGTACTCATTGATATTGTCAACAAACAATCCCATCTTCTAAAGAAACTCAACTCTCTCCCTCATGACTTCAACAATAGAAGGAAGCTCATGACTTCAACAGTAGAAGAAAGCTCTAAGTTTTCTAACTCATCAGGAACAATGCCTAAGCTCTTTAAATAGTCACAAATGATGACCCGAGAGACAACCTTCTCTTTTCGGCCTTGGACCACACCCCACGTAACAGAGGGCATCTTATACTCTGGAAACTTAGAGGACTGAGTTGAAAATGCATAGTTAAGTAAAACCCTTGCAGGGTTTTGGGTATAGGGCAGTTGGGGATGTGGGTTTTGGTTGGGACATTGGATTGATTGGGAGGTTGGAGTGAGTTTATGAGAAACATGTAGGATTGGTGGAAATAGTTTGGGGATTTGGGTGATGGTTTTCCTTGCTCTAATCATTTCAGAGGGAGGAGTAACAGAAACTGCTTCAAAGTTCAAACCACACAATGAATCAACGATTCTAGTTATTTTCTGGTTTGCTATTAGAAGGGAGAGAAAGGGCTTACTTGGAAGTTGGTACTGCTCTCAATCTTCAATCTGATTAGCCATGCTTTTAGGTTGCAGCAAGATAGAGCTCTTGTTCGGAGGTTTCGCATGTACATTTTCATCCGGCAGTAGTACAATGATATATTTTACACTAGGAGATAAGGAGTTTGGCTAATCCACACAATGGGTAATATAATTTGATATCAAATTTGCCATTCATGTGATTTGAACCTAAAACATCTCACTTACAAGTGAAGAGGAATACCACTAGACCGTAGTATTGAGTGGCGACTCTTTGCATTTTTAGTTTGGGTTTTTATCTTTATTTTTTTGATATGGGAGGAAGTCTGGCACCAAACAATGATGACAGGTTAATTCTCTTCTTTGTGCAGTTCTAATACCGCATGAGGCAACAATGTATTTTTGGCTTTTGGGTCACACGCTACGCCAAAGTAAAGTCGGTGACTCCAAAATATGCATCTATTAAAATTCAAACTCAAGTTGGGGAGTTCAAACCTTTGTTCATTTTCCACAAGACCAACCCCTTAGGTTAATGGTCACATTGTGGATGAAGCTAATAAATATTGTGGCATTTTCCATTCATTATGCTAACTTAGTACTCTAGATGATGACTAGGTATAATGCTCACGTGTTGCTGCGGGTTTAAAAACCAATGTAACAAAATATTAATATCATTGATAACAAAAACATTAGAAAAACCTTTAGAGATAAACGGTTAAACTTGGGGAACTTCATTGGTAAATATTACATCCATTTGCTAGAGCAACTCCACCCCTAAAAAAATGCGTTAGCACCCAACCCATTTAATCCACTCATTGAACAGTGATAGACCCAATGAACAGTAATTGGCCAAAAGCATCTGCATCCCTAAAAAATACGCTGGCACAAACAATCTCCATCCCTACAAAATGCGCTGGCATATAGCCCATTTAAAATATTATTAATTTTTTTTATAAAATAATAAAAAAAATAGTTTTAATTTCGGATAGGATTTTTAACCAATCTTGTCACGCCACGTGTCATTATTTGAAAGTACTATTTTGTGGATAGATATCCGATAAGAAATTACATAAAGTACTAAAAATAAATAAGAAATTACATAAAGTATGAAAAATAAATAACAAATTACATAAAGTACTAGAAATAAATAAGAAATTATACAAAGTCTGAGGAGTTAGGATATGTGGTGCTAGGATCTTCGTTGCTAGGATATGTGTAGCTTGAACCTCCTCAACTTGTTTCCTCGTCTCTTGCATGCCTCCTTTGCACCACATCTTTTTTTTTTTTTTCCAATGTCGAAAAAGATTTACAATAAGGAGACATTCCTTCTAGAGGCTTGTTCATAGTGTCACGATCTGCTTGAGCCATCATTTCTTCTCTAAGCAGCTAGCTTTCTCGATTAAGTATTTCTCTTTGTCTCCCATTAAACGCATCACGTCTCTCAGTAATTGCTAAGATTGCTTCCATAGTCGCTTTCCGTGCCATGTTCAGTTCACCTTGACATGCAAGTTCGTCCATATATTTTGTGTAGTCATTTTTGGAAGAACTCCCTTTTTTCTTTGCAACCTTTTTACCTTGAGGCCTTAGGGACTAACAAGTCGGCTGCGTCTCCGACACTTCTTCAGACGTCCCTTCCGTCTCTTCAAATGTGCCGCCTTCTTGTTCCATCGGGTGTGCTTCTAGTGAACGATGTAAAAGGACGTCGTGCATGACAACTTATGGACCGGTTGGCACAATTTGGTATATGGGACTATCTTTGATAATTTCCAAACATTCCCATTTGTTGAATGATTTGGTGTGGTCCTTTGCATTGTAAAATGCTTATGCTTGTAGTGTCTATAATGTGACAGCCCGTTCCTAATTTCACGATTTTATAAATTTTAAAATAGTGATTTTACGAAAATACCCTTAGAGGCGAAGATGTTTGACTTCCGTTGACCGTCTTTCTGTGATGTGTACAAGCTACTATTTTATTTTATCGTATTCTCGAATTACTCGATGGTACGAACACGTAGGCGTAATCAGAATAAAAATCAGAGTTACAGTTAAACTTTTATGGAACTACAAATTCGAAAGTTATTTTTGAAGAAATTACTATTCTAATTATCTTATACTATTTTATATTACTAAATTATTATTTTATTATTTTCTGATTGGATCTTTTTATTATTTTATTAGTTTTTCTTGATATGGGACTCACACCCACACCAAAACTCATCTTGTGCCTCCATATCTCTCGAGATACTATCTCTCAATATTCAAATTTGTCTCACCTTACTCTCCCAATGGATGATTGCCACCTCACCCTTCTCTCTAACCCTCTCAGCTCTCTCCCCTTTCCAGATTCTTCTCTCACTCTAACTCTCCCTCTCTCCGTGAAACTCACCGGATCACCACCACCATCCTTTCTGATAAACATTGCTGCCACGAACCCGAGGCCTCACCTCGTCTCTTGGCCATGGACTAGTTGTGCATTCTTGATAGCAAGAATAATCTAGGATATTGTTCTTTCAATGGTCCCCTTTCCAACCAACCATCCTCCCAAAACCTCACCTTCTCCCCGTTGCCCACCTCAAACTTGCAGCATTGTAGAAACGATTGGAGACCACACGAAATATCTTTCCAGGGGCTGTGACTTGAACCCCACAATGGAGGATTTGCATTCCACCCATTATCCTGCAGCCCATACTTGCTTCTTATCACCTTGTGCCTGAGAGAATTTGGTTCCTTTGGGAATCTCCACAACCACTTAGCTAGTAACGCTTCATTCTGATTCCTCAAATTCCCCACACCTAAACCCCCTTCCTCCTTACTTTTAATAACTATCTCCCATTTCACCAGGTGGTTTTTCTTTCCTTCCTCCACCCCTTCCCAAAGAAACCCTTTCATTAGTGTTTCTAGGCGTCCAATCACCCCGCAAGGAATTTTGAACAAAGACATGTAGTAGATTGGCAAGCTTCCCAAAACAGATTGAATCAAAGTTAATCTACCTCTTCTGGATAAGAAGGCATTCTTCCAACTTTGAAGTCTTTTTTTCCATTTTTTCTACCACTGGATCCCAAAACATAAGTTTTATTGGCCTACTCCCAAGAGGGAGACCCAAGTACTTTATTGGCCAACCACCCAACTCACAACCCCAAGAATCTGCCATCCCTTTTAATTTCTCACAATCTGAGTTTATTCCAGCCAAAGAACACTTTGCTTTGTTGATTTTCAACCCTGAAACAGTACAAAATAAATTGAGCACCTCTAATAAATTGTTCCAAACTTCCTCATCTTCCGCCAAGAAGAAAATGTTATCATCATCAAATGGAAGATGAGAGATCTCCACCCTTTCTTGCCCAATGCCTAAACCTTTGATCAGATGGTTTTCTTAAGCCTTCTCCATTAATCTACTCAAGACATCCACTACTAAGGTAAAAAGAAAAGGTGACAGTGGATCGCCTTGTCTCAAACCTCTTGAAGCATGAAATTTTCCCCTAAGCCTCCCATTGATCAAAACGGAGAAATTTGCATAATTTAGACATCCCTGCACCCATTTCCTCCATCTATTGCCAAAGCCTTTTCTTTGTAAAACTTCGTCTAAAAATCTCTACTCAACATGATCATAAGCCTTTTCAAAATCGATTTTGAACACCAATCCCTTCTCTTTCTTCTGCCTCACCTATTTTACCACCTTATTTGCAATAAGGACAGCATCCAAAATTTGTCGGCCTTTAACAAAAGCTCATTGATGTGGAGAGATTGTGCTGCCCATAACCTCCCTTAATCTTGAAGCTAGGGTTTTCACCACAATTTTGTATGAACCAGTAACTAGGCTTATAGGCCTGTAGTCTGTCACTTTCAAAGAATCTGACTTTTTCGGAATTAGACAAATAAATGTTTCATTTGTCACCGCGTTTATTATCCCTGTCTCAAAGAACTCCTCCATAACCTTCAAAATATCCAATTTCAAGAATTCCCAACTATGTTGAAACATTTGCAAGGAATAACCATCTGGTCCTGGCGATTTATCCCTTCCACAATCAAAGACTCCTCTTTGTACTTCTGATTCCTCAAAAGGCCTCTCAAGCCAAGCTGCCTCAGATTCACTTAATGAGGCCCAATTGATGCCTTCTAAGCCCCAACATGCCTCTTCGTTGCTACTAAACAGGGACTTAAAGAAGTTAACGATATGTTTTTCTATCTCTTCTGCATCATCTACCACTCCCCTGTCATCCATTTCCAACCTTTCTATATAGTTTCTCTTCCTTCTCCCACTTGTTATTCTATGGAAAAATTTAGTATTACCGTCCCCTTCTTTAGCCCATTCCACTTTACCTCTCTATCTCCACTTCACTTCTTCCTAGTAAGCCAGATCTTCCACAAGGAAAAGTAACTTTTTCTTCTTTCTTTTAGCAGCAACATCTAGCCCTTCCAACCCTTCTCTCCTATCTAAATCCTCTATGCTAGCCTCAGCATCCTTAATTTGTTTCTCAACATCACCGAAAATTTCCTTACTCCATCTTTGCAACTTTCTTTTGATAGCTTTTAACTTGTACAAAAATTTATAACCCTCCCAACCCCCTACCTACTTAGATTGCCACCATTGTTTGAAATTGTTCTTGAATCTGGGTGTTGTAGCCACATGTTTTCAAATTTGAAAGGACTTGGCCCCTATTTCACCTTGTTAGTATCTAGCTGGTTGGACAATGATCAGAAGTAACCCTTGCCAAAGCCATTTGTCTTACCTCTGGAAAAATCTCTTCACAACCTACCGAGAACAAAAATCTGTCTAACCCCCGACACACAGGTTCTTCTCTGAAGTTTGACCAAGTAAATTGAGCATTGAGCAACTCCAGATCCTTAAGTTCTGTATCTTGGATGAAATCATTAAAATTCTTCATGCTTGTAGTCATCTTTCCCCCATTTGATTTCTCATTTACAAATCTCACCACGTTAAAATCTCCTCTTACACACCATCTTGGTCCGCAAAGACCGTAAAGGCTAGCCATTTCTTCCCAGAACTCCCTTCGCTCTCTATTTTTGCAGGGACCATAAACTCCAGATAACCACCATTCCAACCTATTGAGGGCTTTAATTTTTATGGAGACAGAGAAAGCTCCAACCAAAGATTCAATAATTGAGATGTGTTTGGTGTTCCAAATCACAGCTATACCCCCAAATCTTCCTTAAGCAAGGGCATAAATCCACTCTTTAAATTTGCTTCCCCAAACACTAGCCACAAGCGACCTGTCAATTGATTCTTTCTTTGTTTCTTGTAAGATAATGATATCGGGCTTTAAACGCATGAACTGCTGTTTCAAAATCAACCTCTTCTGCCTACTTCCCAATCCTCTAACATTCCAGCTAATTATCTTCATTAAATCTAACAATGCCCCTTTGAATTTTCTTTTCTCCCTTGTTTTCACCCACAAGCTTGCTAACATTGACTTTCCCAGTATTCCTTTCATGAAATAAAGACCTTTTCAGTGGCACCAAAGAAACTTTCATATTTGACATGAATTTGGTAGTTCGATTTTGTGCTTCACGTTTGACTGATACACAAGCCAACCTTTTCCTCCTACTATACTTTAACAGTTTCTTGTTTTTTCCAGTATCCTTGTATTCAACTTGTTCCACAGCGTCTAAATCTGCTTTATGATGCGACTGAAAAGGTACCTTATCCAACGTCTTCCTTGTTTCCATGGTTGTATCAATGAAGTGATTATGAAACACATCGTTAAAGCGATCAAAAACATCGAAGGTTTCTTTTTTGTCTTGTGAAGAATCACTAAGCTCCTCCTTTGAATCTAATGATTGTGACATGTATTCGTCTTCACCAAACTCTGACAATTAAGAATAATCCAGACCAAGATCCTCTGTCAACCTCATCCTTTGTTCAGATGATTCCTCCTCAATCAACCCGCCCGATGGGCTTATTGGAACTTCATCGACATGACTCTCCTTTTCTTCCATCTATTCACAAACAGTATTTAAGAAAGTGAGATTGGGAGATTGAATTTCCTTCAGTTTAGGCCTCTCGAAAGGAGTCTGATAAGATCCGAACTCATCTGGAAGAAAATGCTTCAGTCTTTTTCCACATTTATCAGATTCGCCAAATCTCCCAAGGAAATTCAATTTGAAACAAATGGGGTTCTTCTTGAAAAACCATTGTGATGAGCTTCCTTAGCCAAAGAAGGTGAGATTTGTTCACTGTTGAAAACTTTGAAGTGCTGCTTCCTATTGTCAACCAATTCGAGTACTTTGATTCCACCAACAGAGATGTTTGCGTATTATCCATGGTTGATAATACTTTTCCTTGTTGTAGTTGAAATCTCAGCCCATTGAATTTTAGATTAATTGGGCCTAGACATGACCCAGCAAAAAGATTTTGTGGGTCAAGACCCACCATCCTTGCAAAGTCATATAAAGAAATCTCCTTATTAATGGAAGGCCCACATGCCTCCAATACCTTTTCTTTAATCCAAAAAAGACCACTTTTGAGATTAACCTCCCTTTTTGTCCTATTAAAATAAAACCCCTTCGTTGATTTTTGTGCTCATTCGATGGAAATACCACCGCCACCATCTGTCCCACATACCTCCAAGCCCTTGCCTTTATCCGAATAGAAAACTTCTTTGTGACTTCCTTTCTCTTTTGATTTATTAAAATAATCCCTTGCAACTGCCTTTTCTGCTCTTACTATGAAACCCGCCGCTTCTGTCAGTTTTTCTACTCGTTGTAGCTCACCATGCTTTCTTACAGAAAAAGTAGAGACAGGAATTACAGGCTCCTCAATCCGTGCACCCTCAGTCACATGCATGCTCTCACCTTGTTTTCTTTCAGATCCAACAGTGACAGGGCATTCAAATTCTCCAATCTGAAAGTAGACACGTGTCCCCGATATAGGGGTTGTCTGTTGTAAAGCTGCCTTCGCCAGAGGGATAATTCCGGTGATCCTCTGTAACTCCAATTCAGTCTTCAAAGAGCCATTTGGTATTTTGGTTACATCACAATCTGCTGTCGAAACATTAGGTCTCCTTGCTGGCAAAAGTTGACGGATTTTTACCCTGAATACTGATTCTCCATCTGCCACATTTACGAACTTTGGAATAAAGCCAGTGTTGTTGGGTTTGATTTTTAACTTTGCTTCAAGCAAAAAACCAAAGTTAGCTCTTATACGGTTAACTTCTACCAGACCACCGCATGCATCGCCAATCTTTTGGAAAAAATCATTGGTCCAAAGGTGCGGCGGTAAACCTTCCAGAGCAACCCATCCACCATAACTAACCACCTTTCTGTGGTTTGATTTGATACTGTCCCACCAGCCAGACAACACCACATCTGGTAACTTATTCATGGCTAGAACTCCGAGTTGAGCAATTTTTGTTGCTTCCTCTTCGTTCTGACAAACAAACAAGGCCTTGTTGCATTGGAAAGGTGAAAGCCAAATTTTCTTTCCCAGCAGATTTCGACGTGAGGCCTCCACATCTCTCCAAGGCTGATGCACCACAAGTCTCTCACAAACGATTACACCCCCCCAACTATAGGATTCCGTGGTAATATCTCTCATATTCCAGTTTTTCTTGATCCATATTTCCTCTCTAACGTTTCGAAGGGGTGCCTCATTTGTCAACGTCTTGCCTCCAAGAACTGCGTCTCTATACGAAACCTGAGGGCCAAACCCCGAGTGGCTGCTCAAAGGCTCAATTCCATCCCTCTTCACATCCCTCTGAGAAGCCCCCGCTCTCTTTCCCCCTCGGAGGATTTCAGACAGTAGGTCCTCCAAACTTCTCCAGCCGAAAAAGTTACTTCCTTTAGGGACAAAGATATTCCTGACAAAACCATCCTTTTCTGTTTTGGACAGAACAAGGAAATCCCCGTTTTTGTTGTGGAATCTTTCAACCCAAAACTGATAATTATGACCTCTATATTTTCTGAAGAAATTCTGACCACTTGTAACTACCGCCTCCTTTAACTGATCAATGAGCCAAGCAGCGCAACCCAAATCGAAAGAAATCTGGTACCCTCTGTATCTAGTTCTCTCTGTTAAACGAATCCTTTCACCAAAATAAGCTTAATTATGCCAGAAAGGTGCTAAACCGGATGCTGGAGAAAGGATTGGGTCTTAATGTCGCCACATACAATGCATTAATTAATGGGTATCGCGAGGATGGAGCAGTTGAGGCTGCACGTGAAATTTTGGCTTTGATGGAATCAAATGCTTGTTGTCCAGATGTTTACACACTTAGTGCATTGATTGACGGGCTGTGTAAAAGGAATAATGTGCACCAGGCAATGGCACTGGTTAATAAAATGCTTGAACTGAAGCTCTCACCAAACTTGGTAACATATAACTCGTTAATCCATGGACAGTGTAAAGCAGATCATTTCGATAGTGCTTGTAGGTTGCTTAATTTGATGACTCATAGTGGTTTGGCTCCTGACCAGATTACTTACTGTGCTTTCATCGACAGTCTCTGTAAGTGGAACAGATTACCGGAAGCTCAAACCATGTTTGATACTCTCAAGAAGAATGGCATCAAGTCAAGTACAGAGATGTTTACTGCTTTAATTGATGGTTACTGCAAGATTTGGAAAATCAATGCCATCCTTTCTTTATTTTATCAAATGCTCACTGAGGATTGTTTGCCAAACTCATATGCCATCAATGCCTTGATACATGGGCTATTCAAAGAGAGAAAAATGATGGAAGCATCCTCAGTCATGGAAAAAATGTTAAGTATAGGTGTGAAGCCTACAGTCCCTCATTACAATATTTTAATTAATCGTGTTCTGAAAGAAGGTGAATTTGATCGTGCTCATGAGCTTCTCAATAAAATGGTTTCTGTCGGTAACCAACCTACTGTAATTACTTACAACACATTTATTGAGGCATATTGCGCGCTTGGGAATATAAAGGAAGCGGAGAAGGTGATGATTAAGATGAATGTAGAAGGAATTTCTGCAGATTCATTGACTTACACATTTTTAATTGATGCATATGTCCGTATGGGATTAATTGATTGTGCTTTTGATGTTCTTAAGCGCATGTTTGGTTCTGGTTGTGAGCCTTGTCATCGTACCTATTCCTTTCTAAACAAACATCTCTCAAATGAAAAGTTGGTCATGACAAACAGTAAAGCAGTGGGTCTCGATATCATGTTAAATGTCTCTGGCAATATTACTGATATATGGAAGACCAAGGATTTTGGAATTGCTTTGGAGCTGTTTGAGAAGATGGTTGGACATGGTTGTGCTCCCAATATGAACACTTATGGCAAGCTTATAATAAGACTTTGCAAAGAGAGAAACTTGAGAGATATGGGTATTTCTTCTAACGAAGGTATTTATATTTCTCTTGTTAATTGTTGCTGTGAGATGCAAGTATACGGAGAGGCAGCAATGCTAGTGCAAACTATGATTGAGCATGGTTATTTACCAGCATTGGAGTCATGCAAGTTGCTTGTATGTGGACTTTTTCATGAAGAGGACGACGAGAAGGCTAAGGCAGTTTTTTGTAGTATGCTTCGCTGTGGGTATAACTATGATGAAGTTGCTTGGAAACTTCTCCTTGATGGTTTGGTTAAGAGGGGCCATTTAAATAGAGGATCAGAGCTGCTAAAAATCATGGAGAAGATGGGTTGCCAGCTTTATCCAGAGACAAATAGAATGTTGACCGAGGGACTTAATGGAACATGATAATGATCCTCAATGTTGTTTTTAAAAAGAATTGGATGTTGCAAGGGGCTTGTAGCTCAAGTGGTTTCAAGTGTTGAGCCCTGCACCCGAGGTCTTGTGATCGAATTCCCTCCTTCCCCCAACATTGCTTGCATCAGAAAAAGAATTGGATGTTTTCGTCACACTAGAAGCCTTACAAACTGTGAATTTGATGTTGTGCCCTAGCTTCAGCATTGATTCTCATTAAGGATATTCCACAAGCTGATTGTAGCTTCAGTGCTTACACAAAGTTTACAAGCATTTGTGAAGATCATGAGGCAAGTTTGTACTTAAAATCTCAGATTCATTTTGTTAGACGTCCTATTGTTTATTGTGTTTTGTAGTTTTTTTTTTTTTTTTTTTTTTTTTTTCTAACTCAAATCCATGCATCACGTTTCACTTGTTCAATGTGTAAATTATCTCTGTTTCTGAAGCGAACTTACGAATGAAGAGTTAAAATTTCATAATAAACTAGTGACAAATGGACAATTAGTTCGGCAAAATATTAAAAAGAAAACGAAGAGGATTAGTGATATTTAATAAACCTTCCTTGGAAAACTATATATTACTTTCTTTTTCTGATTCATACATATCTTATCTGACACATTTCCTAATAACTTTACATTTTGAGTATGAACAATCTGGAGTCTGTACGAGAGCCTGCCAATACACATAAGCACACACACACACACACATATGCATGCATGTATGTATGTATATGCATATGAAGCTATACATTCTGATCCGTAGATATGTTTTGCAGGGTATAGCTAGAAGGTTACCACTTGGTTCATGAGAAAATATTAAAGCAATATCAGTATCGTGTGCACCATAAGTGTGTTAAATATCTTCCAGTTCTTTGGGGCTTCATCAGTATCTTGTGCACCATAAGTGTGCTACTAAAGGTAAAACCCAATCTATTGTTTCATTAAATTCAGCTCCATTGTTGTCGTTTGGTGCTCCATTACTCCATCTCCGTTTGCTAAGGAAGTGGAGGCAAATAAATGAGTTTGAATTGGTTTGAGTTTTTAAATTTGTCTTGGTGTCTTACTCTTTCGATTGTAGATTTATTTGGGTTGCTTTGGTTAATTATCAAGTAATTTAGTGCTTTTAAATTACCAAAGCTTAATTTCATTTGATTTTAGATGGGAAATTTGAAATCATATTGAATTAAAATATTTCTTCAGTATATCCCTGGCTAAGAATTAAAATTAAATAAACAAATTACTGGTCAAGGTAAAAAAATTTATTAGCTTATAATTGAGATAAACTCATGTATAGAAATCTAGCCAGCAAGTTCTGAGAGTAATGATACCTAATTTCCAGGCAATTTATTTTGTTTTATTGTATGAATGTAATTTTTTGTGACTGGGATTTGTAGGTCAGGGGAGTTGATTGAGTAAAACTTCATTTTGTTCCAAAAGAAAAAAAACAATTATGGAAAATTCATGCATTTCCCATGGCCTTGGTTAGACATGCTTATGGTGTCAGTAGATATTGGATGTCATATAACTATAAACTCGTATAAATTTATATTTTGTCATGTCCTAAGCCATCACATGAGGGAAAATAATAACTTGCAGCAAAAATGCAGTAGCTTCAGCAGCAGTAACTCGAGGATAATAAGTAAGCAGATGTACGAGTCATCAACAAGTATTGAAGTTTGAATGTCTATATTTCATTACATTAAACAAGATACAATGAAGGCTCATATATATGAGCGGAAGAAAAGGAGAAAACAGAAGCAGAAATCAAGGGACAACACTTCCTTGATTTATGCTTTACCAACAACTAAAGGTAAGGGCAATCTGCTAACAACTAAAGCAAGGTAGAAAATCCCTTGAATTAGTGAGAATGACAACTATGACAGCCATACACAACCATGACAGCCATACTTAGTTGTTAGACTGCAATGCACCATACATACACCTATGCCTGCTGACTAGGGTTTGGGATTTAACTTAGACTAACCCTAGAACTTCTTCCAATACTCCCCCTCAAGCTGGATCAAAGGGATCAATTGATCCGAGCTTGGATAGGAGGTGATGAAAAGTGGTAAATGACAATCCTTTGGTGAAGATATTTGCAAGCTGATCATGACTGCGAACGAAGTGTGTAGCAATTACCTTGTACTGCACTTGATTCCGAACATAGTGACAGTCAACTTCAATGTGTTTAGTTCGCTCATGGAAGACAGGATTTGATGCGATGTGCATTGCTGCTTGATTGTCACAATGAAGAGACATAGGTTGCGGATGAGGAAACCCTAGGTCCAAGAGGAGAGTTTTGAGCCAAGTAAGTTCACGTGCCGTTGATGCCATAGCACGATATTCCGCTTCTGCACTTGAGCGTGCAACCACACTTTGTTTTTTGCTCTTCCAGGTGACAAGGTTACCCCCTACGAATGTGCAAAAACCAGTGATAGACTTGCGATCGAGAGAGTTCCCTGCCCAATCTGCATCTGTATATCCTGAGATCTGAGTATGACCATTATTGCGCATAAGGATCCCTTTACCAATAGAACCCTTTAGATAGCGAAGCACACGGTGAACGATCTTCATGTGATCTGTGTTTGGAGCATGCATGAACTGACTAACAAGGCTCACAGCATATGCTATATCAAGACGAGTGATAGTTAGGTAAATGAGCTTGCCAACCAGTCGCTGATAATACTCTATATTAGGAATGAGATCACCATGAAACTGCCAAGTTGCTATTCAAGGGTGTCCGAGTAGGTTTACAATCTGTCATGTTTGCCTCATGAAGAAGATCAATGATGTACTTGCGCTGATTTAGAAAACAGCCCTTGTGGGAATATGCCACCTCGATGCCTAAGAAATACTTAAGAGTTCTAAGATCTTTGATAGCAAATTCGTGACTGAGATATTGCTTAAGAGCACTAATCTCAGAAACATTATCACCTGTAACAATTAGGTCATCGACATAAATAAGCACAACAAGTTTACCAGATGTGCCCGATCGCACAAATAGAGAGGAATCTGCATTGCTCCGAGAGAAACCAACTCCCTCTAGGACGTGACTGAGCTTGGCATACCATGCTCGGGAACTTTGCTTGAGTCCATAAATGGATTTATGAAGTCTGCACACCAAGTCTGGATTGTTTGATTGAGGATGACCCGAAGGGATTTTCATGAAAACTTCTTCTTCTAGTTCCCCATGTAAAAAAGCATTTTTAACGTCCATTTGGAAGAGAGGCCATGCATTGTTAATGGCAACAGATAACAGCACCCTCACTATATTCATCTTTGCCACAGGTGCAAAGGTCTCTTTGTAATCCACTCCATAAGTCTGAGTAAATCCACGAGCAACCAATCGAGCCTTGTGTCTTTCAATCGTGCCATCTGAATGGAACTTGATCTTGTACACCCAACGACTTCCTACAGCCTTCTTTCCCTTAGGAAGCTTCATGATGGTCCAGGTGTTGTTCTCGTGAAGAGCTTGAAGCTCTTCTGCCATAGCAGCCCTCCATTCGCTATGTAATCTAGCTTCTTGAAAGCTTTGAGGTTCATAGGTCTTGGTAACTGTATTAAGGAAAGCAGCAAATGAAGGTGACACTTTGCTGTAATTAATAACAGAAGTCAAGGGGTGCCTGACATTATAAGTTACATAATCATTTAACTTGGGTGGGAGTCTCCTCTCACGGGAAGGATTTCGACGAACTGTGGAAGGTTGAGCCACTGGTAGTTGAGCAGTCTCTTGGTTGGGAGGACTTCTTGAGGGTTCAGATGAGATAAGTTCATCAGGGGCCACTGGCTGAGAATGGACCTCATCCAGTGTTTGGTCCCTTAAGCCATCTGTTGCATCTTCTTCACATGGATATGGCATTGGAAACAAGTCAAGCATTTTCTCCCCCTCTTGAGAGTAGTCCAGAGATTGAGTGAAGTAAGGCAATGGTTCCTCAAATCTTACATCTCTTGAGACAACCATCTTCCTAGTTGTGAGATTGTAACATTTGTAACCCTTTTGAGTATAAGAGTAGCCTAAGAAAACACATTTTGCAGCCCGTGGTTCTAGCTTGTCACGTTTCTGTGCTTGAATGTGAACAAAGCATGTACATCCGAATACCCGTAAGTGTGACAAATCTATCTGTCTACCTTTCAGAATCTCATAAGGTGATTTAAAATTCAAGACCTTACTGGGCAATCTATTGATAAGATATGCAGCAGTAAGGACACCTTGAGACCAAAAATTTTTCGGCATGTTCGAGTGAAACATCAGTGCCCTAGTTTTTTCAAGCAGGTCTCTATTCTTCCTTTCTGCTACCCCATTTTGTTGGGGCGTTCCAACACAACTGGTTTGATGTAATATGCCATGTGTGCTTAGATAATGAGACATATTATGGGACATATATTCGGAGCCATTATCTGATTGTAAGACATGGATATTTGAATCAAATTGAGTGTTTACAAGTCTATGAAAATCTTGAAAAACTTCCAGCACTTCACTTTTAAATTTCAAAAGATATAACCAAGTTATCCTTGTGAAATCATCCACGAAGGTTACAAAGTATTTGTATCCATCAAATGACTCTAAAACTGGTCCCCAAACATCGGAATGCACGATTTCAAAAGGATTACTAGCCCTAGATAGGGAGGATGTGAAAGGTAACCTAGTGAATTTAGAAAAATGACACACATCACAAGAACTTGTAACCTTGCATAGGTTTGGAAACAAAAAGGATAAGGCTTTATCAGAAGGATGTGCAAGGCGTCGATGCCAAAGTTGTTGTTCTTGAATCAGGCTTGAGGTGACTTGAAAAGCCTTGGGAGTTTGAACATGCTTGGAAAGGTAGTAAAGGCCGTTTAGAAAAAAACCTTCACCAATTGTCTTCTTGGTGGTGATGTCCTGAAAAATCACAATTTTGGGAGAAAAGATGGCAGTACAATTTAGTGAGTTTGTGATTTTTCCAACAGATAAAAGCTGAAAAGGGAATGAAGGGACATAGAGGGCCTCTGACTCGACATTACTAGAGATCAAATGTATTTTTCCTTTCCCTACAACCATGGCACCCTTGCCATTAGCAACTGACACTTGGGATGGACATGAAAGTTTTTTAAAATCATACAAATTTGTGGACTTGTTGGTCATATGATCAGTGGCTCCTGAATTTATAATCCAATAATCATGTATATTACCTATTTTAAGAGCAGTTAAGAAGGATCGCAAGATACCTGGAATATCTTGTTGTGTCATGCCTTCTTTCCCAGCCAAAAAACCAGCAAGCTGTCCAAGTAGAGCAGCTGGTTTGTTGTCAACCTGACTGGTTGATCCTTCATTCTCCCCACCACCTTGTTTCTTGTGAAGAAAGACAGCAAATTCATTTATCAGCATGGCCGGATTAGATGTGAACATCTGTGCTTCCTCGGAATGAGAAGTCATGGTATTGTTTGCCTTGGATGATGGGTTGTGTGCTCCTCTAGTGAAGTTCTTGTTGCTATCTCTCGAGTGCTTGGACCTTAGTTCAGGATGGAGGATCCAGCAATGGTCTCGTGTATGTCCACCAGTATCACAATAGCTACTCTTCACAGTGGGTTTCTTTCCTTTATATCTTCTCTCTTCACTAGCCCTGTGGTTTGAGAAATATACCCTAGATTCTGGTATATTTGACTTTAATTCCACAGTCATGATTTTTCTGTGAGTTTCTTCCCTTTGAATAGTTGCACACACACTTGAGAAGGAGGGAAGTTCAGGATTCATGAGAACATGACTCCTGAGATCTTCGTATTCAGAGCTCAAACTTGCTAGAAGCTGAAAGATTTTATCTTCCTCAGCTCTCTTGATCAACACGATAGCATCAATGGTGTGTGGCCGATAAACATTCAACTCGTTCCACATGGTGGTCAACTTGCCAAGATGATGCACAAATGAGTTCCCTTCTTGTTGTAAACTAGCAATATCCTTCTTTAGTTGGAACACTCGAGCTGCGTTGTTCTGATTCCCATACATCTCTTTGAGGTTTTTCCAGAGAACGTACGAAGATTCTGCATAGCTGAAGATTTCTACAATTTTTCGATCCATAGAATTGAGCAGCCATGACATGACCAGTTGGTCCTTGCACAGCCAATCATTGTAACCTGATGAGGACACATTAGGCGCTGGAATCGCGCCATTAACATAACCAAGCTTCGATCGTCCTCCTAACGCAAGTGTGACAGCCCTCTCCCACGGGAGATAGTTGAACTCATTTAGTAGGACCGAACTGAGACGTTGATTTGGATTAATATCAATGTCTAGATGGGATGAAGAAGACGCAACATGCGAGTTTACTTCTTCGCCTTGCACGGAGCTCCCTTCAGCCATGATGGAGAAGAAGGAGAAACAGGAAGACGATACTCAGAAGCAGATCGATGGAGATCACTGCTCTGATACCATATTGAAGTTTGAATGTCTATATTTCATTACATTAAACAAGATACAATGAAAGCTCATATATATGAGCGGAAGAAAAGGAGAAAACAGAAGCAGAAATCAAGGGACAACACTTCCTTGATTTATGCTTTACCAACAACTAAAGGTAAGGGCAATCTGCTAACAACTAAAGCAAGGTAGAAAATCCCTTGAATTAGTGAGAATGACAACTATGACAGCCATACACAACCATGACAGCCATACTTAGTTGTTAGACTGCAATGCACCATACATACACCTACGCCTGCCGACTAGGGTTTGGGATTTAACTTAGACTAACCCTAGAACTTTTTCCAATAACAAGTCAGTAGCCCCGAGTCATAGCAAGATCAGAATTGGCACAAATGGATGTCAGGGCAGTTGATTGGGAGTGATGTATTCGTTGTGCAAAAGGTGAGAATCATAAGCCCAAACTTGTACATTTTGTTCTCCTGAATTACAAAAAAGAATTCAACGGATTTTTCTAGGAGGCCCGTTGCAGTTTTTCATTTACTTTTAGGATGAAAATTTGTTTGCTTCAAAGAAGGCCACAGAGCCTCTGAATTTGTTGTGTTTTGTTTAATCAGTTATTTGAAGTGTTAATTTAAGCCTCCATAGTGGCTTCCTATGGTATAGGGTTGATTTTGCATTACTCAAATATGTTATTTCCCTTACGAATAATCATCCTCATTCTTCTCTTTCAGTACATTTCAAAATAACAAGTTCATTTTAACAAATTTTTGTTTTGCTGTTGTAAATCACCATTTTCCATCAAATTAACCATCTGCCAGCTTTGTCGGCAATCTGCGATTCACAGGATCAAACTTAAACAATCTTTTCTAAGAGAATGTCCCGCTTGCTGGAAAACAAAACATAGACCACCAGGAGAAGAGGCTTTCCATCAATATCAGTTTCATTTCGAGTGTAAATCCATCCATCGGAGCCTATTGATCGTTAACTTTTGCTTGACAATGTCTTTTATCAGAGAGAAGCTGTGATATATTGTCTGCCCGCCAGCAGTTAGAGAACATAATTCAGCTTCCCAGCAGCGAGTTGAAATGGAAGGATATAACCATCAGTAAATTGGATTTCACCAAGTCTCCAGTAAAGGTATTTATTCCAACAATCCATCATCAGAAACTAATCAAAGTTCCTAAGCAAATCATAAAATTCATGAGTCAACAAGAAGATCTTTATACTTTTTGGCAGAGATGGCTGCTTCGAGGACATGTTCAGCGCCAACTATGGACTTGATCAGAGCACCATTGAAGCCACTCAAAATGGTCAACCTATTTGTGTAGAAATCACCAGCATCAACTATGGAACCGGTTTGAAAACACCAACTGTGGCACCACATCCCCATACCCTTTCTCCTTAAACCTGCTCTTGATTGCCTTTTAATCACTCTCCCATCTAATCCTCAAAGCCTCATCTAAGATCGTGTTCTTGTATGGTAAATATTTGAGGGCATCAACTGAAAGTGAAGGCCTTCACTTTCCAGGGCTCCTCATTCAGTTAGGATACCAACACTCGCAAAGCCAGAGCCACATCCTTGGCTTGGTCAGTCAATATTGCTCAACCATTGCCTTCCACTGAAGCTCAGCCACTTCACGCATGTTGTAATCTCTCACATAGTGCATGATCTCATAAGGAAGTAGGGCACGGGCGGATATCATCTTGGAGTTGGAGCTGCCGCCTGAGGCCCCTTAGAACACTTCTGAGGCAAGCTGGAGCAGGGCTCTCGCTCAAATGAGATAATGCAATCTGCATCAATGTCAGTTCTATGAACACATTTTAAGGGGTCCACAATCTCCTCCATCAGCCGCATGGAAGGGAAATAATCGGCAGCATTGGTTACCCAAATTGAAAGTGGTTCTTGTACTTCATCATGTTGTGATCATCATCGTTTAAGCGATTGAAGCAGTGCTCAAAAATATCATAAATCCGCTAGTGGAACGAGTGAGAATTCTCCACCGCCTTCTGGTTGTATTGGCAGCTGCCTTTTTCAAGTTCTGGAAGGCAAACACGGCTGAGGATCTTGAGAACATCGTCTGAAATTGTCGAAAAGTCAGCAACAGGGAGGAGGTCGGAAGTGTGGGTCTTCGAGTGGTTTTGGTGGAGCAAGTACGCCGCTGTGTAGAAGGCTTATTCGTACTTCTCTTTGCCAAGCAGGCTTTGACTACCACTGTCACTGTCACTGCCACTTTCTAGGAGGTTAAAAATGAGCTTGAAAGTTGGTGGTGGTGGTGATACCAAACTTGAACTTGATTATCCACAGTCCATTATCAAAGAAGGGACGATTAACAATGGGTGTATAATGTGTTCAAAGATGACCTATCGACATTTATCCAGGGATTACAAAGTTGAGCAAAAGGTTTTCATCTTAGAGGTTGAAGATAAGTTTTTTGATGAAAGGATTCTTTTAACAGAGAGAACTAGATACAGAGGGTACCAGATATCTTTCGATTTAGGTTGCGCTGCTTGGCTCATTAATCAGTTAAAGGAGGCGGTAGTTACAAGCGGTCAGAATTTCTTCAGAAAATATAGAGGTCATAATTATCAGTTTTGGATTGAAAGATTCCACAACAAAAACAGGGATTTCCTTGTTCTGTCCAAAACAAAAAAGGATGGTTTTGTCAGGAATATCTTTGTCCCTAAAGGAAGTAACTTTTTCGGCTGGAGAAGTTTGGAGGACCTACTGTCTGAAATCCTCCGAGGGGGAAAGAGAGTCGGGGCTTCTCAGAGGAATGTGAAGAGGGACGAATTGAGCCTTTGAGCAGCCACTCGAGGTTTGGCCCTCAGGTTTCGTATAGAGATGCAGTTCTTGGAGGCAAGACGTTGACAAATGAGGCACCCCATCAAAACGTCAGAGAGGAAATATGGATCAAGAAAAACTGGAATATGAGAGACTTGTGGTGCATCAGCCTTGGAGTGATGTGGAGGCCTCACTTCAAAATCTGCTGGGAAAGAAAATTTAGCTTTCACCTTTCCAATGCAACAAGGCCTTGTTTGTTTGTCAGAACGACGAGGAGGCAACAAAAATTGCTCAACTTGGAGTTCTAACCATGAATAAGTTACCAGATGTGGTGTTGTCTGAATGGTGGGAGTTATGGTGGATGGGTTGCTCTAGAAGGTTTACCGCTGCACCTTTGGACCAATGACTTTTGCCAAAAGATTGGCGATGCATGCGGTGGTCTGGTAGAAGTTGACCGTAGAACAGCTAACTTTGGTTTTTTGCTTGAAGCAAAGTTAAAAAGCAAACCCAACAACACTGGCTTTATTCCAGACTTCGTAAATGTGGTAGATGGAGAATCAGTATTCAGGGTAAAAATCCGTCAACTTTCGCCAGCAAAGAGACCTAATCTTTCGGCAGCAGATTGTGGGGTAACCAAAATACCAAATGGCTCTCTGAAGACTGAAATGAAGTTACAGAGGATCACCGGAATTATCCCTCCGGCGAAGGCAGCTTTACAACAGACTGCCCCTATATCGGGGACACGTGTCTGCTTTCAGATTGGAGAATTTGAATGCCCTGTCACTGTTGGATCTGAAAGAAAGCAAGGTGAAAGCATGCACGTGACTGAGGGTACGCGGATTGAGGAGCCTGTAATTAATGCGTCTACTTTTTCTGTAAGAAAGCATGGTGAGCAACAATGAGCAGAACAACTGACAGAAGCCGTGGATTCCACAGAAGGAGCAGAAAAGGCAGTTGCAAGGGATTATTTTAATAAATCAAAAGAGAAGGGAAGTCACAAAGAAGTTTTCTATTCGGATAAAGGCAAGGGCTTGGAGGTATGTGGGACAGATGGTGGCGGTGGTATTTCCACCAAAGGAGCACAAAAATCAACGAAGGGGTTTTATTTTAATAGGACAAAAAGGGAGGTTAATCTCAAAAGTGGTCTCTTTTGGATTAAAGAAAAGGTATTGGAGGCATGTGGGCCTTCCATTAATAAGGAGATTTCTTTATATGACTCTACAAGGATGGTGGGTCTTGACCCACAAAATCTTTTTGCTGGGTCATGTCTAGGCCCAATTAATTTAAATTTCAATAGGGTGAGATTTCAACTACAAGAAGGAAAAGTTTTGTCAATCATGGATAATACGCAGACATCCCTGTCGGTGGAATCAAAGCACTCAAATTGGTTGACAATAGGAAGCAGCAATTCAAAGTATTCAACAGTGAACAAATCTCACTGCCTTTTGGCTAAGGAAGCTCATCACAGTGGTGTTTCAAGAAAAACCCCAATTTTTTTCAAATTGAATTTCCTTGGGAGATTTGGCGAATCTGATAAATGTGGAAAAAGACTGAAGCTTTTTCTTCCAGATCAATTCGGATCTTATCAGACTCCTTTCGAGGGGCCTAAACTGAAGGAAATTCAATCTCCCAATCTTACTTTCTTAAATACTGTTTGTGAACAGATGGAAGATAAGGAGAGTGATGTAGATGAAGTTCCAATAAAGCCATCGGGCAGGTTGATTGAGGAGGAATCATCTGAACAAAGGATGAGGTTGACAGAGGATCTTGGTCTGGATTATTCTCAATTATCAGATTTTGTTGAAGATGAATACATGTCACAATCATCAGATTCAGAGGAAGAGCTTGGTGATTCTTCACAAGACGAAAAAGAAACCTTCGATGTTTTTTATCGCTTTAACAATGTGCTTCACAATCTCTTCACTGATACAACAATGGAAACAAGGATGACGTTGGATGAGGTACCTTCTCAGTCGCATCATATAGCAGATTTAGACACTGTGGAACAAGTTGAATACAAGGATACTGGAAAAAACAAGAAACTGTTAAAGTACAGCAGGAGGAAAAGGTCGGCTTGCGTATCAGTCAAACGTGAAGCACAAAACCGAACTACCAAATTCATGTCAAATATGAAAGTTTCTTTGGTGCCACTGAAAAGGTCTTTATTTCATGAAAGGAATACTGGGAAAGTCATTGTTAGCAAGCTTGTGGGTGGAAACAAGGAAGAAAAAAAAATTCAAAGGGGCATTGTCAGATTTAATGAAGATAATTAGCTGGAATGTTAGAGGATTGGGAAGTAGGCAGAAGAGGTTGATTTTGAAACAGCAATTCAGGCGTTTAAAGCCCGATATCATTATTTTACAAGAAACAAAGAAAGAATCAATTGACAGGTCGCTTGTGGCTAGTGTTTGGGGAAGCAGATTTAAAGAGTGGATTTATGCCCCTGCTCAAGGAAGGTCTGGGGGTATAGTTGAGATTTGGAACACCAAACACATCTCGGTTATTGAATCTTTGGTTGGAGGTTTCTCTGTCTCCATAAAAATTAAAGCCCTCAATGGGTTGGACTGGTGGTTATCTGGTGTTTATGGTCCCTGCAAAAATAGAGAGTGAAGGGAGTTATGGGAAGAAATGGCTGGCCTTTACGGTCTTTGCGGACCAAGATGGTGTGTAGGAGGAGATTTTAACGTGGTGAAATTTGTAAATGAGAAATCAAATGGGGGAAGAATGACTACAAGCAAGAGGAATTTTAATGATTTCATCCAAGATACAGAACTCAAGGATCTAGAGTTGCTCAATGCTTAATTTACTTGGTCAAACTTCAGAGAAGAACCTGTGTGTCGGAGGTTAGACAGATTTTTGTTCTCGGTAGGTTGTGAAGCGATTTTTCCAGAGGTAAGACAAATGGCTTTGGCAAGGGTCACTTCTGATCATTGTCCAATCCAACTAGATACTAACAAGGTGAAATGGGGGCCAAGTCCTTTCAGATTCGAAAACATGTGGCTACAGCACCCAGATTTCAGGAACAATTTCAAACAATGGTGGCAATCTGAGCAGGTGGAGGGTTGGGTTATAAATTTTTGTACAAGTTAAAAGCTATCAAAAGAAAGTTGCAAAGATGGAGTAAGGAAAGTTTCGGTGATGTCGAGAAACAAATTAAGGATGCTGAGGCTAGCATAGAGGATTTAGATAAGAGAGAAGGGTTGGAAGGGCTAGATGTTGTTGCCAAAAGAAAGAAGGAAGAGTTACTTTTCCTTGTGGAAGATCTAGCTTATAAGGAAGAAGTGAAGTGGAGACAGAGAGGTAAAGTGGAATGGGCTAAAGAAGGGGACGATAATACGAAATTTTTCCATAGAATAGCAAGTGGGAGAAGGAAGAGAAACTATATAGAAAGGTTGGAAGTGGATGACAGGGGAGTGGTAGAGGATGCAAAAGAGATAGAAAAACATATCGTTAACTTCTTCAAGTCCCTGTTTAGTAGCAACGAAGAGGTATGTTGGGGCTTGGAAGGCATCAATTGGGCCTCAATAAGTGAATCTGAGGCAGCTTGGCTTGAGAGGCCTTTTGAAGAATCAGAAGTACAAAGAGCAGTCTTTGATTGTGGAAGGGATGAATCGCCAGGACCAGATGGTTATTCCTTGCAAATGTTTCAACATTGTTGGGAAGTCTTGAAAGTGGATATTTTGAAGGTCATGGAGGAGTTCTTTGAGGCCGGGATAATAAATGCGGTGACAAATGAAACATTTATTTGTCTAATTCCAAAAAAGTCAGATTCTTTGAAAGTGACGGACTACAGGCCTATAAGCCTAGTTACTGGTTTATACAAAATTATGGTGAAAACCCTAGCTTCAAGATTAAAGGAGGTTATGGGCAACACAATCTCTCCACATCAAGGAGCTTTTGTTAAAGGCCGACAAATTTTGGATGTTGTCCTTATTGCAAATGAGGTGGTAGAAGAGGTGAGGCAGAAGAAAGAGGAGGGATTGGTGTTCAAAATCGATTTTGAAAAGGTTTATGATCATGTCGAGTGGAGATTTTTAGACGAAGTTTTACAAAGAAAAGGCTTTGGCAATAGATGGAGGAAATGGATGCAGGGATGTCTAAATTCTGCAAATTTCTCTGTTTTGATCAATGGGAGGCCTTGGGGAAAATTTCATGCTTCAAGAGGTTTGAGACAAGGCGACCCACTGTCACCTTTTCTTTTTACCTTAGTAGTGGATGTCTTGAGTAGATTAATGGAGAAGGCTTAAGAAAACCAACTGATCAAAGGTTTAGGCATTGGGCAAGAAAGGGTGGAGATCTCTCACCTTCAATTTGCCGATGATACCATTTTCTTCTTGGCGGAAGATGAGGAAGTTTGGAACAATTTATTAGAGGTGCTCAATTTATTTTGTACTATTTCAAGGTTGAAAATCAACAAAGCAAAGTGTTCTTTGGCTGGAATAAACTCAGATTGTGAGAAACTAAAAATGATGGCAGATTCTTGGGGTTGTGAGGTGGGTAGTTGGCCAATAAAGTACTTGGGTCTCCCTCTTGGGGGTAGGCCAAGAGCACTTATGTTTTGGGATCCAGTGGTAGAAAAAATGGAGAAAAGACTTCAAAGTTGGAAGAAGGCCTTCTTATCCATAGGAGGCAGATTAACTTTGATTCAATCTGTTTTGGGAAGCTTGCTAATCTACTACATGTCCTTGTTCAAAATTCCTTGCGGGGTGATTGGACGCCTAGAAAAACTAATGAAAGGGTTTCTTTGGGAGGGGGTGGAGGAAGGAAAGAAAAACCACCTGGTGCAATGGGAGATAGTTATTAAAAGTAAAGAGGAAGGGGGTTTAGGTGTGGGGAATTTGAGGAATCAAAATGAAGCGTTATTGGCTAAGTGGTTGTGGAGATTCCTAAAGGCACCAAATTCTCTTTGGCACAAGGTGATAAGAAGCAAGTATGGGCTGCAGGATAATGGGTGGATTGCAAATCCTCCATTGCGGGGTTCAAGTCGATGCCCCTGGAAAGATATTTCGTGTGGTCTCCAATCATTTCTACAATGTTGCAAGTTTGAGGTGGGCAATGGGGAAAGGGTGAGGTGTTGGGATGATGGTTGGTTGGAAGGGGGACCATTGAAAGAACAATATCCTAGATTATTCTTGCTATCGAGAAAGCACAACCAGAACATCACAAGTTTTGTGGATCTTTCTATCAATTCTTTGAGCTGGAATTTTGATTTTAGGAGAAATTGAATGAGGCGGAGATAGAAGAGGTGGCTAGATTATTACAGAAAGTGGAAAATGTTCGTTTGTCTCAATCAAGAGCGGATGACAGAAGGTGGAAACTGGAATTATTAGGATTGTTCACTTGCAAATCCTATCGCTCTTTCTTGAGCAACAATGGGATTGTGCAACATTTTCCACCCTCTTCTCAGATTTGGAAATCAAAAGTTCCTCCGAAGGTCAAAGTTCTTGTGTGGCTAGTGGCTATTGGGAAGCTCAACACTTGTGATCAAATTCAAAGGAGAAATCCTTTTATTTGCTTCTCTCCCCATTGGTGCAGTTTGTGTAAAGCTAAGGAGGAGAGTGTTAACCACATTTTCCTTCATTGTTCTTACACGATTCAACTATGGTGGAAATTGTTTCAGGAGGTTAGAGTTAGTTGGGTCATTCCAAAGGGTTGTTTCGAGCTTCTAAGCACCAATTTTGAGGCTCTAGGAATTAGGAGGAAAGCTAAAGCTTTGTGAGGTTGTCTGGTGTCGGCAGTTTTTTGGAACATTTGGTTGGAGCGTAACAAAAGAATTTTTGAGGATTATACTGGTGTGGGGGTAGCAGATCTATAGGGAAGAGTAAGATATTGGGCAGCCCTCTGGGCTTCAGTTTCGAATGATTTTAAGAATTACTCTCTTTCTCACATACTGTGGGATATGTTAGCAGTTGTAAAGTGATTTTGGTTAAGGTTTTCCTACTTGTAATCAGGTCCTCTTGAGAGATTTTCTTGTTCTGTTCTTGGTGGATTTCTTATCCACTTCCGTGTATTTCACTTTTCTTTTTTAATAAACTGTTATAGTTTCTTCTCAAAAAAAAAGTTGGTGGTGGTGGTGGTGGTGGTGGAGTGGGTCGTTCAAGCAACAACTTTGGCAGTGGTGGTGGTGGTGATGGAGTGGTCGTTCGAGCAGCAGCGTTGGTAGTAGTGGAGAGTGTAATTGTGAGTTACGAAATAGAGCCGACTTGGTTTCTACCCCATGCTTCCTCCGAACGTCTTCATGTAAAAGGTGTAACAAAATGCACAACTTTACTAGTGTTTTGAGTAATTCTTCAGTAATTTTTATTAGCACTTTTTTTTTTGTTTTGAGTGCAATAATATATTTTACACCAAGAGGAGGGGGAATTCGGCTAAACCACACAATGGACAACCTAATTTAGTATCAAGTTTACCATCTACGAAATTCGTATCTAAAATCTCTCATTTATAAGGAAAAATGAATATTCTCAAATCGTAGTAACAATTAATTCTAGAATCCTTAAAACTCTTTTAAGGTCTCTTGTCCAAACAAGTTGTTTTTCAATTAAATTATGCATTTGTTGTGATATTAATTATAGCACATGTGTGATTGTGTAAATCGTTAGTTGGTTGTATTTATGATACTAGAAGATCTTATCTCTTTATGATTATAAAACTTGCGCGGCAAGAAATTATCTTGTTTACTATAAATAAATAAAAACACTAAGGCATGCATGAGGAATATGACACACATAATTCCTTAAGCCCTTCATCTCTCTTTGTCGCACTCTCTCTCCCTTTAGTAAAATAGGTCACGACACATTATCAGTATGTTCTAGACGCTGCGCTAAGAAACTAAAGGATATTATACTACAAACATGTTCATAATATTTACCATTGCAATTCAGGTTCTTCTAAAACAAGGTCTAAATTTCGATTTTTTCAGCCCAATTGTATGAAACATTCACCATTGAGCATGAACCCTAATTTTTCATTACCAAATTATATGTTCTACTCAATCATTGTTCGCAATTATATTATATTACTACTCTTATAATTGTGATGAACTGATTTTATGTAGAGTAAATTGTAACAATGGTCCCTTAACTTGAACTACCATTGGTCCGTCAACTCATCAAAACGTGGAACTATGGTTCCTCAACTAAAAACCCATTACCATTGGTCCCTCAACTTTAACTCATTTGGAGCAATGATCTCTCAACTTTAACTCAATTGTAGTAATGACCCTTCCAACATAATTTATTTTGATAAAATTTTAACGAAGTTGACAAAAATGACCATAGCTACACGTTTTGATGAGTTGAGGGACTCCAATTGTAGCAATGGTCCTTCCAACATAACTTATTTTGACAAAATTCTGACGAAGTTGACAAAAAGAACCATAGCTACACATTTTGATGAGTTGAGGGACTAATAGTAATGGATTTTTAGTTGAATGACCATTGCTCCAATTTAATTAAAGTTGAAGGACCATTGCTACAATTTACTCTTTTATGTAAATAAGCAAAAAAAAAAAAAGAGGAGGGGTTAGGGTGGGGGAACCTTAATCGCATACCGTACAAAGCCGCGAGCCACTCCTGCAGTGAAAAACCAAATTTTTTTTTTCTTCTAGGCCTATTTACTTTGGCCCTTATGAAATCTTAAACCGTATTAATAGGAATTTGGTTCCCACTTTTTCTTTATTAGCCCAAATTAGTTTGGGCCTGGCTTCTGTCAACCCACCAACTCATTTGCTGCCCAGCAGCTATCAGATGGGCTTGCATCCTACTTCAACCTATAGTTTTGCGTTGTGACTTACTTTTTCCACTAGCTGGTTTGTTGCCTAACCAATTAAATAATAATTTATTTTCTTTTGGGGCTCAAGCTCCACATGTTTTAGGGCCGTTCCCTGTACTTTCATACAAAAGGTCCCGAAGCTACCCATTTTATTATATTTTTTTCAATTGTTTTATATATTTTGTCTTGTATATATGCGTTTGTTTGCAGGTGTTATAAACCTAAAGTTCACACTTTTAACTCGAACCTAAAGTTTCGAATAAAGTGCGTTAGAAACTTGGTGCTTCCAAAAACTCACTACTCATGTACAAACTTGAAGTTATCCATGATTAATCTACTAAAACAAACCATGTCTTAGAACCCCAAGTGTTCTAACTTTGATGCTTATGGATTTTTATTTCCCATAACATCAACCACAACATTGTTTCCTTAATTTAGCAAATTGTCAAACCGTAACAAGTTTGATTTCATTGATTTGGAGTTTCTTGCAGAAACTATTTTAGGTGGTACAAGATGTGAAACTCCACTTAACTACGAAAAAGTTGAAAAAATCCATTGAAGCCAATAATGGCTTGGAAGAGATGAATGACACCATAATCTTCATTTGAAGACTTATGCTTGAAGTATTACAAATGGAAGTACCTTACTAAAGAGAATTACATGACACTTTGACTCGCTCCATAGAACTTTCAATCATTAAAAATGATCTATTGCATGAAGCAACATCATTGAAACCTTTACGTCCATGAATGGGTACAATTTTGAATGAAGAATATTTTTCTCATCCTTAAGTTTACAAAATCCTCCGATCTAATTACTGCCATATGGCTCACTAAAAACCACAATAGTTCCGATGATGATATCCAATCAGGCACGCCCCTACTAGCTTGAAGTCACTCACTTTGCCTGAAGCAAAAGTGCTTCATGAAGCCTACTTTAAATTTTGAATGTGGCCTCCATGTACGAAACCCAAGTCCGCAAATAGTGGTAGAATCAAGACTTGCTAAGGAGTGGCATCATGGCCAGAAGCATGATTCCTTGGCACCTAAGGCCATCTTCAATCGAAGGGGCTATGTTTAGCCCCAGTCTAGATTATAGCTCTGTAATAAATTATTTTTTAATGAACAGTAAGTTTGTTCTTTAACTTTATTGGTTAATTGAATTAATGGAGTTTTAACGAAAAGTTCGCGGTACTGTTCACTTTAAACTACCATATTTATAAATGAATAATTCTCCATATTTCTTAACTTTATGTAATCCTAATAATTTTTCGGAATGCTATGTTTCTTTCGCTTCAAAAAGGATAAACAAAAAATTAATTTTTCAGATGGGAGTTTAAAGAATGTGAAGAATTGAAATAAAATGAGGTAAGATAGTATGGAAGGGTGAAAATGATGTGAAAAATGGTGTAGAAATTGACACACCCCGACCGAAATCAAGGCGTGCTGGCCATCACGTGAGGGTGACGTAGCCATGTGCATAGTGCGGAAGCAAATATAATAATAAGAGTACGAATAAATAAAAACCAAACTACCAAAAGCTAGTTAAAGTAACACACTAGAGTGAGACTAAAAGTGATAGACAAAATTCAGAGCACAGAAAGCCTAGGTGCAGTCCAGAAGAACGAATACTAATTACACAACACCCAAAAGTGATTCTACATTTGTGTTGTTCTGTCAGAACCACCGTCAAGTCCTCGTGAGCCACCAAAGCGCTTCTAACTAGAACCTGGATGGGCGCAAAACAGAAAGTGTGAGTAGGTAAAAACAAAGCTTTTCAAAATCATTTCATTCTCAAAAGTTCTAACCCCTTTCCGTAAACCTGTATAATTTCCCAGAAAATAGAATATATATATATATATATATATATATATATATATATATATATATATCGAAATCAGGCTAACAACATTCGTAAATATGCCATATCAAATATCTCAACATAAGATGTAAGTAACCCAGGTAATGTCAATCAATGCAAATGATATATCGGCCGGAGTCACCTAACGTGACCTGTACAGCTGAATCTAGAGCTCAAATCCACATCTCAACAACTATACCTGCACACGAGTCGAAACCACCTAAAGTGGTATGTACGACAGGCTGGGTGTAAATAAATACACTCAAGTGCTATGATCACGTGAAGGCTGTGCGAAGTATCGCAAGTCACCTACGAGTCGGAACCACCTAATGTGGTCTGTACGACAGGCTGGCACCTACCTTGGATTCAAGGTGAGCGTGTGGTGCAGGAGGTGAACGACACGTGAAGGTTGTGCCCTAACTCTGAGTGGAAGCACTAACACCAGGGTGCAGGTTTATGAGCTCTCAATGCATCTCACATAACCACTAATTCACAACCATAATCTATAAACTTACCTGGCACTTAACTGTGCGTCCGCAGCACCAATCATAAATATTTGCAACTACTAACTCATAATTAAATAGGCAGGCACTTTGCATGGCATTTTAAAACATATAAACATTCAATTTCATTTTCTGGGAAAATTCTCACGTATATAGGTATATATACGGAAAACCAAAAGCCCACTCACTGGTATATGAAAAGGTTGTAGCCCCCGAGCCTCGAGTGACTACGCTCGTCCTCAGGATAGGTCTCACCTATATGCGAAACAACTATATAAACGTCAATTTAATGCACATAACCAAAATCAGGTAATAACTTCTCATACAATGCTCAAATGGGGTGTTTGAATATACCAACGTGATCTACTCAAACTCACGAACATCCCCATAATTTTAAAATAATTTTCTAAGGTCTCACGCGCCCCCACGCGCCGACCAAGGCACGGCCAAACACACCGGCCATGCGCAGGCACGTGCCTGGCACACGGACGAAATCCCTAACGGTGTTAGGGAATATTCCGTCCAAAAGCAAGCATATTCCGTTAAAACTAACCTGACGCCGTTAACTGCCATTTGGAATATTCCGTCAAAGGTGACGGAATATTCGTCGTCTTCTCCGGTGATCCTCGTCGGAGTCGCCGCCGGCCGCCGTTTGCATCGCCGGAAACTAGGAAAATTTTCAAATCTTCATATCTTCTTCATTTCTCAACCAAATTCCATGAAATTTATACCAAAATGAAGCTTACAATGAGTAAAACAAAACCTTACCACTTTAAAGCCCCAAAAATGCCGGAATCTCGCCAGAGAAATCTCTCAAAATCTGACCAACCTTAGAACTTGTTATCCCGACGTCCAAAATCCTTCAAACTTGTTCCCTGATCTTCGTGAAAAAATTCTAAAGCGCCCTATAACCTCAAAACTCGATGAAACCTCCCCGATCACGAGTGCATGAACAATGCATGAAAACTGGGTTCTCGGGTTCTTGGGTTTTCGAGGGTTTCAAGTTCTAAAAATGGTATGGATGAACTCAGGAGCTTGCAAGGAGTTTGAATCTTACCTTCTAGACATCGATTCGTGCGTGAAAGGTTGGTTTTGAAGTTCGTCCGTACACTTGCAAGGGAAATGGAAGAAAAGCCGAGAGAAAGAAGAGAGAGGGAGTCACAGGGAAAAAGGGATGGGTGTGTGTGAGTGTGTGTGTGGTCCAAATGGCAGTCCACCAACCAAAACAAATCAAACACCCTACAACGCTAATTAACATTCAGGGGCAAAATCGTCTTTTCACACTAATGTCACAAATAATTCGGGACGGGCTGTCAAAGAAATGGCTTAGATATTTATAGGAAAAAATTAGACTTTTTAAATTTCATCTGAAAAAACAAAAAAAAAAAAAATTAAATCCAACAGCTAACTAACGTCAGCTAGCATGTGGGTTGCTGACAGTTGGGCCCAACTTTTCAGGCTAGCTAGCTAGCTAAGGATGCCCCGTCCAGTAGCCATATGGTTGGATTTTGACCCGGTGGGTCCCAAATTTGTTTCGCCCAACCCTCTATTGGAGATAGGTTTTGTGTCAAAAAGGGTCATATTTTGGCTTATAACCCTTTGGCTAGCCCGGTTGGAAATGGTCTAAGGCTCAAAAACTTCAAGAATAAGGAACAGTATTCCTGAACTTCAACACTATAGAATCTACTTTCGATTTGATGAAAGTGATAATTAGTGTGGCACTTGTCTATACCCCTATTATATTGTTGAGTACCATTTCCGTAGTCAATTTGTGAGACTAATTTTGCTAGCTAATTTTTGACATGTAATGACCATGTTGGCCGAACCCCTTAGTTAATTTTGGTTTACTTTGTGAGCAATTTCCTATGTTTCCGGATTCAAGTTTGGTATTTGTTTTAATTTTGAATAATGTTATGGATATTATCCTCGAATATTTGTTAATTGAATCATGGTTCTTGTACATATGTTGCCAAATTCAATTAAACATGTAATTAAGTATAAATGTGAGAAAGTTGTCCGTAAGAATGTGCTACTATGCACACTAACTTCATACCTAAACCACCCCACAAATTAATGTATATCCAAACAAGTCGTTTTTCAATCAAACTTTGCGCAGAATTTGTTCACAAACAAACTCAAGCATCACTTCCCTTGGTCCTGACATTTCTAGGCTTTGCAAGAACTACAATAATTTCCATTTCCATTTCCAGCATAAACATATACAAAATAATAAATAAAGAAAATATGGACAAACATTTCTTCTATACAAACATATATCAACTATGGAAAAAGAATTCTACATTTACAGAGGCTATATGAATATATATATATATATATATATATATATATATATATATATATATTATATATACATAATCATTGCAACTGTACGCTATCCACAGGGTAGGATGAATATGCAGCAGCCTGGAGGGCTGCTCCCATGGCTGATCCGTCTTCAGTAACCTTGAGTACGACATGCTGGGCAATATCTTCGCCTAAAATTTCCGTCAATGCTTCATGTAAGTACTCTCTAAACATTGTGTAGCCTGTATACAAACTCCCCTCCATCGCCACAACCGTTCTTCTCATTCTGTGATCGCTTCTACTTCTTCCACCGGTGATTCCACCACTCCCATCGCGACCAATTTTCTTCAAGATCCCTACAATACCAGCAGCTGCCAATCGAGCAGCCCTGCGAGTCACAACGTCACACACCTTGACTATGAGCTTTCGGACTTTTAGAGGGGCATCAGGAATCTGAAACGGCCAGATCACGAAACATACTATTAGAAACGAGAAAACCTCGATGGACCAAGAAATATGTCTTGTCTACCTCAAGGTTATCTCTTAAAATGCTTCCTACTTCCTCCAAGTCAGGAGTGTCATCCTCATGCATTGCAGCAATCAATGGTGTCCTGGAATTTACATAGCCAAAACAGATGAGATCGACAGTAATTACCAACAGGGATTGTTACACGAAACAAATGATAGATGAATATCCTTGAAACAGCAACTCTAATTTCTCATCACTGATGAAAAGAATACTGACAAAGGATAAAAAATAAAATAAAAAAGAAAAGAGAACCTACCGCCAATCCACTACCCTACCCCTGATGAAGAAGATTGATGTATTAAGTAAAATGACAGTAACCAAAAACTATTATAATTGTGAACTAGAAGCAAACAAATAAGGCGCATGTCCGATTATCACAAAATTATGCAAAGAAAACATCTACCAAAATATTTGCAGTTTATCCATAAATAATTGCTCAGGTTACGTTACTTATAGTGGCAGAATGATAGTAAGACAGCATGAAGGGAAAAAGAGATCATCCTGATCTTAACATTAAGTACAATTTTAACTGCTTTTGCGAACTTGAAAAATTTACATTAATTGACATTGCATGGTATTTTCACCGAGTTTTCAACGCATGATAACATTACCAAAACTTGCCCAACAATCACCACAATCAAACTGCTGTTAACAAACTGATTGCAACCACGGAAAACAAAATGGGAGGTAACAATGTTAACTATTTTTTTCTAATGGCAGTATGCAATTCAGCCAATAAAACGAAACTGTTATCAGCAAATGGCAGAGAAGGAATACCTCAAAATGAAAGGCATAGATAACTTGGAAGATATAGGCTCAAAAATATCCGACTCCTTTGACATTCTGACAATCACTCTTCTCACAACATCGCCCAGGTACATTCCCGATATCAATTTTTCAAAACCCTGAAATGTTTTTTTTTTGACAAAATGTGATTCTAGAACATCATATTTGGTTCAACAACTACACAATCAACCCATAAAACGAGAACGTAAATGAATCTTACCTGATCATTTGGATTAGGGCTATCAGCATCTAATTCAATATCGTACACAGTTCTTGGTAAATGAGAAGACCAAAAATTTCCCCATTCCATGTTGACAACCTAATAAAAAACAATTAAATATTATTTCTAAACAATGACTTCATGTGAACAGATGGTAATGAAGAAGGCACCATCTCATCAAGGTAAAAATAATAAAATATAAACATATGCATGTATATCTGAAGGGATACAAGAAAATGGATACCATGCCTCCAGATGCTGTAAGGAGCCCTTGAGACTTAATTATAGCATCTATCCTTTCCAAATAACAGGCATTAGTACCGGTTCCAATTATTACTGCAGCAACAGTGTCTGTATCGTGATAATGTCCAAGTGATAATGTTCCCACACTGTCATTGACCTGGTTAAGGAAAAGAACTATGTTCACAGATTTGACAACCAAAGTAGTAATCACAATCACACAAATTATTTAATGGGGCACATCCCCACAAAAGTTACATAATTGATAAAATACAAGGATTTTTTTTTTACAGAAACAAGTTACAGTGCAAAGAATATTGAATTAAGGATGCCACATCAGAAGCCGCTATCCTTTCATTTGATAGACCACTTAATAATTTTTGTTCAGTTTATTGCTTTTCCTATGCGTTAATTTATTGCAATGGTCAGCTAGCTCCCTACGTGATTTAGGGACTATGGCACATGTAGTTGAGAATTTGCCCATTCCGAATGTTCCACATTCTAAATAAAAAATAAAAAAAAATTCCATAATATTTTCCCTCTTAAAGATAAACCCCATGTTAGCACAAATTTAATCTAATAGAATATGCAAACTGAACTTAGCAATATTATTTAAAGATGAGAAACTGCATTCTTACAAGTGCTGCCACCCTCATATTCAGACCCTTCCTGGTCATTGCTTTCTCCAAGCATCCCGCAATCTCTCTTCCAACCTGACAAAACATTTTAAACCATATTTCAGGTGAGAAGCGGGAGCTCTTCCATGCATAATTTACTAAAGAACTTATTAAGAAAATTCCAGAATCATCAAATCTTCTTTACTACTTATCTTAGTTGATACAGTGGAAAATTATCAAGATGATTATTCTTTTTTTTTTTTCTTTTTTTTCTTTTTGGTCTTTGGCTTGGACCATGTCAAATCGGCTTTCTGAGGTCAGGTCATGCACAAATCAAAACTCAACCTAAAAACTGAACCTCAAACTGATTAAAATACTGCTCCATGTAGGACTTATTATGCATCAGCAATAAGAAATGTTTTTTTAAGCAACTATGCTCTTGCCTTCACAAAGTTCCCTATAATAGTTGAGTTTCCTTGAAGTACAATATACTGGACACCATGCAACTAACCATGTCTTCAATCGCAAACCCTTTTGTCCATTTTAATAAAGTGCCCGATGAAACAGAAATTTGTTTCACGGGAAAAGAGAACGTAAATCCAAGCTCCCTTCTTCTGTCCAGTGAAAGCTTAGAAACATCTCTCTCTCTTTCAACAAACTCCTTTAATGATGAAGCAATAAAATCAAATAGATCCTGCAGGAAATTGAAACACATCAGCTTCATGACAGCAGAACGTTGAAAGTTTTCAAGTATGTGCTAAACAGTTATAGAGATCTGAATGTACAAATTCAGTCACCTCGCTTGTCCCAGTCATCAAATCCTGAGGAATGGCTTGTCGACACACATCATGTTCCAAGGTAGAGGACCTTGTACCTCCAAGCTTAACCCGCAAGACCCTAAAGTTAGTACCGCCAAGATCTAGTGCATAATAAGTTCCTTTCTCACTCCTGACCCAAAAGATCAAAAAAGTAAAACTAATCAGTCTCATTTTCTTTTTTACAACAAACAATACTTTTAAAGAACTAAAAGAATATGCACATAAATAAACCAACAAACTGTCCAACCATACAGAAACTTTTAGCACTGTCAACAAGCTTAAAGGCAACCTACATCAGATCTAAGCTAAACAAAATCTTAAATGAAAACATCTTGCCAATTTGCATAATCAAAGAAGAATCTTACACCTTGAAACTCAAACGAAACCAAAGCCTATAAAGAAGTCCAAAATCAAACTGTATCTAACAAAAGCTCCACACCCATCCCACCATATTTTTTCAAAATTTCTTCTATTTGGTTATTCACACCACCCAAAATACAGCCATCACGCTAATCACACAAGACTTTCAACTTACTCTTCAAATGTAAATCTAACGCTTCTCGCCAAACAATGAAATGCATGTTTCCATTTCTTAAATAAACATTTGCAGTGATGCTAAAGCATGCTAATACGAAGTAGAAAATTCCACTCTGTTATTGTACACGTACCATCACCATTACAAAAATAAGATATTGGAACACTTTTTCAAATTATAGATTCAGAGGTAGTGGGGTCTTCTTATTCTGCAACTAGACATTGCATCAATCATTGCCAAACTGGATGGATAATTGATATGAACCTAAAAGCAGATAATGGTCCACATTTCTAAATAAATAATGACTTATCAACCATATTTATGTCTAAGCTTATGGCCAACAGTATTTAGAGATAAATGGCGCAATCAAGTCCTAGTTGCAAACTTTGATAGTGTCAATGAGGGACTTTAGCGTTCCGTGCAACTTAGGATAATTTTGTTAGGATGCACTACAAAAGTTAGAGAAAAAAAACCTAAAAAAGGCTAGATGCAAAAAATTAGAGGGAACTTTGAAATGACATTTGAAAGTCCTTTGTTTAGTGTTTTTGTACTGCATTTGCAGTGTTTTGTAGCAGTTGAGTAGTTCATGGTAGTGTTCTTGTAGTGCATATTTAACAATTGAGTCTAAGGTTAAATGAAATTTAAAATCCCTCATCCAAACATAACATAACTGAATGTGAAAGTACTGCGGAATAGATTTTGAGTTAATGCAAAATAAAAGAGGTCAAATACTTGTAGATAAACAATACATTGAATATTAACACCACACTCCGAAAGACTTTCACTCTACTCATATTGCTAAATTTTCAATTAACATACTTAGGCCCAGCACAGTACTGATTAAATTGATCAATCAGTGTCGAATGTTAAAACACCATGGAAGACTAGAATATTTTAGAAAAGAATGAAAATTGAATAATGTACAATCCTGCCAATTGAAGAACTTGAATAGCGGTTCAATCGAGAAGAAAGGCAGAATGAAGACCAACATCCAACAATTCCAAAATAGCACCTTGGCTAAGATATTTAAACGAGGGTAGAACTATTCGACGACACACATCAGATAGCAATACGAAATGCATACAAAAGTGGGGGAACGAAACTACAGTACCACAAGATAAGTTGAACAAGAACAATGACAGTAAGAGAATTGTAACAAAACAACAAATCATAAACCCACGTAAGCTTCAAACAAATACATCCCTAAATACCAAAACCAAAACATTAAAATAAAGCTACTTTCTTGCCCCAAATAATCAAACAAACGCAACCAAACATAAATGATAAACCCATTAAACTCCAATCAGAAAAAACCCCACCAACATAACCACCTAAATTTTCATCAAATCACAACATTACCATCTCAAATCACCAACAACCCAAAAACCCAGTTGATTAAACATCCCCATTGAAGAAATATCAAGCGGAGCATTCAAGACTATTACCCACTGGGTAGTTTATCCACAAAAGTGAGCAGCATTTTGAGTTTGGAGCCACCGTCAGAGGCCAAACCGGCGTGCATCTCCACCGCCATGGCGTCCACCACCTGCCTCAACCTCCCCACTGTGGTTTCACAGCTCTGCTCGAGGTCCTTCAAAACACCAACCACTCTGCTCCACTTCCTTCTGCTCCTTATCCTCCGACCCACCACCACCGTCGCCACCGCACACGCTGCCACCGCCACCCCAACCGCCAATCCGACCGCCACCTTCCCCATACCCCTGACTTATACACGCCCCCTGTCCCAATTCAAAATCGCACCGCCAAACGGCGTCGTCTCGTCGGCCTTCCAGTGAAACGACACCGTATCACCATGAACGCGGACCGGCTTATGTGGCGTATGGCTTTTGAGAGAGCTCTCTCCCTCTAGCACTCTCAATCCCCCCCCCCAACGGTCGAAAGTAGGGGTTCGGATGGTTACAACAGTTTGAGTTTATCGACGGAGAATGGTCGGAGTTTAATCTCCGGTGGGTTTTCCGGCGAGAATGGTCAGAAAAGTGGTGCGGATGAGCCCCTCGAGAAAAGGCGCTAGAGAGAGGGAGAGGTGGAGAGAGAGGGGCGTTGCGACTTGCGATTCGAAGCCAGTGCTGTTGCCTGTTGGAATGCGAATCGGTGGATACTTGTATGTAGTCTCTCCGAAATGACAAAACTGCCCTTGAGAATCATTTCGACGCCGGATTTGTCCCATTATCTGCGGCAATTTGTTAAACGTAGAAGATTATGAGGAGGTTAAAAAGGAAATTCAGCCACTTAGTACAACATTTTGTGATATTCATCTTTAATTATAACGGAAGAGTGTTAAGTTTGATTTTCTTCAAAAACGAATTTGAATCACATTATTACGAATTTGGTATGATTTTTGCTCGTGGGATAATAATTTGTTTGATTTTGGTTTATACTTCCAACCAACAAATGTCTTAGTCCATATTAATTGTATTCCATTACATGCACCATCGAATTTGACAAATATGATTAATTATTTCTTTGTTGTCATTAATATGTAACAAAATGGAACAACAAGAATTACTATTTGATATACACATAAAACCGATAACAAAAAACTAATTAATAACAACTCAACCATAATTCACAATGAATAAATATTTTGATAAAGAAATAATTTTTACTCTTATTCAACCAACAGTTTGAAATATACAAAAGTATTCCAAAATTAACTTTGGCTGCAAAAGCCGACCTTGTGTCTTTTGCGATGGAAAAAAAACAAATGTTTGAAAATTACTTCTCGAAACTCGAATGGAATCGCCCATATGCCACTCTAGGAACACCAAATAGTATACCAACTAAGTTCTTGTTTTTTCGACCCAAAAAAAAAAAAAAACACTAAGTTCTTGTTTAATGATGAGGGTTGGAGAGGATCAATTTACCACAAGAAAAACAAAATGGGTAAAACCGGAACAAAAAGTTGTGTATGGAAGGGTTTTGGCCCCTCTTTCCAATCAAATATTTATTTATTTTAAAACAACGGTGGATTTTTATTTTTATTTTATTTTTTTTGTGTGCGTGTGTGTGGTGGGGGGGCGTGGGTATGTTGGCAGTGCCATACTGGATGACAGCTGCGTGCTGAAAGGAGGAAACAGCGGCGGTAGCTGAGTATGCGCCGCCGTACAATTGCCAGCTGGCTCCCGCTAAGACACAGCTATCCTCACTGTAAAGCCACCACCTCAGAACAAGAACAAGTACTTCCTCACCGTTTTCCCCATAACGTCCAATATATATTTTTATATTTGAAAGATTACAATATTTTACAGCTTGCATGGAAGACACATTTTGTATTGACTGACAGTCTAACAGTGTCACGTTTTTAATTAAAATAATAGTACAGTATGTACTATGTGAAATGGGATTTGGATCCTCTCCGAATCCCTTACCTGGGGATCCCGGAGATCAAGGTACAAGAATCGTTCATTAAAGATCGTGCGGCCACAGTTAAATACTTTTTATATTTTTAAAAGTAAAATAATCTCGTTTTGCGTAAAAAAATATTTAATTATGATCGCACGATCTTTGATGAACAATCCTTGTATCTTGATCCCCGGGGCTCCCCAGGGAGGGGATCCGAAGAGGATCCAAATCCTGTGAAATGGACCGCGTTCACTTGTTCCAAAATTTAGGTAAACATTAGTTTCTTCGAAGTGGGAACATAATGTTAATGTACTATAACATTTACTCTTAAAAGTCCCTTGTTCAGCGTGTACGTAGAACTTCATGCTAGTCCTCTCATTTGATTGTGCTCAATGAATTGATTTTTTATCGAGTACTTACACACTTGTCTCATTGTAAGTCCATGCAAACAGGAGGTGTTAACGTTAAACCAATTGAGTAGATGTGGCAACATTTTGGACAAGTAGAGTGCTTACAAAAGGAAAAGGATTCTCGCCTGATCCTTTACCTAAGGATTCAGGAATTCCCGTAATCATGTATGTTTATTGTACATCGTACGGTCTGTTTTGGTTAGGTACTATTTATATTTAATTTAAATTTTAAATTTTAAAATAATTTTTAACCGTACGATATATAATGGATCCTTCCTAATCCCCAGGAAAAAGATCCAAAACACCCTACATGACATGGATCTGGAGATAGTTGTAGTTGTGGCACAATACATGCAATCCAGCATATTAGTCTACTAAATTATAGACTTTCTATGTGGCAAATTCTCATCCATATACACACACACACACACACACACTAGCCTTTATACACACGCATGCAAAATATATTTTTTTAATCACGACATGCTATGCGCAACTTATACGTTTTAAATGTATTTATATGCGTAATTTGACAAAAAGAAAGTCAAATATTTGAAGTAAATGAATAATTGATGAGTCAATATTTTACTATATATTTTACCTTATTTTTAGTATTAATTTATTGGTTATTTTGGTAGAATTTTGATACTTTGATTTATATTCTTAATGTAAGACATTCGACTTCCTCTTGAGCAAAAAGGGATCAAACGGATGAATCTTTGAGTGATACCAATTGGAGGACACTCGTGAGTTGTTCAAGATGATTGTATCAGAATTCCAGATTTATCTACGAAGTCGTTTGACCGTGGAAATGAAATAAAGACCCAACGCGTAGCTTTCCTAAATTGACATTTTTAGACGTTTTGGGTATTTTGGAGGTCAAGATGACATATTTTGATGAAGATTCCTTTTGAGGATTTGTAGGTGACGACTTCAGCTTTCAAAAGAGACCCTTTAGGACCAAATCAGAGTTGATTTGGTCAGTCAAAAGTTTGATTTTCTGAGAAGTCCGGATTTCAGTTTAAATAGGAAACCTTTTATTTTCTGTTTTATTATTTTATTATGTCTCCTAGTTTTATTCTAAGACCCTTTAGAGTTTTATTTTGTAGTAGTATAAATAAGATATTCAGTCATTAGGGTTAACGAGGAGAAAATAGGGGGAGAAAACGCATGCACACTTTAGTGAGCTTTTGGATTCAAGTTTATTTTCAAGGTGTTTTCTATCCTTATTTTTAATAATATTTCGTTGTATGATTGCTAGTAACTAAATTCCGTTTGCTAGGGTGAGGTCACAAGCCTTAACAAGAATATGTAGTTTCTTTTCAATTTGCTTATAATATTATGCATGCAGGTTTGAATTATTAATCACTGATTTAAACTATCTATTTGTCTTAATGCTTAGCTAACATTAGGATCTTTAGAAAAGTAATTTGATGCAATTTTGGTCAGAGATCGGTTCCTGAAATTGACGAAGGCTTCTTGTGATTAATATGTGCAAGTTCACTTAGGATGAATACCACATCTTAAGGGTTGTATGATTTTTCAAAAGGTTTCACAAAACTTAATGAGTTGTGCATGTTTAGATTTGATCTGAATACCATAGACGGATTGCATGTTTGATATACGCTCTATGTTGGGGTCCAAGTAGGCATATATTAAGAAAACCTAACCTTCAAAATATGCATATGTAATTCATAAGTAATTGGAAGAACTACATAGGATTGTTAAAGTGACGGCGGAACCCTAGGTTTTCACAATTTAATTTTCAAAAATTGTTTTCTTTTAGTTTATTTTATTTTGTCACTTTATTTAATTATTTTCTATTAAATTCGTTTTTATTATTTGAAATCACAAAATCACCTTTTTCCAAAACTTTGTTTTAAGTAATTAATTAAGATTTGATTTGATGCAAACTATTCATTCAATTCCTGAGGAGAACGACCTTACTAGAATCAACTATATTACAATTACCTTGTACTCTTGCAAGTATTTAAAGCGTTTTTATTCCTACTTTTGCAGGTGGTAAAATCCCTATCAATAATTTTAGATCATGTTAGAAGAAACTCCCTCATAAACCAATTAAAATAACTGAATTCACATAATAAAATTGGTTTCTATAGAATTTACATTCATAATAGAGAAAATAATATTTAATAAACAATTGATTGAATCACATTATTGTTAGTCCATTGTAAGGCTAAGCCCACCTTCCTCCCCCTTAGTGTAAATAACATCGTTTGTTAAAAAAAATTAATCATTTGACAACTAATTGAATCATATTATTATGCGCATGCGAGAGACTTTTTTTATAACTGACACTATGTGTCACATCTCGACCTGGGCCACGTGACGGCCAGCACGCCTTAATTTAGGTTGGGGTGTGTCACTACGCACCTCTTAAGTATTTAAAATTTGAGAAATAATATTTAATAAATAACCGTGTGCAAAAGGTATTTTTTGAATCACAGCGTGCTACGTGCGACTTAGACATTTTAAATGTATTTATATGCGTGAATTGCTTCAATATTTTTTTATTTCATTATTTTCTTTTTTTTTTATCACCAGCTCTACGTGCCTCTCAAGATGTTTTGAACACAACATTCATGATTTTTCGTATTTTTTATTATATTTTTTCTTCCCCATAACATGGATATCAACTTTGTCATTTGTTTATTCGTTTCTCTGTTCCCTTTCACTTTTTTACTCTTTTCTCTCTCCTCATTTATATTTATATTATATTTTATGATCACCAAATTATCAATTTATCCTTGCATGATTTGATATATTATTTTAGGTAGGTTTTGAATTTTTTTTGACTAAGGGGCAGTTTGGTCCAATTCTTTTTGATGAAGCGAGTGACACCAAAATTTTTGTCGCATGCATGACCCCAAATTTCACTGTTCATCGCATTGGTCTTTATATATATATATATATATATAATTAATTAATTTTTACTTACTCCCTACATCTTGTAGCCGTCATATAGACCTATTTAGGCAGCATGCAATACATGCAGTATGGTTCTCCTGGGGCAGCAAAGAGAAGGAGAGATAGCTAGGGTTTGATGTGTGGAGATTGCTAGTTGGTTTGTCTGGCAAGAGTTTTCTTTATTGAGATGAATGGTTTGTGTAATTTGTTAAAAAAAAATTATTTTTTGATAAAGGAAAACATGAGTTATTGTGATTTTTGATCTATTTTCAAATCTTTTTCTATTTCAATTTAAGCATGTTGAATTTGTTGAAATGCGTTCAAAATTATTATATATAAGGTACACGGGAACACTAAAGCGCAAAATGGACAATATAATGGCCACCTGGTGAGCTGCATATTATATATGAATGATAACCAACCGGTGAAGGGAAGATGTGATGTAGAAGTATGTAGCTAAAGCTTTGATATTGGTATCATATTTTATAGTGTATGAAGATGGCAGGCTTGACTAACATATAATATTTTTTACTTACTGAGTGACGATGGTTGCTACTCACCCTTCACCTTTTTAGTTTATATATGAGTTATTTGACAACACAATGACAAGAGTAATAGAGGTTTTGTTAGATGGAGAATTTGAGTGTTTTATTTATTTTGTAACTTGTAAGGTTTCGAGAGTTATTTGTAAAACGGCCAGGCCTCCCCCTCTATATCTCTTCAATCTCTTTCACTATCCTCGTCCAGTAGATCCATAGCACAAAATTGTGCCAGTCCAATTCAAAGTTAGAGCAGTCGGCAAATTGGACGGGAATTCGCCCAACATCGTCGCAGTTCATCATCTCCTAACTTACCAATTAAACTTTTAACTACAATGTGTTAAATATCAATATCTTAAGGCTGAAAAACATTTTCGATTTTGTTTTTTCACCTTTTCAATTTAAGAATGTGTTCAACAATACTGCACAATCGTATATGTCAAAAGAAAATAAATACATAAAATATAATATTTCAACATTTTATATAGATGGACCAAATGCATCGACGCCAATATTATCTAAATTTGACAACTTGTAGCTCAAGAGATGTGAGGTTTTATCTTAAAAAAATCATCAATGTAATTATGAATGGAACTATGTACTTAGAAGTTGTAAATTATTTTGTTAAAAACTCTAGATGTGAATTTACAGCACGCCACTCATGTCACATCCCCGCCCGGGGCGGATCACTTCCCGGGCCCGCTCCACCACCGTAGCAAGATATTATTCGCTTTGGGCTTACCATTCCCTCACGGTTTTGTTTTTGGGAACACACAAGCAACTTCCCAGTGGGTCACCCATCATGGGATTGCTCTAGCCCCCTTCTCGTTTAACTTCGGAGTTCCTACGGAACCCGAAACTAGTGAGCTCCCAAAAGGCCTCGTGCTAAGTAGGAATGAGAATATACATATAAAGATCACTCCCCTGGGTGATGTGGGATGTCACAATCCACCCCCCTTAGGGGCCCGACGTCATCGTCGGCACACCACGACCAGGGTTAGGCTCTGATACCAATTGTCACATCCTGCCCCGAGGCGGATCACTTCCCGGGCCCGCTTCACCACCGTAGCACGATATTGTCCGCTTTGGACTTACCATTCCCTCATGGTTTTGTTTTTGGGAACTCATGAGCAACTTCCCAGTGGGTCACCCATCATGGGATTGCTTTAGCACTCTTCTCGCTTAACTTCGGAGTTCCTACGAAACCCGAAGCCAGTGAGCTCCCAAAAGGCCTCGTGCCAGGTAGAGATGAGAATATACTTTTAAGGATCACTCCCATGGGCGATGTGGGATGTCACAATCCACCCCCTTAGGGGCCCGACGTCCTCGTCGGCACACACACGACCAGGGTTAGGCTCTGATACCAAATTGTCACATCCTGGCCCGGGGCGGATCACTTCCCTAGCCCGCTCCACCACCGTAGCATGATATTATCCGCTTTGGGCTTACCATTCCCTCATGGTTTTGTTTTTGGGAACTCACGAGTAACTTCCCAGTGGGTCACCGATCATGGGATTGCTCTAGCCCCCTTCTCGCTTAACTTCGGAGTTCCTACGGAACCCGAAGCTAGTGAACTCCCAAAAAGCCTCGTGCTAAGTAGGAATAGGAATATACATATAAGGATCACTCCCCTGGTCCATCCCGGCCCGGGGCGGATCACTTCCCGGGCTCGCTCCACCACCGTAGCACGATATGTCCGCTTTGGGCTTACCATTCCCTCACGGTTTTGTTTTTGGGAACTCACGAGCAACTTCCCAGTGGGTCACCCATCATGGGATTGCTCTAGCCCCCTTCTCGCTTAACTTCGGAGTTCCTACTGAACCCGAAACTAGTGAGCTTCCAAAAGGCCTCGTGCTAAGTAAGAATGAGAATATGCATATAAGGATCACTCCCCTGGGCGATGTGAGATGTCACAATCCACCCCCCTTAGGGGCCCGACGTTCTCGTCGGCACACCACGACCAGGGTTAGGCTCTGATACTAATTGTGACATCCCGGCCCGAGGTGGATCACTTCCCGAGCCCACTCTACCACCGTAGCACAATATTGTCCGCTTTGGGCTTACTATTTCCTCACGGTTTTGTTTGTGGGAACTCAGGAGCAACTTCCCAGTGGGTCACCCATCATGGGATTGCTCTAGTCCTCTTCTCGCTTAACTTCGGAGTTCCTACGGAACCCGAAGCCAGTGAGCTCCCAAAATGCCTCGTGCTAGGTAGAGATGAGAATATACTTTTAAGGATCACTTCCCTGGATGATGTGGGATGTCACAATCCACCCCCCCCTTAGGGGCCCGACGTCCTCGTCGGCACACACGCGACCAGGGTTAGACTCTGATACCAAATTGTCACATCTCGGCCTGGGGCGGATCACTTCCCGGGCCCGCTCCACCACCGTAGCACGATATTATCCGCTTTGGGCTTACCATTCCCTCACGGTTTTGTTTTTGGGAACTCACGAGCAACTTCCCAGTGGGTCACCCATCATGGGATTGCTCTAGCCCCCTTCTCGCTTAACTTCGGAGTTCCTACGGAACCCGAAGCCAGTGAGCTCCCAAAAGGCCTCGTGCTAGGTAAGGATGAGAATATACATTTAAAGATCACTCCCCTGGGTGATGTGGGATGTCACAACTCATGTAAGACCAGGTCTTTAGTGGGCCACATTGAAAAAAAAAAAAAATCTACACTGAGTCAGAAAACACGAGCACATGAATACTATGCGCTTAGAAGATACTCATTAATAAGGGTCCAATCAAAGTAAATATTTGGGCTGATATAAAACCCGTTCTTATACCATGTCAATGTGTCAGAGACAAGTTAAATTGTCAAATATTAATATTATCTATAACTTGGTCATACATAACGTAAAATGTGTATGATTATATTTTAAAATATATCTAGTAATAATGAATCGAACTATATAATTATAAATTGTAAAACCATTTCCATCACAACATAGAGATCATCAATAATCCAAAACTCAATGTTTTCTGTGGTTAAACAATTTGACAACTGAAGTCATGAGTTATGAGGTAAGAAAGCAGTAAGAATCTTCCGCATCCTTCTCCTCTCTCCCCTTGCAAATTTAAATTTACTTAATTATTGTTAGATTCCAAATCATAGTCATAGTCTCATATATAGATATATCATATATTTGTCGTCCAACACTGCTCTCATTTCTTTATCAAACTTTGACCTTTATTTGACCAATGAAAACCCTCACATGCCAACTCTCTCTGAAATTTGGAATTTAGCAACGTTTCTGATTCTCATTGGGCAACCAGGACGCGTCGCTTACTTTCATAGCGTGCATGCTTCTCTTTTTTTTATTTATTTTTTCATTTTTTATAATTATTAAATCAAATTGTGAATGAAGTGAAATATGAACTGCCATTTAGAATGATATAATTCTACATTTTTATCTTTGGGATTTGAAATCGATATGGGTGTTCTTTGAATTTGTCAATCATCAATCATTTTACTCATTTTGTGATAATTTACATTAAATAAAAATAAAATGACCAAAATATCCTCGATTTTGTCAAATCATTTTGGCCATTGTTTATTAAATTGATGGTATTTTTGTCGTTTTAGCCTCGTTTAACAGAATTTTTCACGGATGACCAAAATGATTGATAATAGACAAACTCAGGAACTACTTGTATTGATTTCAAATCTCATAGACCAAAGTGAGGAGATATGTCAATTTCAGGGATCATTTTGGCTAAAAAGACATATGAACTTGATAATCATAAACTTTCTTGTTCGGTGGTAGAGATAGAGATTGTTCTAGTATGTTTTGGAGAATTTTATATAGCGGAGTTTTGACTGTTAAGATTTATTAGCTAATGATCCAAAATTAAGATTTATTAGTAAAATGTTCTGATATGTATACCAGAATACGAAAAAAGTTTTAGATAAAAACTTTCTTCTTAAATCCATGAGGTTAAAAGGAAGTCAATCACGTATATGAGAACAACTTGTATTTGCTGGAAACATATTCACTACAATGTGACATTTGAGTCAAATAATATAGTTTATTATGTTACGCTACATAAACTCTTTCCTTATAAGCCATTCTTCACATATACTCTTGACATTGGTCATGTGTCAGTTGCATTAAGACATGCACGCCATCAATAGTGCCGAGTGGGCTTATCATGAATTCCATACAGTGCATGCCGACTTGCGTAAACCGAAATAATAATGTCATTCGAGTCTGACAAAAGAAAAGGAGAAACCCACACCCTCCCACGTCCATTCTACTACTTGGAAGTTGGAACTAATCCTCGAGAGCTTTAAAACCTACCCAATTTTGCAGCTATATATATTTGTTACATTTAATAAAGGATAAACTTAGCGGTCACGTGATATTTAAATGAGAAATTAAACCATTCGACATAAGTACGAGGAGAGTTAATGAGATTAAAATTCAAGCTCTGAAGGTTAAGTTTGAATTGTTTCGTGATTAATTTTGATGGGTTGTATGTGACATCTCACATCGCTTGATCCTTATATGTATATTCTCATCCCTACTTAGCACGAGGCATTTTGAGAGCTCACTGGCTTCGGATTTCGTAGGAGCTCCGAAGTTAAGCGAGAAGGGGGCTAGAGCAATCCCATGATCGGTGACCCACTGGGAAGTTGCTCGTGAGTTCCCAAAAAGCCTCGTGCTAAGTAAAGATGGAAATATACATATAAGGATGATTCCCTTGGGCGATGTGGGATGTCACATTGTAAGTAGTGGATTGTCTGCGCGTTTAAGGTATTCTTTTTAGGGTTTGGTTTGGAATTGCGGTGTTTAAAAAAAAAACAGTTTATTAAAAAATCTTAAGCATTAAATATATTTGGTAAAACAAAACAAAAAAAGTGATTTAAAAAAAAAAAACTGTTGTTAATGAAAGTATAAAATTATAGAAAAACAGAAATATGGTCTTCTAAAAATATTGTATTTTTTTTTTGTTCAAAGCATAGTAATCAAAATGTTTATTTAATGAACTTTTCAAATGACAAGTATACCCCACATGTTTTACAAAATTACAATCTTTACCTTTACATTATTGTCTTTTGACAGTTATTATATCACATTAAATATTATATCATTTTTAGTTATTTAACATATTCAAAGTAATTTGTATAAAAGTTTATCAAACATTTAAACACTATTTGTTTTTTTTATTAAAAGCACTTTTACAAAAATAAAAAATAAAAAAATTTACCAAACATTTAACAACTTTATTTTATAACTGTTTATTCTCACAGCACAACACAAATATATATATATTTTTTTTAAACACAATAATACTAAACTAGCCATTAACTCACCACGTTCTTAGTACAACTACAAATGTGCATCGGACCCCCAAGAGGACCGAACTCATTTCCGTCCGGAACACGGAGGCGGAGCAACACCGCCAGCTCAAAGACAACGTTTTTCTTGTGCATATTTGTTGCATAGAGCTGGCTATATGCAAATAGCTAGGCAGGATATAATATACAAGCTATAGTCAGAAGAATTCAGCCAGGCTGTAGCACGGGCCAGCCCTTGTCGTAGGTCTGCCATGGGTTCAAATACTTGACTTTATTTATTGGCCACCTTTTTAGTAGAGGTGAAAATCCATGAACGAATTAAAAATCAAAAGTGGGGTAGCTGGAACAATTTTTTTCCCTTAAAAAAATTACATATAAAAATACAATAAATAATTAACACTGAAAACCTTATGGCTGTTGTATAGAAGATTTAACTGATGAGGTATTTTGACACAAGATATGTTAATAAAGGGATAATACTTGCTTCCCGCATGTGGGGATACACATATTCCTCATTTGCAAATAATGTATCTTGATCGGATAAATCAACGATTGGAACCGTCAAATTTCTTAATCTTCATTCAAAGACCACTCCTACAAAAAAGACATTTGAATTAGAGATTGTTTTATCAACTAAGCCTATCAAATAATAAACGTTTTATTATGAAAATGTTATTGGATATCTATATCGTTAATTTCTTGTATACATTTGAATGACTATTATTTTTGTAAGGATAATTTTAAGATAAAAATTAAAAAATTCAACGATTTATTTGATCACGATACATCATTGGATACGAAAAATATGTGCATATCCTCATGAGCAAGTACTATCTTTAGTAGAGTCTGAGAAAGGTCCAAGGTGACGACTCATGATTTAGGTTGTCATAATTATGATGGAAACATGAAAGTGAGGTGTAAAAAAATAATGCACTAACAAAAGGCAAGAAATTGGATTTCATTGGAGATATTTACTAAGATTTGGTTTTTGGAGCATCTCTGACTTGTGCATGGCCAATCAGATACGAGTAATATGGCAAACAGTGACGTATAATCGATGACGAACCTACCTGACATGCCCTCATTTAGACATAAACTCATTTAATTACTTTTTTCCTTTGTTGTTAGGTACAAATTAACAAAAGCAAACAACAAATAAATTAGTAAAAGTTAGATTTTCGCACTTTATGTTTAACATTAAACGCTAATGTTAGAGAGATTAAATTTATAGATTAGATTTTGTAAATTAAATAATATAGAAGTTGATGATTGGATTATTACTTAATCGTTGATAAACGTACTTACTTCTATTGGTGACATCTCATTTAGTTTGCTTATTTAGTCCACAAATTTAGTATTCCTAATATTACTCTAAACATAATTAAGTTAGGTGTGTAGAGGACAAAAATAGTGTGTAATTATCATTTTTTAGAAACTATTTGTTAGTGTTACTAGAAGTTTTAGTGGATAGATTGTTAGGTTTCTACCTATGTGTTCTGGGTTTGAAACTCTCTTTCCCCTAAATTATTGTACTAGTTTCAAACTCTTCTCCCTTCCCCTAATAACAGTAAAATTATAAAAGAAAAAAAAAAAATAAATAAAAGAGAAGTTTTAGTATGCTTTATGCATACAACCATCACGTGGTGGTCCAATGGTTGATAATAAATTTATAGCCCGTATTTCATACGACACACCCTGAGTTTGATTCATAACACTCGTGAATCGCACAATGGTGACTAAGAGAGACTGTAATGCCTTTGTGAGTCTTTCTGGACCTCAAAAAAGTGACTATCGTGACAAAATCACCGGCTAGTCTTTTTTTTTCTTTTTTCAAAAAGAAAGGAGAATGCTTTGTGCATACAGTTTCCTCGTAATTATCCTTCTATAGACTATGTAGTAGATGGTCGGCTATTGAAAAAGGGAGTTGGGTTGGGTAAATAAATATAAACCTCTCAAAACACCACTTAATTCTTTAACCTAAATAGTAAATAATGACCCACCAAGTTTAACCAACAAAAACGACCCCACCTCATGTCTAAGTCATCACTCTCGAATACCTAATTAAGAATTCTTATATGCCAAACGTGCCATTCAACTTGAAGCACAAACATAGGATATTCTTTCAAATTGCAAATTTTATATGCTAACGTTATAGAGTGGGGTTGGAGTTTAAAATTTAAATACCACCTTCTTCAAAGTTTATATCTAATATATCATGTTTTGAGTTTAGGTATTTATGGTAAAGGTCAACCAGCTAACCAATAATTAATAAAGTTTAGTTTTATTATATATCTGCCACTCAAAACAATTACAAACAACTCACGAGATGCTTCCAACTGTCACCGTCACCGTCACCGCCACCGCCACCTCTGGTGTACCATCAACATCGAACAACTTTGACGGACCATCACCACCACCAACTCCGAGGGACCATTAGCACTAACCAACTTCGGACGAACACCACTGGTAGAACAATTTTTCTAAATTTCAATTTCCAAACAGAAATCGGCTACATTTCGTTAAGAATACATTATTCTGAACTATTATATTAATATTAAGAGAAATAAATTAAAAAAAATTAAAAAAAGGGAAAACCGGCTTGAAGTCAAGAATTTAATCCGACTACACCATCGTTAGATTTTTTTGAACTATTATATTAATATTAAAGGAAAAGTATAGAAAAATAAATACAAAAAGTTGGTGAACAACCAACCGACCAAAAGTGCACATTAGTATGTGGGAAACTATGCAGATATTAATGTCCCAAATGGCTTTCCGAAATTCCAGTTGTCTTGTTTACATCATTTCATTGTATCATTTCGTTTTCTTGTCCAACCTTCTCCTTCCCTTCATATTCATATATACAAATAATATCAAATTAACCGTCCGGTCATAATTGTAGTGGTACTAGTTTTTTCCAAAACTTAACTATTATAAAATTTATTAAACTTTTTATTACATCTAAATTTAACCGTTAATTTTTTGTAGCTCTCAATGGTAGCCGCTAACGTCACTTTCAACTCCACCTATGAGTAGAGTTGTGCACGAAATATGGGGCTCGCCTGGTCTTTTTTTTTTTTTTTTTTTTTTTAAATTCCACCTAATTTCATTTGTGGCCGGTGCATTTTCTACCGACCCAACCCAAAGTCTTTCAAGCAACTCCACCCCTTTCTAATTCCCTGGGAGATGGTGAATTTATTCCCCTCCCCTCAAAAACACACCTCTAGCCCTCCTAAGTCCACTAGGCTTTAGGGGAGCCCAATTTCTCTTCCAAGCAATTACCGACTGGTCCAGTCTAAATGACACAAGGCTGACGTCAGTCATTATCTGAAGAAAAAAAAAGTACGCCAAGCGTGTGAAAAACACATTCTCGACAACCTGCACTGCATGGGTCCTGCATGCCAACGCACTAATGGAGTCTGGATGGGGACGACATGGCTTGTTCTAGGCCGTTGGCTTTCCAACGGATGTTTTTTCTGGGCGGTTGGATTTTTTAGATCCCCTCCTCCCCCAAAACTCCTCCTTTTTTAAAAGGGGAATTGACTTGGGTGGATTGAATTGACTATTGCCCAACGGTTATTTTTTCTGTCAGATTTTTTAGGGAATTGCTTTTTTAGATTGCTTCCACCCATTTCAAATTCCCTAGGGGATAGGAAAACACACTCGAGTGGCCACGCATGTGACAATCCGTTCCAAATTTTACGTTTTTATTTTATTTTAAAAGCGTGAATTTACGAAATTGCCCTAGAGGCAAGGACTTTGACTTCCGTTGACCATTGACTTGAGAGATGTGAGACTTATTCTTTTAGCATATCCTCGTAGTACTCGTTGGTACGAACGTATAGGCGAAAGCCGTTTGCGAGTCCGGATTATAACGGTATAGTTACGGACGTTCGAAATTGGTTATTCAAGGTTTAGTGTTAATTAAATTAAATCCCCACTTTGTGGGGTGAAGCCAAAATCAGAAATGAGGAAAGAAAGAAAAGAAAAGAAAAGAAAAAAAAAAAAAAAAAAAAGAGAAGGGAAGTGGCTTTCCCGTCCACCCACACCCACCACAAGTTCCCATTTTCCAAGGCTGATTCCGGCCAACTCCGTTGGATTTTTTCGATGCCACCACCACCATCTTGAAGCTCTCATTCCCCTCTACAAAACCCAACCAAGAACCACCTTGATTAACCATGGGATGTGGCGGTTTGAGGCCACGAAAGTTGACGAAAATCAATAGTGCTCCGGCCACCCTTTTCGATTTTCCGGCAAATCGGCAAAGCGATGGCCGATGCCACCACTTGGGCTTTGTAGCCCATCATCCCAGGAGCAAAACCCAACCAACCTTGACCCCCTTGGACCACCGTAGATGACGAATCGACGTTAGGAAGTTTTAGGCACCCGCCGGCTTTGTGAGCAAAATTGACCATCTTCCGTCCACTTTTGGACTTCGTGTCAGGTACGAAAGTTGCTCCAATCACTGAGATATTCATTTCTGTGAAGTTTGAGAATTTTTGGAAATAGTTGGATTTTCCGGCGAGTCGGGGCGGCGGACCGCCACCCGCGGTGGCGCGTGCGGCGGCGAGTGGCCAGTGGGCCGCCAATGCTATTTTTAGGCTATTTCAAATGTCTTGAATTCAGTTTTGTTATTTGAATGACATAGGTTGATCGTTGGAACCTAAATTCGTTACGATATGTTGCTTGATGAAAATGTGAATCGACGATCCGACCGTTGGATCGTCACCAAACTTGGATACATTATAATATGTAATATTTAAAGATCATAGGAATTTATGAATCGGGAATCCGATGTACGGATCTTCCCGAATTGAATTTGTAAGTTAGTAAAATAAATGTTCACGTCCACTTGGTTTTGGGCAAATGGCGGAGATCCAACCGTTGGATCGTAATGAAATTTTAATATGTTATTCTAGAAACATATTTTGGATCGTTTGGAGTTGTAGATTGGAAATCTGATATGCGGATCTTCCAAATTGAGCTATACAGGGTTGTAGACCCTACCGTCGATCTTTGATCGACAGTTGACTTTTGGTCAATGGGTCTTAAATTATTCTTGAAGGTCCTTGAGGATATGTTTTATGTAAATTATGTATTCTATCGGTAAAAACTTTGAGACGTGATTTGATAATTGGTCACAGGCGACGATAGATCGTGATGTCTCGATGTGCGTGCAAGATAATCATAGCGTGGACTCCAGGTGAGTGGGCCTTTTTCTTTCATAGGCATATAATTGGTAGTTCCACAAGCACTTCTATAGTGATCTATGCTTTTTACCTACAATTAATCATTTCGAACTACGAATGTCTTGATCCCTGTTTAGGGTACGTAGGCAGTCTAACAAGACGTTAGATGCAGCCATATAATAAATGAGATTAAATAATTGAGACAATAGCCTTGTTTAGTGAATTGAGCAATGTGAGGGACATTGGTGGGAATTATGAGATTTAGCTTTATGATTTGGTGATTAAATGTTGATCATAAATCAATGCGTGAAGAATCAAGAAATTGAAGTAAGGAAAAGGTAAGTATGATAGTTAATGTAACTAGGGTCTAATTGGGCTTATCACTAATGATTACTCTCAAAAGTAAATAGTTTGGGAGTAGGGTGTTATTGATTGTACATGTTACGCCGTATTATATATATTTTGGGAATATCATGAAATGTTTGGGTTTAGATTGCATCATGGCATATTCATATGGATATTACCTGGACCTGACTATTGTGAATGCTTTGAAGTGCTATATGATGCCGCAGACGCCCAGGTAAGCCTCAGGTGAGTACATGTTGATGTTAGTGATGTTAGTGAGTATGATTGTGTTGAGATATAATATAGCTCATAAACCTGCACCCCGGTGTTAGTGCTCCCACCCGTGGCCAGGGTACAGTCCTTCACGTGATGTTCACCTCCCGCACCTTACGCTCACCTTGGATCCAAGGTAGGTGCACAGTCATGTCGTGCAGCTTTAGGTGGTTCCAACTCGTAGGTGACCCGCGATTATTCGCACAGTCTTCACGTGATCTTAGCACTTGAGCGTATTTATTTACACCCACTTTTGTCATACAGACCACTTTAGGTGGTTCCGACTCGTGTGCAGGTATACTTATTGGGCTATTGGCTAGCAATGATTGATGAGATATGAATAAGTCGTAAAGGCACTATAGGTGACTCCAACTTATATGCTAGCCATGAGATATGAATAAGTCGTACAGGTCACTATAGGTGACTCCGACTTATATGCTAGCCATGATTGATGAGATATGGATAAGTCGTACAGGTCATTATAAGTGACTCCGAGTTATATGCTAGCCATGATTGATGAGATATATGCTAGCCATGACTGCGACTGATATATCATTTTGTATTGATTAAGTTCATTTGGCCTACTTATTATTGCATGGTGGAGTTGATGGCAAACCGTGGTTTTGGCCATTTCTGAGTATGATTTGGATATATGTATATATGTTGTATTGTTTTGTAGAAAATGATACGGGTTTTACATTTAGGGGCATTACTTTTAGGGAGGTAATAACTTTGGGAAGCTTGGTTTTATTGCTTACTCACACTCTCTGTTTGGTGCTCTCCAGGTTTTAGCTGCTGAGTTTGTATCGACAAGAATCTGTGGTGAATCTTAGTATTGATGGATATTTCTGAGCTTATGATTCTTACCCACACTCCTGTACCTTACTTATGCTCTGACATCGTGCGTGAAATGGGTTCGCTCCCGCTCGCAACGCATTCTGGTATTAATAATTTTTAGGTTCAAATTATTCACATTTTTCTACACTCTATCACATTTTATGGCTTCGTCACCTTCTAGGTGTCGGCCAGTACAACTCGATTCAGGGTCCAAGTGGACTTTCTGGGTTGGGGTGTGTCAACGCATCTCTAATATCACTACAACATGTGGGGCCCGCGTGCAGGCACACTAAGGAGGTCGGATAAGGAGGACACATGGCACATGCTAGGCCGTTGGATTTCCAATGGTAAAAAAAAATATAAAATCTAACCCTAATGGCTAGATGATTTGGCACAATTTCAATCGTTTGATTTCTGATCAGCGGTCTAGATTTTTCGACTTTTAAAATAAGAAAAATATGAAAAAAATAAAAAAAATGTTACCGTTGGCCACATGCCAAAATCTGGGCTGTTGGATTTTAACTTTTTTTGTAATCCAACGGTCTAGATTAATTAAGTTAATAAAAAATTATTAAAAAATAAGCAAAGTAATTATTTTTTTTCTATAAATACCTAACCTTATCTTACATAAAATTCTTACCGAATTAGGACACATGGAATTGGTTAAAAATGTACTAAAAAATCTATCAACAAAAATTGTACATTTGGATAATGACACGTGGCGTGACGAGATTGGTTAAAATTTCTATCCAAATTTTAAAATAAAAATATTTTTTATTATTTTATTAAAAAAATCAATACGAATTGTCTGGGGTATATAGTTAAGGGGTGGAATGCACCTGGACAATTGTTGTTCACTAAATGTAGTTATTGTCCCCTTGGGGATTGGATTGCCTATTTCCCAAGGAGCTTTGTGGGGGTGGAAGTGCTCTTATATTTTCTTCTCCTCCTTCTAAGTAGAAAATTGGGTAGCCTACTTTTTGAGAGATTTTTCAGTGTGTCACAAACACAATTTTGTGACATCCCGTCCCGGGATTATTAAAACGCACGTGTGAAATTACATAATTGCCCCTAGTTCGTTTTCGTCACGTTTATTGGTTGTTTTGTGTGTTGTGGCATGGGTTGCGCCACACACACACCTGCACATTCACTGTCTCTCTCTACCCTTTCTCTGTCTCTGTCTCTCGTCTCTCTCACCCTTCCCGTTCACCTTAATACGTACGGACAAACCCACAACCCACCAAATCCTCACAGATCGAAGAAACTAAGGATACCATTGAACTCGTGTGGTCGAGGCGAGCACAGCCATACCATTTTCAGGTAGGAACTCTAACGTTTTCACGTCGTTTTGTCAATGGCCGATTTGAGTACTATTCATGCAAAGTTTATTTATTGAGTTTTTGGGATTTCTAAGCTTGTAGGTAGCTTGGTGGTGTCCCAAGGAGCCTCGGAGTGCTTCGTTGGACGAATTTGGACGTCGGGATTGTCCTGCTCGAAGTTGGCCGGTTTTGGTTGTTTGCACAGGTAAGATCGCGTAAGTTTTAGCCCTTAAAACTTGTTGGGACATGTTCTTCTAGTCTAGGGCTTTCATTTGGTCCAAGAATCACGAAAAACGGTTGAGAAACGAGCGAGAAAACCCAAGTTGCAGGTTTTCCCAGTTTCCGGCGCCGGCGACGTCGCCGGCGATTGAATGAAGAAGGCGACGGAATATTCCGTCAATTCTGACGGAATATTCCTGACGCCGTTAACGGAACCTGTTAGTTTTAACGGAATATTCCGGGGTTTTAACGGAATATTCCTGACGGCGTCTGTTGACAGCGTCAGTGGGCATGGCACGTGGCCGCGAGTGGGGGGCGCGTAGGTCCGTGCCTTGGCCGGCGCGTGGGGGCGCGTGCGGCGGAGGAAAATTATTCTAAAAATATGGTTGTGATCCTGAGGTTGTGTAGAGCACGTTGGTATATTCATTTGTCCATTTTGAGCAATGTATGAGAAGTTATTACGAGAAGTTAGTTATGTGCTTTAAAGTTAACGTTTTTATAGTTGTTTCGCATCTAGGTGACACGTACCCCGAGGACGAGCGTGCACACGCGAGGCAGGGGGGCTACGACCCTTCTACATACCAGTGAGTGGGCTTTTGTTTTCCGTATATACCTATATACATTTATATTCCCAGAAATTGATTTTAAAAGGGTTATTTGCCTTATGCGATGCATGTTATTATTATCGTTTATGCATCATTGCACGCATTAGTAGTGGCATACATATATATGCATATTGGGTGCTGTGGACGCACAGGTAAGTGCCAGGTAAGTGGTATTCATATTTACTTTCAGCAGTAGTTTGAGAGACTTAGAGAGCTCATAACCTGCACCCCCGGTGTTAGTGCTCCTGCCCAGAGTAGGGCACAGTCCTTCACGTGATGTTCACCTCCCGCACCACACGCTCAGCTTGGATCCAAGTTAGGTGCATAGGCCTGTCGTACAGACCACATTAGGTGGTTCCGACTCGTAGGTGACTCGCGATTATTCGCACAGCCTTCACGTGATCGTAGCACTAGAGCGTATATATATGTTACACCCAGGCCTGTCGTATAGACCACCTAGAGTGGTTCCGACTCGTGGGCAGGTTCAGTTATAGAGTTGAGATTTGAGCTCTAGATGCAGCCGTACAGGTCACGTTAGGTGACTCCGGCTGCCAGATGTTATGATGTTGATATGATTTATACCTGGGCACTTACATTCATTATGAGGTTTCAACATGGCATATCTTGAGCATGATTGGCATACCCTTGAGCATGTTTGGCATGTTTATACATACGTTTATATGTTTATTTTCTGGGAAGTATACAGGTTTTACGGCGAGGGGTTAGAATGTATTTTGCTAAATGGTTTTCAAAGAGCTTTGTTTTTGCCCACTCACGCTTTTGTTTTGCGCCCCTCCAGGTTCTAGTTGCTTAGCAGTTGCGGTGGTTTCCTTTGAGGGCTTTCCGGCGTTTCTGACAGACACTCCCCATTGTAGGGTCGCCTTCGGGCGTACTACTGTTATCTTTTTCGTTTGGGCTGCTATAGACCTGCTCTGAAATTGTATCTCACTTACTAGCACTTGTTTTAGTACTTTGTATGCTAGTTTTTAATTATTCATACCTTTTATTACTACTTTATTAGCTTCCGCACGTGCACATGGCTACGTCACCTTCGTGTGACGGCCAGCACGCTCCGATCTCGGTCGGGGTGTGTCAATTTAGTACAACAAGTTTCATAATACAAGTGGTTGGATACTTGAAAAAGAAATTTTTTAACCATTTGTATTATAACAATTGAAGTATCAGACTATGTTCTCGGCACACTAAAAAGTGTCTCCTACTTCTTACTTTCTTAGACCCTTGTCCTCTTTGATAGACCTCTATAATATAGATCATGTTTTTATATGGATGTGGCATGAGAAGAAGATGAACTAGAACCATGCGGCATAGCCTCAAAGCTAGTGCAGGCTGCTTATAAGATGCAAAACAGATTATATAGTCCTTAAAACATTATTGGGGGAGGTGTTTCTCACATTATGTAAGATTTGGCAGTGGGATCATCCTTCCTTGCCTTCTACTGGTCTTGGGTTCCAAGATCAGCCAATGAAACGGTGGATTTCGTAGCGTTGCATACGGGTTCAGAGATGAGCGACTTAGTCTGGGTTTAATGACCTCCATCTTCGTTTGTTGGTGTTTTGAACAAGGAAGGACTTTCATGTCCTCCAAACTAGTATTTAGTTCTAGGAGGTTGTAAAGGGGGACGGGGAGGTGTGTTTCGCGTCTTGTTTGCTTTCTTTTTTTTCCTCCCTCCTCGTGGCTTTCTGTATTCTTTAGATTGCGGCCCAGGCAATGATATTTGCAGTTCTCTTAAAAAAAAAAATGTAGTTCATGGTCGGCTATTGAAAAAGGGAGTTGGGTAATTAATTATAATCCTCTTAAAAAACCACGTAATTCTTAAATAATGATCTACCATTTACTACTACAATTTAGTGGTATATTTTTTTACTTGTAAGAAAGAGGTTTTAGGTTCGACTCTCACCAAAAGCGAATTTGAACCACAATATTACTGGCCCATTGTGAGGCTAAACTTACTCTCCTCTCTTACGTGTAGATAATATCGTTTGTTAAAATAATAATAATAATAATAATAATAATGACCCACCAAAATTTAACAAAAAAAGAAAAAAAAAAGAAAAAAGAAAAACCCCTAACTGATGTCTAACTCATCACTCGAAATTCGAATACCTAATTAAGAATTCTCTATGGCAAACGTGCCATTCACCTTGAAGCACAAGCAGAGAATATTCTTTCAAATTGCAATTTTATATGCCAATATTATTAGAGTGAGGTTGGATTTTTAAGTTTAAATACCACATTCTTCGAAGTTTATAGCTAATATATCTTAGCTGGTGGCTTCGTTATAGTAGTCCATTTTTTTGGAGGCTGGGAAAACTTACAGAGTCATTTTAGCCTTCCTTGGCCATCATCATGCGATTCACTAATGCCAGAAATTGACTTAAGATGTACCGTGTAAAATATGGGTCTGAAATTCATCCTTAATCACTGGGCCACTACGTAGCGGTTCTAATATATAATATTTTGAGTTTAGGTATTAATGGAAAAGGTCAACCAACCAACTAGTAATCAATAAAGTTCAGTTTTATTTTATATCTGCCACTCAAAACAATAACCAACAACTCACGAGATGCTCCTCCAACGGCCACCATAAATGGCCAACTCCGGCGAATCATCAACTCCAGCTAACTCTGGACAAACACCATTGGTAGAACAAAAATGAAGTTTTTCTAAATTCCAATTTCCAAACCGAAATTGGCACCATTTCGTTAAGAGTACATTATTTTGAACTAGTACATATATTAAAGGAAAAGGGAAAACCGACCTTAATGTCAAGAATTTAATCCGACGATACCATCGTTAGATTTTTTTTAATTTATTATATATTAAATATTAGGAGTGTGATATTCATACACTCTTTTTACTCCTCACACATATTTTTAATTTTCGATCATCGGATTGGATAAATTGAAAAAAATCAACGGACAAAAATTATAAAGGAGTGTTTAAAAAGTAAAAATGAATGTATAAAAAACATACTCCTAAATATTAATGGAAAAGTATAGAAAAACAAATACAAAAAGTTGATGAACAACCAACCGACTGAAAGTGCACATTAGTATCGGGCACTATTTATGCAGATATTAATGTCCCAAATGGCTTTTCGAAATTTCAGTTGTTTCCATCATTTCATTGTATCATTTCGTTTTCACTTGCTCAAGCTTCTCCTTCCCTTAATATTCATATATACAACTAATGAGGCTCTTTAAGGAAATGAATCTTCATTTTTGAAAAAAAAATAAGAATAAGTTGTGAGACTCATTCTATATCGAATTTTAATGATCCAAACTATCTATTTTGTAAGTATCAATTGATAAATTAATCTTGCAAAAATTTAATTCAATCCGAAACCATTTGCCTATTTTGTAAGTATTATGATAAAATTTCAATTTTTCTTAGAGAATAAAGCGTTCGTCAATTTCTTTGAACTTAATTAGATGCCTAAAATATTTTTGCTTTGACAAATATTTCATTCTGCTCGTGACTTTTATATGGATTGTGAGTTGTGACCGTTGCATTTTCTACCGACCTAACCCAAAGTCTTTCATTTATATTTTCTTCTCCTCCTTCTAAGTAAAAAATTAGGTAGCCTATTTTTTGAGATTTTTAGTGTGTTAGAAACACGCTTTGGTACAATAAGTATTATAATATAAGATATTAGATACTTGAAAAAGAAAAATTTCAACCATTTGTATTATGACTTTTGAAGTACTGAACTGTGTTTTTGGCGCACTAAAAAGTAATTTCCTACTTCTTAGACCCTTGTCATTTTTTTTTTTTGAAAATTGGCAATACACTAAACAAGGGAAAAGCCAGAGAGCTACAAGGAAAGCCTACCACATGGCAAACTAATAGAAATATCACAAACAAACAGTAAAGGGGATAGGGAAAGACACACGAACCTAGTTCGAGCATCGCCACTTTAACTACAACCAACATCAACAAGAAGCAGGGGGGCATGGTAAACCATCCTTGTTAAGGACATGTACCAATGAAGATGGACGATGGTTTACCCAAATGCAATTGCACATCTCCGTGTTATGACGCGACGCTAAGAAATTCGTCGCCATATTGGCTGATCTTGGAACCCAAGATCAGTGACGGTCATGGAAAGACTCCTCAAACCTTTTAACAAGTGTTAAGGTAGGCAAAGCTTCCCAACTGCCAACATCCAATGATTTTGACAAAGATGAAATGTTCTCCTAAGAATTTGATTAAAAAATAACTAGGCGAAGCCCCAGGTTAACAGCAAGCTAACATCTTCGCAATAAGGCTAATGTTTCGACCATGGTGGCTGAAGTCGCAGGAACTTGATAGCGCACAACAACAACAAATCGACCATGCTCTTCGCGAATCACCACTCCCACAAACCCGTTCTGTAAGGAAGACGACCATCTAGCATCCACATTAATCTTAAAGAAGGGAATGGGAAGGGGTGACCAAAGAGTCACATAATGCTGCCGCAAAGAGAGCCTCGAAGGGGAAGAGAAAGGTCGAGAATGAACTGCCCAAAACACAGAAGTCGAAGTAGAGATGGCAAGAAGAACCTGTGTAGGATTAATGGGAGAATGATGAAACAAAAATTGACACCTAGCTTTCCAAATATACCAACAAATAAAGGCAATATGAGAACGCATAACACAAGGCTCTTCCTTTGACCCCAATTACCTAGTTATAATGGATTGGAACCAATCAAGCTATGAAGAGATCTCATTTCGAGCCACTTTATAATTAAGAACTCCACCAAACCAAATTGGCTCAACCTAAGGGCATAGGAATAATAGATGTTCAATAGATTCTTCTTAACAATGACAAATCTGACAAAGCAGTGATGGAGCCAATTTATGAAGAAATAAATTTTTCATCGTAGCCAGGTCTCTATGGGCAAGCCGTCACATAAAATGTCGAATTTTTGGCGGACATGCAATTGCCAGACAATAGCCCATACCTGACTCGAAATAGACTGAGAAGAAGAAGGCCGAAAGTGTACCGGTGACCCATGCAAAGAACGAGCACAATAATACCCCGATTTGACATCATACACACCAGATTTTGTGGCCAGCCAAACTACCTGGTCATGCCTGCTACTATCCCTAATAGGTGTCTTCCAGATTGCATCCATTTCCACAGGCGACAAGAATAACTGGATGAAACTTAGATCCTCAGAGTGAGAAGTAGGATTAATCAAAGTATCCACCCGAGTAGTCCAAGTAACAGGATGATGTCCCATGGGAAGTGAGGGAAGCCAGTGATCCACCCAAAGTCTAATAGTGTGCCCATTCATGATTTGCCCATAGGCTTTCTTCATTAACAAATCCTGACCCACCAAAAGACTACTCCACGCCCAAGAGGCCCTACTTCCGCGAGGAGCATCGAGAAAAGAACAATGCGGAAAGTAACGGGCCTTCAAAACCAAAGCCCAAAGTGAATTAGGATTATGGATCAAACGCCAACACTGCTTGGCTAGTAAGGCATCATTGAAATCAGTAAAATTCTAAAAGCCCAAACCTCTCTCCTTCTTAGAAAGACCCAATGTCTCATAAGACAACCAATGAACCTTGCGCTTATCACCCACAGCACCCCACCAAAAACGAGAAATGAAAGAGTCCAAATCCTTACAAACCACAACCGGAAACTTAAATAAATTCATTGGATAGGCAGGAATAGCTTGAACAATAGCTTCAAGTAAAACCTCTTTCCCTGCTTGAGAGAGTGTATAATGCCTCCATCCTTGTAACCTCTGCAAAATTCAGCCTTTAACATAAGTAAGCCCTTGCTGCTTTGATCGTTCCCACATGGCAGGAATACCCAAATATTTATCAGGATCAGATTCCAGAGGTACATTAAGAACCTGGGCAAGCTTCCGTGACACCTGTGCCGGTGTATTAGCTTAAAAAAACACACATGATTTATCAAAGTTAACCCCTTGGCCCGAACCCTAACAATACTCCGCAAGAAGTTGAACTAACTTACAACAATTTTGCTTGGTAGCTCTAAAAAAAATAAGATTGTCATCAACAAAGAACAGATGGGAAATAACCGGACCTTGCAGATTCATCTACACACCTTCTAATTGATACCGCTCCACTGCCCATTGAAGCCGTTGGGAGAAAACATCACTGACCAACAGAAACAGACATGGAGATAAAGGATCCCCTTGTCTTAAACCCTGGGAGGGAGAAGATTTATTGCCTGGTTTCCCATTAAGAAGCACCGCAAAATTCACCGAGCTAATACACCCTATAATCAGTCGACACCACCTAGGATAAAAACCAAGCTTTTCCATTACAACATTAAGGAAATCCCACTCCACACGGTCATAAGCCTTACGCATGTCATGTTTAAGCGCCAATTCATAATGACACCGGGTTTTCCTAAGTTTGAGGAAATGGAACACTTCTTGTGCAATCCCAATATTATCGTGAATTTGCCGACCCCCAACAAAGGCATTTTGCATAGGAGAAATTAGATTGGGCAACATCGGTCTTAATCTGTTCGCCAATAGCTTTGCCAAATCTTATAAGAATAATTACATAAAGTAATTGGTCTAAACTGAGAAATGGACTTTGGATTGGGAACTTTAGGAACAAGCACTATATGAGTGGCATTAAGACTGCTAGGATTGACCTCACTAGTTTCAAAACAACGCATTAGGGCTTGAACCTCTACTTTAATGGTATCCCAAAAGGATTGATAGAAAATACCTTGAAAGCCATCAAGTCTTGGAGCTTTGAGGTTACCCATTTGAACTACCGTTGCATGAATTTCTTCATCCGAGAAAGGTTCCACTAGCGACATGTTTATACCTTTAGTCACTTGATGAGGAACGCACTCTAAAATGCCTCCCAATCTCTGCTTCCCGTGGAGGAAAACAGGGAAATAAAATACTCATCAATCAACTTTTTAATTCCATATGGATTGTCCTCCCATGTACTTGCATCATTTTTTAGCTTCAACACTTGACTTCGCTAGCGTCTTTGCATGGTAGATTGGTGAAAAACTTTGTATTTGCATCGCCCTCTTTGAGCCATTGTACTCGGGATCTTTGACACCAAAAACTTTCCTCTTGAGCCATGAGCTGGTCAAGTAATTTATCTTTCTCAGAAATCTCTTTAATATGAACCAGTTCCGTTATAAATCATCCAGCTGAGACATAAGCTCTGTGATTACCTGTGTTCGGCAATGAAAGGTATGTCTACTCCACTTGATGAGTTGAGACCTACAATCATGAAGTCTTTTATTCCATCGAGCTAAGACATTACCATCATAATGCCTATTTTAACAATCTGTCATCACCTGCCTACAAGCCTTATCCTTCGCCCAAAATGACTTGAACTAGAATAAAGACCTCACACCAACCTGTCTGGGGTCACACTGAACTATAAACGGGCAATGATCTGATCCCAATACAGTTCCATGAGTGACACACGTGTTTGGCCACATAAACTGCCATAACTGATTAGCAAGCGCTCTGTCTAATCTTTCTTCCACCAATTCACCATTTCGAGACCCACGCCAAGTAAAAGCCAACCCATTAAAATCAAGATCAATCAGCTGCGCTAAACTCATAAAATCAGCAAGATACTGAGGACGATTGTACAGGATAGCCAAACCCCTCGATTTCTCTGAGTCCTATAGATACTCATTAAAATCTCCAGTACATAACCAAGGAATAGCAGAAGAACGAATATGTGTTCCCATCCACCGCCAAAATTTTACTTTCTTAGCTCGATACGCAGTACCATATACACCGGTTAGCTGCCTCCAACTGGACTCTCCCAAGTATCGAACATGAGCATCAATAATATTCTTGGAAGATAGATAGATTTGAACTTGCAGTGTAGTATCCCACCAAAGGCTCAAGCATCCCGACTTACCAAATGAAGAAACATTAAACCCATAAGGAAAACCCATACGTCTTCTCACTTCGTCAATGCGATGATCTTTCATCTTAGTCTCAGAAAGAAAGATCAGATTAGGTCTATATTTTCGTATGAGCCCATGAAGGGCTCGAACCATTATGTCCGACCCAAGGCCACGACAGTTCCAAAATATATAACTTATGGTGAGCTTCCGGCTGTTAGAGGCTAACCGCCACCACCCTGAGAAGACCTACCTTCCTTACGTGCCAACAATGCTACCCATTCAGGCTCAGACTTTGCCTCCAATAACTGCCACATATCTTGGTACTCCTCTGAAAGATCCTCATATTCATATTTCGCATAAATAACCCATTCAATCAGTAAACATCTTTCTTTAATACTTATACCTCTCAATCTTTCCTCCATTCGTCTATTCTGCTCTTCATAACTTCCAATATTCTTTAACTTTTTTTGTGGGGATGAAGCAAATTCCTAACCCACATCAACAGTCGGACGTTTTAGGCTTCTAGCACATCCTGTAATTCACTTTCACTCTGTCTCCTCAATGCATGCCTTTCCAGGAGCTCTTCTATAATAACTGTTGAAGTGTGCCCCTCCCATCGAGAAAGTGGAGAGCTGGAAGTAGTCTTTAAAGAATCAACCTTGCAGTCTGTCTGATCCGCTAGGGGAATAAGAGCAAACGACCTACTTTCCTGAAAAGTTGGAGTATCATCAGTCTCCCGAGAACAAGGAATCCGATGCTAGCGCTTACGATCACGAATTGTAATCTGCGTTATATCACTTTGGAGTCTCGCACCAAAATGCTTCCACCTGCTTCTTGATAAGGTGAATCATGAACATGCCTTCGTGATGACCCCTCTCCCTTCCTGGCCCTTCGAATAGCTCCCGCATATCTCCGTTCTCCCATCCCTAGAGTAAGAGGTCTATTAGGAGCCATACATCTCTAACAAGAGCCGTTTTTGTCCATTCTCTAAACCCAGCTGTATCGCCCCTTGAAGGCTCAAAGATGCACTCTGTATTTACATGTCCAATGCGCCCACATCTGTAGCAAAAATCTTGCAATCTTTCATAACGAAATTCCACCCACGTCTCTGTATCTTGCCCTCTGAACAACCAGCAACCAGTTACAAGAGGATTAGTTGTGTTAACAATAACCTTTGTTTGAAGGAAACCCCTAGCCAAGGATGGGTCTTCCAATTCCAGAAAGTCTCATACTTCTTGTACAATGCGTTTAACATTAGCTTCAGATATGAATCCTAGAGGTAAGCCTCAGATTTGAACCCAAAAGGGAACCAACTCCAATCTAAGCTCTTCTAAAGCAAATTCCTGAGGCCATCTGGTAACAGAGAAATTTTGCTTCATGACTACCTAAGGAACCTGACTCAAGATCTTATCAGCGATTGTCTCATTCGGAACAGTAATAATGTATAGGTTATCCCGCACCCATTTGATTTCGATGTCTCCAAACTCTTTCCATGAGACGTAGAATATTCCGCACTTCCCATCGATTTAATTGTCTGTTTACCAAAACAGCCTCCATTAATTTAATCCCCTGTTCTATACACGACAAATCCATGGTGTTCTCCAAATGAACCACCAATTCCTCTATTTTCTGCTACGCCATATAATCCACTCTAGACTTTTTCATAAGAATGAATTGGATTGAAGGATAAACTAGATAGAGCTTGGAAGTTGCTATCAAACACTCCGTAATATGATAAAGATACCTTTGTATTTGACCTTCACCCTGGATACTAAGCAGTTTATAGAACACAGCAACATAAGCCCATAACGCAGAAATTTGAAAAAAGTACCGGGGAATAATAAAATTGAGTGTCGGAGGCAATTAATGCCTAAATTGGTAGGTTGGACTTCCAATTCGACTAAACTGACTAAGTCGGTGGGAGTACAATTACTACCCATCTTAACTGATATGCCTTCAAAAGCCCCATAAGCTTCTGAAAGGAGTATTAATGAGCAAAGGTCTAAATAACCTAACCGACTCACACCAACCGAAACCAAAGTCCCCTCAGCGAACTTCTGCAGTCTAATCAAAGTATCAACTGCAAATCGCTTGGTCAAACCGAAGCCCCACTCAAATTCCCAATCACACCGACTCAGCAAATCCTTAAAGAAAGACCGACAGAGCGAGATCAGAAAGATGAAAGACGCAAACACTCAACGATAACAGACCCTTCAAATCCAATCGCCTTCCAGATGATACGAGAAAAGATAGAAACTCCTCCCCAACCAAGAATCGATCAGATTCTTAACTCTCACACAGAAGAGAAAAGCACTCACCACAAAGGTCTCTCACACATAAGAGAAAAATATTACTAGTATTAGACCCTTGTCGTTTTTGCTAGACCTTTATAATATAGATCATGTTTTTATATGGACATGGCATGAGAAGAAGTTATGGTCCTCAAAGCATGTTAGGCCAAACATATATATTAAGTATTTGTCCACGTCATTGCCTAACACTGTTAGTTTCTTCACTTGAGGGTTTAGGGTTTTGGTGCCTCACATAAGTCTAATAATTTATTTATGAAATAACCGAAATCGAATATGCAACATTTTTTTAATAAAATGTTGAATTTCATTCCAAACAAAAAGATTACATAGTACGTTAATCAGCAACAAGTAGAAAGTGGGATGATAAGCTTGGGCCTTTAGAAAAACCTCTGGTTGAAAACTCCCAAAGCAGGAAATATCAACCCAAGGAAAAAGAGCACCTTGCACTTGTCATCGCTTAATATAACATCGAACTCGATGGATCAACTTTCGAAAGACACATCGACCATGGAGGAGCCTTCTCAGTTCAAAAGACAACCTCCGGTTGAAAACTCCCAAAAGGAGGAAATATCCACCAAAGGAAAATGAGCTCCTCCCATTTGTCATGACTTTTTTTTTTTTTTGGACAGAACTTGTCATCGCTTAATATTACATCGAACTCTGATGGATCAACTTCCAAAAGAAACATTGACCATGGAGGAGCCTCCTCAATTTGAAGGACAAAATCATTCTCAGCCACCTTACTTGAAGAGCAGGAGAGACTTTACCGCCATGTAGCATCACATGTCAAGAATATAATGATATATGCTATAGTTAATTTACGTGTCTTTATGTTATTGGCATAGGACACAACCGTGACAGCTAAACATACAAATTGTTCTTGAGAGCAGAGGCGGTATTACTGTAGATAAACTTTTTAGTGTGCCGAACACACATGCCGGTACACTAAGAAGCATAATACAACGATGAATTTTTCTTTTTTCTAAGTTTTCAATCAATTATATTATTATATTTAGCATTCTTGATCATGTTCCGGCACATTAATAAATCATGTAACCGTGGCCACCAAATTGCCACAAATATTAGGCATACAAAGTGCCGCATCATAAAAGATGTTAGACGCACAAAGTGCCACGTCATCAGAAACGAAAAAGCGAAAAAAAAAAAAAAAAAAAAAATACTGATAGGATATTACGGTTGGTGAGGAAGGGATAGAGCAGGGAGGAGTTATGGCGGGAGCTTCAGTGCATATGCAGCATTTGAACAGCAGAGTCGGTGTTACTATGGCCACCGCGACTACTCCTACAGACACCCAAATCGGGACTCGGGTTCAACTCCCAGAGAAGACCCGCAATTCTCGGGTGTTGGTGCTCGGCGGAACGGGTCGGGTCGGAGGCTCCACTGCCATTGCCCTCTCCAAGCTATGCCCCGACCTCCAAATTGTCGTCGGCGGTCGAAACAGGTAATGAAATTTACCATTATGCCCAACACGTACTCACTGTTTGGTTGCCGAGAAAAAAAAAAGGGAAATGAAGAGAAAATGTTACTCCTTTGGGTTCTGTTAGAGGTGAAATTTTCTATTGGCTGGTAGAATTAGAAATGCAAGGAAATTTGGGATTGAATTATTGTAAAATTTATGTTTTTTGAACAAGAATTGTGTCACTGTCTAAATCTGCACTCCAAATTTATAAAAACGCGGGGGAATTTGTAAAAAGAGGAGTGCATGATGAAATTTTTGGAGTGCGAATAACGGTACTCAAATAATTAATTAACTTGTTAAGAAGGCTTCCCTGTCCTGCATTGCCTTATCTAGACCTGGTTAGAATAACAAAGTTTTCCCGTCCAAGCGTCGAGAACCTTAGTAACTCTAATTCTAATGGTGCACAAGCAGTAAATGTCCGTTATCAATTTCTAGATGACATAAAGTTAAACAAAATGAATAGGCAGGTAAAATGCATAGCGGAGAAGATAAACCCGATAAAGAGCAGGACTTGGTGCATTTTGATAATGTTGCAGTGGTCTTGAAAATGCATTACCTTTTAGCATCTTCTTGAGTTCTTTCTCATGTGTGATTACGAACGTTTGCTTTTTGAGATGCTAAAGTTTGCTGGAATTGGGTTCCATTACAGGGAAAAAGGTGTTAATATGGTAGCTACACTTGGGAGAAACTCAGAGTTCTCAGAAGTAGACATTAACAATGTAAAATCATTGGAAGCAGCTCTGAAAGGTGATCGATTCTTCTACTTTCTTTTCAACATTTATTGTCCGTGAATTTAAGTTTCAGTATGCTGCTACCCCTACTGGGGTATTGAATGGCTTCACCAAAAAGTTTCGGTATTATACTTGACTGATTCGTTACGTATCATGTAGGGAATATTAAGTGTTGGAGATGTGTATACCATATATATTCTTATGTTTAAGTAAGTATTTCTTTTAGATTTTATTGTCTTCTTAATATGATCCAGTTTGACTCAACAGTTCATACCAATAATTATTTATTCCTTTCTAATGTAGGAATAACTAACTAATCCGATTTCATATGAAAACTTTTAGATTGTCTGTCATAGTCTGTGTATCATGATGAAACCTGTCTTTGGGCCTAGTTTAAAGAAAAAATGATAAACGGACAAATATGTAATTTCTTACTTATACATACTTGACCTCAGTAATTATTTTTTGTTTTGCTTCTTGGTTTAAGACTAAGTCATTGAACATGAATGTAGGGACAAGCGTCCCAAAAAAGAAAGTTTGGAACAAAAGGAAACATCATTTATCTCACCAGTTCCACTTTTTGCTTTTCACTTAACCAATGCTTCTGTAATACTGAACAGCTATGCAATGACATCTGGGATTTCATGTCTTTCTGTTACAATCCTTTCATATTTTATTAACTCAATTTTCAAAATGTGCTGACATGCTCTTCATCCTCACTGGCCTTTTCTATTTTCACTACAGGCCATAATTGTCACATCTCACAATTTTATTTGTGTGTAAGTAGAACAGGCAGATTTTTAACACTGCATTGTTTGTTTCTATTTCATACTGGAAATTGAGAGAAACCCGGAATTTCATTTTATTGGTTTACCCTTTCTGATATAATGGGGATCATAATTGATATGCATGCAGAAGCATGTAATCCTAGTGTGGGTTTCATAATATTGTATCCAATTTCATTTGAGCAAGTAGCTTCATCTTGTCCTTAAAGTGCAGTTATGAAATTTCATAACAGTGCATAAATATTCATTACGACTTCTCTCTGTAGATGTAGATCTCGTAGTTCATGCTGCAGGGCCATTTCAACAAGCAGAGAAGTGCACTGTATTGGAAGCTGCCTTAGAGACAAAGGTTAGTGAGTGAGTGTGTGTATCTTCGATAATGTATCTTATAAGTTTACTAAAAAGTTGTATGACTTTGGTAATGTCTTTCATCTCCCTACAGACAGCCTACGTTGATGTTTGTGATGACACAGCCTATTCACAACGTGCAAAATCCTTCAAGAACAGCGCTATAGCTGCAAATATTCCGGCTATAACAACTGGTGGAATTTATCCAGGAGTGAGCAATGGTCTATCATCAGCACATTTTGTTCTGTAATCCACAAGTTTGGTGGTACACTTTGCTTGTGCATATATTTGATCTGTGTTCAAACAAAAATTTTGCTTGTCCAAGATAAACTCAAATACCAGGCTCTTTTTTATAGGGCCCGTAGCAAGATACGTTACTCTCTTTCTGTAGACCTACATGCACGAGCTGAGAAACCCCAAGTACCTATGGTTTTTTGAGTTCATATGAGTTGTACCTTACATGTATAATATAACAGTGAAACCTCATGATGTGTTATCTTACTTTTGAGTTTGTTGATGTGAGTTTTGGAATATTTCGAGGACTACGATACATGATGCCTAGGGTTTTGTTCCACCAAAAACATAAAGCAATTTGTAAGCACGCCAATGGAAAACCATTGGAGTAGTCATAGATTAGAGTTGTGATCAGATGATATTCTTGTGTTAAAAACTGAATCATAGTGACCATTTGTTTTTACTTCGATGCTGACTCCTATTTGTTATAATGGCAGTGATGGCTGCAGAACTAGTTCGTGCAGCTAGAAGTGAAAGCAAAGGCACACCCGAAAGGCTAAGGTAAACCATTCCCAGTACCTTCATAATTTAAGTCCAATCAATTGGCATCGAATTGGATTTTTTCTTGCTAGTATAGATTCTTTATGTAGTTCAAATGGTGCCTTCTACTTACATTGTCTTTCATATTAGTTCGAAATAAATCTTTCCTTGGCCACACGTCTCAAGCTGCAACTCTAATTATAAGAACACATAAACTTTAACCAAAATTATAATTAATAATCTATACCCAATGTGTTGTGGAGCTTTCGGCCGTGAGAGGGGAGTGTCTTTTGGCTTCCTTGGGGCGCTGGGAAGCTTAGCTTGCTTTAGCTGCCATGTGATGATTCAAGTTCATGGTAGGCATAGGGTCTGGGCAAAGCAGTAGCGAAGCTCAGGTGGTGATGCAAGTGCGTGGTGAGCGTAGTAGCCCCCTTGGGCACGTTCCTTGTATAACCAAGCGAAGAGCTAGTGAGGGCCAGAATGGAATATATGGGATCAACATTTGCCTCAACTGGCCTCTCATGTCTTTGTTATTTGTATTCAATTTTTATCAAACTTGAAATTGCATGCTTTGGTTAGGAGTTTGTTCAGATACTTCTTGATTGAAGTGAACATATTGATCTAATGCATAGTCACACATATCATAACATGGAGTATTCGTAGTTTTTACTATGCCTAACAAATTATTGCAAATTCCTCGTATCAGATTCTATTACTACACAGCAGGAACTGGCGGCGCTGGTCCAACTATCTTAGCCACTAGCTTTTTGCTTCTGGGAGAGGAGGTTGTTGCATTTAATAAAGGTTAGTTTCAATAGTGTTCTACAATTTCTTTTAGGAATTGTTATTAGCACTCCAAAAATCTCATTTGGCACTCCAAACTTTCTATAATTAGAAAGAAAAATACACTTGTGAGGAGTGTAGAATGAGATTTTTGGAGTGCTAATAACAATTCCCTTTCTTTTCCCCCCTTTCTATTTGTGCTTCTTTTGAATTCCGTATATCATGCCTAACTGTGATAACGGACTTCTCGACCAGGAGAAAAGATCAAACTAAAGCCATATAGTGGAATGCTGGAGATTGACTTTGGAAAAGGCATTGGAAAGAAAGATGTTTATCTGTTGTAAGTTCTGGGAGAAAGATATTGATGTTAAACGAGCTGCAATTTTATGCATGAGTTTGGAGTCACCAAACCATATGATCAATAAATTATACACACAAGAAAGCTGTAGTACTAAGATTACCAACAATTCGGTTAGTATGTAAGGTGATGCCAACGGATTTGGATCCTCTCCTGAGTAGAGGGTCCGAATCCTGCTGACCAAGCAACACGGACTGTTGGATCAAAATCCAATGGCTACAAACAGGGGGCCCTCTAAAGTTATAATAATTGTAGCCATTGGATTTTGATCCAACGGACCGTGTTGCTTGGTCAGCAGGATTCGGACCCTCTGCTCAGGAGAGGATCCAAATCCAGAAACAAGTCTCATATAGTAGTATACACCACTCACCCACATTTTTCCGAAAGGGTGGGAAATCCCATTTGAGACTTGTTGATCAATTCTGGTGTCAGTTTCTTTCTTGTTGTCATTGTAATATTACAATCACCATCTTAACACCTCCCTTTCAGCACAAACGCACTGAAATGGATGATAATCTGCTGGAACTGATAAAATACCCTACTGGAATTCACAAAAGATGGTTAACAAGATTGAAGAAGTTTCATCCAACATGTTTCTTTAATTTTATCTTCTGGTCGTTGGAAGAAATAGAAACATATGTATGTTTTATGTACCGTAATAGTCTGATGGGGCCACAGAGTAGTTGATAGATTGCAGAATAGCTCTTAGAATGCACAGTGTTTTGTCCTTGAGATGTTTTTGCATCGGAGTGGGGTTTATTTTTCTTCTTTTCAAGCTTGGTAATTTCTCTTCAGATGAACCAGTTGGTTTCTGTCTAAATGCTCAATTTGGTTCGATTACTATGAGGGTTGATGAACAATTTCTTATTTTCAGGAATCTACCGGAGGTAAGAAGTACTCATGAGGTCCTAGGAGTACCTACTGTCAGTGCTCGATTTGGAACTTCACCCTTCTTTTGGAATTGGGGAATGGCAATCATGACTAGTCTTCTTCCACCGGTACACTATGACTTTAGTATTGCATGCATGTGCTCTGATTATTTAGACTGAAACTGTAGCCTTGGCGTTTGAAATTTTCACCGCTATTATAAGAAATGAGATTAGATGATGATTAAGTAACATGCTTTAACAAAATGACCCTGCATTAATTTTGAGTAACTAAATGTTCTTTTAGCTCCTATAATAAGCCTAAGTAATATAGATAAACTTTGCAGGAGCTATTGAGAGACAGAAGCAAAGTCCAACAGATGGTTGAACTGTTTGACCCCGTTGTCCGACAAGTTGATTCTTTTGCTGGGGAGCGTGTATCAATGAGGGTGAGACAATTGGATGAGGGGAAGAATTATAATTCACACGATCTTTGTCATTGCAATTCACATTTCTTTTTCCTTTTTCTGTTTTGTTTTTTTTTTTCTGGGTTTGTGGTGTGTTGGGGATGACAGGTTGATTTGGAGTGCTCTGATGGGCGCAATACAGTTGGTATATTCAGTCACAAGAGACTCTCTGTGTAAGTTTTGAACCATCCATAGGTCTATTTAATTTCCTTTCCAAAACTGATCAGGAACCCCATTTTTTCAACATCTGTAAACGTAACAAGGTAGTTGATGTTAGAATTTGTGTTCCAGATCTGTGGGATATGCAGCAGCTGCATTTGTTATGGCAATTCTTGAGGGAAGCACAAAGCCTGGGGTTTGGTTTCCGGAGGAGGTATGTACAAGGGATGAGTAATTTACAAACCTAAAAGCTATACTTTGATGCAATAAGCCTCTTATCAAAGTCTCCCTGTATATAGAATGAAGGCATTGCAATTGAGGCAAGGGAACTCCTCCTCGAGCGTGCTGCGCAAGGAACATTCAATTTCGTAATGAACAAGTAAAATATCCGATCCCTTCCTTCTTATATATATGTTCACACATGCCTGTGACGAAAATAGATATGTGCATAAAGTTTGTGTATGACATAACTGGTTGCTTCTCAACAGGCCATCATGGATGGTGGAAACAAACCCAAAAGAGTTAGGGTTGGGAATATACGTGTAATACTCAAACGAAGTCAAACTAGAAGTTCAAATTCTTCACCATGTTGCCGAGGTAGGCGTATTAATCGTGTATATGTATATATGTACTGATACGGCGCGTAAGTCTTTGGTCATTACCAAGTAGTTCTTTAGCCATTGTCAAATTAATCGTTCTTTTTTCTTCTTCATATTTGTCGCAGTTGCGAGGCTTCCCCGTCTGGCAGGACAAAGGGGTCGTTAAATTAAACAAATTTTTGGAGATAAATATGAATATTTTCCCCTACATATATAGCAGTATTCTTCAGTAAAGGAAACAAGTGGAATATAATTTACATCGTATGTGTATTATACTTATTTCAATGTTGTGAAATAAGCAGCTAGAACTCTAATAAATTGCACCGTTTGAAAAATAAAACTTCCTTTCATGCCAGTGTGCCACCCTATAAATACTACGAAAGAAACAACCAAGAAGGAAGAGTTTCGGAAATGAATATCAATATCAATTTCGGAATCGGAATTTTGGAATTTTATTAACGATTATTTATTGTCTGAACATCACAATCAGAACTGTTCATTCTCTTTATTATTATTTAAAGATAATATATGCAAAAAAATTAAAAACATTCGATTTGGAGGTTGTTTAGTTATCCATACGTGTTAAATCAATCAATGGAGTAACATTCTCAAGATGGATTGTTCATTTATTTTATGCATATAAATGACTAAAAGATCTTTAAATTGGTTTGATAAGCCTAAAATTCCAACGTAAACAAAACAACAAAACTGGAAACTAAACATTTAATGTTTCCCTTAATTGGCTTTAACCTTTCTTTGGACAACCCAAAATAATTCGATAATCTTCTAACACTTGCTCGTTTTAGTGATGACATGAGTTTCATGAATGCAAAATAAGTCACGGAAGGCAAACTACAACGTTCTAGTATGACATTTTTCGTTTCTAAATTAAAAGATGTATGATTAGCTGTCAATTTTATTAACACAAATACTTGCCCCAAATTCTTAAACATAATGATAAGTAGGACTTACAATTTAATACCTATATAACTAAATCCTATATCAAATTGATAACTGTTATAAATATGTCAAAATTAGAGAGATAACCTTTACTAGTGACAAGAGGGAAGCAGGTGTAAAGTATTACACTGTAACTATAGCACAAGAGGATGACAAATAAAAGAGGTAGGAATAGATACCGATGTTATTGATCTTTCCTTTCTTACTCTATGTTTTGATTGCAGTCGAGTGCTCTATTTATAGAGCAACTTGCATTATTACATTTTGAAATTTATATCACATGACTTTGAAAATACGATCCTTTTGTTTCCAAAGTCTACATCACATTTGTGGGTATTGAAAAATCTGTGTGTGGGCATTCATAACAATGCCAATGTTTTCAACACTCCCCCTTGGATGCCCACATATCAATATCAGTTGCCTCGTTAAAACCTTGCTTGGAAAAACCCAGTGGGAAAAAACCATAGCGAAGGAAGAGTACAACTTTATTTGGATTGTTGATATAGTGTTAAATATGCTTATGTTGCCTCATTAAAATCTTCATAGGAAAAACCCAGTGGGAAAAATCCTAATCGAAGGAAAAAGAGTACAACATGCATGTATCATGGATGCTCCTCTTGATATGTATCTCCCCCTGATTCCGCATTCTCCAAATTTAGCTGTTTGGTAAGTCGACGTAATCCGATACTTTGCACTATCTTCTGAAACGTGCACTTTGGTAGAGATTTGGTGAACAAATCTGCCAGATTTTCATTGGAACAGATTTGTTTGACTTCAATAACTTTAGCCTTCTGAAGCTCATGTGCATTGAAAAACTTTGGAGATATGTGTTTAGTCTTATCGCCCTTGATGAATCATTCCTTCATTTGGGCAACAAGGCTGCATTATCTTCATGAATGACAGTTGGAGTGTCTGTCTTTGAAGGTAGACCACATGAATTCCAAATATGATGAATCATTGATCTTAACCAAGAACACTCACGACTTGCTTCATGTAAAGCAAGTATTTCTGAATGATTTGAAGATGTAGCAACTAATGTTTGCTTTGTTGAGCGCCATGAGATTGCTGTATCTCCATTCTTGAACGCATATCCAGTTTGTGAGCGGGCTTTATGCGGATCAGAGAGAAAACCAGCATCTGCATATTCAACAAGGATCTGGTCATTTGTGGATTTCTTTGAGTAGAAGAGACCCATGTCTGTTGTCCCACGAAGGCATCGCAATACATCTTTGACTCCTTTCCAATGATGAATTGTTGGAGTAGAGCTATACCTTGCTAACAAGTTGACTAAAAAAGCTAAATCTGGTCTAGTACACTATGCTAAATACAATAAAGCACCTATTGCACTCAAATATGGTACTTTTGGACCAAGGACCAGTTCATCATCTTCTTTTGGACGGAATGGATCTTTCTGAATGTCCAAAGAACGAATGACCATTGGCGTGCTGAATGGATAAGCCTTGTCCATACCAAATTGTTTCAGGATTTTTTCAATGTAAACTGATTAGTGGACCAAAATTCCACTAGCACAATGCTTGATATGCAGGCCGAGCCAAAATTTTGTTTTTCTAAGGTCTTTCATTTCAAATTCATTTTTCAGATATTTAGCAGTTTCATTGAGTTCTTCAGGGGTTCCAACTAGGTTCATATCATCGACATATACTGCCACTATAGCAAATCCAGAGTTGGATTTCTTAATGAACACACAAGGGTAAATGACATTGTTGATATACCCTTCTTTGGTCAAATACTCACTGAGACGATTATACCATATTCTTCCAGATTGTTTCAGCCCATACAATGATACCTTAATTTGATTGAGAGCATACCTCGTGGTTTGTTAGTTGTTTCAGGCAACTTAAGTCCTTCTAGGACTTTCATATATATGTCAGTATCTAATTCTCCATATAGATACGTGGTGAAGACATCCATAAATCACATGTCAAGTTTTTCTAAAACCACTAAACTTATTAAATAACAGAACGTAATTGCGTCCATTACAGGAGAGTATGTCTCCTCATAATCAATTCCAGGTCTTTGCAAAAAGCCTTGTGCAACAAGTCGTGCTGTATATCTTGCAATCTTGTTTTTCTCATTGCGTTTCCTTGTGAATACTCATTTGTAACCCACGGGGTTTACACCAGGCGGGGTTTGGACTACTGGTCCAAAAACATTTCGCCTTTCCAAGGAATTTAATTATGCCTGGATTGCATCTTTCCACTTAGGCCAATCCTGCATCTGTTTGCATTCATCAACAGAGCGGGGCTCAAGATCATCACTTAATATGATTTCAGTGGCTACCGCGAATGCGAACATGTCGTCGATGATTATTTCATTTCAATCCCACAATTCATCAGTACAAGCATAATTTATGGAGATTTCTTTGCTTTCATATACCTCTGTTTCTTTAGGTACATGTATCTCATCAAGGACATTTTTTTTTCTTCTGAAAGTACAGAATCATGAATTATAGATGTGTCATTCATTTTTTCTTCTTGAATGATCTCATTTGGATTCAGTTGTACCCTCGTCTTTCTCTTTCGAGGGGCTGAATCTTTTGAACCTGGTGGTCTACCACGCTTTAGGCGTGCACCAGATGAATCATTCGCTGCCACTTTATTTTGTCCAATAGGGACGTCAATTATTACAGGTGCATTTGCAGTTGGTATAAGTGATTTTGTCACTTTCATAGCATCATTAAATGCATCCGGCATTTGATTGGCAATACTTTGAAGAAGAACGATCATTTTCACTTCATTTTCACATTGAGTGCTATGTGGATCAAAATGAGATAAGGTGGGAACAACCTATGTTAGCTCTTTTCGTTCTTCTGAAACGATATTTTCTCCTCTTAACGACAGGAAGACTGTCTCATCAAAGTGACAATCAGCAAAACGAGCTGTAAACATATCATTTTCAAGGGTTCCAAATATCTAATGATAGATGATGAATCAAAACCCACATAAATTCCTAATCTGCGTTGAGGTCCCATTTTAGTTCGTTGTGGTGGTGTAATAGGTACATAAACAACACAATCAAAAACTCGTAAATGTGAAATATTTAGCTGATGTCCAAACACGAGTTGTACTGATGAGTATTGGTGGTTAGCTATAGGTCTTAATTGAACCAATGATGCAGCATGTAAGATGGCATGTCCCCATGCAAAAACTGGCAATCTTGTTTTCATGAGCAGAGTGCGATCTATTAACTGAAGCCGCTTGATCAATGCTTCTGCTAACCCATTTTGAGTATGGACATAAGGAACATGGTGTTCAACATCAATGCCCAAAGTCATGCAGTAATCATCAAAGGTTTGAGACGTAAATTCACCAGCGTTATCAAGTTGGATTGACTTAATGGAGTAATTTGGGAACTGTGCTCGCAACTTAATTTTTTGAGCAAGAAGTCTCGTAAAAGCTACATTCCGAGTAGATAAGAGACACACATGTGACCATCGGGTAAATGCATCAACCAAAACCATAAAATATCGAAATGGTCCACATGATGGTTGAATAGCCCCACAAATATCCCCTTGAATTCTTTGCAGATCAGCATCAATATTTAGTTGTGATGGTCTAATTACCAACTTCCCTTAAGAACAAGCCTTACAAGGGTTATCATTTAAGATAGCAATGTGTCTGCTCAATAATGGATGTCCATTAGAGTTAGTAATGATTCTACGCATCATGGTAGATCCTGGGTGACCCAGATGGTTATGCCAAAGCATGTAAACTTTTGAATCAATGAACTTCTGGTTCATGACAGTATGTGATTCAACTGTTTTTATGTATGTATAATACAATCCACTCGTCAAACCACGCAACGTCTCCAATATACACTTCTGGGTATCATTGGAGGTAATGCATAGATACTCCACATTTTCTGCACTTTTTCTTTCAATGTGGTATCCATTTAATCGTATGTCTTTGAAACTTAACAAATTTCGAGTAGATCGAGTAATGTACAACGCATTCTATATGGACAATATTGGTCTATTTAGTAACATAATCTGGGCTTTTCCTGAGCCTTTAATCGCATCTGATTGCCCTAATGTTGTTGTTACCCTTACTTTTGTAAGCATCAATCTTGAGAAATACTTTCGATCTCGAAGTATTGTATGCGTGGTTGCGCTGTCTGCAAGACAAATATCTCTGCTATTTCTTATGTTTTGAGAATGACCATAGTTTTTATCCATACTCTCTGAGTAAGTGAATCACAGTTAAAAGCAAGTTATAACAGGAAATTTAAATGTCACTTTTATTGAATCTGAAATGCTAGTTTTGAACTACAAGTTCAGTACATCAAACATAAATGATTTAGTCGGACCGGTAAACTTCATTTCCCTTTTCCACAATGAAGTCTAAGACATCTAGGTGGGTTGTGTTCAACTGCCCTGATAAGTCACACACTGGATTAGGTATATCCATTGGTTTAGCCTGGTCAAGAAAATTGGTCTCGATACCCTTTTCCTTGAGGGAGGCTTGATACAGATCCACCAGATATTTTGGGGTACGACAAGTACGCGCCTAATGCCCATTGTCACCACACCTATGGCAGGCCCATTCAGAGTTTCTGGGAGCATTGTTCATATGAGTTCTGCCTTTGTGGCGATTTACATTTTTGAAGCTCGGGCCTGAATTATGCCTCGGAACCTGGTTGTGAAACTGGACACCATGATTCTTGCCTTTCCTGTTCCACCGTCCTAGCCTGTGTCCACGTCCTCGTTTATGATTATTGCCACTAGAGGATGTGGCGTTCACTTCGAGGGAAACAACATTCACTTCGGGGAATGGTGCAGATCCAGTAGGTCGGGCATAATGATTTTTTAGCAGGAGCTCATTGTTTTGTTCAACAACCAGGAGTACAGAGATCAGTTGGTTATATTCAGTGAAACCTCGCGCTCTATACTGCTGCTGCAGGAGCACGTTGGAGGCATGAAAGGTGCTGAAAGTCTTTTCTAGCATATCTTCCTCAGTGATGGTTTCCCCACAGAGTTTCATCTGGGAACTAATTCTGAACATCGCAGAATTGTACTAAGCCACTGACTTGAAATCCTGGATCCTTAAGTGAGTCCACTCATAATGAGCTATTGGAAGAATCACCGTTTTTTGGTGATTGTATCTGTTTCTTAATGCCTTCCAGAGAGCTAACGGATCTTCAACTGTTTGGTACTCGCTTTTTAGTCCTTCATCAAGGTGGCGACGGATAAAGATCATGGCCTTCGCTATATCTTGAGAAGATGCATTGTTCTCCTCCTTGATTGTTTTTGCAAGATTCCATGCCTCCAGATGGATCTTGACATCCACTACCCAGGTGAGGTAGTTTTTCCCAGCAATGTCCAGGGCAACAAAATCAAGTTTTGCCAAGTTCACCATTTTTTTTTTTCTGAAAGAAAACTGAGATGTGTAAGAACTTGCAATAATATGTAATCTGGGGGATGTAGTGTTAGAACTTCTGGTTCTTGCAAATTCTTCATTTTGATATTTAGGCCAAAATGATAAGCACTCAAAACTTCAGGCTCGAGATGATGAATGAAGAGGGCGATTTTACCGCACCACTCTCATAACATAGAATGGGCGATTATTCCGCACCACTCAAGTAGCAGGAAAATTTAAATATGCAAAGCAGGGTGAGCGATTATACCGCACCACCTAAAATTGCAATGAAATTAAACAACAGGAAAATTTAAATATACAGGGTATGATGGGCGATAATACTACTCCACCTAAAATTTGTAGTAAAATTAGATCTGCGATCCAAGATAAGTGATGATAACGCACCATCTTGGATTGCAGTAAGATTCAATTTGCAGTTCAAGATGGGCGATTGTACCGCACCATCTTGGATTGCAGTAAAATTAACATAAATAAACACTGGGTTAGTAATCAAGATCTACACCAAACAAGAAATCAAAGATATATGTAACTGTTAGGTTGAGAACTAAAAGCAGGCATGGTGCAAATAGTTCTTCGGGAGGGTATATCCAGTAGTTGAGGCAGAGGAAAAAGATGAACAGTAAAATCCTTAGAGGGAACATTTTTTTTGTTTTCGTTCGGCGAAAAGGAATGATTTCTTTCAGCGAAGAGAGATGAGAAATAGTTATATTTAGAGAGTCGTGCTGATAACGTATTATAAATATGTCAAAGTTAAAGAGATAACCTTTACTAGTGATAGGTATGTTTTGATTGTAGTCGCGTGCTCTATTTGTAAAGCAACTCACATTATTACATTTTGAAATTTACATCACATGACTTTGAAAATACGATCTTTTTGTTTGCAAAGTCTACATCATATTTGTGGGCATTGAAAAATTTGTGTGTGGGCATTCATAACAATGCCAATGTTTTCAACAATAACATAGAAATAGATTGATAATTTCTTCTTTTATTTATTTTATTTTATTTTTATCAAAACCCTAATGCAATTTCATGAATTATGGTGAAATTTCGACCCTACTTAGTGTGTCGAAACCCTAATTCAATTTCATGAACATTGGCAGTCTCCGTTTGGCATAGTCACATGTCAGGCTTTTGTCTTTAAATTTAACGACAATTCCCTTAAGAACTTAACGTCTTTAATTTTCCTGTCGTCGGCCATCATGATCTGCTGCCAGAATCACTGCCAGAAACTACAGAATTCTAGATTTTGTCCAAAGCTTCCAAGTAACAAGGACTAAACTTCCCTCGTTTGCCGAATCTTACCACTCCTTCCTATGGTGGTAATTTCAGGAATACACTATCATCTACATTATATTGTTGATTTTTAGAATGTCTATCAGCAATACTCTTCTATCTGTGTTGTGCTATCTTCGGATTTCTCCTTATCATTTTCATCTTTTTGTGGCATCATCCATAAATTCTAGACCCAAATAGTCTATTCTTCAACTTCATTTCAACACAAAGAAGTTTTGCAAGACTTACAAAGAAATTTTGCAATCTCTTATCACTTCTAAACAGGAATAGGAAGCAGTTGAGATAACCTTTTTTTGTCGTTCAACTTTAACTTGTTGACAAATCAAACATCTTTTCACATATTAAGCAATATCATTTTTCATACTTGACCAATAGTATGATACATCTTGGTAGAGCCATGATGCATAACATAGGCTGAAATATGTTCTTCATCTAAGGTATCTTTTTTAGTTCTTCATCCTTAAGAACATTGAGTCGGTTCCCAAACATGAATGTTATATCTCTTCTAACTTTGTGATCATGTCGTGTACCATTTGCCACTTCTTCTATTAACTTCAAACACAACTGATCATTCCTTTGAGCTATGCAGACCCGATTAACATGTACAGGTCTAACTTAAAAATAAGCTAGTAAAGTTCCACTATTCTCCTTTCCAACTGAACTCCAATTTTTCTCACCTTAACAAGAATAGGTAGATGAACTTCATGAAGTAAGTACTTATGAATAAGAGCATTAACTATCACATTAGCAAGATTAGGGTGATACTCGATCATACAGTTGTCATCATTGATTAGCTCCATCCATCTTTTTTGTCTCAGATTAAGATCTTTTTGGTCAAACAAATACTTCAAACTATTGTGATAAAGAAAGACATGACTGTAAATACGAAAATTCCTGACGACGAATGAGACAAGAACACGTGTACAAAATATATTTTGTATTAATGATTTTGGGGTTACAATTTCTTTGTAATTTGATCCTCTGATTCGATCTCCGTAAGGTGTTGATTTGTGGATGTGCAATTGATCCAAGGGTCGTCGAGGCTTTATCTTGGATGAACGGTTTGAAGTTTCTTTAAGGGCCATTGGGGCTTGATCTTGATGGTTGAGGGAAGTTTCTTCAAGGGCCTTTAGGGCTTGATCTTTGAAGGTTGATGAACGGGTCTTCAAGGGGCTTTTGGGCTCGATCTTGAATAATGGTTGTGCGGATTTCTTCAAGGGGCTTTTGGGCTTGATCTTGAAGGTTCAGATGAGCGGATCTTCAATGGCTTTTGGGCTTGATCTTGAAGAACGGTGATGAACGGATCTTCAAGGGCTTTTGGGCTTGATTTTGAAGAACGGTTGGATGTGTGGATTTGTTGACGTTGTTGATCAAAAGGGCCGTTAGGGCTTAATCTTAGGATGAATGGATGATGAACGATGAACACTTTCTTCAAGGGCCGGCTTGATCTTGAAGGAGGATTTGACGACGATCGAAGAGAGCTTTCTTGATCCTTCGAGATTTGCTTGAGAGCTTTAGAGTTTCAAAGCTTCAGGGTTTTCGTGTGATATCAATTGCCCTCCCAAAATGAATGCCTTGGCTTCCTATTTATAGAATTCCAAAACTTGATTTTTGGATTTAAATAATCAGATGAAATAAATCATTTTTGTCAGGTATTGACACGTGTCCTATTTGATGACTTTTCCACTTTATTTCGATTTTTCGTTGAGTCACACGCTACGTGTAAAACTTATGTGACACGTGAGCGTTGAAATTTTAATTATTGGTCAACATTCATTTCATCGAAATTTCGATGTCTACAAATGCCCCCACATCAAGGCGCGTCGCATACATGTGCTTGTCATGCGTTGGAGATGCGTTTTGAAGTCCCTTAATGTAGATGTTGATCCAAGGGCCGTCAAGGCTTGATCTTGAAATGGACTGAAAGTTTTCTTTAAGGGCCACTGAAGCTTGATTTTGAATTGGGCTGAAAGTTTTCTTCAAGTGCCGTTGAGGCTTGTTCTTGAATTTTGTTTGAAATTTCTTCAAAGGCTGTCGAGGTTAGATCTTGAACGAAATTGGACCACAAGGAGCTTCACGTGGTAGATCTTTGCGCTTGTTGACTTTCTATAGCTTTGATCTTGAATGGGGTTGGAGGATTTTTTGCTTTCCTCTAATCGTTGACTTTCCACAAGCTTATTCTTGAACTAGGCTGAAGATCTGAGCAAGTAAGAAGAGAGTTCCTTGGTGGTGGTGATTTGATGGCGTTACATGGCAAGGCTTTGACCTTCGGCGACGGTGCAATCGAATGGTTGTTGAAGTTTCTCAAGCTATTTGATTAGAGCAACAATGCCGAGCTTGGATTTGACTCAGATACCTCCATCTAGATCATGCGGTTCTGCAAGGAAGGATGCCACGCTATAGTGATCTGTTACAGCTTACCATGTTGCATTCTTCTCTGCTTATTTTTTTATTTTTTATTTTTTTGCATGGCCGAAGTGGTATGTAGCCTTTTGCCTTTAAATGGTCATTTAGAGCATCACTTCTCAGCGACTCATCCATGCTTGGCAGTTTTAGCGTAAAGAGCCGGTATCATATCAACTGTTCTGAAGTATTTTCTGGGGAACTCGAGACTTATTAACAGTTGAAGACGAGCACTCGAGAGCAAGGCTAGGTAAGCAACTAGGCAAAGGTTTCGGGTAATCAGTTCCAGATCGGAAGTTTGATTTCAGGTTCCGACTGATTGCTTTCTTTCTCCTTGTTTTGCAGGTAAGAGCAAGGGTAAAGGAAAAGACAGCGAAAAAGCATGCCATGAGATATCTTTGCTTTCGACCCTGATGATATGAGATACTTTTGCTTTTATAGAAGTAGCTTTCCATAAGTTTAATCTTAAACTGGGCTGGGGGGTTTCTTCTGCCAGAGTTACACAAAATGTCTGAATTTACTCCTTTTATCTGGAGCTGAACTTAATTCAAAGGTGGTGGACACTTAAACTTGAATCGGACTTGTGATTTCTTCAAGGGCCGTCGAGGCTTATTCTTGAATGAAATGCGACCACAAGCAGCTTCACGAGGTAAGTTATATTCGGCTCCGTTGGGGATGAATCAACATTTATAGTTCACCATGCTTTAGCAAGTCGACTCAAGAATTTGAGGGTTAAAACAAGTCTATTAAATCTAAAGTACATTCGACCCTGATGATATGAGATACTTTTGCATTTGAGGAAGCAGTTGATGAACCGACATGTTTTTTTTTTTTTTTGGCACGTTTGTCTCCACATGCTTCGATGCATCATTTTCACTTACCTTATCTGTTCTCCAGGCAAATGTGGTATCTTCTTAGGAAGTACATCAAGAGTTGAAGATGAGTACTTGAGATCAAGGCTAGGTAAGCAATCAGGGAAGGTTCAGGTAGTCGGTTCTGGATCGGAAGGTTGATTCAATGTGCCGGCTAATTGCTCTTTTTCTCATTGTCTTGCAGGGAAGAACAAAGACAAAGAAAAAGACAGGGAGAAAGCATGATATGAGATACTCTTGCTTTCGACTCTGGTGATATGAGATACTTTTGCTATGGTGTGACTTGTTTGCAGAGGTATTCTCAAGGAAGAATAAAACCTGAGTATTTTGAAAGGCTTTGTTGGGAGTGCATTCTCGAAGGTGAGGAAGGGTTGGGCATTTTGTGCAGGTCTGCCTTGCTATGAAGGACAAAGGTCGACATATATAGAAGTTTCCCAACAACCAGTAGTGGCACTATTCTTTTACTCTTGGCGACAACCGTTGGGTAGTTGAAACAGTAAGATTCACGCGTTTTCAACTTTGTCAAAAATCTTTGACAAAGTTGCCTGTGATTTCTGCAAAGCTGAGGTTGTGTGTGAAATGTGCTGACAAATCCGAAAAAGCTGATCTTTTTTGAAATTCGAAGAGCGGTGCCTCTTCGATCTCTGAGCAAGTAGCCTTGTTGCCTTTTTGATTTCTGAACAAGCGGCCTTGTTGCCTTTTCGATTTCTGAACAAGCAGCCTGGCTTTTGAAATTTGAGGAGAAGTGCCTCTTTGATTTCTGAACAGGCCCTGTTGCCTCTTCTTTTTATAGAGGCATTAATCGTGTTCAAAAACACACTTAGTGAGTTGCTGCTAGTAGGAATTTCCCTCATTTTGTATTTCTAAAAACTCGATTTACACGACCTCTTTTTCCTTCATCATTCTTGCAAATGGCTTGCCCATCTGACCGTCGTCTTGATTTCAATATTGGGGAAGATGCTAACATGCCTTCTCAAGACAACATATGACACCCATCATTCGTATCCCCTAATGGTCTTTTAACAGTTGGGGACTCTGTGATGAAGAAGGACATAACTGCTACGATGGTTGCTAGAAATCTTCTCACCCCAAGGATAACAGGATCCTTTCCAAGCGGTCTGATGAGCTGGTTGTTCAAGACTCTTTGGCTTTCAGTGTTCAGTGTGTGAGCTTTGTATCAAACATGGGCCAACGTCTTCTTGCTCGAACTCGTCAAGTTGAGTCACTTATGGCTGAGGTGGCGAGTCTTAAGCAAGAGATTAAAGGGCTTAAGCATGAAAACAGAGAGTTGCACATGCTTGCCAATAGTTACTCAACGAGCATGAAGAGAAAGCTTGACCAGCTTCAGGAATCCGAAAGTCGGATTCAGAGTGACCATCAGATGTTTGTGGCTTTACTCCAGAGGCACCTATTGCTTTTGTCCTTTGGAGTTTTACCGAGTGTTGAGGCTCCAAACAATCAATCTCCGCCTCCTCTTTTTCCTGGAGTTCCGCCGAATGATGAGGCTTCACATGAGCAACCTTTGTGAAGGCTCATTTCTATATTTTTTTTATTTTATTTATTTATTTATTTATTTATTTATTTTCACATATGTAATCACATATCTGTAATTTATCAGAGATATCAATAAATAAGCTTTATTTTATTCAGTGTAATGTGCTAAATATAATAGAGCATATATATATATATAAATTTTCACATGGTGCCGGTGCACCAAGATCCTTTTTTTATTATATTTTATTATATTTTTATTTTTTTTTCTTTTCTTTGCTTTCGGTGGTGCTGATCCACCAAGATTCCACCTTTTCTTCTTCTTTCTAGACTGGTGTGTCCCCTTTCTTTTTTTATATATATTCTCCACATGGTGCAGGGAGGAAATGCAGATGAGCTTGGAGTAACAGGAGGTAAGAGACGGAGAAGGTCTATGGGTGTGAGTTGACAAACTTTGGTTTTGTCAATCACATTCAAAGGTAGCAGCAGAGGCATGCAAATGTGAGTTGACAAACTTTGGTTTTGTTAATCATATTCACAGGTAGCGGCCATGGCGGAAGTGCAGAGGCAGCCGGAGCTTGAGGTAGTGCAAAGCGTTGAGCTTCGCGATTGGCTAATAGTTTGACAGCGGTCACTGAAGATCTTTGAGCTCGAGGTTGTTGGTAGCTGCGAGGAGGCTTGTAGAGCAGGAGGATGTAGCTTCAGTGGAGGTGCATTAAGGTAGTGTAAAGTGTTGAGCTTCACAACCGGCTAGTCGTTTAACAATGGTCACTGAAGTTCTTCGCCGACTTTGATCATGACGGCCAGAGTGACGAGCTTGAGGTTATTGGCAGCGGCTAGGAGACAGAAGAAGAAGCTATTCCTTCTGTTCTGCCATAGAAGATGAACCTCCGAAATCCGAAGCTCCACCATTACCATCACTGAGCACAGCCACTGACAACAACCATTGCACATCGCCTCCTCCGTTTCGATCAATGAATTCAATCAGCACACCAGCATCATATCTTTTCACAAGAGGGCGGAAGACAGGGTCATCCAGAAGAGCCTTGTTAGTTGGAAGCATCAAAAGACCCTCACGCTTTCCCTCACCAAATCGTCACCGTGCTCTGACCTCTGCAACTCCAGAAACTTCTTAATCAAACCCCTCCTCTAGCATCGCATCAATAACCCCATCGATTGATTCGAATTTGATTTCCGTCTAAGGCGTTGTGCATAATATGCGCTCTAAACCCAACAGGTTCATGATTCTTTGCTAAATTCACATCCCTGCAAGATTTGAAGCCTTTCATTCTGCGAAATCAGCAATTTTGCAATCTGGGTTACAGTAGAGTTCTGATTTCGATGTGTCTTTCACTCTATCCGATGGAATTATCCTGGAGAATCTCGTTGGAAAGTTCACGAATCGAAGAATGGTTTTGGGAACAACGTGACTGCCGTTGGTGTTGTTGAAGCGTCTGCACTGCCCTTCTTTGTCAGATTCTCACAACGTTTCTTCAAAAACTTACGGTCCTTCGCCATTTGCTTCAACGTTGTCCTTGCTCTTATGTTCTGAAACTAGACTTCCACTTGTCTAGGCCGAAGCCCAAGCTGTTTGGCCAACGCCAATTTTTTGCTTAGGGTTGAGAGTGTTGAGCTACTTGAAACTCTCTTCGAGAATGGTGGACTAATTTGAGTTTCTTTCTGCACGCCTCGCTATTTCCATCGTCGTCGTCCGGGGCATCCGAGTGGTCCTCTTTTTCTCCGCCCTCCACATCGCACTTGGGAATCTTGGGTTTGGATTCAACGTTCAAGGTGTGGGTGGTCTTATTATTGGCGATGTCGACTTCGAGCAAGTTGTGGTTCTCAAGGCAGCTGGAGCTGTAGACGTAGTCGATTGATTGGGCCTTGCAGAGCTTGCCGAGGAGGCCGTTGATCCAACTCGTGTGGCATAGATCAGAAACTTGAGCGGCTTCTTGGCACCGTGGGGATTAAAGAAAGAGACTGATGTGGCTGATGATGATGTTGTGTTGGCGAGATTGACTGCGCTAATGTGGAAGGAGCTCGATGAAGAAAGTGGTAAGGATAGGCTATCTTTTTGAATTCTTGAGGCCTTGAGCTGTGGTGCACTCCATTTGATTTAGTGGATATTTTGTCACGGGCCTTGAGGTTTAGAGGGTCCAAGAGGCCTCCAAGAGGCCATCCTAGTTGTTTGGGCCGATAATATATATATATATATATTTTTAAGAAACCGTATTTTATTTTTCTTTTTTATTTATTTATTTATTTATATTATTTATTTTTTATTATTATTTTTTATTTTTTTACTTACTTAGTATATTGATGAATTTCTTTGCTTGTTTCGACGAAGGTTCTTTCGCTCGTGCTTGGAGCTTGTTCCAGTGCGTCACTTTTACCGTGTGGGGTTGTGCAAAAGACTGTAGCGAGTTTATGCTGTGTAGTGCCTTTTGGTGATGACTTTCTTCGGTGGTGACTTCGTCGTGCCTCTTGCCATTGCTTGGAATGACTGTTTTGTAGCTGTCTTCTTTGCTGTGTTTGCTGCACCGTCGTCGCTGCATTGTTCGCTGCACATCATTACACTGTCCGCCGTCCTTGTTGCATTGTCTGTCGTCCTGTTGCTTGGAGTTTGTTGCAGTGCATCACCTTTTGCCGTGTGGTGCTGTGCAAAAGACTACATCGGGGTTTCGCTGTGTAATGTCTTTTGGTCACAGCTTTCCCTCGGTGGTGACGTTGCTGCTCAATTTTTTTTTTTTGTAATAAGGCTTTGTAACCAAATCCTTCCTCTAAAGAAATAAAGTATCCATATTTTGAATTTGCTCTTTATTCTTCAAAGTGTTTGTGTTTTTTGTTGATGATGATTTTTCCGTACACAGTTTATGCTCTTGCAGGCCAGGAGCGTTTGTTGTCGCCTTTTACGCTCGTGTGGACAAGGAGCTTTTGGTGCCGTTTGCAGTTTCAGCTCATGCAGACAAAGAGCTTTTGGTGCCGTTTGCAGTTTCAGCTCATGCAGGCAAGGAGCGTTTGTTGCCGTTTGCAGTTTCAGCTCGTTCGGGCAAGGAGCATTGTGCTGTGTATAGTTTAGGCTCATTTAGGCGAGGAGCATTTGTTGTCGCCTTTTAGGCTCATGCGAACGAAGAGCTTTGTGAATTTGTCAAACGATCTTGGAGAGGCATTCCTTGCAATCTTCATACCAAAGAGTCTTGATCGAGTGATTGAAGAAGTCTTTGGGGAAGAAATCACGCACCGTGGTGGCAACAGACGATCTTCGTGTCACAATTTCATCATCTTCAACACTTTCATGTAGATTTGGAGGTTGACGAGAGCTACTTTGCCCCCTTTCTGATTGGTGAACTTGTGGAGGAGACGTATGCTTCTTGTACATTTTCTTTGAAGTGACATGAGTCCATCCTTCAACTTCACTTGACTTGACTAACATAGTTTTGGAGCATGCCCCCAACGGTTGAGGTGAAGATTTTGAGTCGAAAAAGCCAGAAATGACGGTGGTATAGTTTGACTTCACCACATTGTCAAGATCTAGCTCGATGATTCATTTTTGAGCTAGCTTCATGATGAGATTTTTCAGCACAAAGCACTTTTTCGTCGAATGACTGATGAAGCGGTGGAATTTACAGTACCTTGGACTGTCAATACGATTCATCTCTTCCAGCCATCTGCACTCAGGTAGGTCGATCACCTTCTTGTCAAGTAAGTCTTTCAACATGGCAACCACATTAGAGTCGGGGAATGGATAAGTCTTCTTGTTAAGCTCCTTCAAAGTGTGTCTATGCATCTCTTGATCACGAAAAGCTTCCGTTTGAATTGCCTTGCCTCATGTAGAGATTTTGACTAGAGTTGTGCTGATCATCATTGCTTCCTTGGTGGGTTTCCACGCAGCCTTATCCACCTTTGGCCCCAAAACTTTGTAGTCGGCGATTGATTCTTTCTTCCCATGATGGGCGATGCCTAACTCCATATCATGGGCGCGGGTGGCTAACTCCTCAAAGGTTCTTGGTTTGATGCCTTGAAGGATCTAGTGTAGTCCCCATTGCATGCCTTGAACGCACATCTCAATGGCGAAGGTTTTAAAAAGTCGATCTTTGCAATCCAGACTTAATGAACGCCATCTATTGATGTAGTCATCTCTAGCATGCTCATAGTGCGGCGAGTGCTGTAGAAGCGGTTAAGGAATTCCTTTTCTAGTTGATCCTAACTGTTGATAGACTCAGGCTTGAGGTCGGTGTACCAGTCAAAGGCGTTACCTTTTAGCGAGCACACGAACTGCTTGACGAGGTAGTCTCATTTTGTCCCAGCATTGTTGCAAGTTTCAATGAAATGGGCGATATGTTGCTTTGGGTTTCCTTTTTCGTCAAACGGCATGAACTTTGGTGATTGATACCTTGACGGCATATGCAAGCTATCAATCCTCTTGGTGTATGGCTTTGAGTATAGCAGTGCATCTCGCGAAGTGTTTCCTACCTGTGCTCTGACGGTGTTGGCAATCATATCCTGAAGCTGCTGGATGGAAAGAGATCTCATGAGCGCCATTGCTTGGTCTGGCTCCGGCTTCTCAATGTTTTTCTCCACTAGAGGCTCATCTTCTTCGTTGGTTTCTCTATTTAGTGGCTCAACCTTCGGGTCGCGGTCAACTTTTTCGTCATGCTGCGCCTCCAATCGGTTGATGAGTGCGGTGATTTGCAAGTCTTTCTCCTCCGTGATCCTTGTGAGCCTTGCAATTGCTTCACTCATTTGAGCCAGCTGTTCTTCAATAGAGGTAACACCGATGGTCATGACTTGTGCAACCAATAAACACGACTTTTCTTCAGACATCCAGGGTGTTGACGAAGAACCCCATTGGCCATTTTGGGATGTCATCTTGTGTGCCTCAACAGCATGCTTCAGTGCCCTTAGCAAGGTCAGGTTGATGACGGACTCGCACCTTTGATGCTCCCTTTGCTGGCTTAGTGGTACCAACTTTGAAGCGGCATGTTGAGGAATGGTTTTGGCGCCAATGGATGCTCCATTCATGGTGGAAGTGCTCAGGCTTCTTCCCTTGGTGGTTGCAAGAATGGCTTGTTCCTTGCTTGATGCCATTGATTTTGGAGGTGGGCTTTGGTTTTCTTGAACGAAGAAATATATGAGAGGTAGATATTATCCCACCGGGCATGCCAAATTTGTAAACACGAAAATTCCTAACGATGAAAGAGACAAGAACGTGTGTACAAAATATATTTTGTATTAATGATTTTGGGGTTACAATCTCTTTGTAATTTGATCCTCTGATTCGATCTTCGTAAGGTGTTGATTTGTGGATGTGCGATTGATCCAAGGGCCATCGAGGCTTGATCTTGGATGAACAGTTTGAAGTTTCTTCAAGGGCCATTGAGGCTTGATCTTGAAGGTTGAGGGAAGTTTCTTCAAGGGCCTTCAGGGCTTGATCTTTGAAGGTTGATGAACGGGTCTTCAAGGGGCTTTTGGGCTCGATCTTGAATAATGGTTGTGCGGATTTCTTCAAGGGGCTTTTGGGCTTGATCTTAAAAGTTGATGGATGATCAGATCTTCAAGGGCTTTTGGGCTTGATCTTGAAGAACAGTTGGATGTGTGGATTTGTTGACGTTGTTGATCCAAAGGGCCGTTGGGGCTTGATCTTAGGATGATGGACGATGAACGATGAACACTTTCTTCAAGGGCCGTCGGGGCTTGATCTTGAATTGGTGGAAGTTCTTCAAGGGCAGTCGGGGCTTGATCTTGAAGGAGGATTTGACGAAGAATGAAGAGAGCTTTCTTGATCCTTCGAGATTTGCTTGAGATCTTTAGAGTTTCAAAGCTTCAAGGTTTTGGTGTGATATCAATTGCCCTTCCAAAATGAATGCCTTGGCTTCCTATTTATAGAATTCCAAAACTTGATTTTTGGATTTAAATAATCAGTTTGAATAAATCATTTCTGCTAGGTATTGACACGTGTCCTATTTGATGACTTTTCTGATTTATTTCGATTTTTCGTTGAGTCACATGCAACGTGTAAAATTTATGTGACATATGAGCGTTGAAATTTTAATTATTGGTCAACATTCATTTCATCGAAATTTTGATGTCTACAATAACACGTAATGCTGCCATATGTTTAATGCAAAGACCATTGCTACTACTTTCAGGTCACGGGTAGAATAGTTCTGCTTATGATGTTTCAGCTGTCTAGAAGCATAAGCTATCAGTCTCCCATGTTGCATCAACCCAAACCTTGATGTGAAGTATCAACATAAACTTCAAATTCCTTGCTCTAGTCAGGAAAAGCAAATACTGGTGCCTGGGTGAGAAAATACTTCAATTCTTGGTAACTACCTTCATAACCTTCATTCCACTCAAAAGTTACTCCTTTCGTGTTAACTTAGTAAGTGGGGCAACTATAAAAGAAAAGTCTTCCACAAATCTCCGATAATAGCTTGCAAGACCCAAGAAACTTCTTATCTCTAACATATTTCTTGGTTGCTCCTAATTAACAACTGCAGAGATCTTCTACAATCAACAAAGATTCCTTAAGCTGAAATAACATGGCTCAAGAAACCAATATTATCCAATCAAAACTGACACTTGCCAAACTTAGCATAAAGCCTTCTTCGTCTTAACCTTTCCAACACAAGTCTAAGGTGTCTAGCATGGTCTTATTTACTTTTAGAATACACGAGTATATCACCAATGAAGACTATCACAAATTTGTCTAATATGATTGGAAAACTCTATTCATCAAATCCATGAAAGTTGCAGGGGCGTTAATTAAACCAAAAGGCGTAACGAGAAATTCATAATGACCATATCGTGTTTTAAAAGTAATTTTTGGAACATCTTCAGCATGAATCTTCAATTGATGATATCCAGATCTTAAGTCAATTTTAGAGAAAACTTGAGCTCCTCTAAACTGACATAGTCAATGCACAGACGCATGCTCTCATCCTTTTTCTTCACAAACAACATAGGAGCACCACACGGAGAAGTGCTTGGCTGCACAAAACCTTTGTCCACTGACTCTTGCAACTGAACCTTCGGTTCCCTTATTCAGCTGGTGCCATTTGATATGGCGTGAGAGATATCGGATCAGTTCCAGGTAAGAGATCAATGGTATGTTGAATTTATCCAATATAAATCAACCTTTAAGTGGTCTACTACATGTAATAGGAATGTAATATTGGAGAAATAATGTTAATTGTGATTCGATCTCTTAAAGATATTAATCATATATCATGTGTCTTATATTGGAAATAGGATTGATGGAATCCTTAATTGACTATAATTATGATACTTAACTTAGAGGCTAAGAAAGTAAGTTTAGGTTTCCTTTATGGATGGAAACTCTAGCTTTTAGCCTATATATATAAACATTGGTCCCTATAAGCCCTAGAACACACAACATAATGCTTCCCATAGAGTAGTTGTATTTGGCTAGGTGTTTATAGAAGATCTTGGTGTTGCCGTGCTCTACTACTTTTGTGTTCGATTTCCATGGTCACCATTGGAATTAGGTTAGTCACTCCTTCAAGTTGTCGAGAAAATTGATGAACTGAGCTTTAAAATTTTAAGCAACGTGTTGAGAGTAAATACAATTGTCTTGAAATTTTGTGCAATTTGTCAACTCACATCCCTTCAATTGCCGTGAGTAAAGCATACATAACAATGATAATTCTTGAGCAATTGTATAATTAATATATTGTCGTTATGACCTACTTCCTGGGACTGCATGCTTCTTGCAACCAATTGAATTTGGCTCTGATCATTCATGTCAATTGCTTCAAGTCGTAATACACCCATGGCCTAATTAATTTACTTAAGAGACTGAATGCAAACTGCATAATCAATAATTAGATTTGGATTTTAAATGTGGCAAGCCTGCTATTGTTAAAGCTCTTATCGTATTCGGTTCTGATAAAGGGATGTAAAGAAAAGTTTGATTAGTTAATTCATTGGATTAACTATGATTGAAAACCATGGAATATTTCAGAGTTTTATTTCAATTTTAATGCTAATATTTTGGTTGACCATGTACTACTATTGTATAAGTTGAAGCAATGAAGGTTAGGGTTCCTTTTTACACATCCAGCGGCTGCAGCCTACCACCTCAAGGGCTTCAAGGCAGGCTCTATTATATTACCTCGATAGACCTCCTATGTTAGGTGCGTCCAAGGTGGATACCACAACGGCCCCACACGGATCAATGCCTAAGATCACAAGTTCACATGACTGAACTCGGCAAAAGTATAGGTTACATACAATTATAATCTCAAGTTTTTCTTGTAAGCATATGTAGGTATTTACATTTGTTCTAACCTTGCATTGGAGAATTTCTTGAGATTCTTCAGTCGAACAAGCCCAATGAAGAGGTTCGTATATACATCATTATATGAAATTCTGGTATGATCTTTCTTTTGGTCTTTACAATAAATTATATAAGGAATGGTTGTGTTGGATTCATAAAGTGTTCAATTGTTCCCGTAAAATCCAACCATGTTGTGACATCTTTCTGATTGTAGGAGACGGAATTAGTCATATCCTATAATTTATCAATACTATTGGGATATATTGTGCCTATGATTGTGAAAACATATATTAAGGTTATGTTTCAGGGATGCATATCTTAAGTTCTCTGCATATCAACTTTATACATGCTTGTCAATGAATATAATGTATTTCTTATACATGAAGGTAATTTAATACAAATTTTGGCAACATAATTAAGCAAATGGTGTGTTGGTTCAAGCATGTATGGGATGACGCAATTTTAAACATTGCCGTCAGCTTGGAATGTGGTGCATTATAGTTTTTGGTTAATCATGTGATTATACATATGTTTATAAAGTAGTAGTGAACATATGAAGGCATGAGGTATGTATTTCATTCAAAGTATGTGACTAAATTGATAAGCATGAATTTTTATGTGACTAAATTGATAAGCATGAATTTTCAAACATGTATTATTGTTTATGGTTTTTCCTATGCCTAAATAATTTAAACAATGCTTTGATTAGTAAATTTTTATGTGCCATAAGGGGAGAAGAAAAGAAACTTTTTCAAGGCTAATGTAGAGCATATATTGGAGATGTTTTCTATGGAAGAAAATTTTTTTGGTTGTTCCTTTTATTTAATTTGGTATTTACAACATGATTTTAATGCTATGTTTAGTAGTTTTGTACTACGGAAAGAAATATATAAAAGGAAAGGAACCCGTTTGATTTGAGTGATTTAGTTTTAATTTAAAGGAATGTAATGTTCTCTCACATTACATAAGGTATTTCTAATTGACTCTGTAATGATCAGTATTGACATTCTTGTAGAGAAAACTTGTTCTATATGTGATTAATATCCTTCAAGTATGTTGTCAGGTTTTTTGAGATTAATTTAATGTCAAGGGGAGTCATGAAGGAATTAGTGCCATTTGTTGGCAAGACTCGAAGCTCGAATCAGGTTATAATAATTTTGTCACTTACAGTTAATTAATCCATGTGACTTCTTGTATTGTTTCAGGGCTGAGTTGATCAATGTCTTGTCAACTAAGCAAGCCGTAGCAGCTTAGTTGATGCTGGGACTATGGTTTTTGAGTTACTTCGATCAACATTGCATCTTAATTAGAATAAAAGCGATAATCTTCAGCCTGCAGGTGTGGATTGTTTCTTTTAGTTTAATTATGATGGCATAGTATGAGTTTTATTTCATAAGAGGAAAGCTTCATCTGCCCATAGCTGTTGAAGTTTTTCATGAAGGTACTCTTGAGAAATAAAATCTAGTACTATAAATTAGTTAATTTTCTGCCTATAGGTGTAAATTAACCTAGTTTCATGAAGTTTATGAGGGATCAAGTTTCATGCCATCAGTTGCAAATATTTCCACTATGAGCCCCATAATAGGTTGTGGTTTTAAGGCATGGAAATCGGTTGTGTCATGACGTATTTTGTGTCTCTTCATGAGACTTGTTGATGCAAAGTATTGGACCCATGAAGGTTAATCAAGGATTGCTAAGGTACGCATTGTTTAAATCTTATGCTTGTAAATCTTTTCAATTTGAACTATGATTTCGGTTTAGAGGATGAAATTTGACTACTAAAGTTTCCTTTGGACATCGAAATTGAAATGATATGAAATTGAATTTGTTATGGATGCATAAATTCATGATAGATGCACATAATTGTTTCTAGCAGATTACATGACTTGATTTAAATCGGGTGCAGACATGTCTAATAGCCACCAAATGATCTAAATTTTCGATATGTTCAACATATAGATGTCTACTATCTGCCTGCAAATTTTCGTAATTTTCTGCCATGTATGTTAATTATGGTGAATTTACTAGTAACCCATGCTCGTATGTCTAGTTTTACTGGCAGATTGTGTTGGTCTTTTTGAGATGTGACTTTAGACAACTATTTTGACCCAAAACGGCTTTATATTTTTATTTTATGAAGATTAGTATCTCTATTTTGATCAGTACAAATTTGGTAGCAATCAAGCTTATAAATTAATTATAATTAATTCTAAAGTAAGTGTAACTCATTGCTGAAATTCTGTTTGACAACTTTATGTTGGTTGTAATGTCTATTTTATTATATCCAAAATATAAAGCAGTTTTATTTAGGTACATCTTTGAAAGAGTGTTTGCCCAAGTGGGAGAATTAGTGAACGAAAATTGGGCTTCACACTCGTTAACTTATTTGCAAGTATAAACTCTAAAAACTTAGTGGGAGTTGTTCTAAAATTTTGAGCATTAAGTGGACTTGCATGAATCTATTAAAGCGTTATTCTATCTTCCAAGAATTTGTGTTACTTGAATGTCTATAATATGTTTAAGTTGCACGAATGGATACTTGGTATATGCGTACATTTTTCTGTTATTTGCAATCATCTGGATTTCTTGGTTGATCATTTGTTTTGAGGCTCATAAGGACTTAGCATAAATGTGGAATTATTAATACATATAAGATGGTTGTTGGATGAATGTTTTTTGTGTAATAGTGGTGAATGCTTTCATGCATAGTTGTGCCTTTCATTGAGGTAATATGTGTTCATTGATTGAGTAAGGTTATTCCCAAAGGCATATTTTCAAAGGTATGATTTAAGTATTGATTTTCAAATTAAGTAACGATGTTGCAGATCAGTGGGAGCTTGAGTTTTGTGTTAGTAATGCCTTACATTTGCAAATGACCTATAAGGTATGTATAGAATCCATGTATTTAGTTTAATCTTCAGTTGGATTCATTAAGTCACATTTTTGTGTGCTAGTCATTTATCTGATGAAATATATGTCAGATATCAAGTTGTTATCAAACTGCATACTAAATGGCATGGCATGGTCTATCGTCAGTTGTGAGGATTTCCATCTGCCCGCAGGTGTTAGAAATCATCATTAAAGTAACTGGTAAAGTGCATAGATCAGTGTCAAAAACATGTTAATTCATCTGCTTATAAGTGTTGGATTAGTTTGTTTTACGAAGCTTTTGGGTATTTTACTTGGACATGTGCATATTTGGTACCTTCAGTTGTGTCCATTGGCTTCAAACATTGTCTATGTGCTTGTTATTGGTCTAATGAAAGTGATGCGTGATTGTTTTGAAATGTATTCATGCCTGCATTATGGTGGTTTCATTAGATGAAGGATATCTGCATTGGTAGATTTAAGGCTTCGAAGAAGCATAAAGTGTAACTTATGAGTTACAATAAAGTGGACCTGAGATGATATAAAGTAAGACCTTTTGGTTAATTTAAAGTTTCATGTCTTGATCATAATTTGTGCTTCATGTGAATGAGGATCTTAGCATGTGTGATTATGAAGGTCCCGGATTGTGTCAACCCTACAACCTTGTTAGTTCCATGTTGAGAAATGCATTTGACAGAAACTGCATTAAGGACGAGATGTAATCACTGTTACATGGCCACTAAAGAGACATTAGTCTCCAATCTCAAGTATAAACATGAATATTACATTTTGTAGACCAAGTGGGAGAATGTTGGATTTATCCAATATAAATCAACCATTAAGTGGTCTACTACATGTAATAGGAATGTAATATTGGAGAAATAATGTTGATTGTGATTCAATCTCTTAAAGATATTAATCCTATGTCATGTGTCTTATATTGAAAATAGGATTGATGGAATCCTTAATTGACTATAATTATGATACTTAACTTAGAGGCTAAGAAAGTAAGTTTAGGTTTCCTTTATGGATGGAAACCCTAGCTTTTAACCTATATATATAAATACCGGTCCCTATAAGCCCTAGAACACACAACATAATGCTTCTCATAGAGTAGTTGTATTCGGCTAGGTGTTTATAGAAGATCTTGGTGTTGCCGTGCTCTATTACTTTTGTGTTCAATTTCCATGGTTGCCATTGGAATCAGGTTAGTCACTCCTTCGTTTGTGTTTTAATTGTATAACCTTACAAGGCTAACATGGTAAACTCCATCTCTTGATCTGGTGGCAATTCAGGAAAATCTTTAGGAAACATCTGGGTATTCATTAACAATGTGAACATCTTCAACTCGGGTAAGACTTTCATTCTTTACGGTCACAAGAGCAAGATATCCCTGATAACCCTTAGAAAGAAGCTTCTTAGCTTGAAGATAAGAGATTAGGCTATTAAGTAGAATGAGAAAACATGAGAAATTGAATTTAAACTAAGAGGTCCATTTTTATTCAAGACACCCTCACAAGGGACATTTTGGTCACTTCAAACTTGTTGGGAATAAAATACATTTATTTAAGATACTGGTTGTAACACGAAGATTTTCTGCACTGTAGCTGTTGGATGTGAAAATTCTCACCTTAATTTCATGAAGAAATTTAGAAGGCGAGTAGAGAGAGACGATTACTCTTCAATATATGGTGTGTGTTGTAGTGTGGGTGTGGTGTTTTAGAAAAGAAGAAAGAAAGAGAAGGCGTCGAAGTTGAGAGAGAGCGTTGGTTGAAGTCGAGAGAGAAAGGGAGATGAAGTCGTTGATTCGAGAGAAAAGAGAACTGAGGTTGAGTTTAATTGAACTCTTGAGATTAAATCTCAAATAGTGCGACCTTATAATGATTTATAATCTTATATATTGTATATTTCAAAGGGAAGTGTTATTGGCACTCCAAAAATCTCATCCTACACTTCTCACAAGTGTATTTTTCTTTCTAAATATAGAGTTTGGAGTGTAGAATGAGAAATTTGGAGTGCCAATAACAATTCCTATTTCAAATTAAAATTATATATATTCTTATATTTGGTTCGGTTTGGTATTATGAAGATATTAGATCCCAATACCCGTATCTAACATTCGGGACTTTGTTTCAATTACCAAATGGTTTGGTTTTTTATTAGCGCGATCTGTATCGATTCGGTCTATTTCGGTTTTTTTTTTCTTTTGCGCCCTACGTTGAATCATCTAAACCATCATATGCAAAGAAAGAAAGAGAAATTAACTTCTTTAAGCTTGAGAGTCTACATGTAATCTGCAAAGGCATAGAGGAGAGAGGGCGGGAGAGAAGGGTGAAAAGAGCATATTTATGCGACTTTAGTAGTCTGTTTCCTTGCATTTTCTTAGTTAATTTCCATTTATTATAGTGATTTAGTTTATTTTTGTGTGTTTGTTGGTTCAAATGGCAAAAGTGGCAAAAAAGTGCATTTTGGAGCAGTTTTGGGTTTGGAATGGATAGCTTATGAATGAAGCAAGGTGGATGGACAAATTTGAAGTCAAAAGAGGCTAGGAACATGCTACAAATTTGGAGAAACAAATTCAAGACAAAGAAGATAAGGAAAGAGCAAGAAACATGAAACCTTATCTAACCTTATCTCATCCAACATTATCCACACTAACCTTATCTTATCTCATCCTATCCTAATCCTATTTCATCTTAATTCCAGCTGCAAGGGGGAGCTATTTTCAGTTTAGAAAGCATAAAAACCTGGTTCTACAAGGCCTACCTCTTCTCCTAAAAAGGTGCCGCAACAACCCTTCTAGAAGCTCTAGAAGCTGCCGCAGGTTGCATCCTTGTTGGAGTGGGTTGTGTAATCCTTTTTCTACATGAATTTGTATCATATCAATCCCTCTCCAATCATGACAATGTGCTGCATCCCTGCCCTATAAATACCCCATCATTCTGCCGCAAAAAGAAGAACACACAGAATAGAGCAATTGAGAGATTTTTAGAGAGTTTCAAAGGTGTGCCATAGCAAGGAGAAGGAAGGAAGGGAGAAGCCTTTGTGTCGTGCCTATGCCCAAGCTTTTGGGAGTGCTGGAGCGTCTCTGGGGTGTCTTTTATCTTTGTTTTAGTTTTACAATTATGATGATTTCGTTGTTAATTTCTGCAATTATGTGGAACTAATTTCTTTTTAGTTAGAGGTGAATTCAAAGCCATGAACATATATGTGATATGAATTGATTTCCTCCAGTTATTGTTTCGTGAAACATGAATGCAATTTACTTATTTGTTTTATTGAGAACTTATTCTTGTGTGTTGATTTAGGAGGCCTACTTAGTTTGCATGCATGAATTTGATGCTAGAATATAAGGAAATTTCACCTAATCGTTATGAACTTATATTCATGAGTAGTGGAGGTTGCTAGTCATGATCGCGTTAAGTAAATTCCTGGCAGGAGTATCATGTTGTTCATAGTTACGAATGCCTTGTCAATGCTTATGATTTTCATAGAACTTAATGATCTTTGATATGTATCTCTATTATGCAGTTCATAGAGGGAGCTTGATAAGAATAATTTGGTTGCGTTGCTGAGTCCAATTCAATGAATTTAGGAAAATCTGAAGGTTAAGTTGTGCTTCTCACGGTTAACTTGGGGCATTGTCATTTATGGTTTAAAGAAATAATAACTGGAAATCGATTTGTGTTGCATATGGTGCATGTGTGGAGAAGGACCTTCTAGTTAGCCTTTCACCCCTTAAAACACCCAATTTCGTGTCTAACCTATTTAGTTTATTTAATTTCGTCTAAATTAATCTCCCCTTTAATCAAGTGTGTTAGATTAGTTAGAAGCGTGTTCAAATTTGTCCAATTTAGTGTTTTGAGTCTGTTTGCTAGTGTTTTGAGTTTTTATTGTCTAGTTGAGTGTTTCTAAGTCTAGTTTTGTGTTTTTGAGTCACATTTGTGTAGATTAGCATCCCTAGTTAATCCCCAGCCTAGAACGATCCCTACTTTCATATACTACAACTATCTTAATAGGGTTTGATTTGTGTGTTAGTTTCTATCACATCAAAGGGCAAAGAAAAAGGGTGACAGGATGGGGAACGAGATGAAGAAAGAGAGATGTTTGTACTTCCCATAAAATGGGGGATTGGATACAATATTTACATGAATTTAATACAATCATCATCAGACGATCAGATATAACTCATGTGAATATGTATTTAATATGATTACAACTTAATTAACCGTCAAGATGATGATTGTATTAAATATATATAAGTATGGTAGGCAAATTTGTAAAGTTGTTGGATTACGTGAATTTAAAGTGCCGGCTTTTCTTTTAGTGCCCGCGTTGGCTGCGTAAAATATTCTTCGTTCCATGTAGTGTTTCCAGGCTAGACATGCCTATTAACTTACCACATTCTATAGCACTTTTGTAAAAAACGCTATATTGCAATGCTACCAATATGATAGAACATAGTAGTGTACTGCAATACGTTAATTTTATTGCGAAAGCCTTGTTTACATGATTGTGCTGTATAATACCACCATAATAAAGCTAACACTGATTTAACTAAAGTTTACACTATAAGGGATTGCATAATTAAAATCTGGAAAGTTAAGTCATTATGATATTTATTTCATCATATATACGTTCTCGATCGTCGTCTACGAAATCTCTTGAAAAACTGGGAGATCAACGTCCCATGCGGTGCAGAGGTTTCAGACACTACGTACATACGTGCATGGACCTAGGATTTCATCAAGAAGTTCATCAATTTCTTCTCCCGTCACAAGTTCATCAGTTTCTTGGTGCTGATGTGTTACAGTTTGATCAAATTCCATTGGATTGGAATCACCAGATGGGCCCGCCTCGTCATCATTCGCCATCTTGATTTTGTAATGCTTCCTCGTCGTGATCTTAAACTTGCAGCTATTTTGCTGCATCTTTATCTCTGTACCCTTCTCGTCGTTCTCGATCTTGATCTCCTTGCCCTTGTTCATCCTGCGTTGCTGACCGTCCACTGTATGTACCTAATTTGTTGGTTTTCCTGACTTCAGCATATCAATATATACAATCAGCGTTCTCAGAAAAATAAATTAATTAGAATAACACTTATAGATGAAATAATTTTACTTATACCTCAGTTAAATACATTAACACATGCATGACTTGTTCACAGATATATATATATATATATATATATATTATATAGAGATACATACAGACATCTATATAATTCTTTTCATCCTTTATGAGGGAATGCACAGATCTCGCCCTAGCGAATAACGTATACATAGAAAACATTAAGAGAAGAAGAGTTTGAAAAATAAGCGGTTGTGGTTGTACCTTGTAAACCTTGAGGTTATGGATAATGGTTTATATGAGGAGGGGTTTTTGTTTTACGAGTATATATAGAGTAGGAGGGTGATAAAAAAGAAGTAACGATATATAATGGAGTCTAACACAAGGTAAGTTCCGGGAAAGACACTGTTGCTCGAAATATGCACACTAATAAACTTAAGAGGTTAACTTTTATTATTTTTTTGAAGTAAGCTATACGTACTGTACAGTTTTGGGCTTAGTACTATTGATCAATTAATATGGTAAGCTATTATGTCAATTAATTTTATTAGTTATTTCAATCCTATATATAACTTGAAAGATGATTCAGGAAACTAAAACTTTTTTTTGGGCATTTTTATTTAAGACTTCTTACTTACAAGTGATGATAAATATGACCAGACCATAATACTATGTGGTAGAGGACAGCTTAATAAGTGGTCATGTTCTTGCTATGTTATAGTGATAAGTTGTAGAACTTTCGGTTACAAAAATGCGTATGTTTGAAAAAGTAAAAACTAGTTAACAAATTTAAACATGCGTCATCTTTTAATTGAATTGTTTAATTATTGAACATTGTTATGTGACATAACAACCCCGTCACAATTTTTGTAAGAATATGAACAAGGGTGATTTGAAAAAAAAAAAAATTATTTTCCCCTTATCTTTGATAGGGCAAGCATAGGCGCGTTAACCGTAAGCCACGAAGGCACCGGTAAACCAGCGTTCTGTATCTCCTTCACAAGCGAGCAGCACCCCACTAATCACGGTGATCATGACTCTGTAACCATCAATGTAACCTTGATTGTATTCTTGCATGATATCTTCTTGATATTGCCATCGAATCTTTGCGACATCTTCTTCATTAAGCTGAGAAGACTCCAATTGGATTTTCTCGACTCGTCACACTTCCTCTCGGACTACGTCCAAATTCAATTGAAGGATGAACCTGTGCAACGTCCATCAATGATGGTTCATTAATGTCCATTGATTTAGACTCCTTCCCCCTTCCCAACTACGAATATGATAGGAGGCTTACCGGGATCTTTTTCCCACGAACTCCACTCTGATGCCAACACCCTATCCACCTCTTTTAAACGCATCTTCAAGGTCTCCCTCTCAGTGTTTCAAGTCTGCCCTGCGTCCAGCAGCAACTCAAGCATATCATTTCTCTTCTGAAAATCCCGCTCATCTTTGATCCTCCTGCCAAATTCGCTCTTATAAGTAGTCTTAAGTTTGAAATTCTCGTCTGCTTGGGTTCGAATCAAAGCTTCAGTCTAGGCATTTGCCTAAGGAAAAGGTACACAGGGGCAATGATAAGAAAAAGGAATACATAAATAACTAGCAGTATGGAAGGTTGAGTAAGCTAACCGCGTATATGCTTTCGTAACACTTTTCCCTAAGGTCATTCGGAGTCATAATCCCTTTGGAATCAGCAAGAGCGACAAATGAGCAAATCAAAGCCTGAGCTATCATGCGTCACGGAGACCACTTGCATCTGGAGGGAGCGGTTCTGACCCAATAGCGGGCCTAATCACCAAGCAAGGCACCTTGATAGGTACTCCTTCACCAATACCAGGAAAAATGGGTGGCTTATGAGGCGCCTGGACGTTTGGATCCTCAGCCAGAACTTGACTACCAGGGGTAGCTGTAAAACTAGAAGTCGGAGGTGTAGATAGTTACGGTTGCTTCCCCAATAGCCTTTGATATGATGCTGGTACCTCAACCAGAATGGACTTGTCCCTCTCTCCACTAAAGGTTGCGGGGGCTTTCTGTAAATTTTCTCTGGTCGAAGAAGTAAGGTCAACAATTTCAGAACTTTATCATGGCAGACTCCAGGATCGCTTGCCAACCTTGTTTTCTTCTTGGATGCTTTGGCCGGAATCACGTTCAAAGCCACTTCCTCAGCTCCTTCTCTTCCTCTTCTTTTTCTTTGCCCCATGAGTACCTTTAGAACGTTTTGAAGGCTTCAATGCATCTTGGGTTGGAACCCACACTAGGTTAGGAATAAGATGGTTAGAGTAGAGGTCAATGATGTCGTCTCTCCTGTACACTCTCTCTTTGTGGTGCGCTCAACCACTTCCAACTCCAATGTGGAGTAAGAATGATTTTGAAGGCCTTATCTATAAGTTTAGGGCGACACCGGCCAGGATTATGATCATCAATTTTGTATAGAATGTCATTTTCGGGCTTACAAGGAACTCTCGGCTCAGATATATCCACATTTGAGTTCACTTCCACCAAAAAGATGTCTTTGTAGTAGTCCTTGTCATGACACGGAAGATTGATGACGTAAGCAGGCCGCCGAAGCATGGATCGAGGTTGAAAGAAGTAGTGAGTATCGACGTTCTTCTGAAGCTAATAAAGAACGCGAAATTCAAACAAGCCTAACTCGACATGATACCACTCATTTAGGAGGCAGGAGATAATTCGAATAGAGGTTGGAGTGAGATTGTAAAGACCAATTTGATGTGTAAGAATCTCTTTCCACAACGACGACAAATCGAATTTTAACCCTAAATCAAGATAACAATGATGGATTCTAGTACAAGAACGAAAGGGGTCAATAGATGGGGGGAAGTTTTGTGGCCACATCATCCGTATCTTCCCACCAGACTTGACATCTATTAAGGAGATGACTGTGACCTATAAGAAAAGCTTATTTTCACCCTTGTTACGAATCCTAACCATGGGAGGTTTTGGGTTATCTAGGACTGCAGATTCAACAGTTGGGGTGTAGGAATTGGCGGCAATGATTTTGTTTGAATATGAAAAGGATAATAACGACAAATTGAAAATTTGAAGTGTTCTTGAAATAAAAAGGGAAAATTTGGGGATTCAAAGAGACAATGCAGGTTGTGGTACGACAAGTATTTAAAAGGGATATTTCAAATCATCTTGTCGTCGAATATGGACCGGTTCATTTCGAGATCAACGGACTCGATTGTTATTAAAGGAGATTTCTCGTTTTTTATGCGCACACAACAAACTTAATACATGATCATAACAGGGTTAGAAGCACAGAGTTCAAGGCAACGCATCCAGGACTAAAGACGCAGCCACTTCAAACCCAAAAGTCACATCATTTACAAAGAATTTGTAGACTAAATGATACGTATTCCAGCTTAGTGCGATATGCATGATTTTTGTTAACAATCCATCCTCAAGGGGAACATGTTGCCTTTCATATAGATAGTTAGGGCTAATTGTGGGACCATGATTTTTCAAGGCCGGAGTAAGATTGATCCGAATACTGTTATCTTAGAAGTTCGGTCATGGACTAACTAGCTTCGGGCGGAGCTATATCAGACAGAGTAAGGTGCCACCATCACTTTACTCCGGGGCACTAGACGGAGTCTTAATGACTCTGCTGGATAACCATGCTTGTTCCACAAGACATGCGATCTGATCTGGATATAGACACAATTGGATCCTATAAGTCTTGGAGTCCCTATAATCTAGGGATAGATGTGCGCTGCAAGTAATCACAACTTTTATGGAGGTGCAACATCTACTTACTCAATATCATCTAGGATTTTCTCGACTTAGAACGAGGATTCTATCCTAAAAATATTTCTCCCACAATATAAATACACCCACCTAGGGTTCATCTACGATAACACAATCTGTACACTTTGAATTTTCTTGTCCAGTGTTTGAGTCTAAAATTATTCACTGACTTGACCGTTGAAGAGCCTTTGGTTGATACAACCCCCTACGGCTTGCTAACGTAGTTTTTCTGTTTGAAGGTTGCTCAAATTTATGCCCAACCGCCCCTTACGGAGGTACGCATATTTGGTTACAACAGTTGTGAATATATTCCTTCCTTGATCCTGCATCTTTGCATGTATTTAGGCTTCGCTTGGGACTTGCGTGACTATTAGGTTTCGAGACTCAATTGGGCTTGCTCATGATATTTTTTGAGCCTCAACATTAGCCCCTTTGATTGTTTGGCCTATGAGAAATCTTGAATGAGCTAAGCAATCAAACCAAACCCAAATGAATATTTTAAACATAGCTTTTATGATGGGACTTTTCCCCTTCACGTGTGGCAGCAATAACTTCCTGCAGTTGTGTGCCTTTGTTTCTTTTACAATTTAATCATCCAAAAGATTCTGGGTATTCCTTCACCAACTGCCTTGATAACTCATCCTTTTTAGGACAAGTAATTAATTTGTCCATTCTCCTTCTTTTTCTTCTTTAACTCATTTTTCATTTTCAAATATTTCTTTGCTTCATCCTTCTCCCTCTGTCGCTTAGCTCCCCTTGTGCTTTAAATTCCCACTGCTCCATGCTTATGCTTTGCTATGTTTGACATTAAGATCCTCTCTCAAGTAAACAAAAGCTTCACTCTTCTTCTGTATTTTCCCTTTTTCCTATCGGTTTTGATAGTGAATTTGAACATGCTTATGCCTTTTCTCTATCTTGCGCACCTAAGAGATTTTAGGGTTTTGCTCTTCATAGGGAAGGGTGCGATTTTCCCTGGGGAAATTGAACTCATGCCCCTTAGTGGTTTTCGATTTTAGGTCTTTGTATGCTTGCCCATTGTAGATTTCTTTTCGCTTTTCATGTAGCACGATTGTTACTTAGCTCAGCTTGACTGCTTGCTGGTGTATACTTGAATAAGATTAATGATTTACATTATTTAGCTTGGCATGATTTCGTGATTTCGCATAGTATATTCTGTGTAGATATCTGCGTAGCATGCTTTCCTGGTTGAATCTCTCATATCTTATAACCTTTTAGCATGGCATACATAGGGAAAAACATATGCACTTTTTGTGATAACATGTATGGGAATTAATCCTATATTAAAGTCTGAGGCTTTCGTGTGTATGTGCTTGAATCTTAGAAATTTGTCTTCCTTGGGCATACTTGCTTTGTCTTCTTAGGACAACTCTTACTTCTTGTTTTGTGCTGCTTATTTTCTATGTATTTGTACATTTTGTCTCACGTCATGTGACAGGTCATGGAATTTATGGTTCGATGTTTGTTTTTTATACGCGTACCATGGTTTCAAGTTCTTCCAAAACCTTGGTGGATGAATCATTTTCAACTGACGATCGGCTTCAACGTGGCAAACTGCTTCCCTTTTTCAGCTTTCAGAATGATGTCTTCAAAGATGTAAAGCCTTCCCTCGATTCGGTGCCTCTTATTGATCCCAAGTATAGTTCCAGTATATTTCAAATTTTCTTGCAGGGAAGCCACTGGTTAGGCTGATTGGGTTGATACTGAGTTAAAACTTGTCAATCAGTGTGCCACCTTGAAAAAGGCTAGGGTTTTGGATGCAGTGTTGTTGATTAAGCAGCAGGTTGTTCGGTTGAAGCTCGATTTCTTCTGCCACGTCATCAGACGGTGGAACATAGAGACTCATATTTTCATTTGTGCATAAGGGGAGTTTGCTCCTACGTTAGAGGATGTGGACAACCTTCTGCATCTTCCTATTGTGGGAAATGTAGACCCATTCTACTATGATATCTATCGTGCAAATGTCGAAGTTTTTAATGTCTTGAAGAAAGGCGTTCCTACTTCACCGAGTAAGGTTCTTCGGTTCAACGAGTGGATCAAGCACTTCTGCTAGAAAAATTAGGAGCCGAATTAAAGGTTTGAGGCTATGTTGTGTCTGTGGCTAGGCTTTTTATCTTCTGTGATAACAATGATACCTTTAATCATCAAGTGATCCCATGGGCCTTGGCAATCGTGTGTGGTCACGTAGTTCCCTTAGCGCATTTATTCCTTGGCCTTTTATACCATGAGTTGGACGAGCTTCACGTTCTGGAGGAACAAGTCACCGGAAGCGCTTTGCTAAAGAGTTTTCTGTGCGCTAGCATTATGCAGATTTTCGGGAACACATCATAAACTTGAAGATTAGCCCTACCTTTGCAACGCTGCTAAAAGTTGCTTTGTCATCGATTCTCCTTCTTATGTGCTTAAGAGATTTCCACTAGCTTGTTGATGGTTCGAGAAGATATTTGAGAACAAGCAGGGTTTTTTGGAACTTCTGGACGATGTGAATAACTTCGTTTTTCGTCCTTATGTTATAGTCTCTGAAAGCTTCGAGTCTATTATGTTTTTCACAGTGTCGTGTATGTGAGGATGCTAGTGTGAAACTAATCCCTTTGTTTGAGAATTTGGATTTTCCTTCCCTTACTGAGAAGTCGTTATCTTTGTTGGCTCCGTAAGTGCCTTTCTTAGTAGAAGACAGTGAGGAAAAGAGTGACGTTTATGCTCATTTCTAAGTTTGTCAACAGTTTGGCTTTGAACATCGCGTGTCTTTATCGTTTCCTTCTATTGATGTTGCTTCTACAAACAAGCTATTTTAGAGTTCTGTTTATATCCTTTCTGAGCATCTCCATCCCTTCCACTATATTACCAACCAGACCTGTGTGGATGGTATTTCCAAAGCTTTCTCCACGTACTAGGGGAAATGTTTCTTCGCCATTGCTAAGTTTCATGGTGACTGCTACCAAGGTTGATTTCCGCCTTTCTAGCCATTCACGGCTAGTGCCTAATACCGCAGCTACAACTTCTGGCTTGAAGCGTCACTGTCCTTCCACAGCTGAAAGAGGGAATGTCTTTGTTGACTCTTCCTGGAGCGTTAAGAAGAGCCGAACATCTGGTGATGGCAGAGGAAAACCTAGTGGGCAGGAGAAGAAGACGACCCCAGACATGTTTCTTACCTCAATTTTCGTAACTTGCCTTCCTTACTAGATTTTTCTGAAATTTTGGATTTTGTGGGTTAGGTGGCAAGGTGAAGCACTTTAAACCCAAACTGGTGAAAGACGGCCATCCAAGTAGCAGTAGATCTAATGCTTCTGGCACGCCTAGGAAATAAAAAAGTTAGGGCACTTGGTGAAATCGAAGATAGGTAAAACTATTTTCTATTATTTATTTTCCTTCGGTGTTTCACAATTACTTGTTAACCACTTCTTTAGTTGCAACCAAAGCTCTAATGGCTCTTGCTGGTCCTTCTCGCAAAGTAAGAGGTGCTCAGGTTTCCGCATCCTCCGGTACTCCCAACCTGCAGAATATCTGGACATCACCGATGCGAGCGAAGAGGAACGAAACACTGGTGATGTCCCTGATGACGAGGTGGTCGATGAGGATCAAGAGGCTAAAGAAAACAACAACATAAGTGTGGTATTTGACTCGGGAAGTTGAAGGTATCCTCAGGCTTCTTTTTGGTAAAGGTGTAGATGATGATGTCAGTGAAGAAGAACCAAGTCGCAAGAGTGGTGGCAAGGTGACTGGTGGCAATGTTAATTTTGATGATTTAAGTAAGTATGGAGAATGTAGAGGTCTTTCTCTTTTCCCTATGGGTATGTTTGTGTGGCTTTTGCAACTGTTGGTTCCTTTCTTGATATTTTGATGATTACATGTTTGCATATACGTATATGAAATGGTTGATCCTCACTTAGCATACTTTCTCCATATTTTTGCATGTGTGCATGTATGGGCTTGTTGGCTTGTTGAAGTTCTGTTCGAATAAGTCTAGTGGGTTATGATATCTCATACTCCTGTCTGTTAATTCACCCTTCAAGCTTTTCTTGCAGGTTGATGGCTTAGATGGCTTCTTTTCTTGTGTTAATGGTTATAGGTGGCAGTATTTCTGCGGACAATGCTTAGGCTTCGATGATTAGGCCTCATTCCGTTGTCTCTTCTCCCAAAGAATATGCTTCGATTCACGAATGAGCATTTTGGCATGAGGTATCAGAAACGGTGCCAGGATGCTGAATTCGATCAAAGAACTGCTTCCTCAAGGCGTAACCTTTTCTTCTCGCGTTGGTTTTAGAGGCATGAAGGTCCGTTCTGGGCTAATCTACGTCTTGGGCAAATTCTTCGAGAAGGTTGGTGACAAAGATGTGAGCTTGATAGACCTGTTTCCCTACATGCGCGTGATGGTGCTCAAGGAACTTAGGGTTCTGCTTTATGACATGGAGCACACTCCTTGCTCAGAGCCTTCAGAGCATAGGATACTGTGTTGGCATGATATGATCAGTTGAAGGAATAATTTGTGAAAACAAGTTCATTTGAGTAACATCTATGTATGCAATTAACAAGTAGAGGTGGAATCATGCTTGTATGCACCTAAAAACAAAACTTTACCCATGAAATTCAAGGTCTAATAGTTGTGGTGAACAAAGACTCAACTCAAATCTTAAAGAAAAAAGTTGAGAAACTTTTATACCTTTGAAGCACCTTTTTGCTTAGCAATGGATATTCACCTATGTGAGGGCCTTTTTTCCTTAGTCTCCTTGCTCCTTGGCTCCATGGATGTGGATGGAGGAACTTTGCTTATTGGCTCTATGACTTCTTGGATATGGATGAAGGAATGGATTCTCCAAGTTCCTAAGAAAGGGAACCTTTAAGTTTCCACACCAAGAAGAGCATTGAGGAAGAGATGAGTGACCTAGGAAGAGATGGGTGCTAGTCCATTCTTCCTAGGGTGGCCGGCCCCTATGATAACAGTTTTCTAGAGAGAGCTTTTTATATTTTTCTCCTTTCTCTCTAGAAAACCCCTATGATAGAATAAGTTATAATTTCCTTTCTATAGCCACTTACATTGAGTGACATAATTGAAATTAAAAACAATTCTCCCTCACACTCTCTATGGCCAGCCATGTGGGTTTATTGGGCTTTCATACCCTTTGTGTTTTCAAGTTGTCATACAACTTGAGTTATTGGACTTGACATTTGAAGCCTATTGGGCATTGAGGCCCAAAACTAACCCGAGGTCTAAAACGAACTTATTCGTTTGATTAATTAACATATTAATTAATCCTAGCCATAAATAATTAAACCATTTAATTATCTTTACTTATCTCCGTTGTTTCTTCAATCTCTACCTTACGCGGCGTATGATCTATTAGGTTTCTTTTAGAGAGGCAATGGGCGATTAGAACTCTTCAAATCGATTGTGAATTGAAACCTACTTCTCAATTCTCCCTTTAGTGATTATACACCTTTAGGGCTTCCACAAACCATGAGTGACACATAGCAGTATGTCATGGCTACCCAAGCTAATCACAAGAGGTGGAGAACTTATTCAGTTTAGGATTACAATGTAATACAATCTTTCTCCAATACAATACTCTTGACCACATTGTTTGATTTGATAGTTTATCCATATCTAGTATCCAGTGTAATTCTCCTACTTATATGATTAGCTTGAATGTGATTTGGAACAAATTTCTAAATCTTATTCATGCTTTGGCCAGAGATGTTTAATTATATCATAGAGTATTCTCCCTTAAACAGTATGAAGGTTAGAGATCCCTTGTTATGCATTCACTTGCCTCTATGGCTAAGTGGCTTAACCTTAACTATGCCATGAACACCCTTTGACGACTTTGACATAGTCAAATATCAAGGACCTAACCGTAAGACAACTACGATGTCTCATGTCAAAGGACTACTTTGCATTATCCTAACCATGAGTTTCATGTGACATGAGTATAAGAAGTCTTTGTTGATCGCGTTAAGTGGACTCATTCTCTATTGAGCACCTACATGCTTGTCTTGGTGTCAATCAAACCAATGACTCGAGATTTGTCACTCTCTCTAAAAGAAGACATAACACGTACTGATCTTAATGGACTGTCAATGCCCAATTGGCAATCCTATGATCAGGAACGTTTAGGATATGTATACGAAAGATAATGGTCTCATGAATCTAACTTCTTTAGATCACATTCTCCCAATTACATATTCCTTGGACTTATCGTTTAAGCATATAATCTTTGCCCTTTATATTAAACTAGATTAGTGTAACATGTGAAATGTCCGTAAAGTATCATCATATGATTAGCTTTAGGGCATATTTCCAACATCAGCGACATAGTGGCCTTAGGCGCTCATGTGAGTTCCTTAATCGAGAATATGGAGAAGTCTCATGACATCAAGTTTGGGCTCCGTCTTGAAAAGGACAAGGGTATCTTACGCTAATTCATTAAAGTGAGTGAACTGGAGCAAGCCATTGAGCTGCAGCGCAAAGAGTTGGAGGTCGAAAGGCTTAAGTTAAAGAAGATAGTTTGCGGGAGCTTGAAATAAATAGCGGTTTGCCTTTAACTTGTCGTGGATCAGTTGCATGCCAATACCTCCAATAGTTCTCCACATATGTAACTCACTACGTTCAGTCCTTGTTTTTCTCAAGCTGTTTACTTTACTTGGTTGTTAGCACTTTCCTGACACTTGGTTTCTTTTTCTTGGCAGAGCATGAATCCCAGGATGTTGAAATATCGAACCATGAAGACTTTGTTTTGTTACTTTTTTTACCTTTTGATGAAATTTCCTTTTGAACAGCTTCCTCTGTTTCTTTATGGTCTTCTACACTTTTGTTAATTGGACTTGGTGTGTTGAACACTTTTTTCTCTTTTGATTTGAATATTAACCCCTGATATTGAACTTTGCATGATGTTTGGGGTATTTGAACTTGCAATGATATCAGTATTTATTTCGTATATGTTGGAATTTGTTGAATGAAATTTTGTTAGGCTTTGAGATACAAGTTTGAGCTTCTGCTAGCTTGGAACGAAATCTATGATGTCTTCACCCTCATATCCCCATTCTTTAGCTTGGGGTCGTGGTGTATCATAGCTTTGTGGCTTGGGGTATTTGCACCAGAAAGTATTTTCCATATTTTCGGAAGGTTCCCAAACAGCCTATAGTGGCTTGGGGTATGTGCTACATGGGTGGTATATGTCATCATCTCTAAAACATGTCATAACAGCTACCGTCTTTTTCTCTCAACGTTTAACTAACATGCTGGCCTTCCTCACTACCTCTAGGAGCCTTGAAAACTAGGCAATACCAATGCTCTCTAAGTATACCCTGTAATCAGCGACGATGTTATGGACACAAATCTCCATGAGTGCTTTATCATCCTTCTCGTCGTAGCAGTCAAGGGCAAGATCTCAGAAATGCTTGATAAAAGTCACAAGATCTTCCTGTGTTTTTGGCATATGTTGTTGAGTTAAGTTGTCGTGACTTTTTTCTTATGCTGGAAGTACTTTTTACAGAACTTGCATGCCAGCTCTTCCAGGGTTCAGATGGAACTTAGTGTGAGGGTAGTGTACCAAGTATAGGCACAATTGATTAAGCTATTTGAGAACTCCCTAAGACGAAGGTTGTAGTCACCAGCATGAAGACCCAAAGTGTCAATGAAACAACTTATATGTTTGTTAGGGCTACCTATCCTCCTGTCAAAAATGACAAGGTTGAGAGTCTTATATCCCTTAGGATATGGCATGTAGAGAAGGCTAACTGGGTATGGTGGTTCAGGAACATACTTCCAGTCTTTCGAACTCATGTCCAACTCTTTTTCTAGCATGGTAATAACATTTTCCTGGGTAACAAAGGATGGCATATTTTTAGAACCTTTGCCTGCAGCAACAATTGACTCTTCTTAGGAAATCTTTTCCTTAGGCGTGCAGCCTTTGCCACTGGCTTTCTCACTTGGCTTTGGGATTGAGTTTTTTAGCTCCTTCACATATGCAACAATCTCTTTTTGGGCTTCACCGAAAGCATGGATCGCTGCAATGATGTCTAGCATGGTATACTTGTCCAGGTTTTCCTGACTTTCCTAGTGTTGGCTTTCGCGTTGAGACTTGTTGAGTTAGGAAGCAGCCTTGCCTGCCTATGAGGCGTTGCCACTCCTAGTTGTGTTTCTTTTGGACCTTGGAGCCATTGAATCAAAGATTGTGACTTGTCCCCAGTGAAGTCGCCGATTTATGTTGGGGGATTTTTAGGTCAAGACAGACTTAGGCTTTGAGAACGTCCATTGTCTCCCTTGGTTTGGTTTCGTACCAAGTCCTGGAATATCTCGAAAGAGTTAGCTTGTCTTAGGAAATATCCCCGTTAGATTAATGACTTGAAAATTAGCATGATTAAGTAAATAATGGCTTACTTAAGTGAGGCAAGGTGTGGAAGCTAGAAGTTCATCAAGTGAGGAATGATTCATTCCTAAGGAATATCTAGTTATGACTTGTTTCTTAATCCTTTTGCTCCCTAGTTCTTCTGCTACCCTCTATTTCAGTGCAAAATGGCTAAGTGCTGCCAACCTGTGAAACTTGCATCATGCCTTCCCAAGACACTGCTTTCTCGAGTCAACTTTCAACGGGTGCTACTTTTGGTAACGCACCTCATGGCTTTCAAGCGTTGAACTTCTGCATGAGCTGGATGGAGGAAATCAACCTTTGTCTTCATTAAATGCCTGCTTTGCTGAACTTTCAAGTGAGCTTAGAGCTAAGATTTGGTTTCTTTCTAATTGGATTGGTTAGCTTGCTAGGGAAATGGGTAAACTAATTGCTAGGGAAATGGGTCTCTCTCAATGCTTGCTTATGTGGGCTACAAGGGTTATGAGCTTGGATTTTTGGGCCCCCAAGCAGCCCAAAGTCCTCCATAATCTTGACTGCACATGGGTCTAATAAACTTATGTAACCATCCACACTACAATTCACTTGACAAGCCTGAGCATGTGACTTGGGTTTATTTTAGCATGACGAATAGGCATGTGCATGGCGTGATTAATATAAATTCTGGTTTAATAACCGTAGCATGACATGATTGTGAATATATTCCTTTCTTGATCCCACATCTTTGCATGTATATAGGCTTAACTTGGGACTCGCGTGAAAATTGGGCTTTGAGACTAGGTCGGGCTTGCTCAAGACATTTTTTTGGGCCTCAACAGACATTTTTTGTGCAAGTGAAATCACAAACATGTCCATGGGGATATTAGTTTATGTCACTACTTAACACTTGTAACTTCATAGATGTCCAATTTTCAAAATATTAGGTAGATATTTGAAATGTTTTTAAAAAATTGGTACCAATATGAAATCACCTTGAAAAATTGGATGATTATCCGTACTTAACCGTAGAGGTGGGTTGGGAAAACTGAAAAGAAAAAAAACCAAATCCGAATACTGAACCAAAAAAAAAAAAAGAAAAGTTAAAAAGAGGAATAAAAAGAATTGAAAGCGAAATAAAGTAAAATTAAAGAGAGAAATGAAAACAAAAGTGAACTTTTTGGAAGTGAACCCCCTGCTCTGTTGTAATCCGTGACCCTTCTGGAAACAACCTCCGTTTGCTTTCCCCTTCCTTCCAACTTCTAACCAAAACCCAAATCCGAGCGCATCACGCAAACCCAAAAGCTTGACCTGTTAATCATTAATAGGTCCAATTTTTTTTTTCTTCTTTTATATATGTTTTGCATTCAATCGTTAATATTGACCACAAACAAACCAGGATTTGATCAAGCCTCACGATCTTCAATCAATCAATCCTCAACCGTCTGATGATTTGATGACTCCGGCGTTGGCATTCGCCGGCGTTTCTGGAGACCAGAGCTCCGGTGCACCCCCATCAGCAGCAACAAGCAAACCTCAATATCGGTCAGATTTCTCGGCCCTTCTCGTTTGATTAAACTGGGTTTTCGTTGCCAGATTAATCCGAGCAATATTAAAGTTTGTCAAGCACCATGGACTCGTCAAATTCGGGGATGCACCTTCGAGTTCGAAGGAGTTAAACTCCAGTTTTAGCTTCAATAGCCCGCCCGTTTCACGGCAGGGGTCGGGGCTTTCGAGGCCAAGGCTTGTGAAGGTGAGGAGGGGCTCGGCCTTTCAGGTTTTGAAGCCGGCAGCCTCTCAGGAAACTGAGTTTTGTCCCGGATTTAATCCGTTTCGAACGTCTTTGGAGAGTTGGAATCCAGTCTCATCCGGGGCAGAAGCCGGAACTTCAGCTTCTGGGGCATTTGGGACCCCTAAGACTGGGAATGAGGCAAAATTGTTTGGGGCCCATAGGATTGATCCGACTGTGAATTCGGGGAAATGGGATTCTAGTGGAGGTTTGGGGAAAGGAGTGACTGATGAGATGAGGAATTTGAAAATTGGGAGCGGCAATGAGTTTTTGAATACCAAAGTGGGTGCTTTCACTTTTTATGCAAGAAGTTTGAATTCAGCTCCGGGATTGGATAAAGGTGGTTTCGTTTTTGGAAATGGTAATAAGAAGAACTCTAGAATTGATGAAAGCATTGTGTCAAAGCTTCCCAAGGATATGAGGAAATTGAACATTGAAGGTGCTGAGAAGCGTGAATCTGTTGAGGCAGGTAAGGATCAAAAGTTTAATTTCAATGCTAATGATAAGACCAAGTTTGGTTCGGGTAGTATCGACAATGTGGGTGGTTCTTTGGGCCAAAACGTGGAACCAGAACTACCAAATGAGTTGAAGAAGAGGTTGAACATTAAAGAGACTGTGCAGCTGGATCGAAGTACTGACAGGCCTTCTGCCGATGATGTGAATAAGTTTGCCTTTGGAAATAGTAAAAACAATAGTTATTCATTAGCCGGAACCTCAGAAAATGTACCTCCAGATAAGATGAAGAATCTGAACATAAAGGATACTTTTGATGGAAGAAAAGGTGCTCTTCTGTCATTTAATCTACCTAACAACAATTTGGTCACTTGTTCAGTACCTAAAGTTTCAAATAATCTTATTCTTATTGATGTAGATCTGGCTATGGCTACAGAACGTCTGGATATAAATGAAGTTGATGCAACAAACAGAGAAGCAAAAGAGGGCAGTTTTGAGTACCGTCACGATGGTAGTGTTGATGCTGAAGGCACTCTTGAAGGATCTATATCCGAGGTTGAAACTGAAGGCTTTAAGTCTACAGCTGAGGAGTTAGACTTTAATGGTGATAACTCCCATACTTGGGCAGAAACTGAAGCCAGTTCAGGCACATACTTGGAGAGCCATGATACTGACGGAAGGATACACATTGGTTTCCCTTCAAGGACAGACAATAGAAGTGGGTCTAACTTTTCCTCTGCTGCCTCTTCTGCTGCTCAAAGTCAAGTATCTGCATCAAAACGCCTCCAGAAAAAGAAAATTCTGGAAAAAGCGGGTCAAGAGACCAATACTGTAGTTCCAAATGTTAAGATTCCATATGAATCATCTTCTTCACAGTTTTTTTGCCCTATTCTGGCACTTCAGCACATATGTCACCGGGACATTATCAGAAAGTAGAGTCATCTAACCCACAACGCAGACATGGAGATAATTCTGGAGTGCGTAAGGAACAGGAGTTGAAGCAAGAGACTGTTTCTTTCTCTGCTGAAGCAGCCGCAGCTCAGGAAGCATTTGAAAAGTGGCAACTACGGTCAGAAGTTATAATCACTTTAATCATCTTTGTTTATGTTTAAACTCATTGTATGACGTTCCTTTTAGTTATATTTGGGCTTCTGCGTGGAGTAATATACCTCTGTGCTAGAGAGTAGCTTCTTTTTGTTGAATGTGATACATTTCCAGGGGAAACCAAGCTTACTCTAATGGGGATCTGCCTAAAGCTGAGGACTGCTATACACAATGAGTAAATTGTGTTTCTAGAAATGTGACATCTAGAAGTTGTCTTAGGGCATTAATGCTATGCTATAGCAACTGCTTAGCAATACGTATGAGTCTTGGAAGAATAAGAGATGCACTTGGGGCCTGTATGATGGCTGCTGCAATTGATCCCAACTTCCTCAATGTGCAGGTTAGAGGTTCCAAGTGAGTATCTCTTTACTATTTGATATTTTTTCTTTGGAATTTCCATCATGAACTTCTGCACTAATGCAGCTTCATTTTTCATTCATCTCAATTTCGGACATAAAATCGGATGAGTTATGCAAACATCTCATGAGATCTAGTACGTTTTTACTGACAGTTCACTTTACAATATTTAAACAACTCTTGGTATAATTCTTGGTTAATTTTGAATATGATTGATTGCTAGAATTTTGTAGTTACCAGCAAATGTGCAATATTGAGTAGTTGATCTTGGATTGTATGGTTCTAATTAAGATATTTAACTGGCTCTCAAATTTCCACTTCTCATAATTTGCATCTGTTGTTGTGCTAGTTTTGTGATTAGTCATATTTGATCTCCTATTGAATGTGCCTTGTTGCTTTAATTTTTGAGTTCGGGCATAGAATTTCTGTGTCACAAATCCATAATTGCTTTTATTTTCATATAATAACATGAGCTTCCCTCATTGCATCTCTTCTTAAAATTGTTAAAGCTGTTATCTTGCTCTTGGGGAAGTTGAAGGTGCTTCACAACATTTTAGGAGGTGCCTGCAATTAGTAAATGATGTCTACGTGGACCGAAAGATTGCAGTAGAAGCCTCTGATGGCTTACAAAACGCACAGGTATGTTAAAAGAATGATTGAGCCTGAGAAAACTATAACCACAAAATATATTGTTGACACGTTACTGATACAGGGCGTGGGAGATTCTTTATTTTATTCTACTCTTAATATTTCAGGGTGAGGAAGTTGAAAGGATTTTATAATTTTTTTCAAATTCAATACGTTTACATTCTTGTCAGAATTTTGCCTTCATGTATTTGTACCACATGAAGTGACCCTTGATCCTGTAAACTGCCGTTTTCCTTTTACTAGTAGGGGTTCTCGTGGTTCCTATGCCGCCACGTTTCCTATCCTATTTATGTGGCTCGTTTACTAATTTGTAATCGAAATAAGAGGACTTGAGTTGATGTTGATTGGAATTGAGAAGTTGTAATGGGATATAGTCAGAAATCGAATTCCTATTATAGCTTTTTACTAAATTTTTTTGGAATCAGTTAAGAATATTGATTCCATGAAAGTTATATACTAATTTAGAAAACCAATATAATTACTAAAGTGCTTCATTAAATAAAATAGAGAATTGTTATGGGCATTCTCAAAATTTTTAAAGTGCACTTTAAACTTTTTATATTTAAAAAAAAATAAAAAAAAATAAAAAAACTCTTATGAGACAATGTAGGTTATGGACATGTGCAATAGGTGCCCCTACACAAGCCCCAGTCCTAAGAACCCCATAAAAGATGATATCTTCTACATATCTACCAACTTGGTTTGTGATTTCATCGCTATAAATTTTTCTAGATTCTGCATGTGAATAAGAGAAATGTGGTATCTATATGCATAAGAGGAGTCTCTAGTTCAGCTCTGCCATCATTGCGTTTTTATTTATTTATTTTCTAGATTTTTGTTGATTTGAACTATAACTCTCAACTTACAACTTATACTCCATTTAGATCCCTTATTAATGCAACTATAAACGTATAAATTAGCTTTGTAGCAAAAAAATTTATACAAGGGCCCATTATTATCTTCCGCACAAGCCCCTAAAATCTGAGAATTGACACTGTTATGAGAGTACACAATTAGATTTATAGTCACATCCCGGCCCGGGCTCCCACCACATTCTGGGCTCGACTCTATCGTAGCATGATATTGTCCGCCTTAGGCCTTCACCACGCCCTCACAATTTTGTTTTTGGGAACTCACACAAGAACTTCCCAGTTAGTCACACATCCTAGGATTGCTCTCGCGCAAACTTGCTTAACTTCGGAGTTCTGATGAACTCCGAAGCTAGTGAGCTCCCAAAAGGCTTCATGCTAGGTAGAAATAGAAATATACATATAAGGCTTACAGGATCTACTTCCCTGGACGATGTGAGATGTTACATTTATGAAGTGTCAATAATGATTGCCCCCATAAAATATTGTATATGTTAATACATAGAGATAATAAAAATGTCTTTTTTTTTTTCACCAAAAACATTATTTTAATAAAATTGTAATTTAAAAAGAACCGAACAAAATTATTTTAATCACGAGCCATATATTTGATTCTAATAAAGTTTTAATTTTTCTTCAAAAGTGTTTTTAATTAGTATGACACTTTGTGTATGAAGTAGTTTTTTGTTTTTTTATATTTTATTTTGGAGAGAGAAGTTGGAGAGAAATGTGAAAGAAAGGGAGTGAAAAAGAGAAAACGTGGGAATGGAGAGATGTTTATATATATATATATTTTTTTTTGTTTTATAAAATTAGAGATATGCTATGATGACATATGGGTGAAAAAAAATAACAAAATTTGGTATGTGCAAAATTACATTAATGCCCATATTTTATTTTGTGGTATAAGACTAATTGCCGTTTCACCCTAGGGCATTGTTAATAGGTAGTTAAGATAAATAAAATTATTACTATTGGAACCACATTACTACTAGCCTAGGCTAAGCTCAATCCCTTCCTTTAATGTAGTTAATATCGTTTGTTAAAAAAAAAAAAAAAAAAAAAAAAAAGGTAAACTTGGAATTTTATAAATTGTATGACATCACTCATAATAATAATAGACTTCGGAATCCGAATTTTACCTCTCTCCAAAGAATTAAATTTTACCAAAATGAGAAATTGAATTCCTTATTTCATGTAGACGCCCGTTTTAATTCCTCCTTGTCTAATAAACAGATGAATACTTATTAACCATAATCCAACTTATTGTCTTCATTTCCATTACGAATTAGTAAACATACCATTGGTGCTTCGATTTGAAACGATAACATCTCCAAAAACGCCCAATCCCCCAACCTCCATATTTGAAACCAATGAAAAGAAGAGGAAGAAGAAGCCTTGACTTTGGGAAGACACATAATTGTTGATACAGAAACACCTAGGCACTTTGAGAAGTTTTATTTTTTGGTTAACAAAGAAAGTTGAATCCTCTAGTACAACCAAACCCATTACAATAAAAAATAAATCAAAGATTAACAAACCAACTAGAAGATCCCACATCGTCTAAGGGAGTGGATCCTGTAAGCCTTATATGTATATTCTCATCTCTACCTAGCACGAGGCCTTTTGGGAACTCAGTGGCTTCGGGTTCCATTGGAACTCTGAAATTAAGCGAGATCGTGCAAGAGCAATCCCATGATGGGTGTTCCACTGAGAGGTTCTTGTATAAGTTCCCAGAAACAAAACCGTGAGGGCATGGTCGGGGCCCAAAACGAACAATATCGTGTTACGATGGAGTCGAGCTCAGGATGTGATGGAGGCTCGGGCTGGGATGTGACACCAACACTAGTAATAGCCTCCGTTATAAAGTTTACCTCACGATAAATATGATTTGAATTCACATGGTGAAACAAGGACGCCAGACAATGGCTATCTTCAATAATAGCTCTGAGCCTCCATGGTGTGCAAGACTTGTTCTGAACTGCATCAATAACCAACTTGGAATCTACCTCCACACTGATCTTCAGAAATCCCTTTAATTTTACAAACTTGAGAGCATACTGTAACGCTAACGCCTCAACCACAAAAAATGTATATTCTCCAAAATTCCTAGCACCAACAATAATAGGGCAACCAAGCTCATTTTGAATCACAAATCTAGCAGCAGCAAAGCTTCTAAAAACAGACCCATTAAGTATAAGTAGTCACCTATTTATATAGTAAATAATAAATTAAATTAAATAAAACAATTGTGGAGGCGCATGCCCTTCTCGCAGCCCATCTACCGCCTAGCAATATTTAGAATCATGTTCCAATCTTTTCTTAAAATGATAAAATATTTATCATCTACTTTCAGTATACCTTAAATCAAATATTAGAGATCAAATGGGGCCTAAATTATGTTATGTATGTTGGAAAATAAAAAAGAAAATATTTAGGATTTGATTTAATTAGTGATTTCATATGATTTAATTAGGGTTTTGATATGATTTGATTTGGTCTAGGTTTCCTTGTCTTGTAGACAAATGATTCTTTTGATTTATTTTCTAGTATTGCTCATTTGTAATCTTATAAATACTTCCTTATGAAGAAGAATAAATTATTGAAGTAGTATTTGAGAATTGTGAGATTGTAGAGAATTCTAAATCTACTCTAAACCCTTTATTTTCAACCTGGTATCAGAGCAGAGTTCGATTCTTGATTGCACTTTGCAATTAGTGCTTCCCTATGGGTGAACGAAGCTAATTTTCTTCGTGCACCCACATGCTATGAACCTGAGGGTGAAGATTTTCTACAATTATTAGAAGAAGATAAATTTTTGCTACCATGAAGAAGAGAAAAAAGGAGGAAAAAAAAAGATGGGAAGTGTTATTGGCACTCCAAAAATCTCATTTTACACTCCTCAAAAGTGTATTTTTCTTTCCTAATATAGAAAGTTTGGAATGTAGAATGAGATTTTTGGAGTGCTAATAACAATTCCCAAAAAGATATTTAAAAAAAAAAAAAGATATATTTGGTTATTGGGGCTTCTGAAAAGAGGTGTTAGTTTCAGTTGGGCTTTCGAAAATATTAGCGTTTGTTCCAACTGGACTTTCGAAAAGTGATGTTGGTTCCAACATATCAAGAGATTTATTTATTGGGCTTTCAGAAAAAGACATTCATTCCAATTGGGCTTTTGAAAAGATTAGCATTAGTTCCAGTTGGGCTTTCGAAAAGAGGCGTTAGTTCTGAAGATTATGGTTTGTTCGTTGGGCTTTCGAAAAGAGACGTTTGTTCTAATTGGGCTTTCGAAAAGATTGGCGCTAGTTCCAATTGGGCATTTGAAAAGAGGCGTTAGTTCTGATGGATTGTAATTTGTTGAGCTTTTGAAAAGATTGGCGTTAGTTTCAGCGTATCAATGAAGATTTCCTTCTTGACAAACTCATGATTTCACATCATGAGTTTGAGAGGGGGTGTTGGAAAATAAAAAGGAAAGTATTTTAGGATTTGATTTAATCAATGATTTTATTTATATGATTTAATTAGGGTTTTGATATGATTTGATTTTGTCTAGGTTTCCTTGTCTAGTAGACAAATGATTGTTTTGATTTATTTCCTAGTATTGCGCCTTTGTAATCTTATAAATACCTCCTTATGGAGAAGAATAAATTATTGAAGTAATATTTGAGAATTGTGAGATTGTAGAGAATAAATCTACCCTAAACCCTTTATTTTCAACTTTGTAAGGTGCCTTGTATGCATGTAAACCTAAATTATGTCACTTCAACAAGTTAGAGTTTTATATGATTTCACTGAGTATCAAAGGACTTGATTAGTAGTATCGTCTCAAACAATGAGAAGAGATTAAAAAGAGTAATGCAAGAGAGATCAAAATTTTAAATCAAATGATGTGTCACTACTAAGAAATAAGCATGTTAATCAACGCTTAAATAATAATTCAATCATCAATCACCACATCATTTAGTTTGCAAATTTAATCTCCCTAATATTATCTGGTTAAAAATATGCATTTTTGGTCAAACTATTTTGCCTCAATTTTAATTTTGGGCAAAACGATTTTGTTTATGTCAATTTTATCGGACTAAAAAACTATTGATTATGTGTACACACGCTAAAGTCATATGAACGTATGAAACGGGTATAAATGAAGATGTTTCAGCCCAAGACGTATGAAAAAAAGCGTATACTAGTCTAATCTTGAAATTAAGCTACCTTGAATAAGAATTTTCCAACACTTGTCGTTGTTCAGATCACAATCTAGTTTAATTGTCATTTTGTACGCGGAGTCTAGAGTTTGAAATATGGAACCCCGGCAGTTTTGGACAGTTTTGGAGTATAATGGATCTCAATGACTTTTCAAGGAAATTGGAAATGCCGACGATGGCTGCAAGAGGGGTGCTGACTTGGTGCATCTTTCTACAGTGATCAAATCTTTAATACGCAACACAATAGTAAATTCCCTACATAACCATCGGTGCGTATCTGCCACAATGAAAACTACTTTTGAGAAATTAAGAACTCGTTTTGAAATATTTTTAAACTGATTGAAAACGTTTTTTTTTTTTTTTTTGTGAAATTTTTTTGAAACTAATCCTTAGTAAAAATTCAAGTAGATCATGAAAAAATACTTTAAGTGTTTCTTGCAAAAAGCAAGAAGTACATATTTGGTAGTTCTTCCAAAAAACACTTATTATGATTTTAGACTTCGAAGTCAATTTCACTAAAAGCACTTTCAATCATTTTACAAACACTTTCAAACGAATCCTAATTTATTTCACATGAGGAAAAAACTATATATGTGTGTGTGTGTGTGTGACTGATTTGTTCAACAATTAGAATTTATAAATCAATGATTCACGCAACGTGACAAGAATTATCCTCATAGAGAGGCGGCGAATATGAGTGTAACATTGATAAATTTATGGATTTTATTTCAAAGACATGGACCAAACTGTGATGGACGTTAAACCACATAGATAGATGGATTGTGAAAATTGACCACAATTTTGTTTATTTATTTAGGTTAATCAATTTCACTTGAATTGAAACACCTCTTCCTAACTACGCATCTGGCAGGTTTTCATGATGTTGTCATATTTTTTATGCAACTGCAGGTAGTCATTGTCATCAGTAGTTCACGCAGTGATTGACGGGATAATGGGTCGTTGCCTAATTGATAATGGGTTTGGGGGAAAAAACTCTATATTACTAAGGCCTATATATATAATCAATATATGTTAGTTAAGTTATATATTTCTCCAATAGCTTCATGCATTTTTCCAACATATATAAAACTGGAAAAGCTCTCATGGCTTCCATATTGCTATTACTTGTTGTCTTGATGCCAGCCCTGCAAATAACAGGTCTTGCTTACTTTCATGCCTGTCTGTAGTTTGCATTTTTACATATATACATATATATATATATATATCGTTTTTAAATTTTTTTTAATTATGCCTTTTACAATTTGATTACTGTTTTCTAGCTTAATTGATTGGACTGACGTGAGTAATTTTCTCCAACAATTTTGTCGATACTATATTTACATGTTTTAGTTAAGAGACCACTTGACATTTATTTGGTTATTGATATTTAATTATTATTTTTTGTGCTTGAGATGCGAGGGAAAGTATAAAGAAGAAAGGAAGGGTGAAGTGAAATCAACTTGAAATAACTTTTGGTTTTCTTTTTGTATGCCCTTATAATTAATCAAAATTGTTTTCTAAGATTGGTTAGAACGGAAATTCTAAATTTTTATATTTATGAATCTCTACAAGATAATTGATGAATGTCAATTTATAAATTATTGTCTAAATTTGAAGTTTATTTCTTTCATTCAAATTGAGTATTATTTTACATCTCTCTCTTGTACCAACCTTCAACCACTCTTCTTCATTCCTCATTTTCACCATATACGCTCCTAATAACTCAAGCATGAAAAATAAAAACTAGATAATTTTATTTTTACAAATAACTGAAAATCCATGCAGCAAAAGAAAAGAGTCTCGTTTGGCTCTCTTCTGTTACTCTTTTCTATGGTGTTGCTCCAATTGTCAAATATCTTATTTAGATGAAATTGTAGCTATGGACTATTTAACTAGAAGTTTCATCCTTTCAAATATTTCTTACGGGAAATTCTACTTTTTTCTCTCCCACAACCTAAAACTCACCACATTTTGGATCAAATCATCTACTTATTTCAGGTGCACAATCTGTTGGTGTTTGTTATGGACGAAACGGCAACAATTTACCAGCTGAAGGAGAAGTGGTCGACTTGTACAAAAGCAATGGCATCGGGCGGATGAGGATCTATGAACCAAATGAAGCAACCTTGCAAGCCCTAAGAGGTTCCAACATAGAACTCACTGTCACCATCCTCAACAACGAGCTTCAAGCCCTCAATGATGCTGCAGCTGCAACTGCCTGGGTCCAGAAGAACGTACAACCCTATTCAGCTGATGTTAAATTCAAATACATCGCTGTTGGAAACGAAGTGCGCCCCGGTGCTGCAGAGGTCGGGTTTCTCCTGCCTGCCATCCAAAACATCCACAGTGCAATTGTAGCAGCCAATCTGCAAGGCCAAATCAAGGTCTCTACAGCAATTGACACAACTCTTGTGACCAATGCCTACCCTCCCTCCGATGGAGTATACACTGACCCTGCAAACCAATTCATAAAACCAGTCATCGACTTCCTCGTCAGCAATGGGGCCCCACTCCTTGTGAATGTGTACCCTTACTTCAGCTACAATGACAACCCTGGTACCATAGACCTTGCCTATGCCTTGTTCACTTCACAAGGGGTTGTAGTGCCAGACGGGACTCGATACCCTAGCCTCTTTGACGCTCTCCTGGACGCTCAGTACGCAGCTCTTGAAAAAGCTGGTGCACCAAATGTGGAGATAGTCGTATCGGAGAGTGGTTGGCCTTCTGAAGGTGGAAATCAAGCAACCCCTGAGAACGCAGCCACATTCTACCAGAATTTGATCAAGCATGTGACGAGTACTACTGGGACTCCAAAGAGGCCTGGTAAAGCTATAGAGACTTATCTTTTTGCAATGTTTGATGAGAACCTCAAGGCAGGTAATGCAGATGAGAAACACTTTGGAATTTTTACCCCTGACAAACAACCCAAGTACCAACTCACATTTGGATAGAAGGAGTCACAGAATCATGTCTGATGTAAGTTTTAGTTGAATAAGGATGCCTTGTGCCCAGTTCTCTCACCCCATATATATGAGATACAATAAAAAGAATACACATGGTTATCATGAATTCGGATGTTGATGAAGTTGTTCTTGATGATATTATTGTTGGAATTTGATAGCTATTTTGTTGATTTCTGGAATTTCTCAATTTGGTTACGAATTTGAGGGAGGAAGAAGATAAGATCAGAGAGAGAAGAATGTATTCTGTATTTGTGAACATTAAAACCAAATTGAAGAAGATAGAAATTTTTAACTGTTAGAGAAAAACAGAGAGCTAACAAAAAAAAAAAGAAAAGAAATGTACTTGTTTAATTTCTGCTCAAGAACAACAAAACAACGCCACCTAACATGTGCTTGTAAAAATAACCCAATCAAATGAAAAAAAGAAGAAGGTACTTTCTTCATCATATAATAACAATAGAAAAAAAGAGTGTATAGGGGATGGTGGGTGTCAACGATTTTGGAGAAGGGTTGCCGGCATTAGTGTCACATCCCGGCTCGGGTGGGACCACTTCCCGGGCCCGCTCCACCACCGTAGCACGATATTGTCCGCTTTGGGCTTACCATTCCCTCACGGTTTTGTTTTTGGTAACTCACGAGTAACTTCCCAGTGGGTCACCCATCCTGGGAGTGCTCTCGCGCGCTACTCGCTTAACTTCGGAGTTCCTACGGAACCTGAAGCCAGTGAGCTCCCAAAAGGCCTCGCGCTAGGTAGAGATGGGAATATACATATAAGGATCACTCCCCTGGGCGATGTGGGATGTCACAATCCACCCCCCTTAGGGGTCCGACGTCCTCGTCGGCACACCACGACCAGGGTTAGGCTCTGATACCAAATTGTCACATCCCGGCCCGGGTGGGACCACTTCCCGGGCCCGCTCCACCATCGTAGCACGTTATTGTCCGCTTTGGGCTTACCATTCCCTCACGGTTTTGTTTTTGGGAACTCACGAGCAACTTCCCAGTGGGTCACCCATCCTGGGAGTGCTCTCGCGCGCTACTCGCTTAACTTCGGAGTTCCTACGGAACCTGAAGCCAGTGAGCTCCCAAAAGGCCTCGCGCTAGGTAGAGATGGGAATATACATATAAGGATCACTCCCCTGGGCGATGTGGGATGTCACAATCCACCCCCCTTAGGGGTCCGACGTCCTCGTCGGCACACCACGACCAGGGTTAGGCTCTGATACCAAATTGTCACATCCCGGCCCGGGTGGGACCACTTACCGGGCCCGCTCCACCACCGTAGCACGATATTGTCCGCTTTGGGCTTACCATTCCCTCACGGTTTTGTTTTTGGGAACTCACGAGCAACTTCCCAGTGGGTCACCCATCATGGGATTGCTCTAGCCCTCTTCTCGCTTAACTTCGGAGTTCCTACGGAACCCGAAGTCAGTGAGCTCCCAAAAGGCCTCGTTCTAGGTAGGGATGGGAATATACATTTTAGGATCACTCCCCTGGGCGATGTGGGATGTCACAATTAGGGTTAGGTTCACTTGATTAAATAAAATGGGTGTAGAGAGAGACATTTTTGCCGTTTGCATTTGGGTTTATAAAATTGTTTTTTTTTTTTTTTTTTTCAATTTGTTTAAGGGTGAATTTGGAAGTTTGGTAGGCAAATTTTTCTAGTTGGGTGTAAAGATAAGATAGTTGGGTTCAAATAAAATTTCTCTAACCTTATTTATACTTCTACATAAAATAAAGGTCTTAGAATAAAACTAGGAAACATAATAAAATATTAAACTAGCAAATAAAAGGTTTCCTATTTAAAGTCAAATTCGAACTTCTCGGAAAAACAAACTTTTGACTAACCAAATCAACTTCCATTTGGTCTATTTCAAAGCTTAAGATGTCCCCAACAAATATTGGAACCTTCCTCAAAATATGTCATCTTAACCTCCAAAATACCTCAAGCATCTAAAAAAGTTAATCTAGGAAAGCTGCGCTGGGCCTTCTTTTCTTTGCCACGGTCAAACAGCTTCGTAGAAAAATCAGGAATTTTGACATAATCATCTTGAAAGACTCACGAACATCCTCCAATTGTAATTACTCCAAAATTCATCCATTTGTTCACTTTATGCTCAAGAGGAAGTCAAATGTCCTACATTGAAAATATATAACAAAGTATCAAAATCCTACCAAAATAACCAATAAATTATAACTATCTCGCCACAGTGGGTAAGAGAATTAGAGTACAATGATTGGTTGCGTTATCAAAGACGAACCTAGAAGTGTGTATTTGTACTAGTCAGGAGAGAGACCAATTTAGGATAAAATCCTTATTCTAGAGGATATCTAGAGGTAGATATTGCATCATCTTTAGGTGCGTTATTACTTGTTGCGCACACAAATTCATAGATTGTAGGAACTTCAAGACATAGAGGATCTAGCTGATTCCATACCGGATCAGATCCCCGTGTCTTGTAGAACAAACATGGTCATTCTCAGCGAAGTCGCTCGGACGTCACCCACTAATAGGAGCATATTTATGCGACTTTGTTAGCTTATTTATTTGCATTTACTTAGTTTCTATTTATTATAGTGATTTAAACTATTTTTGTGTGTTTGTAGGTCCAATTGGCAAAGGTGACAAAAAAGGGCAAAATGGAGCAATTTGGAGCAATTTTGGACTTGGATTGGATAGCATGTGTATAGAGCATAATGGATGGACGTTTTGGTGACAAATGATGCTAAAAATGTGGTACAAATCTGGAAGAATTAAATTAAGGCTTGGAAGACAAGGAATCAGCTGAAAACAAGGAGAACTTATCCAACCTTATCTTATCTTATCTAGTCTTATCTTATCTTATCCCATATTATCCAAACATTATCCTATTTAATCCAACATTATCTAAACTCGTCCCCAGCTGCAAAAAGGAGTCCTTATCCTTTTCTAAATCCTTCCCATCTGATTCTAAAAGTCCTAAAATCATGCAAACAATGTAATTCCTTTTCTCCTAGAATTGTGCCGTGCTCTGTCTTTGTCCTCCAAGGATTGGTGCCGTGAGTCTGCATATATATAAGTTACAATGTGCCGCAACTTGGGGGGATTATTTAGAGAGAGAGATTTAGGGAGAAAATACATAGTGCCGTAACTTTGCAAGGAAGGAAGGAGAAGAAGAGCTTGGAGCCTTGCCTATCATCCAAGGCTTTTGGATTGATGGAGCGTTTCTAGGTGTATTCTATCCTTAGTTTTAGTTCAATGTTTGTTTTAATTTGCTTTTCAACTATGACAAACATGTGGAACTAATTTCGTTTTAGTTAGAGGTGAATTCAAAGCCATGAACATACGTGTGATATGAATTGATTACATCCAGTTATTGTTTCATAAATCGTGAATGCAATTAAATTATTTGTTTGATTGATATAACTTATTCTTGTATGTTGATTAAGGAGGCCTACTTAGTTTGCATGCATGAATTTGATGCCAAAATATAAGGGAATTTCACCTAATAGTTATGAACTTATATTTATAAGTAGTGGAAATCACTAGTCATGATTGTGTTAAGTAAATTCCTGGTAGGAGTATCATGCTTTTCATAGTTATGAATGCCAAGTCAATGCTTATGATTTTCATAGAACTTAATGATCTTTGATATGTATCTCTATCATGCAGTTCATATAGGGAACTTGATAAGAATAATTTGATTGCGTCGCTAAGTCCAATTCAATGAATTTAGGAAAAACTGATGGTTAATTGGTGCAGTTCACGGTTAACTTGGGGCATTGTCATTCATGGTTTATAGGAATAATACATGGAGATCGATTTGTGTTGCATATGTGTCATGTGTGGAGAATGACCCTCTAGCTAGCTTTTCACCCCCTTCATTCACCCCAATTTAGTATCAATTAGTTTGTTTTTTGCAAGTTACTTAGTTTTAGTTTTAAAATTCGTTCAAACATGTCCCCTGTTAGTATTTTGAGTCAAGTTAAGTCTAGAATTCGTCCAAGTCACCCTTTAGTTCCTGTTTTGAGTCAATTTGTTTGTTTTGCGCTGTTTTGAGTCAGTCTGGTCAGTTTTGAGTCATTAGAGTCTAGTTTTGTGTTTTTAAGTCTAATTTGTGTTGATTAGCATCCATTCTAATCCCCGGCCTAGAACGATCCCTACTTATGTATACTACAATTGTCTAAAAAGGGTTTAATTTGTGTGTTAGTTTCTACCGCATCACCCACTGCTTCGAAAAAGGATGATGGTGGCACCATTGCTCTATTAATCCAGCTCTGCTTGGAGCTGTTGAGTGTATGACGTGACTTCTGAGGTAACTGTATTCCAATCTACTTACTCCGGGCCTAAAAAATCATCATCCCGCGATTGCCCCTAACTATGTATCTAAAAGGGACATGTTCCCTAAGGATGGACAGTTATCCAAAGACCATGTCCTTTGATATGATTTTTACCACTTACACAAATAGGGTTAAAATCACATAAAATACTTGTAAGAGTATAAGGATGTTGTAGTATAGATGCTCATGCAAGGTCGTTCTCCACAAAGATTATTTTAATAATTTATGTAGAAACAATTCCTAATTAACTACTTAAAACTAAAAATTGAGAAAAAAGATTTTGAAATTGGGTAATATTAAAAACGAATTTTAATTAAAAACAAATAGTAAATTCTCCCAAAACTAATATGGTGAAAGAAAAGAGTTTTAAATACCAATTTATAAAAGCACTAGGGTTCCACCATCACCTAGCAAGCCTATGTATTTTTACCAATTACTTATGATCTACACATGCCACTTTGAAGGTTAGGTTTTCCTAATATATATTCTACTTGGAACCTCCAACATAGAACGTATATCTAACATGCAATCCGTTCGGATGTTCGGATCAAATATGAACATGAGAGACTCATTATATTTTATGAAAACCCTTTGAAAAACTATGCAACCCTTAAGATGTGGTGTTCATCTTAAGTGAAATTACAATTATTAATCACAAGAAGCCGGTGTTAATTTCAGGGAACCTTTCGACCAAAATTGTATCAAATTACTTTTCTAAAGATCCTAACGGTGATCAAGCATTGAGACAATTAGACAGTTTAAAACGGTGATCAATAATTCAAAGCATGCATGCAATCAATCATAACTATTTAAATAAAAATTATATATTCATGCTAATGTTCAAGGCATCACCCTAGCAACGGATTAGTTATGCATATTCATAATTAAAATCATAGAAAACATTATTATTATGAAGAAAAAGAATGAAAACACCTTAAAGTAAAAATCTGAAAATCTTCAATATCCCTAGCCTATTTCTCTTTGTCTCGTAAAAGAGAAGATACCAGACTAGGGCCAACCAAAACCATTAAATCCCATCCTAGACATCGCACAATCCCTAAAAACCAAGTCTTTTATTCCAACTAGGAAACTAAATAATAATAAAATATCTTAGAAAATAAAGTCCTAATTAAGTTAGGAGAATCTACAAGGTAACTGTCCAGTCACGTTTTAGCCTCAAATATCCTCCAAATCCAGCCCATGATAGCTCATTCTAAAGATCGGAACATTCTGAACACATCTCCAGAGGGCCATGAATCCATTAGAGGTGATCTTGGGCTCCAAAAACACAGTTCAAGCCCAAAATGTCATGTTTTCAGCACCACACCTTGTTCCTTTATTCTATCACCAGAAATGAGACACAAAAGAAAGACCATGGGATCGAGACAAATATAAAACATAAAATGTTAAGGACTTCATATCGGATGAACAAATAAAAATAAAGGATACTACCTGTAGATCTGAAATAACCTCCGCAACATTGAGTGTTTAAGTGAGACATAACCTGGTTCATGACAAACATATTATGAATAATATTCTGTTTTGATATGTGTAGGAACTCCAGTTTGGCCTCGATGCAAAGGTAGAAGACATGAACAGCTCGGATGTTTATGATCCGACTTCCATATGAAGGTAAAACTAATGCCGGAATTTGTTTGGTCTGTATAGATTTTTATTTTGTCTCTACATGTACTCATATTGGTGTTCTCTGTGTAGGGTATGCGGATCCATGATAGATCCGAGAAAAAGGAGAGTCAACAAACTAGATTCAAATGGACAAAAACAGCAAAGGCCTCTAAGAGTCCAGATCTATGCATCTGGGAGGTAAAATTTCGAATCACTGCAAGTTTAGTTGTTGTAAACTGTAGTAATAGCTGTACTCAGTTCTGTGGTGTATGGATCTATGATTTAACTGTGCTCCTCCATCCATGCATCACAAAACTAAGCTACAGAAAATTAAATGTTCAAAATTTTGCTTTAGTCCTAGATCTCCAACAACCACCCCCAAACTTGCATCTTTGAATGAACTCATGTTAATTGCTTTAAATTCCAGCATAGTGTAGATGTGAATGTAACCAATATACGCGATAATTAAAAAGAAGTAAAATCAACTAGGTAAATAAAAAAAAAAAGCAACAGATTTTTTTTTTTTTTTCTTGCAGTATCGAAGGGTGACTCCACATATGGTTTCAACCTGTGACCATTCACCTTGAATGTGTTGCCTTGAGCCTCATTAGTTATTTCAACTACCCCATGAGAAAAAACTTTAGTAATCAGATATGGCCTAGTCCAGTGAGATTTTAATTTCCCTGGAAACAACTTCAGCCTTGAACTATATAACAAAAAATTTAGCCCTGGCTGAAATTCCTTCCGTAAAATTTGACTATCATGAAATGCCTTAGTTCTTTTCTAGTAGATACAAGAACTTTCATTGGCAGCCTGACGAATTTCCTCCAACTCATTGAGCTGCAATTTGCATTTTTCCCCAGCTGAATCATACGAAAAATTAACTCTTTAATTGCCCCGTAAGCCTTATGCTCAAGCTCCATAGGTAGATGACATGCTTTCCCATAAATGAGTCGAAATGGTGACATCCCAATAGGAGTCTTATAAGCTATTTTGTAAGCCCACAAAGCATCATTTAATTTTAAACTCCAATCTTTATGTGTAAAACCAACTATATTCTCCAAAATACGCTTTAATTTTCTGTTTGAAACTTCAACTTGCCCAGATGTTTGTGGCTGATAAGGTGTAGCCACGCGATGATTAATACCATACTTTGCTAGTAAATTAGCAAACGGTTTATTAATAAAATGCTTCCCCCCATCACTAAGAATAACGTGCGGAATTCCAAAATGCGAAAATATAGCCCCCTAGAGGAACTTCAAGACCACTAATCCTTGATTAGTTGGCGCTGCAATGGCCTCGACCCATAGCAACTAAAATATATTGGTTCCCATTGGAAGGTGGGAATGGTCCCATTAAATCAATACCCCAAACATCAAATAATTCAACAATTAAATACTTTGATGAGGCATCTCATTCCTTTTGGATTGGTTGCAGACCCTTTGACACCTATCACAAGCCTTGCACCAACTATTTGCATCTTAAAAAATTGTAGGCCAAAATAATCCACTATGCAGAATTTTCTTTGCTATCATTTTCTGCCCAAAATGTCCCCCAAATGCATAATGATGAACAAATCTTAAAACACTTTCTTGTTCAACCTTAGGAATGCACCTGTGAATAATCTGGTCTGGGCAATACTTATATAAGTATGGTTCATCCCAGAAATAATGCTTTACATCAGATAAAAACTTCTTTTTCTGATGAAACGAAAAATCTGGATGCACCACACCCTTAGCCAAATAATCAACAATATCAGTAAACCAAAGTATATTAATTTGGACTGTAAAAAGTTGTTCATTTGGAAAACTCTCACTCAATGGTAGGGAATCTTCTTCTATAGCTGTTGGAATAATTAATTTGGATAAATGGTCAGCCACCATATTTTCACTACTCTCTTTGTCTTTAATTTTTAAGTCAAATTCTTGAAGTAAATGAACCCAACGAATTAACCTAGGTTTTGCATCCTTCTTAGACAACAAGTATTTAAGTGCAGCATGATCTGTGTAAATAATAACTTTAGCCCCAATCAAATAAGAATGAAACTTTTCCAAAGCAAACACTACAGCCAACAATTCTTTCTCGATGGTAGCATAGTTCAACTATGCATCATTTAAAGTTCTGCTGGCATAATAAATTACATGCGGAAGCTTATCTTTTCGCTGCCCAAGCATTGCTCCAACTGCATAATTCGACGTTTCACACATCAATTCAAATTGTAAACTCCAATTTGGTGCAACAATGATGGGTGCCGAAGTTAGGAGTGATTTCAACTTGTTGAACGCTTCTAAATAAGCCTCATCAAAATTAAATGGTGCATCCTTAGCCAATAAATTCCACACAGGTCGGCTAATCTTGGAGAAATCGAATGACCCAAAACAATGCCCTATTTCACAATGAATGACACTTTTCCCAATTCAGCACTAAATTTGTTTCTTGACATCTCTCAAGAATTAATGATAAATTCTTTAGCACTGATCAAATGAATCCCCAAACATAGAAAAATCATCCATAAATACTTCCACAATGTTTTCGACTAAGCCAGAAAAAATGCTCATCATACAACGCTGAAAAGTAGCTGGTGCATTGCATAACCCAAATGGCATCATTCGATAAGCAAACGTCCCAAATGGGCATGTAAAAGTTGTCTTCTCTTAATCCTCTGGTGCAATTGGGATCTGAATGTACCCAGAATAACCATCTAAGAAATAATATAAAGCCCTACCAGCCAATCTTTCCAACATTTGGTCAGTAAACGGTAATGGAAAGTGATATTTTCTTATACCAGCATTTGGCTTCCTATAATCCACACATATACACCAGCCTGTAGTTAAATGTGTAGGAACAAGCTCATTGTTGTCATTTTTAACCACTGTAATTCCAGTACGTTTAGGCACAACCTGTGTAGGATTCACCCATTGACTGTCTGAAATAGGATAAATCATACCAACATCAAGTAATTTCATAACTTATGTTCAAACAACTTCTTTCATAATTGGATTAAGGTGGCGTTGAGCATCTAATGTTGGCTTCACGTCTTCTTCCATTAAAATTTTGTGCATACAAATGTCTGGGCTAATACATTTGATGTCAGCAATTGTCCATCCCAATGTATCTTGATATTTTCTCAAAACACGAAGCAGTTTATCTTATTTTGTTGGAGTTAAATCTGGTGCAACAATAATTGGCAGCATTTCTACAACCCCTAAATGTGCATATTTTAAATGCTAGCAAATGCTTCAGCTCCAATTTTGGTGGATGCTTTCCGCATGGTTTAAGGGGCTGTTTAGGCTTCCCTAAACTTTCATACACATTTCTCCACCTTGGCAACTGTGTTGGCAGACTATCCAATGCATAAAAGTAATTAAGAACCCCTTCATCTTCAGAATCTGTCCCAATTACCCCTTGTAAAACGTGCTGCTACTGATCTAAATTTGAATTGGCCTAAAAACTGTCTTGAACCACGTTGTCTAACACATCAATGCATATACATTGTTGCTGTTCAACATGACATTTTGCTGCCTCAAACAAATTAAATACAACAAATTGATCTTGAACTCGTAAAGTTAGTGTTTCGGCTTCCACATCAATTAGAGTCCTAGATGTTGCCATGAATGGTCTCCCAAAAATGATGGGCGTTTTTAGGTCTTCATCCATGTCTAAAACACAAAATCTATCGGTAAATAAAGATAATTAACCTTAATAATTAGATCTTTAATAATGCATCTAGGATAAGTCACTGAACGGTTAGCTAGCTGAAGAATAATTGATGTAAGTCTCCTTGTCCCAATCACTGGAAAACATAAAAAGGCATCAAATTAATACTTGCACCTAAATCAATTAAGGCACTCTTAAAATCAGAATTTCCAATGGTACAAGAAATATTAAAACTCCTTGGATCTTTTTCTTAGGTGGCAGTTTGTGTAACAAAACAATGCTGCACTGTTCTGTCAAGACAACCTTGTCCAAATTTGCAAGTTTCTTTTTGCTGCTACAAAACTCTTTAAAAAATTTAGTGTATGATGAGATTTTCTTGATTGCATCTAGCAATGGAATGTTGATCTAAACCTTGGATAATGTCTGCATAAAATCTTTAAGTTGCTGATCTCTTGCCTTAGGAATTAAACATTCAAGATATGGTAGTGGAAGGTCATAAACATGCTTAGAAACCTGTTTTGGGACAGTTTATGCACCGACCAAATTCTGTTTTGCTGCAGAAATTGCAGGTTCTACTGCAGTTTCTGCATAATTTTGCACTGCTGGTTGACCATCTTCAGTGCAATTTGCACGATTGTCATAACTTTTACCACACCGTAAAGCCTGTACAACATTGCAGTCTTCTTGTCCTCTTGGATTAGGCACTGTTTGACTAGGAAATTTGTCTTTTTCTCTGTCTGAAATCTATGTAGCTAGCTGCCCAAATTGTTGTTCTAAACTTTTAATTGATGCTTCAACATTTTGAAATCTTTGATTGCTGCCATCTATGAATGTTTGAGTTGTTGCTACCAATTTAGCTAGTTGATCGTCCAAAGATGGTTTGGATGGTACAAAAGGTTTTTGTGCATGCTAGAATGGTCTTGCATTATTTTGATTGTCACCCCATTTTAAATTAGAATGATCCTTCCACCCTGCATTATATTGATTTCCATATGCATCATTCCTAGGCCTTTGATAAATGTTCATCATATTAACATGTTGTTCAACTAGCTCCGGGTAAGACTCCTTATGCGGGCAACCCATTATGTAGTGCGTAGCCATTTTGCATATAATGCAAACTGTTGTTACATGTGGCTGTTGCTGTGTAGAATTGGCTATTTGTTGTAAAATAATGTCAAACTTTGCATAAATTTTCTTTTCCATTTTTTCCATTTGTGTAGACATGTTAGGATAACATGCTGTTAACTCAAAAATACCCTTTTTTCTGTGAATGTTCCGCTGCCCATTGTTAAGATTCTGTAGCCATCATATCAAACAGTTCAAATGCTTTTCTTGCAGATTTATTTGACAACGATCCTCCAGCTGATGCATTAACATGGCTCTTAGATGTAGGATTAAGCCTATCAAAAAAATATTCATTTGTGTATCTAAATCAATATTAGCATGAGGACACTTCATGTACATCTTTGTATATATCTCCCATGCTTCATGAAACTCTTCGTTAGGCTTTTGAGTTAATATCATAATCTCTCTCCTGTAATTCAATGTCTTCGATGCCGGATAATACTTGTTCAGGAACTTTGTATGTAATTGTTGCCAAGTAGTAATGATATTAGCTGGTATAGTGAATAACCATGTTTCCGCCTTATCCTTCAAAGTGAAAGGAAAAAGACGTAGCTTGATAGCCTCGGTAGAAAAACATCTGATTAAAATGTTTTTGCAACCCACAATAAATTTTGCATTATATATATATATGTTTGCATCCTCATTTGGCAGCCCCAAAATGTTGGTAAAATTTCAAGCATGTGGTGCCTGATCTCAAATGCATCTCCCTCTTCTTGGGCGAGATACACAATACAATTAGGAATATCGTTTGCACAGGCAGTCAATGACACTTTGAGTGGTCTGCCTGCTTGAGGCAATGCTAATGCCATTGTAACCTTTCTGTCGACAAAATCAGTAAACAGATTCTGCATAAAAGTGTCCTACAGTGAACAGTCCCACACCAAATTAGTTTCTCATCGCTATCATCATAGTGTGCGTTCTGGTTTTGGATCAAACTGAGCAATATGGGCAGTTTCTGATCTAGTTTGGACCATATATTGTGTATAATCTGCAGTCAAACGAAAATAGTAAAATAATCCGAATTAAAATATATTTTTTATATGCAAAAAATAATTAATCAAGAAAAGTCTAAACACAAATTATCTAAAATAATCCCCGGCAACGGTGCCAATTTCTTGATATGATTTTTACCACTTAAACAAATAGGGTTAAAATCACATATACTTGCAAGAGTACAATGATGTTGTAGTATAGATGCTCATGCAAGGTCATTCTCCACAAGGACTATTTTAATAATTTATGTAGAAACAATTCCTAATTAACTACTTAAAACTAAAAATTGAGAAAAAAAAATTTTGAAATTGGATAATATTAAAAACGAATTTTAATTAAGAACAAATTGTAAATTTTCCCAAAACTAATACGATGAAAGAAAAGAGTTTTGAAGCACTAGGGTTTCACCATCTCTTAGCAATCCTATATATTTTTACCAATTACTTATGATGTACACATGCCACTTTGAAGGTTAGGTTTTCCTAATATATATTCTAATTGGAACCTCTAACATAGAACAAATATTTAACATGCAATCCACTTTGAAAAACCATGCAACCCTTAAGACGTGATGTTCACCTTAAGTGGAATTACAATTATTAATCACCAGAAGCCATAGTCAATTTCAGGGAATCTTCCGACAAAAATTGCATCAAATTACTTTTCTAAATATTCTAATGGTGATCAAGCATTAAGAAAATTAGACAATTTAAAACGGTGATCAATAATTCAAAGCAAGCATGCATGCAATCAATCATAAACAATTAAATAAAAATTACATATTCATGCTAAGGTTCAAGACTTCGCCCTAGCAAACGGATTAGTTACGCATATTCATAATTAAAATAATAGAAAATATTATTATTATGAAGAAAAAGAATGAAAACACCTTAAAGTAAAAATCTGAAAATCTTCAAGAACCCTATCCTATTTCTCTCTGTCCAAGATCGCATAAAAGAGAAGATACCATACTAGGGCCGAGCAAAACCCTTAAATCCCATACTAGACATCGCACAATCCCTAAAACTCAAGTCTTTTATTCCAACTAGGAAACTAAATAATAATAAAATATCTTAGAAAATAAAGTCCTAATTAAGCTAGGAGAATCTGCCAAGTAATTGTCCAGCCACGTTTTAGCCTCAAATATCCTCCAAATTCGGCAAAATGATAACTCATTCTAAAGATTGGAACGTTCTGAACACATCTTTAGAAGTCCACAAACCCATCAGAGGTCATCTTTGGCTCCAAAAATGGAATTCAAGCCCAAAACATCACTTTTCCAGCACCGCACGCTGCTAATTTATTTTATTGCCAGAAAATCTGCAATGTTGGAAACGTGACGCTTTGGGCTTGAGCTGCGTTTTTGGAGACCAAGATGACCTCTGATGGGTTCGTGGACCTTCTGGAGATGTGTTCAGAACGCTCGCATCTTTAAAATGAGCTATCATGGGCAGGATTTGGAGAATATTTGAAGCTAAAACGTGGCTGGACAGTTACCTGGCGCTACTCCTTTATTCTATTGCCAGAATATCACCACTTGGTAAAAAAATTCCAAATTTTGACACAATCAAGCCAAGTGACTCACGAATGTCCTCCAACTGGAATTACTCTAAAATTCATCCATTTGGTCATGTTTTGCTCCAGAGGAAGTCAAAAGTCCTATATTGAAAATACAATTTAAAGTATCAAAATCCTACCAAAATAATAACCAAAATATACCTATGTTAAATATATAATATAAAATCTACTCATCATCCTTCCAGGTTGAATGTGATGGTGGTTGTATCGGAGACTGGTTAGCCGTCTGATGGAGGGGATTCAGCAATTGTTGAAAATGCAAGAACTATGACGCGAGGGACTCCGAAGAGATCTGGACCTATGGAAACTTATTTGTTTGCCATGTTTAACGAAACCCGAAAGGGTTTTGCAGAAACTGAACGACATTTTGGTCTATTCTCTCCTAATAAGCAACCCAATGCGGAATTAGCTTCAATGATCAGAAGAGAAAAGATGTAACTAGTGGGTTAATTGTTTTCAAGTGCAGTAGTATAATGTATCTGTCAATTTTCTTTTATGTCTTTCTACATATTTAAATTACATTTGCTAATTTTACATGATTCAACGTTTTTAAGAGTTGTGTGCTTCTAACATGCACAATCTGATATGGAATTATAAGTTGTTTTCTTCTGTTTTTGAATCAAAGATTTTCTTGCATTTTTCAAGCTCTAACATTCGTCGTAGGGCTTTTCTTACAGTGGAACAATTAGTCTAAGCAGGCAATTATTCTTCAGCGAAATGTTGATTATCATCGAGAAAATTTTCTATACAAGAACAATCAGCCTAGGTACCCTTTTTTTATTTTTGAAACACTGCTTTTAACTGAAAAAATTATTTTAGCTGAATATAAGTCAAAATTAGAGAGCTACAGGAAAGAAGGTATGGTATATAGGTGCGAAACGAAGATATTGGGGGTGGTTGTTTGAGCTGCTACTTCCGTCCATAATTCTCACAATATCAGAAGAAATAAAACATTAATATTAGTTTCCTCCCTTATCATTAGAACTTAATTACTGTAAAAACCATGTTTACCCAAAGAGAAAATATTATTAAAACCACTAATAAAATAAAGTATCTATAAAATATTATTGTTGTTTGAAACATTCCATGCTACTTAAAGGTCTGAAAGAATGTAAGGCCAAATTAACCTCAAGAAACTACAAGTTAACAATTATATGCTATTTGTAAATCTAATAAGAATGATTTTTTTTTCTGATGCTTTTTGCAAAGCTACAAGTTTCTGGCGAATAAGCTATGGCTGGGGCATGTCTCATTGCCAAACTTGAGACAGCAATTGAACACGGTAAATTGTTACATACAACTAACGAAATATCAACTTGTACATTTTATGCTTCGTTCCCAAAAGAACAACGCAGTAATTCCGTAAAATGGGAGATAAAGGGAGGTTAATGATCTCATTTGTAAAAGAAAACCATGCCATGTTTCAAATTCAGTACGTGTTGTATTAGTGGTTTTAAGAAAGATATGACAGAAGAACATAATTTAATACTTGTTTTTAGTGGCGAAGCCAGGATTTGTCGAGGGGAGGGGCGAAATTCAAAAGAGTGCAAGGTTCAATCGAAGCGGTTGCTTTCACATTGGAAAGTACAAAGTTTTGAGTCAATATTCACGGCAGAAAATAGTCTCTCCACCAAAGCGGTTGTAAGCAATAATATCAAAGCCAATGTAAGAAGCTTAAATTGGCTAGGATTAGATCCTAAAAAATGTTAGGCGTTAGTCAAACAACAAACTGAGACCTAGCAACTAGGTGCCTAGGTGAGATCTAGGCAGGAGCCTAGATGGATTTAAATTATCGTAAAATAAGCATTAAACAATATTTACGTTGGTTTTAAAATGTAGTACAATATTTATAAATAATGTGAGAGTTTAAGATAAATACGGTATGAGTCTTAAAAGAGAAAATAAAAATACATACAAGAATAAAAAAAAATAAAATAAAAAAAAAGAGAAATGGGTTAATAAATCACAAAAAAAAAAAAAAAAAACAACACTTGGGGTACTCTCTAGTGAGTACCCATTATACTGAACTCGTGAAGTGTCCCAATAAAAGCAGTCCACCTATCATATCTAAAATCTCCCAAAACACTTACTACCTTTTTTACCAAACACTCATCATCTTCCTCATCCCAACTTCTATTTTTCAATCGGTTCCAACCCTCTTCCTGACAACCGCAACCCCAATCTTCTCTGGCGAAACCATCTTCTCCCTCCCCTCTGCTATGGCTCTTCATCACCACACCCTAAATAAAACAAAGAACCAATATCCTTCATTTGCCATGAATTCTCACTAACCAAACACCCCATTCAAACCTTTTACCCACCAAATACCGGTGGGGAACACGGCAAAGCCATGGGAAATCTGGGCCAACCTTATCCCTCCAACCCCTCTCCTCTGTCTTCGTCATTCCTCTGCAAATCCAACCAAACTATCGCCCTTCCTCTGCATGTTTAACCAAGACAGTGCACCGGCCATAACCAAATTTTACAGGTGTCATGAATTCCAACGAAAGCGGAGGGGCTGAGCAAGCGCTCCTAGGTGTGTTTTCCGGCGAGGGGAGGGCGGCCGCCACTCCTCGCCCTCACGTAGCTTCGCCACTGCTTGTTTTTACTAGTGGTTTTGTTTTGTGGGTTGTTGATTAGGAAGGACAACATAAGTTGACTACAAAAGATGACCTAAAGATTTCAAATGAGAGGAAGAAAAAATGCTTCAAGGTGCGTAAAATTCCATCTTTCAAACTTTATTTGCCTTCTGAATACTATAAAGCATAAATTTAATTCGTTGTTCAACAATGTTATGTACTTTCAAAGTTGAACTAAACACAAGATTTCTACAAACTAAACTCTAAAAATTAGTTTCTAGACTTATCTATGTCAGGCGAATGATGGAGAAACGTTTATCACACTAGTACAAAAACATACTTGCGCGACACAGCAAATTGCGTCGCACAAAGTATGTTTGCTTAACGGTGACAACAAAACGTCACACAAAGACATTTTGCGCAACGGAACTTTGTGCGACGAAGATAGACGTTGCACAAAATAGCTTCAGGCGATGAAGGAACACCTTCGTTGCGCAAAACAGTTTTGCACGACGCGGTACATGCGTCGCGTTAGTTTCCGCCTTGCGCTAGTTTTTGGCGCTAAACAAAGACTTTAACCGCTTTTTTCTCAACATTGCCCGATGAAGGTGTGTATTCGTTGCGCAAAGCTATTTTGCACAACGAATGCACACCTTCATCGCCCAAAACAGTTTTATGTAAATATTTTAAATTGATGATCGAATTAGTTCATTGTATTCGTATAGGATCAAGGAGTGTAGCTGTGAAAAATCATCAAAATCGAAGTTAAAATAACCGTTAAATCATGATTTTTCGTGTATAACTGTCGAAAATTTTTGTCCCTTTACTTGATCTCAGAATGTTTTTTATTTCTTTCCGATTTTTGGTGTATGCGATCTCGAAGAGTATACAAAAGTTTGACGGTTCGATCGTTGAAACTAGTTTCGTAGAAGGCCTACCCCATCAAGTTCAATGGTATATATATTTATTAAGTAACTTTAAATTTATTTATTTTGTTATAAGACTTAAGAAATTGAATGGTATATATATTTATTAAGTAGCTTTAAATTTATTATTGTAGTTCGAATCGGGTTTTTGTTAGAAAAATATATTATTGTGTTTTTTGTAAAAAAAAAATTGAATTTGAAAGGAGTAAAGTCACATTTACAGTAAATTTTATAATAATTTTTTTTTTTAAAATATAACTTGCACGACGCATCAACTAATGCGTTACGCAAAGACTGTTTGCGCGACGCCCCAACCAATGCGTGACGCAAAGGGTGTTTCCGCGACAAACAAACTACATCGCGTAAAGGGATTTTGTGGTCCGCTTGTGTAAATATTTTAAATTGATGATCGAATTAGTTCATTGTATTCATATAGCATTAAGGAGTGTAGCTGTAAAAAATCATCAAAATCGGAGTTAAAATAATCGTTAAATCGTGATTTTTCGTTTATAACTGTCGAAAAGTTTTGTCCCGTTACTTGATATCTGAATGTTTGTTTTTTGCAATTTTTGGCGTATGCGATCTCGAAGCATATACAGAAAAATTTGACAGTTGGATCATTGAAATTAGTTTCGTAGAATGCGTATCCCATCAAAATAATAGATTAACTAACACTTAAGAGTTTATTTATACTTTCATTAAGTATAACATAATATTTTGTAGTATCCACTAATGTAAATATTTTAAATTGAAGATCGAGGTCATTCATTGTGTTCATATAGGGTTAAGCAGTGTAGCTACATCAAAATCGGAGATAAAATAACCGTGAAATCGTGATTTTTCGTTTATAACAGTCGAAAAGTTTTGTCTTATTACTTGATCTATGAATGTTTGTTTATTGCGATTTTTGGCGTATATGATCTCGAAGTATATACAAACATGTTTGATGGTTGGATCGTTGAAATTAGTTTCGTAGAATGCGTTTCCCATCAAAACAATAGATTCACTAACACTTAAGAGTTTATTTATACTTTCATTAAGTATAACATAAGATTTTGTAGTATCCACTCGTGTAAATATTTTAAATTGAAGATCGAGTTCATTCATTGTATTCATATAGGGTCAAGGAGTGTAGCTGTAAAAAATCATCAAAATTGGAGTTAAAATAACCGTTAAATCGTGATTTTTCGTTTATAACCGTCGAAAACTTTGTCCCCGTTACTTGATCTCTGAATGTTTGTTTTTTTTGCGATTTTTGGTGTATGCGATCTCGAAGTTATACAAACAAGTTTGATGGTTCATTCGTTGAAACTAGTTTTGTAGAATGTGTATCCCATTAAGTTCAATGATATATATATATATAATTTTTTTTTTTATTAAGTAGCTTTAAATTTATTTATTTTGTTATAACACTTACGAAATTGAATGGTATATATATTTATTAAGTAGCTTAAATTTATTATTGTAGCTTGGATCGGATTTTTGTTAGAAAAATATGTTATTGTGTTTTATGTAAAAAAAAATGAATTTGAAAGGAGTAAAGACACATTTTTAGTAAATTTTATAATAATTTTTTTCTGAAAAAAGAAGGTATAACTTGCACGACGTCACAATGGGGTTATTGCGCAAACATACTTTGCGCGACGCAACAACCAATGTGTTACGCAAAGATTGTTTGCACGACGCACCAACCAATATGTCATGCAAAGGGTGTTTGCGCAATGAACAAACTGCGTTGCGTAAAGGGTTTTTGTGGTCCACTTGTGTATATAATAAAAAATAAAAAAAAATTTATTTTTAAATACGTCTTGCACGAAGCCACTATAGAGTCATCGCGCATGCTTTGCGCGACGTCATAGTGTATATATGCATCGTGCAATGTGTTAAAATTTTGGCGGTTAAAGTTGAAAATTTTGGGCAGTTTTTTTAAAATTTTCTGATTGGTGAAAAAGGGCGCGTTTTGTTTTGTATAACCCTAGGCTGGGTGTTCTCATTCTTCGACCACTCCAGTTAAGTCCTCCCTTAGACCTCACTTCTCCTTGCGCCTCCCCAGTATATCCGATCTCTCTCCTCTCCCTGACCACATCCTCCTCGATCTCTTCCTGGTATTCTCTCTACCCTCCTCTATTTCTTCCTTCATTCATTATTTTCACCTTACATGACCGATTGGTAATTTGGTATTCTTGTTCTTGATTTTACCGCGAAAGTAACTTTCTTTTGGGTCTCAAATGGATTGTTTGCTTTTTTGTGGACATGGGCAGGCTTGATTTGGTGAGATATGAATTGGGTTTGTCTAAATTTTTGAAATTTTTATGTCAATCGACGTGGGTTGAAGGAATTGCTGATTCGCATGATTTTGGGATTTCAAGGACTTCTACCTCGTTTGGATTTTGGGTTTGTTTCGTTATAGTATATGTACGTTGTCATCCTGCATACAATTACTGAATTATTTCTTTTAAAGACAATTTATCTGTCTAATCTTTTATGGTAAAGAATGTTGAATATGTGTTAGCTTCCTGAAACTTGGAGTGCTTCCAGAAACTAGGCTTTTAGATGAATCATCATTTCGCTTTCAGACGACCTTTACTGAAAAGTGTGATGTTTATTGATGAAGGGAATGGTTTCGTGTTAGTATTCTTTTGATAGTAGACCTTGTCCCTCATTTTAGATGAATTATGGTACGAATTTGTTTATCTAATTAAGATTCGTCGTCATGGAAAGTCTAAATTATTTGTGTAAGGGGCGACATAATTTACCAGCATCTATTCTTCTGGCCGTGTGCCTGCACCTACGGTATTCATCAACGTCCTCATCCACCCTGGTCATCTAAGAACTTTTTAAGTGTTGGTGTGGTCCTCTAAAAAGTGCTAACTATGGGAAAATACAACAAAATACAAAGTAAGCTATGAAATATCTGAGTACTGCACCTTTTAATCCACACCCTTATGAGCTCAACCGCCCTTGGGAAGATATCACTTATAAAGGTTGAACATTTGATTCATGTGCTTAGTTCTCTTTTGTTCTTTTTTTGTTTCTTCTTTTGAAATGTAGTCCCTAATTTCATTTGGAAATGTTTCATGTTTGTTAAATTCCATTAATTTCCAATTTTGAAACTAATCTGTTATTTATTCTCAAATGATTACTTTAGGAGCTGCTTTCAATGAGAGGAAAGACTTCTGTTATTTCATGATTGTCATCCTTACCATAATTTTTAACATGCCTTTGTATTTGTTTATTACAAGTGTTCTCATTGTGACAGAATTAGTCATTGTTAATAATCTGTATATTGCCTTTGTTTCCTATATTTTCTCTGCAACAGATTGGAGTCTAAGTGAGAAACGGCTCATTTCTTACGTTTTATCACATGGCAGCTCATTCAGAAAGGATCGTCTAGAGATTTTAAGGGTATCTGATTATGATAATCCCATTGGCAGCTCATTGGAGTCTATATGATAATCCCATTGGCTTTGGCAGCTCATTCAAGTCTGTGTATTGCCTTTGGTTTGGTTCATCAACTACTAATCACCGTCAAATGCTCTATGCATAATAGCTAGTATATATTTGTATTTCTTAGTATATGTGTGTGGATGTACATAAGGGCATGTCATCGCCCTGACTAAGGAAGTGGAAACCCTAAAAGGTAAGATTGCGGCCCAAGAAGCAGCCCTGGATGCTCGGGAAGCCCAGATTGCAGCCAAAGAAGCAGTTCGGAAAGCCCAGATTGCAACCCAGTTATCAGCCCAGGATGAGAAGATGAGTATGATCTTACGGGCATATAGATGTCTGGCCTTCAAATCTCGATGCCAACACTTGATGTTGCTCCACCTTCGTCCTCTTAGCCACTTCACCCAGTCGATACCCAGTAGCCTGATGCATCAAACCTAGACGATTACTTGTAGTTTTTTCTTTTATGTTCGGACATCTTGTATGTACATTTTCATATAATTTATAATTAAATATTGTTTCTTGGTTTATTAATTATTGTTTAGAATTTAATTAGAATATTTATTAAAAATTAAAAAAAAAAAAAAGAAAAAAAAGGGTTTGCATGACGAATAAGTAACCTGCGTCCTGCAAAGACACTTTGTGCAACGCATGTCTCTACGTTGCGCAAAACTCTTTGCGCGACGGATAACCTATGTCGCGCAGACCTTGTTTTCACTGCCTTAACGTGACGATTGGCGCTCGACAAAGGTTTCGTTGGGTTAATTTTCAGGCAACATTTTTTGACTTTGCACGACGAAGGTACTTGCATCGCGCAAACTGTTTGTTTTTTTGTACTAGTGTCAATATCAATCCTTACCTTTTTCCTATGTCCTCCAAGCACTGCACCCACTCACTATTTTTTTTTCCAGTGCTAGCCCCTGCACTGTGGAGAGACAAGTGAGCAATGTGGCCCAAATTTATGTACAAGAAAAAGTCATGAGGTGGTTGTGGTGGCACTACGATACATGACGAACGTGATCTGGCATTTGCAAAGCCAAAATCCCATGAATGATTTTTGGAGCATTTCCTCTGGTGACACCAAATCGTTGCCGCACCTTTCGGTGCATAGATTTGTTGGTCCATGGATGTGAAACCCTTTCTCCTCCTCCCATACCCTATTGTTATATAATTAGACACTTACCCCCTCTAGGAATCAGAATATCTTCGGACTATTGGAGCAGACAAGCGTGATTTCCCAACTCTCGCCTTACCTTATTTTTACTGTGTGTTTCTAGTCTAGGGTTGTCTTTTTCTTTGCGGGGAGGAGGAGGTGGAGGTGGCTTGATGATAATCAGATCGCGTTTGATATGGAGGATTATATTATACTCCATAAGTGACAATGTTTATGTTCAATTAGGGAAGAACATGGATGCAATATAGCTAACTGCTAAGATAATTTAGATTTCATGTGCAATCAAAGAAGAATGTAGATGAGAGATTCTAACTGGGAAATATTAGGCTATTCTTAAGAGGTTGATGCCTAAAACTTATTTGTTAATCCCCTTAAAAATGGTTAAACACCGACCTGTTTTAAGTAGCACGCCCCATATTGCAACATTTTAAAAACTGATTAGGGATAAAATCTAATTTGTATTGAATGTGTCTCCAAAAATAGGAGATAGGAATGATTTTATATAACTCCAATAAGTTGGTATTCCTCTTCACTTGTAAGTGAGAGGTCTTAGTTTCGATTCTCGTCAAAGGAAAATTTGAACCATATTATTGCTAACTCATTGTGAGGCTAAGCCCACCCCCTCCCCCTCAGCATAGATAAAATTGTTTGTTAAAAAAAAAAAAAGCTCTTAGCTATTAAAGCCTATTTTTCTTATTTTTTAGGCTAACCACAATTTAACGTACACACTTTGTATACTACGACATCCGATTTTTTTTACTGCTTATATACATAATTAGTTAACCCTTCCAAATAGCCCATAAAATGAGTCATCAAAAGGCCTAAGCCCATATAGCTTGGGCCTGACAAAATGATGTTCAATGGTCTCTACCCAAGTAGTTGTGGCCCATGATCCAAAGGACCCAAAAACCAGTCAATCATGCTATCCTTACCTTTCAACCAACCCTATCGTTTCCGCTTCTGCATCATTATATAATCTCAGTCCCTTACCTTAATGCCTACAACTCCAATTTTTTTTTTTTTTTTTTTTAAGGGTAATGGCATTGATTGCTATCAATGTGTTGCAGCTCTCAAGGGTGAAACTTTAATCGAATGAATATAGATCAATTGATAGACATTTTTATTGAGGAAGAGAATCCATGATGAATGCTTTTTTCGTTTGTTATATGCTGACTAGATGCGTACTCGAGCGATTGATGGACGGGGAAATTGCGTGAATGACGAGACCAGTCTAACCTAAAGTAAAGGCTCTTCCCTCTTATATAGGTGAACTTGGTTCGTTCCATTCTTCGGGAGAAGAAGGATCCACTAGGAATGAATAGAAAGATTGGAGTAGCCTCTTCATTAGCCGGAAGGCATTTGTCCCCACCGAAGAACGAACAAAAAAAAGGTTATTGTTTAGGTAGGATGTAGTCTAATGGCTAAAGCTTTGTCGGTTTCTTGTAGGCTGAACTCTCTTCTCTTTAGGCTTAGCGTTGTTTTGGGGTAGGATGGTAAAAAAAAGAAATGTACTTGTTTCAAAAACAATAAAACAACACCACCCAACATGTGCAAGGGGTAGGATGGAAAAATAACCCAATCAAATGAAAAAAAGAAGGTACTTTCTTCATCATATAATAACAATAGAAAAAAAAAGAGTGCAAGGGAATGGTAGGTGTCGACAATTTTGGAGAAGAGTTGCCGGCGTTAGAAGTAGGTTCACCGGATTAAATAAAATGGGCGTAGAGAGAGAAATTTTTGCTATTTGTGTTTGGGTTTATAAAATTGTTTTTTTTTTTTTTTAATATCTATTTTAGGCTGAATTTGGAAATTTGGTAGACAAATTTTTCTCGTTGGTTGTAAAGATAAGATAGTTAGGTTCAAATAAAATTTCTCTAGCCTTATCTATACTACTACAACATAAGATCCTACCTAAAAAAGATCTTACAATAAAACTAGGACACATAATAAAATATTAAACTAGTAAATAAAAGGTTTTCTATAAGTCAAATTCAGACTTCTCAGAAAAACAGACTTTTGACCAACCAAGTCTCTTTTGAAAACTTAAGATGTCCCCAACAAATCCTACAACCTTCCTCAAAACATGCCATCTTGACCTCTAAAATACCCAAAACATCTAAAAACGTTAATCTAGGAAAGCTGCGCGGGAGACCTTTTATTCGCCACAATCAAACACCTTTGTAGAAAAATCTAGATTTTGACGCAATCATCTTGAAAAACTCACGAACATCCTCCAATGTAATTACTCCAAAATTCGTCCGTTTAATCACTTTATGCTCAAGAGGAAGTCGAATGTCATACATTGGAAATATATAACGAAGTATTAAAATCCTACCAAAATAACCAATAAATTATAACTAAGAATAGGGTAAAATATATAAATGAAATCAACTCATCACAGTGGGCAAGAGAATTAGAGTGATGATTGATTGCCTTACCAAAGACAAACCCTAGAAGGATGTATTTGTACTAGTCCGGAGAAAGACCATTTTAGGATTTCCTTGTTCTAAGTCGGGAGAATCCTAGAGGATATCTAGAGGTAGATATTGCATCCTCTTTAGATGTGTTATTACTTGTAGCGCGTGCAAATTCTTAGATTGTAGGAACTCCAAGACATAAAGAGGATCTGGCGTACCGAATCAAATCACCGTGTCTTATAGAACAAACATGGTTATTCTCAAAGAAGTTGCTCAGACGTCGCCCATTGCTTCGGAATAGGATGATGGTGGGACCACTGCTCTGTTAATCTTCTGCTCGGAGCTGTTGCATGCGTGATCGGATTTTTGAGGTCACTGTAGTTCGATCCACTTACTTTGAACCTGGAAAATCATCATCCACAATTGTCCTTAACTATGTATCTGAAATAAACCTGTTCCACTTGAGGATGGATAGTTATCCAAGGACCATGCACTTTGAATGTGATGGTGGTTGTATCAGAGACTGTTGTTTGGCCGTATGATGGAGGGGATTCAGCAACGGTTGAAAATGCAGGGACTGTGACGTGATGGACTTCGAAGAGGTCTAGACAACCTATGGAAACTTATTTGTTTTCCATGTTTAAAGAAACCCGAAAGAGTTCTGCAGAAACTGAAGGGCATTTTGGTATATTATCTCCTAATAAGTAGGGGTGCGTTGGAAAAATAGAAAATCGAAAAAAAACTAGATCGAAAATCGAACCGAATCGAATCTAGTTAGATCGATTTCAGTTTTTGGGGTTCGGAAACCGAACCGAACCGAAGTTAATTATTTTATTAATTAATAATCCTATTCTAGTAACGGTGTCGTTTTACCCCAAGTGTAACCCTAAAGCCTTCGCGTAGCGTCTCCTCTGTCTATCTTGGTCTTCAACTTCAATCACTCTCAGTCTCTCTCAAACTTTTAGTCTTACTCGGTCTTGAATTCCAGGCGACCCGCGACGGCATGACCCTTCTCATTCTCAATCTCTCACACCTCGCCGTTAGTCTCTCATCTCGCCATCAGCTTCTTCTTGTCGTTTCAAGTCTCAACAGCAAAAGGTTAGTCTCACACTCTCACTTCCTATCGCATTTTCTCACCACCCAAACAGAACTTGACATGCATGAGATGTATTTTTAGAATTCTTTTTGTACTTAATTGTTCATGGATTTGCTTGTATTTGGATATTTGGTTTATGATTCATGGATGGGTTTAAAGATTGGAGTTTTATTCAATTTTTCTGCATTTTGAGCTTATTTTTCTGCTCTGGTGATGAAATTTTGTGTAGATTCTATCCCAAAAAGGCTATGTTGTTCACCTTTGTTATTCTCAATGAGCTTGTTGAGGTCAGCTTGCTTCCTAGTTTGCCAATTTCTTATTCATTGCTTCTTTAGATTTTGATGCATATATTTAATATTTAATATGGAGCTATGATTCGATTCTTGGGCAAATGACTGTATGGTTAGTTGTGTGTGTATGTGTATTACTCGCCTAATGGCAAGAAATAACCGAAGTCTTATATGGTGTAAAATCTCATCCCATCCCACTCGAATTTCGAAGTGTTTTTAATGTTGGATGAATTTTGGCATACATAGCTTTTAATTTTGCTCAAGTTTACTCTATGGAGTGTCCTGTTATTTGTTTATATATTTTGGGTATGCAAGAGCTAAGGGTTAAGCCATGTCCTGTAGTCTTTGTGGCTCTTTCTGCTGGTGCATAAGCTTGTATGTACAAGGTTTTTCGGGTAAGTTTTGTGAGTAGTGGATACCCGACTTTGTTTTTGGCACTGAGAAGATGATTTCTGGAATTGTTGAAGTCTTAGTTGGTCTTTTCTGATTTTATTTCAATGTTTTTACTCTGTAATAACTTTAAATGTAACTGTAGATTGTTGATGGAATTTGTGATGTTCAGTATTATTTGGTATGCTTTTCTTTGTAGTTTCAGTTAAAACATGTGCTGTATTTTATTCATAATGCCCATTTGATCCCTCTAGATTCTGGAAGATGTATTACAAAACGGTTGCAAGTTTTGTTTTCTAAAGAATTTTTTTTGCTATTGAAGAAGAGAAAAAAAAAAAAAAAAAAAAAAAAAAAAAAACCTGAACCGGGCCGAAACCGAGCCCAAAAAAACTAAAAAAATATTGAACCGAACCCAGCCCTACTAATAAGCAACCCAAGTACGGAATTAGCTTCAATGATGAGAAGAGAACAAAATGTAACCAGTGGGTTAACTGTTTTCCAGTGAAGTAGTATAATGTATTTATCAATGTTCCTTTATTTCTTTCTACATATTTAATTACATTTGCTAATTTTACATGATTCAACGTTTTTAAGAGTCTTGTGCTTCTAACATGCACAATCTGATATGGAATTATAAGTTGTTTTCTTCTATTTTTGAATCAAAGGTTTTCTTGCATTCTTCAAGCTCTAACATTCGACATAGGGCTTATCTTACAGTAGAACCATTAGTCTAAGTGGGCAATTATTCTTCAGCGAAAATCGAGAAAATTTCCTATACAACAACAATCAGCCTAGGCGGCCTTTTTTATTTTTGAAACGAGAGGAATAAAAAATGCTTCAAGGTGTGTAAAATCCATCTTTCAAACTATATTTGTCTTGGTATCTAATGTGCAATAGGGATATACAAATAAGCCTTCTGAATACAATAAAGCATGAATTAATTCGTTGTTCAACAATGTTATGTACTATCAAAGTTGAACTAAACACAAGATTTCTACAAACTGAACTCTAAAAATTAGTTTCTAGACTTCTGTATATTTGGCGAATGATGGAGAAACGTTTATCAGTATCGATCCTTACCTGTTTCCTATGTCCTCCAAGCACTGCACCCACTCACTATTTTCCTGTGCTGACCCCTGCACTGTGGAGAGACAAGAGAGTAATGTGACCCAAATTTTATTTATAAGAAAAAGTCATGAGGTTGTTGTGGTGGCACCACGTACGACACATGACGAACGTGATCTGGTATTTGCCACAAAACCCATGCATGGTTTTTGGAGCATCTTCGTGACACCAAATCGGCCGGGATTTGTTGGTCCATGGTAAAGATTAGACTATTCTTAAGGGGTTGATGCCTAAAACTTATTTGTTAATCCCCTTTAAAATGGTTAAACACCGACCTCTTTTAAGTAGCATGCCCCATATTGCATCGTTTTAAAAATTGATCAGGGATAAATCTAAATTGATGGGGGATAAAATCTAATTTGTATTGAATGTATCTCTAAAAGTAAATATGACTTTATATAACTCCAATAGGTTGGGAACATTTGGAAAAATAACTATTTTCAAAACCTATTAGCTACTTATAGCCTGTTTTTCTTATTTTTTTATGCTAACCACAATTAGTTATCCCTTCCAAATAGCTTAGAAAATGATAGCCATCAAATGGCCTAATCCCATATAGCCTCAGCTTGCCAAAATGATGTTCACCGGTCTCTACCCAAGTAGTTGTGGCCCATGATCCAAAGGACCCACAACTAGTCAATCATGCTATCCTTACCTTTCAACCAACCCTTCGATTCCACTTCTACAACAGTATATAATCTTCGGTCCCTTACCTTAATGCCTACTACTCAATTTTTTTAGGGTAATACTAGAGAAACTAAATTTTGTAAACTAAATAATGTGGTTGTTGAAGATTTGATTATTATTTAAGTGTCGATTAACATGCTTATTTCCTATAGGTGAGACATCATTTAGTTTGCAAATTTAGTTTAAAAATTTAATCTACCTAGCATTACCCTAATGGCATCGATTGTTATCAACATGGTGCACCTCTCGAGGGTGAGACTTTGACCGAATGGATAGGGATCAATTGTAGACATTTTTATTAATGAAGAGAATCCAAGATGAATGTTTTTTTTTCGTTCACTATGTGTTGACTAGATACGTACTTGCACGATTGATGGACGAGGGCATTGCGTGAATGACAAGATCGGCCTAACCTAAAGTAAAGTTTCTTCTCTTTCATGATGGCGAATCTTGATTGACTAACGCTAGAAGCCGATTTGGAGAAACAAGAAACTTGGCATGAGATTCACTGCAGAATAAATTCTAATAGCGAATTACTTGATTCGATGAATGGAGGGGGGGCCTTCAACTCAAGCACAAAATCAATGTTGAATCAATGATCATTGAGAGCGAGACCAGCACCTATATAGGTTGGAGTAAAGCCCTTGTATAGGGTTCCAAATGTTCATTTCTTCAAATATCCCATAAATAAAGGTAGGGGCAAGACTAACAAGCGAGAAACTTGACTTGGAGAAAGAAAGTGGCAAGCTAGCTTACTAATAATATAGGGATTTTTTTGTTGATCGTAATATATTCTATGATTGAATAGTAGAGTATATCATACGTGCAAACTCTTTAGATGAAGAGTAGGTGCCTTGTTTTTTACTAGAAAAGTTCCAGCCTTTGTTTCCCCTTGATAGAAGTGAGTCTACTTAGTGAACTGGCGGGACGTGAAGATCAATTGATCAATACAAATCTCGAGAATGTATGGTTGACTGACACCCCCTTATCCTGGAAGCTCTCTTTTTTCCATTGGGGAGCTTGCTATCGGAACCCTTTCTCCCGGTGTATGTGAAAAAGAGTGGCAAATTAATTTTTGGTCAGTCATAGGTTGGTCCAAAGAACTATAGTCGGGTTCCTTAAATCCGTTTTTCAGCAGTAGCTCAGCAGCAAAGCACGATCCTCGTACATGATGAATAACGAAATTCCAATTGAAATGAAATCTTTAGGAGAAATCATATCGCCATACGGGAGGGACATAGGGACGTAAAAATACAGATCCTATCAACTCGTTCTGATCTAGGATAATAAGTTCATGAGGAAATTATGCAGAAGCTTTACAAAATTATTATGAGCTATGGGACGAGATATAAATGGATCCTTTTGACCGACCAATGAAGTTCTTGGTAATTAACCAAGGGGAAGGAGGATCTCCATTCATTTCATTCAGTGCATACGGTAAGGTGCAAACCACAACAAACAAAGGGGAAAAGGTTGTTGTACCGTATTTTAGTAGACTAGGGTTAGTAAGCGTAAGCTATTTAAGTAGGCTTGAGAAGGGTAGGCTCGCAGCTTCGCTCTGTGGAAGGGCCTTACTATTATATTAGTAAAACGCTAGCGCCTAACCTATGGGTTAAGAGGATAAGGGAACGGAAGAAAACACAAAGATGGTCACTCCTTTTCGGAACATGACTTGTTCATTCACTTGCTCATGAACTCCTAGCTTTGCTAGAAGCGAAGAAAGGGGGAAGCTGTCCACGAAGCTTTGCCCTTGCTTCAAAGAGATTATTAGGAATTGACTAAATGATGACTAGATTCTCCTGGAACGCTAGCTAAGCTAATAAATAGTATAGTTGCCTTCAATGAAATCAATAAGCTTTTTTTTTTTTATAGATTTAGGGTGTCGCCCCTTCCTTAGAACCCATTGAGGAGACTTCCGCCCAGGAATGGGAGAGTGGTAGAGCGGTCAAAAGCGACAGATTGTAAATCTATTAAAATTTTCTATGTAAGTTTTTTTAACTTGTATTAGGATTCTTACGATTGAGGGATTCCTATTATCTTGGGTTTCCTAGTTTAGGATGTATTTCTTATAATCAATTGTATTTATTCTTTCCTTATTTTGATAGGATTGTATATATACCTTTGATTGAAAAGAATAAAACACATTGGAAATTATTCTTTTTTCTTGGTATCAGAGTCGAGTTAGAGAAAAAAAAAAGACCCATCCCTAGTTAGGTTGGTATTGTCGTGCATAGCACACTTTTGTTGTGCCTTTGTTCCAACGAAAATAGCGAGCGACTAAACGTCGTTGCTGGTCGAGTTGCTATTTCGTTCCTGATCGATTGCAGCAAGCGACTCAACATCATTGCTGCCTACTTTCCTTCAGTTTTTCTGTCCCCGTGTTTAGTTGTTTTTTTTTTTTCCATCACAACGCTGCAGTTTCTAATCTGCACCGACAGTAAGGCAGATGGCTGACGAAACAGCAAATGGTTCTGCGATTATTCCTGCTACTGCTCCAATTATGGTGCAGTCGGATAATTTTAGTTTCAACGTTGGTATGGTTTTGGATGAGAAGAACTATGATTTATGGGCTCCTCTCATTCAAATCCATATCGTTGAGAGTAAGAAGATGGGGTATCTTCGTGGGTCTATCAAGGCACCTAACTAAGACGATCCTCAATACAATGGTTGGTTCTCTGAAGATCAGAGAATTAAGAGTTGGCTATTGTCTTCAATGAAGCCGAAGATTATGAAACGGTATATTCGGTTATCTACTTCGAATGAGATTTGGGAAACTCTTAAGGCAACCTACTTTGATGAGAATGACGAGGCTTGAATTTATTCTTTGAATTAGGAGGCATCACATCTTCATCAGAATGGCAGACCTTTAGCTACGTATTTCGGGGAACTAGCTAAGATTTTCCAGGAGTTAGATCACTTTAATAAGGTGTCCATGGAGTGTGAGAACAACGCTCAAACATTTCAAAAATCCACTGAGAGACAACGAGTCTATATGGTTCTTGGTGGCCTCGATGATGTGTTTGATCAGGTTCATGGAGAAGTGTTAAGGAAAGATCCCCCGCTTAGGCTTCAAGCCTCTTATGCTTATGTTTTTCGTGAAGCTGATCGAAATGAAGCAATGAAGACGAAAGTTGACAAGAACGAACCTGCTGCCATGGCAGCAAAGATTTGTGGATCTTCCTTTTGGTCGAACCGAGCTAGGTCACAAAACCGGCTAGGACAAACTCGCCTTAGCCAGACAAGCCGGGACCGTCCCCAAGGCAAGTGCCCACATTATGGCATGATAGGATACTGCAAGAGCCATTACTTTGAGTTGATTGGATATCCTGAGAATTGGGACAAGATTTGTGATCCCCGCTGCAACAAATCCCGAGCCTCCGTTGCAGAAACAAATGATGATTTAGATCAGATAGCAGACAAGGCCTCTGCCATAATTGCTGCGGCAAGTAGTAGTGATGGTAGGGCACTAAATATTTCCACTCATGTTACGAATAATACATGGATAATTGATTCTGGAGCTACTGACCGTATGACTTGTGATTCTAGACATATTCCATCCCTAAAAACCTCCACACAAACCATGGTTAATGTTGCTAATGGGGATGCTGCCTCGGTTATCGGGGAAGGCACGGTTGCCTTTTTTGATACCATGAAACTTGACACTATTCTTGTGGTTCCCTGTTGAAATTATAATTTGGTATCCGTTGCCCAAATAACCCTTGCCTTACACTGTTTGGTTATTTTTTGGGCCTATTTTTGTGTTTTTAAGGACATCCGAACGTGGAAAACAATTGGTTATGGTATTAGACGAGGGAAGCTTTATTACTTAGAGTTGACTACTAATAGTTTTGGCATGTTGACTCAAGCTCTTTTTGTAAAGGATTCGCAAGGGGATACTAATAAAGTGTCGGACATCTGGATATGGCACCGATGCCTTAGGCATGCTTATTTTGGTTATCTACATAAGTTATTTCCTAGTTTGTTTGTTAAGAACGATGTTTCTCAGTTTAAGTGTGATGTCTGTGATTTGGCTAAAAGCCATCGAACTTCGTTTCCTCCAAGTTTAAATAAAAGTTCCGTTTCTTTTATGATTGTGCATTCTGATGTGTGGGGTCCCTCGAGAATAGCTATTCTTGGTGGTACTTATTGGTTTGTTACTTTTATTGACGATTGTACAAGCATGACTTGGGTTAGTTTGTTAATGTAAAAAAAATGAAGTTAGTTTGGCCTTTCAGAAGTTCCATAAAATGGTTGGTGTGCAGTACAAGATGGATATCCAAGTTCTTTGAAGTGACAACGGCGAAGAGTATGTTAATACGGAACTTCGTTCCTTCCTTGATATGCATGGTATTGTTCATCAAACCACGTGCTCGTATACTCTTTAACAGAATAGGGTTGCTGAACGAAAAAATAGACACTTGTTAGAAGTGGTGTGTGCCTTGCTTATTGAGGCACATCTTCCTCTACATTATTGGGGTGAAGCATTCACATATGTGGCCTATCTTATTAATTGTCTTCCATCTCGTACTCTCGACTTCCAGACACCGTTTCAGGCTCTCATGGCTTAGACTAGTTGCCCACCAATTCTGAATCTTCCCCCGCAAGTCTTTGGGTATGTTACTTTTGTTTACCTTTATCCTCCCCAATGGAAAAGTAAACTTGAGCTTCGAGCCTTTCGTTGCGTGTTTTTGGGTTATGCTTATACTTAAAAGGGATATCGTTGTTATCATCATCCAACTAAGAAGATGTTCATAACTCCAGATGTGATTTTCCATGAGAAGGAAATGTTTTCCGGTTCCTCTAAGTCCTCATTTCAGGAGGAGTATTGAGGTGATGAAGTTTGGTATTTTGGTTATTTCCCTGCGGCTAGAAGTTAGCTGCATGAAGAGCAACCACCATATTTGGAACCTACGACCTCTAATGATCAGGAGGCCACTGAACAACAGCCCACTAACCAGTAGCTAATTGAACAACAACCCACTGATCAGCGGCCTACCGAACAGTAGCCAGCGAACCAGGAACTGGCCCCTTGGCCTCGAGAAGAAGACCAGCCTATGGGTTCTGTGCTTGAAATGGAGCTGCAACTGCAAGTTTTAAATGAAATCGAGTAGCAACAGCTAGCTTGTGATTCTTCCCCAGATTTTGTCTCAAATCAAAATATGGACTCATTTTCTGTTAATACTCATAACCAATCGTCATCTACACCGGATTTACCTCCACTGCGTCGCCTTCCCGAGTGTATTAACTAAGGTATTCCTAAACCCACTTACGAGGTAGACCCTAAGTGTAAATACAAGTACTCCGTGAGTGAACCAAATTCTGATTCAAGATTAAGATATCCATTAAATAATTATGTGTCTACCCGTCACCTGTCTGAATCAAATAAGTCATTTGTATATCAATTATCTATTGTACCTATTCCTAACAGTGTGCAGGAAGCCTTAGCAGATTCCCGCTAGAAACATGCAATGAACGAAGAATTGAGATCGTTGAAGAAGAATGCTACCTGGGAAATAACTTATTTATCAGCCGGAAAGAAACATGTGGGATGCAAATAGGTCTATACAATGAAAAACAAAGTGGATGGAACAGTGGATTGCTTTAAATCGAGATTGGTGGCAAAGGGTTATACACAGAAATATGGCATTGACTACACTGATACATTTGCACTAGTGACCAAGATCAATACTTGGTGTTCTATTATCCTTAATTGCGAAACCTAGATTGGTCGTTGCAACAATTCGAAGTAAAAAATATGTTCCTCCATGGAGATTTAACCGAGGAGATATACATGGACCTTCCACCAGGGTGTAATGATCCGGGCATGCTGAAACAAAAGGTATGTAGGCTCAGGAAGTCACTGTATGCTTTGAAGCAGTCTTTGAAAGCTTGGTTTGGTAAGTTCACTAAGTCCATGAGACCATTCAGTTATAGGCAAAGTAATTGGGATCACACATTATTTTTGAAATGCAAGAATAGAAGGATTATAGCTCTCATTGTATATGTGGATGATATAGTGGTTACCGATATCGACCCCGTTGAGCAAGTGGCCTTGCAGAAATATTTGTCTACAGAATTCGAAATGAAAGATCTTGGTTCTTTAAAATATTCCTTGGGATTGAAGTGTCAAGATGTAAGTCCAGGATATTTCTATCACAAAGGAAGTACATCCTTGACTTATTGGAAGAAACCGGTATGTTGGCATGCAAGCCGGTGACTACTTTGTTGGCAGAAGGGATGAAGCTAGGTATTGCTCAGAACTAGGTACCAGTTAATAAAGGGAGGTACCAAAGACTAGTGGGAAGATTAATGTATTTGGCTCATACAAGACCAGATCTTGCTCATGCATTAAGTGTAGTTAGTCAATATATGCACAATCCAGGAGAACAACATATGAGTGCCGTTATGAGAATATTAAGTTACATGAAAGGAAGTCCAAATAAAGGAATTTTGTTTCGGAAAAATGGGCATTTTAGAGTTGAAGGTTATACAAACGCTGATTGGGCAGGATCAACGGATGATAGGCGATCAACATTCAGATACTTCACCTTTGTTGGGGGAAATCTAGTAACGTGGAGAAGCAAGAAGCAAAATGTAGTAGCAAGGTCAAGCGCAAAAGCCAACTACAAAGGTATGGCACTTAGTATTTGTGAGATCTTGTGGCTTAAGTTTCTCTTCAAGATTTGGAGGTCAAATATACTCAACCAATGAAGTTATCCTATGACAATAAAGTGGCTCGAGATATTGCTCATAATCTAGTGCAACATGATCGGACCAAGCATCTGGAGGTTAAGAGGTTTTTTATTAAGGAGAAGTTGGACAGTAAGGTAATTGAGGTTTCTTCCATAAAAACTGAAGACCAAGTAGTGGACACTCTCACCAAGGCGGTTTCTAGTGACAAGTTCTCAAGGTTTCTAGACAAGTTAGGCATGTGTGACATAAATGCACCAACTTGAGAGGGAGTTTTGACTTGTATTAGGATTCCTACGATTGAGGGATTCCTATTATCTTGGGTTTCCTAGTTTGGGATGTATTTCTTATAATCAATTGTATTTATTCTTTCTTTATTATGATGGGATTGTGTATGATTGTATATATACCTCTGATTGAGAAGAATAAACACATTGGAAAACATTATTTCTTCTCATCCTACCTCTCATACTTGTTTGTTGTAGACAACATAAAAGAAAAATGAGGCATCAACCATCGTAGGGGGCCTACTAAGTGACACTCTTTCTTTTCTTTTCTTTTTTTTGTTGTGTTGTGAAGTGAAATTGTACCATATATTAGTCAGAGAGGGTGGTGAACTACTACGATCTATAGATTCCCCATCTATATTCAATCCCAACAAGTATAAAAGTGAATCGCTTCTTGCTTGGCTTGTAGTTGTAGTTTTTTTGCTTATGTAGTGATCAGTCTTCCTACATGTACGCGCCCATTGGAATAACCCCTTGGTTTTGGACGAAGCCAAGCCAATACATACAATAAGCAGAGGAAAGACCACTATTTCATAGAGCCTAGGGAACCCAAGTTTGATTGAAGGATTGGATATGAAAGGTGGACGAAAAGGCTTGGGATGAATTTAGGAGTCTTTGTGCAAGCTGTATGCGGTGAAAGTCACACATACTGTAACGCGAGGGTTCACATCTATACGCCTAGTGTGGTAGTTGGGCCTACTTACCCTATTTGTTCCATGAAAGATGAAGTTGAGTCTAATACATCAGACGTCTAGTCAATATCCTTCTATGAATCCATAATCACTACACGAGAAGAACCTTGGTTTAGTGAACTGAAGTTGACCTTAGGTATAATATGGATTACCATTTACTGTGCGCAATCGTATACTGCGGTGCTCCTGCCAGTTGTTGGAACGACGCAAGATGAAGGGCAAAAAGTACTATTTCTCCTCATTTGTAAGTGAAAGCTCTTAGGTTGGAAACTAGTAAATGACAAGCCCGCAACCAACTCATTCCCTCCACCCTAACCCCTTAATGCAAATATAATGTTGTATAAAAAATCACAATTTAATGTAAATAGCCTTAAATGCCCTTAATCAAAATATCTAAGGAAAACTAATGAAAAGGGCTTGAAAACTTTGAGTTTTAAATATAAGGACAAAATAAAGGGTAATGTGAATAGTACCAGGGTTGACTTTTTAGTGTAAAAATGTGATTTTTCATTCAAGTGAACAATACCAAGAGTTTTTAGTTCAAGTTCCCAAATATCTAAGCATTATATGACTCCCTATATAGTTTCTACCATCCAAAATGTCTTCCTCTCTATATCCCTAACCGCCATATGTCTCTTTCACTAGTTTATGTATATATGCATTTTTATGATTGAGTTTTTCATTCATTCAGACTAGTGCCTTTATCTAGCACACATTTGAAAAAAAAAAGAAAAAAAAAAAAAAAAAACCTATGTGTGGGTTTGTCTGAATTCTTCCTTACGAGAGTGAATTTCTAACCCTTGATTTTTTTTTTTTTCAAATTTAATTTGTATTTGACAAGTGTCCTTGTGGGTTGTACATCAAATGCTCCAGAGAAAATATTTTCTTGATAAAAAGCTTTGGTTGGTGGTCATTGGTTTTTGGGGGCTATTAGGCCATCTCCAACTGAAGGCTGGCCAGAGAGCTTGTTTTAGCCCTCTGGCCCTCCAGGATATTAATATTTTAATGAAGGGTCATATTTGCCTCCATCTCTAACCGTAGGCCAAAGGGCCATAAGGCTCGTTTTAGCCCTTTGACAAAAAACCGTCTCCAACCAAGGGCTAAAGGGTCATAGGGCCAAACATAATTTATTATTTAAATTTAAAAACTACAACAACTTAAATTTAAAAGGGTGAAATTATGTGAAAAATGGTGTAGGAATGGCTTAGGTATTTATAGGAAAATAAGTGGACTTTTTTAAAAAAAAATTTGGCCCCAAAAAAAAAATAGGACAATATTGTCGGATATATCCGACTAAAAATGCATTAATAATGAAAAATCCAGCCCGGCTCGGGGCTAGCTCGATTGGGCCAGCCAGTTGGCCCTTTGGCCCTTTGACCATTTTTTGTCCCGAGGGGCCCACGAGCCCTTTGGCCTAGCCTTTGTTGGAAACGGTTTTCGGGTTATTTTCGACCATTTGGCCCTCTGGACCCTTTGGTTGGAGATGGTCTTAGGATATCACCTTCAAAAGAGTGTTTTTCTTTCCTCTCCAGTTTAGGAACCCTAGAACCTACAAGCATTTTCATGGATAAAGTTTTTCATTGAAAATCTATAAAGTTATCTATGAAAATGCTTTCTTAAATCCTTGATTTCAAACTCTTTTGTTTTTGGTTTAGAATAGATTTTTTAAGAGAGTGTTTTCTGGTTTTAGCCTCTTCTATATGTTCTTCTATAAAAAAAACTTGGTGCTAACTTACCAACATATTTTTCATAAGAATGTTTGAACATGGTTTATTGATCTCAAGCATATTCCAAATATTCATATAGGTCTTTGTTGTTGGATTGCTAGTTGGTTCCTTCAGTCTAAATGTTTAATTAAAGAAATTAGCTTTGTTGGATTCCAAGTTGGTTTCTTCAATCTAAATGTTTGATTAAAGAAATTAGCTTTGATTTTTCAAATCCAAATCTTGCATCTCATCTCTTCATATCATATGTGCTAATGCTAAAAATGGAAAGTTAACAAAGACTAGTATGGTCGACCCTTGTTGGGCTCGGGATTAAACTGTAATAACTTAACAACAAGGATTAAGTGGTTCACTTTTCAAAACTGGGCCATGTCCACTGTAATGCTCATATGTATATATCGAATATTGGTTACAAGAAATGCTCGATAATAGTCTAATCTTTTTGTTCTCTTTTATGTCCGACCATTTATAAGAGGTATTCATCCCTCTTATATATGCCGTCAGTGAGCCCCTAAAATCCTCAGCTCAAGTACTTCATCGTTTTCAATTTAATGAACCACGTACGAAGACATGACTTGCTAGCTACTCCTCTGTCCTTTAGTTGACACGTGGTAAAGGAGTAACGTTTGTTCAAGTCTGATTGTATATTTTTCTGAGCAAACACATACCAAACACCTTGCTCAACCCTAGGATAGTGGTAACCCACGCTCAAGCACTTGATCTGATAGCCTTTTATGTCTTTTCAAAAGCCTCTACTCTTGCTAATGGCCAACACGTAGCTTAGGTTTGGTGTCCAAGTAAGCAAGCCCTTGATACTTTGTGCTATAAAGTTGCGGTTGAAAAGTACTTTACAAAAAGGTGATTGGCCTACTTGCGGATAGTTAAATCAAACCGTTGAGTGGTCGTCTATAACGCTTGAAAATATTTCCTCTAGTTAGATTGGGCTGACTTGTAAACCCAATGCCTTGGCCTTCTCTTCCTTCATTAGGTCTTATCCGGGTCGTATTATTTTAGGGGTTGAAAAAGACCTTGCATGCATAGTTCGTTGGTTGGTCCTGGTGCCATAAGACGATAAGCTCGGAAGATGGAGCTGCCATGCTTGTGAAGATTGAGCTTATTGTTGCTAGGCGTGATTGAAGGTTGCCTAAAAGTACAAGCTGTTCTTTAGATTAGTTCTAGGAACTTGAGCTTGTGTGTTAAACTTTGTATGAACCTTTATTTTATACTAGTGGACTGGACTTCTTGGAGTAGCAACTTTTTTAACCTGGTTAGGGGTTTTTTCAAGCAAAAACTTGATGTGTGTAGTTTGACTTCACTTACCTGCATATGTAGTTGCTAATGCTGCTTACTGTCATGGTGCTTGCTTAATGAACTGATAAGTGAATGAGCTACTGTTTATGAATTCTTGTTGTGAGATAGATCAAGGTAGACTTTGACCAGTGGGACGTACTAATCAATTAAGTTTATTTCTTGCAACTGTAATTTATGTCACTAACAAACCTATAACTAGTTGACTAGCTCAGCTGATTAGTCTACTATGCAAAGTTAAATTTTAATTACAAAAGATTCCAATAGGTAACAATCTTAAGTTCTAATTATCAAGGTAGTGGGCAATTAAAACTCTTACTAATTGATTGTGCATTGAAACTACCTTTCTGTTTTCTCTTTAATGAAGACTAGTGATGTTAATCCTCAAGGCTTTCACAAGCTATGATTCACACCTAATAATGTGTCACAGCTACCCAATCTAACTAGAACAGTCAGAGAACCTGTTCGAAAGGAATTACAATGCAATACACAATAATCTTGACCACATTGTTTGGTTGCTAGTTTATCTATATGATTCATGTGAATGTGATTTGGAATGTACTTCCTAATCACAACTATGTGCTCAGACTCGTGAATTATATCAAAGTATTCTCTTTCTAAGGATGAAGGTTAAATATCGATCCCATGTTGCACACTCATATGCCTCCATGATAAGTCTAGGACCCCAATAATGTGTGGAACAAACCATGTGGTTATGACGCATCATCAAATGACCAAAGACATCTCCACATCATAATTGTGGTGTCTCAAGTCAAATGACTATTTTACATTATTCCAACTAGTGAGTTCTCATATAACATGAGTATGAGAACTCATGTTTAATTGTGCTCAGTGAACACACTCTCCATTGAGCACATACATACTTGATATTTTTTTAGACAAATGAGCTGAGAGACATAGTATGTACCAGTCTTATCAGATTGTCATTACTCAATTGACAATCCTATAATCAGAAACATTTAAGATATGTGAAATGTCTATAAACTATCATCTCATGATTGGCTTTTAGGGCACACTTCCAACAGAAAAGTGGATGAAGGATGGTAAGAGATATGTTGAAGAATGTAAAGGAAAAACACACAAAATGAAAACTAAAAACTAAAAACTATTTTAAGTTGTTTTCACTTTAAGATTTTGTTTGCAGTCCATCTTTCTTATTTCTTGTCCTCTCTCCCATCGCTCTTCTTAAGCTCTCATTTACCTTGTATATTGTCCTCATATCTAAATTTAAAAACTAAAAATGAAATGATTATCAAGTAGTTCTTTGATTTCTCTCAAATTCATGATTCTTTCTTTGTTTTGAGTTTGTAGAATTTGATATCAAAGTTCCCCTTTTGACCATGTTTACCCATTCTCGTTCTCGTGACTTAGGGTCCAAGTTCCATGTATTTCTCTAAATAATTTTGAGTACACATCACATCAATGAATGATTTATGTCCCAGAGGATTTTATCTTGGGTTGAAGTTTTGAAGATATTAGTAATGTTACACTTCTCATCTATTTGTATCATCTCTCTAATAGAGGTCGAGTCTGCCAACGCATGTGAGAGTAAACATAGGTGAAAAAACAATGGTACAAATAAGTGATAAGAGTAACATTTTTATTAATAAATTTCGATTACATTATTTTTTTATATAATGGGGTACAAATATACAAGTGGTTTGTATACCCACTTTAATTCCCCATACAATTAAAATCCATGCCACATTCAATTTGCTGTGTTTACCACTTTAATAAACAACTTTGACAACAATTTACTACTAAATTAATTTTTTAAAAAGCAAAAAGTCCCTTTAAACAATCGCAACACAAGGCTAGGCACATGTGCCAGAGAGAGAGAGAGAGAGAGAGAGAGAGAGAGAGAGAGAGAGAGAGAGAGAGAGAGCAGACACTTCCAATGAGGATGAAAGTGAAAGGAGTGAGATAAATAACTCTGATATATAATTACCCATTTATGTTTATGTAAACGTCAGCGTCACCCACATGACGACTTGCTCGTTGCCCCCACGTGTAAAAAACCAACAAACAATATGTGACGAAAGCACGCCTACCCGAAAGTAAAAACCCTCACCAAAATCCCCTTTCTACCCCCTCGATTCGGGGATCATGTGAAGTGTGAACGCGATGCTGCTGCAGCTGCAACCAAAGCATCAGACAACAACAAAACAATCATATGACCCCTTACAAAACACGAAGTTCCCATTCTATCCCCCTTCTACGTATTATTTACAAATAGCATGCCAGGACCCTATACGGATCCTCTTTTGAAGATCCCCGGGATCAGTATCACTTTATTATATTTAACATCCCGAAGGCAGAAATCATTTTGAGTTTTTTTAATTTAAAACTGAACACAAGCAGCATCTAACGAAACTTGACCGCTCGATGTACGATAAACGAACACAATGAAGTGATCCTCAAACCCTCATCCGCTACATTACTACTGGTACTAACCCTTAATTTTCTGGCAAAGAAAACTCAAAATCTAAAGAAAAATTAACCTCAGAAAACATAGTAAGATAAAAGAAAAGTTATTCTGTATAAATACAAGTTACAATCCTTCTTGTTCTGCTCTCGAGTCTAGACTACACAAGGGAGGGTAGACAAAGTAGCAAAAGAGATCGATCAGTCCTACTCTCGTTCATAATTTCATTTCTCCTTACCTATGAAATATGTATTTTCTTTTCGGTTAGCAGTATGTATCGGGGGTGGTGGCAAGCGAGACCTCGTTGAGATCTTCCTTCTCTATGGATCTACTCTTAGTCTTTCATGTAGGTATAATTCAGCAGCTATACATCTTCTAGATGAGTTTTCTTCCTTTTATATGCTTCTCTACTTTCCTGCAAAAAAAACGTAGAGTGTTTGATTTCGCAGAATTACAAACCCTAGCTAAGTCATGTTACAGAGAACAAAGTTAATTGGGGATGGTCCTTACCCTAGCAGTAGCAGTGTCAATCAGCATTACTAATGAGAAGCAATGAAGCCAGCAGCATTGACTGATGACGACGATGATGATGTGTTGTTTTCAGTAGTAAAGGCGGTATCATTAACTTTGGGTACAGCGGTTGACAAGGCAGAGAGATGGTCTCCAGCGGAGTTTGTAGGAGAAGCAAAGAGGCTATCAGGCAGGACCTGCTCTACACTGCTCTCTCATCACAACCACAAGAACAAAAAAATTGAAGATAAATATATTAATGGCAATATGCAGAAGAACCTGATATTTTACAATGGAAGAAAACTTATATCACCAAATAGATAAACTAAGCCATGTTAAACATTTCTTTATTCGAAAACGAAGCTCCTTACCTTTTATGAAGATTAGGGGCATCCAGGTTCGGGCCTTGCTCCTTGTCCTTACCATTTCCATTTCCATTGCCATTGACGTTGTTGTGAGTGAAAGCTAAATTATCTTCCATCTGAAGCTGCTGCTGCAGCTCAGCAACTGCACCAGTCACAGAGATTGAGGCAGCTGGAGTATCACTGTGGTCTGCAATGACATGGAATCCAGAAGTCCAAACAACAATGCTTATACATCTTAAATTTTAAACATATAAATACTACATATTAATGGTAACTGTTAATGAGAAAACCTTCTGCAACTTCTTGTTCAATGCTGTCAAATGGAAGGATATTTTGATTGATCTGAGCATGAGAATAAGGGCTCAAAGGAGGACCGTGAGCACCAACAGATAAACTGCGGTGATGATGGTGTAAGCGATCATTCTTCCAGTCCGGGAGCTGCAGACTCATGAGTCTTCTACCTTGTAGCTCAATGGCTTGCTGCAGTTCAACCTGCTCCTCCAATTTTCTTCTCAATAACATCTCCTGTGTATTGTAGAACATTCTTCCCCCTAATAGAAAACAAAAATTCAGGTAGCATATAGAACTTAACAATCAGTGAGAATTTGAATGGAATGTCTAATAACGACAAGAGCATATATACACGAGAGAGAGAGAGAGAGAGAGAGAGAGAGAGAGAGAGAGAGGGATTCTTTCTTTCATATTCAGCAAAACGATAAGCCATTTGTCAACATTTAGTTATCCCCTCTCTTTCTGCGATAGGGTTTATGTGACCAAAAAAGGAATCAGTTCTTGTTTTACTAACCCAGTGGGAGATCATAGGGATCCCTGGAATCAAGACCACCAGGGCTCAAACATGGTGAAAATTCTCCCCTCTCCAAATGCTGTTGTTGCTGTTGCCTCCTGCAGAAAATAAGCCATTGAGGCATCAACGCAAGTGAAAAAACAAGCCTAAAGATTAGAAAGTAGAAGAGGAATAATGCACATACTTATCCAGGATTTTTCCCTTCTCCTTGTAGGGCTTCACAAGCACACGTGAATCACATATAAAATGAGGGTTTCCTTTGGACAATATAAGCCTGACAGTTTCGGGGTAGACAAATGTTACGAACCCAAACATTCGCTTCTGCTGGTATGGGATCCTTACATCTTGCACTGGCCCAAACTTGCTGCAAATGTAGGACAAGGAACAATTCCACAAGAATTTCAGAACTTTAAGCGTTTGAACAATATAACAACAATCATATGAAAATCTCTTCTATTGTAATAATACATAGAAATCCTTTCTATTTGTTAAAGTAAAATCAAAACATGATGTCCAACACACATTTGACCAACCACTCAAGATTCCAGAAGACCTCAAAATTTGTGTTACATTGTGATATTGACACAGTGACAACATCCTGCAGAACATCTCCAATAATCATGAATGGAACCTCCGACCTCCAAGGTCATTGAGTTCACATGATTTAACTTTTTAGGCTTAATCTTTATCACTCCATATTCTCTCTCTTTCCGTGTCAAGAACTTGTATTTCTTATTTTCCAGAAAAATTTCTTGGACTAAGTTGTACCATGATATACCAAGCAATAACAGGTTAGCAAAGTTATTTGACAGATTTACAAACAATGATCTGTCATTGCCATTGCAAAAACAAAAGGTGAGAGTCATACAAAGACAAAAGTATGCTTGATCAGATAAATCTGTTTTAGTCAAATGCGGACAACAGTGGATTTATGTTCACGGACCAATTGAACTGCTTCAGTCTATTTAACTTCGTCCCTTAAAAGAAACATCCCTTAGTAATAGTCCACGGCAATCTATATGCTGCATTAGCATGATATGGGTTAATCGTATTCGTAACATTTGAAGGATACATTGCAAGCCTCTAATGCAAGTGTTGGGTACAGTAAATCCTTACTGATTTAGACTCTAGACAATGTATTCAAGTGAAACACGGCCAATGTGCCTAGCATTCTCATACTTATCAAAATAGATAGATTGTCATGCCACGAGAAGAAACGCACAGAATAGAAGACCCTGGTGGAGGAGCAAAGACATTCATGAACTTCGGAAATTTTAAATTTTAAAGTTGGACACAGCTAAGCGATATGACAAGATGACTCAAACGATTTCCCCGAATTAGGTGGTACATTAAGTAAATCCCTACACTTGATTCAGAATGTCCTGTAATTGAAATCCAAGGTAACAGCTCCCCTAAGGAACCAGGTGGTCAAAAACAAGATCACTTGGAGGCCTTGACGGCAATGAAAACCTTGAACAGCTTCTGAACTAAAAAGTTAAAATAAAAAGACTGAAGGCACTAAGGCCAGCAACATTCTAAAACGTTAGCATGGTAAGAGATTCCCATGACTGTAAAATGGTTTGCCATGATAGTTGACCAAAGTGCTAGGACATGATCACATCAAAAGAAACCAATTCTTATTCTGCCAATAGCAACAACTTGTACTGAAGGTTGTTCAACGACATGGTCCAATGAATTAATAATAAGGAATTAACAGGATGCATATAACTTTACCTGAAGTATTCAGAAACATCTTCATCTCTGAAAGTGCTCTCAGCTGGGAATGTCAAGTAGATCTGTCTTGAAGCCGAGCTTGCCTTTTCAACAGAAGCCATTGCTAAAAGTTCATTTCTATCAGGCCGACACCGCCCAAACTTGTAAAGTTCTTCCCCCATCATCATTGCCGCAACTCTACAATGCGGGCAAAAATGTTAAACCAAAAACACATAGAATAAATAACGAACATAAACCAAGAATGCAATTGCAATCAATAACGCTTCCACACAAAAGACATGTATCTATAGAGAGCGAAATGGACTGTTTTCAACATACTCAAAATAAATAACAAGTCAACAGAAAATAGAAAAATGGGCCACTTCCAAATTACCTCTGAGGATCATTCTGCTGTTGCAAAAGGAAATTCATGCACTTATTGTACGAAGAAGGGGACGCTCCGGCCATAAACTGAGAGGCAGCAGCTACTCTCTGTTGCTGGACTTTCAACTTCATCATCTCCTCGTGCTGTTCGAAACCGTCGAGATTAGTGGGAGACCCCACAATGGCACCAGAACCATCGGAATCAGCAAAACCGCCATGCACAAACTTGCAATTGCTTCCATTCTTGCAAAACCCTCTAGCAAAGTAAAGACATGGCTTGAACCCAACTCCCAAAGCAGGGTCCTCGGACCCGAGACACGCGTCGCTGGCCGAATAGCTCCTTCTGTGGAAATGGGTGTCGCCACTGTTAACCGAATGAGCCCAATCAGGAAGCCCATGCCCCAATTCGGGCCTAGGATCAATGAAATCCTCCGGCCTCGACGAGGAAGAGGACTCGTTGAGAAAGGAGAGGTACTCGTTGAGTTGGTGCTCCTCAATGAGGTCACTTCCCGGCCAACCATCACCACCACCACCACCACCACCATCCTTACTGAACTGGTGTGAATGTACTGGAAGGGAAAAGGACCCGGCCCGGATATTATCATAAGAGAGTAAAGGGCTTGCCTTTGGGCTAACAGAGTTGCTTGGAAAGCCAGAAAGCGGCCAGGAATTCGAAGAGGGCGAAGAAGGGTTTTTTCCATAGTCAAAGCCGTTTGGTATTCTAGGAGAGGACTGAGAAAATGGGTTGCCGTTGGTTGGTCTGGCTATGGGGTTTAACGGTGAGGGAGACGAAGGAGTGGACGATACAGACGAACTGCTTGCCAAAAGTCCCAACTGGATTTTAGCCCTCAGAATCAGCGACTGCAAAAGGGTCTCCGGACCATACGCCAAACGAATCAAATCCTTCTCGGCGAAATCCTGAATGAGAAGATAACCCATGATTTTGATAGCATTTTCTGGGTCTAAAGTTTTGATCTTCGAGAAGAGTACGTTTGTAAGTTCATAGGAACCCATTGGGTTTTCCGGGGAGGGATTTCCTTCTCCAGAAGAAAGAATGGGGTGAGAAAATTGGTTTTTGAGTAGGGTTTGAAGTGTTAAGTAGGGAGTTGGAAAGTCTCTCTCCTCCCTCTCCGTGTCTTTCTCGAATGATAGGAATCTATTTTTGAGGGGGACTGAGAGGGGAGTGGTAGATTTCAGATCTACTTCAAAGTTTAATTGTCAACAGCTACCTCGTTTGTGAATTAGCCATTTATATAATCTGCTTGATTACAGCCATGAGACACCCTCATCATGGCCCTACTTCCGACGTTGTCCCACGCATCCAGGTTTTTTTATTACTATTTTAAGGAAGTACTCAACTATTATCCCAATAATTCAAATTTTGAATAAAAAATAATAATTTAGTATTCACGGATGAGTAATTACTTTTTAATTTTGTCAAATAATAAATCAACACATGCTTTATTGTTTGAAAATAAAGAACATTTTATTAATTGTTTTTTTTTTAACAAACGGTTTTATCTACATTAATTGACTAGCAATAATGTAAATTCGTCTTTAACGAGAATCTAATTTAAGACCTCTCACTCACAAGCGAAGAGGAATACTATTATATTGTAATACTAAGTTATCTTTATTAATTGTTTTTAGCTTTAAAAAGTAAAGAACATGTGACCATTTTTTTATGGGTTTTGATCACCAATGGTCCCTGAGATTGACCAAACTCATCATTTTGATCCCTCACTTTCAAAATCAATCAATATCGTCCCTAACATTCACAACCACACATCGATTTGGTCTTTTCGTTTAGATTTCGTCCTAACTATTTTGTTAGTTTGCACATGGGACCCACAAATCCAACAAAATGGTGACACGTGGATTACACAACATAAGGTTTTTATCACAAATAGTCACTGACATTGATCAAACTCCTCATTTTGGTCACTGAGTTTCAAAAATCAAAATAAATCTGGTCCCTGACATTCATTACTACACATTAATTTAGTCATTCCGTTAAAATTTCGTCAATAGTTTTTGTTAGTGTGATAATATGGTCTCACTAGTCCAATCATATGGCGTCACATGAATTAACTATAAAAAAAATTATTTTTTGAAGATTTAAAACTTAAAGTACTATAAGAAATTAAAAACTAAAACTTAAAGAAGAAAGAAAGAAAAGACATCATCATCTTCATCTAGGTATGCTCAAAAAGAAAAAGAATGCACCATGACACGACTAAAGCTCTTGTCCTTCGTGAACTCACTTCTCATTCTCTCTAGTTGGTTATAATCCTATTATATTTGAATTGAATTTGGATTTGATTTTATCGAATTTAGATTGAATCTTATTTTCCAATCGAGATTGTGGGATGCAAGAGAAATGTTAGCATAGAATACTCGCCCAGTTGGTTCACTCTAAAAAATATTAGTTTCTTATAATTAATCCACTTGGCGCCATATGTTGGACTAGTAGGACCACATCAACACACTAACGAAAAATATTGACAAATTTTTAATGGAAGGACTCTATTGATGTGCGATAGTGAAAGTCAGGGACCAAAATTATTGATTTTTGAAACTCAGGAACCAGAATGAGGAGTTTGATCAATGTCAAGGATCATTTGGGATAAAAACCCTTCTTTTGTACAATCCATGTGTCACCATTTTATTGAATTTGTGGATTCGGCATACAAACTAACAGAATAATTGACGGAATTTAAACGGAATGACCAAATTGATGTGGTAGTGAATGTCAAGAACAACATTGATTGATTTTGAAAGTGAGGAACCAAAATGATGATTTTAGTTAATCACATGGATCATTTGTGATAAAAATCTTTTTTTTATTATTGGAGCAAATTAGAAAGTTAATATATATAATACTCCTCTTCACTTGGAAGTAAGAGGTCTTAGATTTGATTGTTGCTAAAATCGAATTTGAACCACATTATTGTTGGCTCATTGTGAGGCTTAGACACTCCCACCCTTAGTGTGGATAAGGTAATACTAGGGAGACCAAATTTTTTAAACCAAATTTGCAAAAACCAAATGATGTAGTTGTGGATGATTGGATTATTAATTAAGTGTCAATTAATGTGTTTGTTTCTTATTGATGACACATTATTTGGTTTAAAATTTTTTGTTTCTCTAACTTTATCTATATAGACAATATGGTTCGTTAAAAAAATACGTACCTAAGTATTACCTTAAAAAAAATTAGTGTGAGAAACCAAGTAGATTGATAAGGTCTAGGCTAATTTAAATAAGAATTAAATATTATTAGTTTTTGGATTTCTTTTTCTTTGTTTGGTCAGGTAATTGTGTATTTGGGAACATTTTTGCTCACAACCATAATTATGGTATGTGTTTATCATACACTTTATCATTTGCCACATTTTTTTTACCTAATTCTAGTTAATTTCCAAATTAAATGTTACTTTTTTAATTTAAAAAATAATAACTAAGATTAAGTGAACAAACACGTAGCAAATAATTAAGTGTATTAAGTTTTGGTAGTGAGCAAAAGTACTCTGTTGTAGATTATGATTCATATGATTATCAACTGTCTCTTGAATTTTCTTTTATCTTTGTTGGAAATTTTTATTCAAGTATTGCACTTATTCCTTTGTGTAACCGTCCTTTCAAGGGGGAAAATATTCATTTTTGCAACGTTAAAATTATCTCTCTGTTTTAGCATTGTGTAAAATTGTAGATGAAAATTATCTCTCTGTTTTAGCACATTAGTTTGTCAAAGTAATGTGCTCTCATTTAAGAATTTTTTTTTTTTTTTTAACCAAAAACTGTTTAACTTCAAACATAAGCAGTGCAAAAGAGTTTTTGTTAAAAGTAAAACATCTTGCTTGTTTTATAAGCAATAGTCTCCTGTTTTTAAAAGCAGCTTGCATGTTTTTTTTTTTTTTTTAATTTTTTTTTCATAAAAGGCAGAATGAAGCCTTTAATGAATATTTTAATTTTGTGCCATACCTTCATTAATTTTTAAAATGACATTGTTTTAATCTTCTACATATATTTTAGGAGAAATTAGGTTTTTATCCCTCTTTCTTCCATTCAGATTAAAACTTTATTTCTTTGCAATTTTTTTTTATCAAGGTCCTTAGGTTTTAATGAATGTCATTATTCAATAATACAATATTTACATGTTAGCATAATTAAATTAAATTTCTAAAATATATTAATTTAGTGTTAGAAACGTTACATTTGGTATATTTATATTTATGGCTATTCTTTGTATCATATATTTTTATTTTTAGTTTGTACCCAATTTTAATTGGATTTTTAGCTAAAATGATCCATGAGATTTACATAACTCCTTAATTTGATCCATGAGGTTTGAAATCAATAGACTTGGTCCCTATGTTTGTCTACAATCAATTATTTTGGTCATTTTGTGAAAAATCTCTATAAAGTAAGGATAAAGTGACAACAATACCCTCAATTTTGGTCAAATCATTTTGGCCTATTGTTTATTACATTGAGGGTAATTTTTTTTGTGACATCCCACATCGCCCAGGGGAGTGATCCTTAAATGTATATTCCCATCTCTACCTAGCACGAGGCCTTTTGGGAGCTCACTGGCTTTGGGTTCCGTTGGAACTCCGAAGTTAAGCGAGAAGGAGGCTAGAGTAATCCCATGATGGGTGATCCACTGGGAAGTTGCTCGTGAGTTCCCAAAAACAAAACCGTGAGGGAATGGTAAGCCCAAAGCGGACAATATCGTGCTACGGTGGTGGAGCGGGCCCGGGAAGTGATCCGCCCCGGGCCGGGATGTGAGATTTGGTATCAGAGCCTATCCCTGGCCGGAAATGTGCCGACGAGGACGTCGGGCCCCTAAGGGGGGTGGATTGTGACATCCCACATCGCCTAGGGGAGTGATCCTTAAATGTATATTCCCATCTCTACCTAGCACGAGGCATTTTGGGAGCTCACTGGCTTCGGGTTCTGTAGGAACTCCGAAGTTAAGCGAGAAGGGGGCTAGAGCAATCCCATGATGGGTGACCCACTGGGAAGTTGTTCGTGAGTTCCCAAAAACAAAACCGTGAGGGAATGGTAAGCCCAAAGCGGACAATATCGTGCTTCGGTGGTGGAGCGGGCCCGGGAAGTGATCCGACTCGGGCGGGGATGTGACATTTTTCATTTTGATCCTTATTTTAATTTTTTTTCACCCAATAACCAAAATGATTAACGGTGGACAATCTCAGAGATCACTTCTATGGATTTCAAATCTTAGGGACCAAAGTAAGAAGTTATGCAAATCTCATGAACCATTTTGGCTAAAAAGCTATTTTAATTTGCAACCCTTTTTTAAATTTGTACTAAATTTCTTTTTAGTTTTACTTTGTACCCATATATTAATTTCTTTTTGTGCCCTTTTCTTTAAAAGATTTATTTGTAGTCTAGTTTTTTTTTTTTTTTATTTGTACCCATAATTTATTCATAATGTACCCATTCTTCTTTATAAACGTACCGCTTTTTTTATAAAGAGAACTTGATATAGATCCAATTTTCTTAGGGTTAGTCCACTTCATTGAAATAAATCTAATAACTAAGATGCCACATAAATCCCCTTAGGCTTATAAATTGTAGTAAGTACACATAATTTCTTAATATAAAATTATTTGTAGTTTAACTAATCCCTTAATTGTAGAATTAATTATGGCAATACAATCACCTCAACGCTTTGATCCCTCCTTTTTTTCCTTCTTCTAAACAATTCCCTCTCTTAGATCATGAAATCAATCCTCCTCTTTCTTCTTTCTTCTTTCTTCTTTTACGTGTGATAGTATTGTGTTCATGGACGGAGCCAATGAAGGCTCACTGGGGGCATATGCCCCCACTCAAGTGATTCGTTTGTTAAGTTGTAGACTACAATTATATAATACACACGCGTTATCTTTGAAGAAAAAATATATATATATAATATTCAACATACCTTTATACTGCATATACTCCATATTAAATATTATATGAGCAAAAGTGCTTTTGTTCTGTCATTCAAACTAAACAACCTTTCCCGCATAATCATTTATTAATATTTTTCTTATCACTTTGTCACTTTCTACTACTACACTGAAATTTTAGTAACATTGGAATTGTGATGCATCATCATTTGAAATCATCCCTATTATCATATTAAGTATAAGCCATATTATAATAAGGTTTTCTTAGTTGATTTTCGGATTGCCCCCACTAGAAGAAATTTCTAGCTACGTCCATGTTTGTGTTCCTCCCTTCAAATTCGTTTATCACGATTTCCATTGTTACATAGGTTTCACGACTTTTTTTTTCTACATATTAGTTCGGTAATACATTATCAATTGCAAGTGTAAAAATACAATATCATGCATTTATATTTTAGTTTTAGGAAATATTTTGGAGGATGATATCCATTTTGTAGGAAATTTTCTGGAGGATCATTGAATCGTCTTTAAGGTCAATGATCCTCCAGAAAGTCTATTTCTTTGAATATTATGCATTTTTCTTCGTATACAGTAAGTAGTGTAAATAATATTATTTGTTAAAAAAGAAAAAAAAGGTAGCTACTGGATAATACTTTATTTTGAGTATTTAAATATTAAAATTTGAAAGCTGAATAAATGATACAAAAATCAAGAATTTAAATATTTTTATCTGAAAGGACAAAAATGGTATCAAAATATGTAATTGAATAATTGCATTCAGTCTAAAAAAAAAACCTATGCTTTTGGACCTAGATCCAAAAGCCCCAAATATTTATAAACAGCTAACACATCAAATCCTAAATAAGCTTCCAAAGACTAGGGTTAAGGGAAGTAGAAGTGGATGATTTCCCAATAAGATAAAAAAAAAAAATATATGTATATATATATATATATAGACGACAATTCATTTTATGATACCAAATAAATATATATACGGCTTCTATTCATGTGCCTGCAAAAGAAAATTTTTACCGTTCCGCAATTATGGGTTTTGGGAATTGGCCAAAAAAAAAAAAAATTGTATTCATGTGTCTGCATAATTAAAGTTGATGAATATAATCAATCTAAATGTACTAACTATGATGAATATTTCTTCGTGAGTGTGACAATTTGATGTAACAACTATTTGAAACAAGCATGTCACATAGACGACAAGAAAACATCATTAATCTCCTAATTAGGTTCATTTGGACACCGCACTAGCTTACAACAACATAAATCAAAGGGTAAATTACATTTTAGCTTCTTAGGTTTGTAATCGATTTCAATTCCTTATAACATCTTTAAAACATTTTCAATCTCATACATTGATTTATTATTTTATTTCAATTTCATACATCCGTTAGAAAATCCGTTAAGCAAACCGTTAAGTGGGCTGCCACATTTGTGCCACGTGGTAATTTATTTATTTATTTATTTTTATGCATTTAAAATACATTGACTTACCCTATTTAAAATAAATAAATAAATAAAATAAAAAATCAACAACCTAGAAATCCTTCCCAGCAACCCAAACCCCCCATCCCCCTCAACCCCCCACCCCTTCCCGCCCCAACCCTTTCTTCTCTTTCCCCTCCTCTGACTCCCTTCCCTTCGCCTTTAGCAGATTTCCTTTCATCTTCTCCTCCTTCGCTTCTGGTCCCGCTCCCACTCCTACCCCTGCCAATCTTGCTAATGATCTCTCTTCCTTCTTCGGTGGCGAACCTTCACACTCCTCACTCACTCTTTCAAGACCTCGACACCTTCAACCCCTTTAATTTGGATTTTCACAAGCTTGAATCGTAGAGGGAGAGGGGGGGAAGCTTCGGCTTTAGGGGGTGAAAGTGGGGGGATGGATGGAAGGAGAAATAATTAGGATGCAGATGTGGTTTTGGTGGTGAAGAAAATAGTAGAGGAGAGGGAGAAGGTGGGATGGGGGGTTGTGGGGGAGGTAGGGGTGGGGTGGGATGGGGTGGGGTGGGGGAGAGGGAGTGGGTCCAGGGGGGGTGCGGAATGGTTTTTGGGCTCGGGTGGGATTTTTGGGCGTGGCAGCGGTCTCCGAGAAGGTGGGGATGGGGTAGGGGGTCGCGGGTGAGGTTGGTGGGGTGGGATGGGGTGGGGTGTTTGGGTTGCAAGGAAGAGGGAAGGCTCGGGGAAGAAGATGGTTTTATTTTTTATTTTTTATTTTTTTTTAATTTTAAATAGGATAAATTATTATAATATTTTAAATGCATAAAAATTTATTTTTTTGCCATGTGGCACAAATTTGGCAGCCACATCAGCACTACGTTATCATTTAATTGTTTACTTAACGGATTTTCTAACAGATGTATGAAATTGAAATAAAATGATAAGTCAATGTATGAAATTGAAATGTTTTAAAGATGTTGGAAGGAATTAAAATCGACCCTAAACCTGAGAGGGTAAAATGTAATTTACCCTAAATCAAATTAATATATCTAACATGCCTTTTATTCAAGAAATTCTCATTTTTGGGTAAAAATGAGAACTAGATGTACGGTCCAATTCACGTTGAACTTCAATGATCCAAATTGTGTATTTTGTAAGTCTCAATTCATAGATCATTCTTGCAAAAATTTAATTTAATCCAAAACTATTTTCCTATTTCATTATCACGATGAAATTTCATTGTTTCTTATAGAACAAAGTGTTCGCCAATTTATTTGAACTCAATTAGATATCTCATATATTTCTGATTTGTTTAATATTTTGTAAGGATGATCTATGAGGTTCAATTTGAAAAATAGAGGATTCATATCGTTAAATTTCGATATGTTGTGGGCCCCACAATTAATTCCAATTTTTTAAATAAGAATCTCTTCCCTAAAACCTCTTATATTTAAATATGTTATTTTCACGAACAATCGATATTATTTACATTAATGGGCTAGGAATAATGTAGTTTAAATTTATCTTTGATGAAAATGAAACCTAAGACTACTCACTTATAAGTGAAGAGGAATACCACTAAATCGTAGTATAGTAATAATAATAATAATTATTATTATAAAAAATAAAAAATAAAAAAAAAGCCCAGAAAACTAGATTGAATTCGAGGGCAGCTATTTGCAAATTGAAAAAATGTGAGGGGCAAACGATGGATACCATTTTGGTGGTCCTGCTGTATCTTCACATGTTGGCCTAAACATCGGCAGCAATTTCATCTAAATATCGTACGAATTGGTCACTAACCACTTATGGTAAAAGTGTCCATGGCACCACACGTGCTTAAAAGCTTCTAACTGCGCATCTATCAATCTCTACCACCTCTACTTGCTCTTGCAGTCGAGATCTTAGTGTTCAATTATTTCGTTCTCTTAATTTCGTTTGTAGAAATATGTGGGACCTGTTGCAGTTCTATTAGGTTATAAATGTGATTGTGTAAATCTCAGTGGATATAAGAATATCTCTTATATTCCTATTAGAGGTTGATTACCTATTAAAAGTTGTAATCCTAAAATGGTAAGGAATTAACCTTCCATACTACTATAAATAAAAGGCACAATGAGATGGAATACAACACACCTCACAATTACACATCTCTCTCTTTCTCTCTCTATGCCGTACCCTCTCTCTTTCTGGCCTCCATAATTGTTTAGTAAATTATGCTTACAACACGTTATCAGCACGCTCTTGACGCTGCGCTAACAAAAGTTTATTCTTCAATCAGGGGAATATTACATTTTAATCATTCTTTTTGTGATTAATTTATTATTTTGAATTGGTCTACATGTTATTGATTCAATTTAATTTTTCTTTGTTGAATGTGATACAACGCATTGGAGATGAAATTCCGGCTTTCTGCGAAGGATCTTCTACAAATTCAAAGGCTTTTGTTGTTTTCTGCCAATTAGGTATGCTTAAAATAAAGAAAGATATTTGAAACGGCCTTGAAACATGAAAACATTCCCCAAGATGCATGACCCCCCCTATGTTTATATTTTCCTTCCAATATATATTGTATATGTTCATATATTTGTCAATATATATATATATATTTGTTTCATGCATTGCGCAATTATATTTGCTATGTGGAATATGTGAGTCAATGTATATAAAATAAATTAGAAGCATATTTGGAGTTTCCTAAACCCTAGGTTCGAAAAAAAAAAATTTGGGATTGTGCGACACCATTGCTGTGGCAACACAGTGTAGAGACCCCCTTGAGACGACGTCTTGGACCTGCGCCGAAGCCTTTGGGCTTCACTGCCTCTGTGGATAACTAGGCCGTGTTCCTGGTCTAGTTTCTGACCACGGGCTTGCAACCAAATTCTCGGATTTGATTACTACCACAAACGTGAGAGAAAGGTATAGACTTAGTTCGGCTGGAGTCTACCGAATGGCTCGACCTAGTTCGGTCAAAGCCTACCGAATGGTGATGCACTGCTTCGGCAGGGATACACCGAATGACATACTCTCTCACAATCCAATTTCGAGTTTGTTTTTACAACATATGGTAAAAATCAGGGCCTGCCAAGATGTGGCAGCATGCCTGAAGCATGATCCTTGGTACCTAAGACCTAAAACATCAAGAATAAGGGATAATATTCCCAAACCTTAACCTTGTAGAATCTACTTCCGTCTGAATGGAATAGATCATTGGTTATGTACCTGTTCGTGCCCCTACCAATGTTGTTGAGGAGTACCATTCTAGTAGTCAATATGTGAGACTAATTTTGCTCCACCGAATATCATTGGAAAAGTAGAATTTTGACTTAGATGGCCTTGTTGGCCGAATCCACCCTAGTAACTTTGGTTTACTTTGTGAACATTTTTCCATGTTCTTGTATTCAAGTTTGGTGTATGTTTTACTTATGGATAATCTTATTGATATTGTCCTCGAATATGAATTAATTGAATCATGTTTCTTATACATGTGACCTAATTCAATTAAACACATGATTAGGTAGGAATGTGGGGAAGTTAGTTGTCTGAATGAATGCGATACTACGCACACTAACTTTACACCTAAATCATATCTCTAACAACGACTTCAGGTCTATCCAACATTATTAAGAGCATTGGCACACTCCTCGTTGCGTGAATGGTACTGAATTACCATTTAAGGGACCTTAAATTCTCCTAGTCGTTGAATTTTTAAGGATATTCGGGATGACAATGATCATAAATGAAACCACTGAAAAAAATAAAGTGAAATATATTTGCACCACCTCCAAAAATGAGCCTGAAGCTTTGATTTGGGGCCAATGGGCTGTCTCCCAACTAGGGCACACGCTACCTGTGGCCGGCTTGGAGCTGAGTGATTGAGCAGTTTATTTGTTTTGGCATGACCATTTAGGACACTTAGGTCGAACAATGATGCCATAACGCATCTCCTTTCCTGAAGTAAGGATCTTGTGGCTACAAGCACACTTTGCTAAGCCTACTCATTAGGGAAATTGATTTCTATATCATTCCTAGCAAAGATAAGAAACGACTCTCTTTTCACAATGGATTCAGGGGAATATATGTGGACTAATCCAACCAAAATGCGAACCATATAAATACTTATGGTTTTGGTTAATGAATCGACAAACTGATCACATGTTTGTCCACACACATTGTTGCTAAACCTCCTGGCCTATTAAGGGTTCACCACCCTACTTATCCCTTAAGGTCTGGGAGACTAGATAATGCCGGAGAGTTTATATCAACAGTTTTCGATAAAGTATTGCATGTATTTTGGGTTTATAATAGAACATCGAATTCTCATGTTCACCCAAAATAGCCTCACCTAATAATCATAAAGCGCAATTTAAATGATCACCTAGATTTTGGTGAACGTACCAAGTTTTCGGTTTCTTCCTAGGGCTATGCAATCTTGTACGTAGTTATGTTGGTTCACCTTGAGGCCCATTACCACCCAACCTATTCGACGTCCCAATTGGACGATTTTTGTATTTACGCATTTGGGTGTGCATTCCATGTGCCAAGTTGCACCGTTGCAACGTACCAATATGGGTCCTCAACGAAGGATGTGAATCTTTGTCGATTATTTTTCTCTTTCACACTAGCTTTCTTAGAGCCCTTGTATGCAATCTCTTTACCAGTCATTTGCGGGTTATTACTTTAATGAGACAGTCTTCCAGCCATTAAGGTGAGATAAGAAAGTCAACGCTCCTGTAGAACAGCACGAATTTGCGTGGACGTTGCCCATTATGTCTCATCTTGATCTCCATATCACACAAGTGTGATAAATTTTAGCTTTCAGAACGTTGCCCCAGACACATTCCTCTGATCTAGCTGAAGTGACGAGATCATATACCAGCTGCAAACATGCTTGCAAGGATAGACGTACTTAACGAACGTTGAGTCAACATCTCTGGAGGGTGTGTCGCCCTTGTTGGATGGTCTGGTACATCGGCGGATAGCCAATCAATCTGTCATGGTCTGGAGCACAATAGATTACTCTATTCATAGGATTCACTTCCCTAGTAGAGGAAGACACGACACAACAATGAATCTAAACCCGATCGCTGTCTTAAATCATTTCCATCTCATGAGATTAATCCGGATTACTCCTAAGACTTAAAGTTCTTGGTCAGTATACTAGTTTGGATGAGCTATATAGAATTGAAATGAGATTACTATCAATGATGTTTTCACTTATATGGTAGCTACTAACATAAATGAAAAGCTACGATATCTTACCGTGTTCCGTTGATTAAGTGACAACGTAGAACTGATTGGACAATCAAAATTACAATCCAGGTCAAAGTCTTTACCAAAGTGTGTATTGGACCTATCATTCCTACACTGCCCAAGGTAACCCTGTTATGTTCCAAGTGGGAAAGGAAGCGTTATGAGATGAATGAAATAATGCGATATGATGCACGCCTTATGGCGCAAGGTTTCTCTCAAAATGTCATGTGATTGATAGCAGCATTATAAAATGTGGTTAGTGTTTCTCCATAGGGATATAGATATGGAGATTTAGATGTAAGTTCCCGAAGAATTACATGGACTGGTTCAAATAGTTCCAAAATCATAGAACACCCTCTTAACTTGTTTAAGGCGTTCACTTACAATCCGAAGTCTAAGTGATTATTTGATCAGTCAGGGATGAATTATGCCCTTGCGTGTTAAACTATGAAGTCTTATTCTGAATTGCAAGAGTTACAGTTTATGTCGTTGAAACGAATTAAGACTTCGGAAGAGCTTGAGAAAACTGCCTCACACCTGAAGATGGAATTTGAGATGAAGGATCTTAGGAAAACTCATTTATGCCTTGACTGAAGTTCAAGCATTGTTCTGACGGTACCTTAGTCTACCAGTCGAACTACACCCCAAATGTGTCACCTTTGAGTATACCTTTGATCGTGCATACATTATATGCAAATGAGACCCTTGAAGAGGTTATGGAATCCGAAATTCCAAATCTAAGTTCAACTTTGTGCTTCGTTGTACTTAGCTCATTGTATTAGACAGGACATCTCCTTCGTTGTTGATCTTGGTAAAGATGCAGTACCGCGCCTACACGCATCCACTGAATTGGTATTAAAGACGTACCCTGAAGGTACTACGAGGGCAAATCCCATCGCATCTCGAGTAGATCTAACAATTACCTTAGTTGCGAAATCTTCGAAACGTTCCAAGACTCACCTCACTTCACTACGCCACAAGTGAGACATGGTTAGGAGTTCTTGTTGAGCATATTCGAAGTACTTGCTATTTTCATCCATAGTTGAGTCCCGATGATGATCTATGAAGATTATGCCACATGTATCAACTCGACCAAGCCATGATACATCAACAAAGTCAACGCGAAGACATATTGCTCTACATCTACATCAGCAAAGCATCAGGAGATTGAAGTCATGCAAGCCGATTCCAGACAACCTTGCTGACCTCTACACAACGTCACTGCCAAAATCAACCTTCCAGAAGCTTATCCAAGAATTGTTATGCCTAATTATTCATATACAATGCTTGTAGTTCTCGTTTGGAAGTTATGTCAACTCAAGGGGAGTATCCAGAAGTATACTTACTTGATCTTAATGTACTCTTTTTCCTTAAGATTATGAACATTTTTCCCACTCGGTTTTTGCTACCTAACTAGGCTTTAAGGAGGCACCCATCCTGGGTTGATCATACATTTGTGAGCTCTTTTACTTGCATCCAAAAGACGTATGGTTTTGACTTAATGCAACTTCTCACTTTTTCTCCTTAGTTTATGGGTTTTATCCCACGTTGGGTTTTACCATAGCGAGGTTTTGTGAGTTTTACCTTTTTATGCATTCTTCCATTGATTTGAGACTCGTATTTGCTCATTGTGCCAATGACTTTATCAGTTGTACTTGCTTCATCATTGAAAACCTGATGTGCCATTTACTTGAGTATTTACACACTCAAGGGGGAGTGTTGCAGTCATATTAGATTAGGAATGTGATTGTGTAAATCCTAGTAGATATAGGAATATCTCTTATATTCCTATTAAGAATTGATTACCTATTAAGAGTTGTAATCCTAAAAGGGTAAGGAATTAACCTTCCCTACTACTATAAATAAAGACACAATGGGATGGAATACAACACACCTCACAATTACACATCTTTCTCTTTCTCTCTCTATGTCGTACCCTCTCTCTTTCTAGCCTCCATAATTGTTTAGTAAATTATGCCTACAACAGGACCATATTTTTTTGCTCTTTTTCTTTTTTGTTTTAATTTTGTTGTATTGGCAATATGCTTGAAGCAGTGTTGTTTATAGGGAGGCAGTACCCAAGAGTTGGACATAGGGATGGCAAATTCAACCCGTTGAACCAAATAATTATGTATAATTGCCCGAATGGGGCGAATTTGGGATGAAAATCGGGTATATTTTGGATATGAAGAAAAACTGTTAACATTATTCGGTTTACGATTTTTAATATGGTTATAGAGGTCCCGATTTGTAACCATCCACCGGAATAATACATATTATATATCATTGTTATATTATCTATTCACTGAACTCATTACCCATGAGAATTGAAAGTTTCATTTTGTAGGAGAGTTCAAAGGTTTTGATTAAAACCAATGAAAATTCAATCGTGTTTATGGGAGAGCTCAAAGATTAGCCAACATCATCAATGTTTGAAGTTCAATGCTTTAATTTTTATATTCTACAAGATCCCTTCATTTTATACATCAAAGACTCCAAGTTTATCATCTCTTTTCAAGAGTCTAAGAGTCAAGGAGTTGATGCATATAACGGTTATAGTGTGTCAATTGAAATTTTTTTTTTTTTAATTGATGAAGATGGATATAATCGTTAACTGATGGGGAATTCGTTACTCGGTGGGTATGGTTATAGATAATCTCTAATAGTTAATTTGCGGGTATGAATATGATTCATTTTTATGGTTATGGAGGTGGATATAACAATTCTGTACCCAAATCGAACCACTGACATCCCTATTGGACACAAAGGCAAGACAAAAATCTAAGTATGAACTAAAATCCATAAATTCAAAGGTTAATTTTAAACCGACAAAATATTTTCAACTTATAAATTTAGAATTGAATCAAATCAAAATTTACATTTTGTGTTTTAAGAAGAGTGGGAGATCGTGACACATGGCACCAAGATGGTCGAATGACCAGAATGTCCTTTGAATGTAACTACGTGAATTGCATGATGTACGATAATTTAGCTCTAACAGAAAGGTGAACGAAGACAAATTACGCCGTGAAGAAAATGTTCTAACTCAAAATTGGCACTTTCTGTACAAAAATGGCAGCTGAGTTGGGTGTTTCGAATAAGACGGAGCAAAACTTCTGACTTTTGAACACAACTTGTAAAAACAGGATGAGCTGTTCGCTGGGGAACACACATGCATGAGTTTGGAAAAACTGGTGAAGGAGAGGACGTGAAGGGTGGAGAGCGGTTTGAGAGAATCGGTGGATGTGAGGGATAAGACAACTTTGTGAGAAGAGGAGGTGATGAAGAAGATTCAGGATTTTAAATTGGCTCTGCAAATTAGGGACAAGATTTGGGAGAGTATCACTTAGGTTGCATCGCCTAGCTATTTTACCTTTTTCCCCTTCTTGTTTTAGTTTTTTTTTAAATTTAATTAACTAAGAATTTGTTCATAAAAAAATGAGAGTCCTAACGAAACACTCATAGTACTATTTACTTTTAATGTTAAAGATATTTTTACTCTAAAAAGTCACTTTTAGTACTATTCACTTACAACAACTTTTTGTTATTTTGATTAAAACTCAAAGTTTTCAAGCCATTTTCATTAGTTTTCCTTAAAAAAATTCAACTAAAATTTTTCAAAAGATGAAAAAGAAGATAAAAGCAAAGTATGAGATGTTGTTATTCCCCCTACACAGTGCCAGAATAGTGCTACACTTATTATATTTTTGTACCACAATTTTATACCACCTTATGTGGCATATGATGTGGAAAGGTATATCATTAAATTAAGGAGAAATTAGGCTCTCATCCTTCCTTTTACTACTCCTTTGATTAAAACCTTATTCATTTTCATTTTTTGATCAAGGTCCTTGGTATTAATAACATCATTAATTCTTACAATAATAAAATATTTTTTATTTCTAAATATATTCATTTAATGTTAAAAATGTTACAATTAGTATATTTATATTTATGGCTAAATTTTTTATCGTATATTTTTATTTTTAGTTTGTACCCATTTTTAATTTGCAACCCTTTTTTAAGTTGTTCCAATTTTCTTTTCAGTTTTAATTTGTACCCATATATTAATTTCTTTTTATGCCCATATTTTATAAAGTTTTATTTGTATTTGTACCCATATTTATTTATTTATTTGTACCCATTTTTAATTTTGCTAAATGTACCCATGCTAATTATATGTACCATTCATGTAATTTTTTTCAAATTTTTAATCTTAAAATGTACTCATTCTTAAATATACCAATTTGTTATAGGTAAAATGTACCCTATTTTTTATATAAAATCTATTCAATTTTTATCTAATCTATTTTTAAACTTATATGGGTACTTTTTTTTTTGTTGATTTGAGAATGTATCCATATTAAGTTTAATCGAAGAAATTTACTAATATTATTAAGCCTAATTTTTTTTTTTTTTTGGTGATTTTGAAGAATGTACCCATGACACATCCCGGCCCGGGGCGGATCACTTCCCGGGCCCGACCATGCCCTCACGGTTTTGTTTTTGGGAACTTCCCAGGATGGGTGACCCATCGGGAAGTTCCCAAAAACAAAACCGTGAGGGCATGGTCGGGGCCCAAAGCGGACAATATAGTGCTACGGTGGTGGAGCGGGCCCGGGAAGTGATCCGCCCCGGGCCGGGATGTGACATTTGGTATCAGAGCCTAACCCTGGTCGTGGTGTGCCGACGAGGACGTCGGGCCCCTAAGGGGGGTGGATTGTGACATCCCACATCACCCAGGGGAGTGATCCTTATATGTATATTCTCATCCCTACCTAGCACGAGGCCTTTTGGGAGCTCACTGGCTTCGGGTTCCGTAGGAACTCCGAAGTTAAGAGAGAAGGGGCTAGAGCAATCCCATGATGGGTGACCCACTGGGAAGTTGCTCGTGAGTTCCCAAAAACAAAACCGTGAGGGCGTGGTCGGGGTCCAAAGCGGACAATATCGTGCTATGGTGGTGGAGCGGGCCCGGGAAGTGGTCCGCCCGGGCCGGGATGTGACAGGGACCGCATTCAAAGTCTCCCTTGAATTAATCAGGATTTAACTACAATTAAAAACTATTTAATAATCTAATAATTAAAAAAGCTGGTTAATTAAATGGTGATTGTGGCGTACGATGAGTTTTCTCTTTCCTTTCCCTTTCAGTTCTGCTTTTTCCTTTGCCAGTTTTTTCACGCCATTTTTTCACCCTAGTTTTTTTCACGTCATTCATATCCACCACAATCTAACCTAATTCTCATACGGCAAGGTTCATCAGGGCCCCCCTATTTGGATTATTGATAAGCATTTATCATTGTTTTTCAATGAGTTTATTTATTTTTAGTCTGTTTTATTCTTCTTGTTTCTCTTGATAATCATTTTACTATTTACCTAAACCTTTTTGTTCATAGAAAAATGACACTGACGATTGAAGAAGAACTCGAGAAATTGAAGGACACCAACCACGTGATGATTATTAGCAGCCCAATATATGAAGGTAGTTATTTTTATTATTTTATTGGAATTCAAAAATTCCAACAAAAACTAGGTTTAACACTCTGAGTCATAAAGGGAAAAGTTAAAACGACTCGATAGCAACAAAAACCGACAGACTTGATCTTAATCATATTACACACAGTGGCGGAAGCATTGAGGGGTAGGGGGTTCAGCTAATCCCTCGAACTTCAGTGAACATCTATAGATACCTTGGGTGTTAACCCTCCGAACTTCGGTGAATATTTATGAATACCTTGGATGCTGCCCTTTTGAAGATTAGAATTGGCTTCATACATGCCCTCCAACTGACTTCAGGCCTACCAAGACTTAGTGATTGTCTATGGATACCTTGGGTGCTGCCTTTTGCATGCATTAACAGGTGTGCAATATGTCTTTCCAAATGACTTCAGGCCTACCAAGACTCGATGAAGTGGTGATATGTATGCTATTTCTGGTAAAAAAAATTTACGTGCTGTTGCGCGCTATTCTTACTGACCCCCCTAATATTATTTCTTGGATCTGCCACTGATTACACTTATTATTAAATAATGATTAAGGACTCGATCTTGTTCCTACTATATGGACTTCATCTCAAGACTATAAATTGGTTTGCACTTGGAACAATCAGGAAGACTTAATGATTGATCTTGTCAACTCAAGAATATAAACTTGTTCCTAATATATGGATTCGATCTTGTTCCTCTTCTTCTGCTTCTTCTTCTTGTTTGTTTTTTCATCATCTCTAGATCTCTGAGGGCCACAAGATGGATTTGTTGAGCTCGCCAAAGGCTTCAGTACCTGTTTGCAGATACATTAATGTTGTTAAATGATACAAATAAACAAGACTGGATAAGGAATAACCCACAATATCAAGAAACACAATACATACATATACAGGGTAATGTTTCAGGTGTTTATTCTTCTCCGATCCATCTTGGCGTTAATGAAGAACATAATAAATAATAATCAAACTACGAAATGTAAGGAATATATGACCTCTAATTCGTGAACCTTCATCCCTTCATCCCGACACCACTATCGTCAACTCTGATTGTGACCTGAAGACGAATTTATCTTGCTACATAATGAATACTAAGGTATAAGAGAATATGAACTGAGCCAATTATAGATATTCTCGATCATGCAATTAATTCCCAGCAATTTTAGGTAAGGCGCTTTATTTACTCATATGTTTGCTTAAAATTATTATGCAATAAAAATTGAATTCCAATAAAATAATAAAAATAACTACCTTCATATATTGGGCTGCTAATAATCATCACGTGGTTGGTGTCCTTCAATTTCTCGAGTTCTTCTTCAATCGTCAGTGTCATTTTTCTATGAACAAAAAGGTTTAGGTAAATAGTAAAATGATTATCAAGAGAAACAAGAAGAATAAAACAGACTAAAAATAAATAAACTCATTGAAAATAAATGATAAATGCTTACCAATAATTCAAATAGGGGAGTGCTGATGAACCTTACCGTATGAGAATTAGTTTAGATTGTGGTGGATTTATATGACTGACGTGAAAAAAACTGGGGTGAGAAAAACAGCATGAAAAAACTGGTGCAGGAAGAAGCAGAACTAAAAGGGTAAGAAAGGAGAAGACTCTTGTATGCCAAACCATTTAATTAACCAACTGTTTTTTAATTATTGGTTTATTAAATAGTTTTTAATTGTAGTTAAATTCTGATTAATTTAATGATGTGACTGTCCACATCAGATGCCACATAAGGTGGTATACATATGTGGTACAAAAACATAGTAAGAATACCATTATTGCTTTATTTATAATAAAGAGGAGAGGAATTACTTGTCCTCCAAGTAAATACAATCCTAGCAGGGAAAGAATAACTAGTAACCAAATCTATCTAAGATTTACACAATCACACTTTAAAATAATATCTATAACACTCTCCCTTGAATGTGTAAATACTCAGGTAGATTAGTCATTAGGTAGAGTTGAGGAAGTCGACTCATTGGCACTGATTTGGGAACATGCTAGTCTTAGATAAAAATCCAATGGCTATGGTAAAACCCAAAGCGGGACAAAAACCTATAGTCTAAGGAAAAGTGCGTGAGAAAGTGCAAAGTCAACTTAAACATCTACAGGACGTACATCAGGGATATGACCAATCCAGGATGGGCGCCTCGTCAAAACCTCGTTAGGTAGCAAAAAACCCAAAGGGAAAAATGCTCCTAATCGTAGGAAAAAAGAGTACGCTAAGATCAAGCGAGTATTTTTGGGATACTCCCCCTGAGTTTGACATAATTCCAAAGAGAACTAACAATGTTACAACTTTTACGTATACCAATTCCTTGAACAAGCTTCTGAACCGTCGTCTTCGACAAATATTTGGTGAAGAGATCGGCCAGGTTGTCCTGGGAACAGACTTGCTTGACTTCAATCTTCTGATGTTCTTGTTGCTGATGTGAGAAAAAGAACTTCAGCGAAATGTGCTTAGTGTTGTCTCTTTTGATGTATCCCTTTTTGAGCCGTTCGATACATGCTGCGTTATCTTCAAAATTCATTCTAGAGACGTCAATGATAGAAAAAAGATCATAGTACTTCAAATATGTTCTATAACTACTCTTAACTAGAAGCAGTCCCGAGTATCTTCATGTAGGGCGAGTATCTTAGCATGGTTCGAAGAAGTGGCAACTAAGGTTTGTTTAGTTGAACTCCAAGATATTGCAGTGCCTCTAACAGTAAAGACGTAACCTATTTGAGAGCACACCTTGTACAGGTTAGATAAGTACCATGCGTCAGCATAACCAACAAGGCGAAAATCAATTCAAGAACTGAAGGGGCTACGACACCTTTTGAGGATTCATAGGGATAGAACAAACCTAAAATCGTCGTATCCTTAAGGTAGCAGAAGATGTCTTTAACACCTGTCCAATGACTGCATGAAGGCACATTGTTGTATCTTCCCAAAAGATTGACATAGAATGAGATGTCTAATCTAGTGCACTAAGTTAAATACAATAAAGTGCATACCGCATTTAGATTTGGAACTTGGGGTTCCAAAATCTATTCTTCATTCTCCTTTGGACGAAAAGGATCTCGTTTAGCATCTAGTGATCAAACGACCATAAGAGTATTCGAAGGCTTCACTTTATCCTCATTAAAACGATGCAATACCTTATAGGTGTAGTTCAACTGATGTTCTAAGATTCCATCTAAACAATGCTCGATCTCCAAGCCGAGACAATATTGAGCTTTCCCAAGATCTTTTATCTCAAATTTCGACTTCAAGTGCGTGGCAATTTTCTTAAGCCCTTCATGAGTCCCAATAAGATTCATCTCGTCGACATGAATTATAATGATCCCAAATCTGGAATGTGACTTTTTAATAAACATGTAAGGGCATAGTTCACTGTTCATATATCCTTGATTTATCAAATACTCACTCAGACGGTTATTCCACATCCACCCGAATTACTTCAATTCGTAGAGTGAACGCCTCAGTCAAATAAAGATGGTGTTTCATGGTCTAGAACTATTTGATCCAATCAATGTAAGTCATTTGGGAGCTTTAATATTAATTTCCGTATCAAGATCCCATAAAGATACACAGTTACCATGTCCTTAAGCTATATATACAGTTTTTTGGAAATGACCAAACTGATAAGGTAGCAGAACGTAATCATATCCATTACAGGTAAATATGTATCGTCATAATCAATCACAGGGCGTTGAGAGAAGTTTTGCGCCACAAGATGTGCTTTATATCGCACTATTTCGTTCTTCTCATTGCGCTCCCTTACGAAAACCCACTCGTAGCCAACAGACTTCACATGTAGTGATGTGAGAGCTACGAGTCTAAACACCTTGCGTTTCACAAGGGAATCAAGTTCATCTTGGATTGCTTGTTTCCAATTTGATCAATCACTTCTGCATTAACATTCATCAATGGAACGAGATTCAATGTCATCGCTCAACATTATCTCAATAGCTATTGCATATGCTAATGCATCGTTGATTATCATCTCATTTGACACCAAACATTATCTAAGTTAGCATAGTGGACCAAAATCTCTTGATTCTCGGAAGGTGGATTCGCGGTAGACTTAACAGCTTGTGCCGTGGGTTTCCTCTTCCGGAGTTGTGAATCATTTTAACCAAGGGGCTTTCCATGATTCTAGGTAGGAGCAGAGGATTGGTAGCTACCAATGTACTGGGGTCGGCCATTAAGGCGTTCTGACCTTCCAGGAGGGAAGTTTGTCGTACATTTGGTACATCCATTTTTGCAGGCATATTTACAGTTAGTATATGTGATTTCGTCACTCTCGTTAGATTAGTGAAAGCATTTGACATGCTATGAGATACGCTCTGAAGATCTGGGATGTGTTGCACTTCAGTCTCAGATTGAATGGTGTAAAGTGGGAGTCGTCCATGATAATTCACGTTGTTCTTCAGGAACATTTACGTTCTTATCTCCCCCTAACAATGTGAAAACTTTCTCATAGAAGTGACAATAAGCGAAATGAACAGTAAAGATATCGTCTATCAAAGGTTTTAAGTAACGAATAATAGAAGGAGAATCATAACCGACACAATTTCCATCCTTCTTTGAGGACCCATTTTAGTACATAAGGGTGGCCCAATCGGCACATAAACCATACAACCAAAAATGCGCAAAAGCAATATGTCAGGTTCGCATCTGATAACCAATTGATGGGCGCTTTATGGTTGGGTCGCGACAGGCCTCAGGCAAACTAACATGGTTGTATGCAACATTGCATAGCCTCAAGTAATGATTGGGAGCTTGGTACGTATGACCAACAATCAAGCAATCATTTAAGAGCACTTATTGGAAGCTTTTGCCAGGCCATTCTCGGTGTGAACATGGGGTATTGGATGTTCAACTTCAACCCCAACTGACATGCAATAGTCATCGAAGGTTTTTGATGTGAATTCCTTAGCATTATCCAATTGAGTAAATTTGATCGGATCAGAGTGGTGAACCTTGAGCTTTATAACCTGAGCCAAAAGTTTGGAAAAGGCATCTTTTCTTGTGGACAGCATGTATATGTGTGACCAACATGTGGAATCGTCAACCAATACCATAAAGTATCTAAATAGTCCACAGGGTGGTTGAATCGGTCCATAAATATTGCCTTGAATTCTTTGTAGAAAAGTAGAAGGATCCGAATGGATCTTATCATGGGAAGGTTGAATAATGAGCTTTCCCATGAAGCAGGTATGGCATGCGTTACCCTTCTGGAACGTGTCTAAGTTTCTGGTTAGGGGATGCTCATGTGAAATTTGAAGATACGGCTCATCACAACTCGTCGAGGGTATCCCAAATGGTCATGCCAAAGCAAAACTTTGTGTGCAGTCCTTGAGTTAGGGCCGGCCACATAGTGGCTTTCTAATGGGGTGTATGTTGTAGTATATGGACCACTCGGGATACTCTCCATCTTTTTCTAGATTATGCTTCCGGCAATATTCATAAGAAATGATGTACAGAAATTCAACTTCATTTTCTACATAGGTTTCAACATGATAATTATTATCTCGAATGTCTTTAAAGCTCAACAACGTTCTTTTGGAACGTGGAGAATAAAGTGCCTCTTTGATGATCAGTTCAATGTCATTAGACAACACTACAAAGGCATTTCCATATCCTTTGATTATGTTGGATGAGCCTCAGAAGGTTGCCAGAGGTGCATTCTTAGGTACGAAATTAGTGAAATATGTGCATTCACATAAAAAGAATGTTTGTGGTTGCACTGTCTACCAGACAACTAACTTCCCACTAATCATACCTAGAAATAAATAAATTGAATTAATCACGTGCATAAAAGGTTCGAAAACATAAATTCCATTCAATTAATTATTTGATGAAATAATCCATAAAACTTAATATCCAAAATTAAAACAAACACCAACAAATAATCTAAATTTAAAGGAAATTGTTCAAAATTTTAACCGAAAATAACATAAAGGTTCACCCAACATAGGAAATTAGGCCCAAGGAGGTAAATTCGGCTTGCATGTGGCCCCATGTCCAAAAATCTAATCTTTCATTGGGATAACTTCCTCCTGAAAGTTAGAAACATCCATCTTTGTATTTTACGATTCCAGGTTCCTGTCTCACACTCACCAAGTCACTGACGCCATAGAAAGAAGAGATCGTTGTTTGCGACCCAACCCATGTCCTCATGTCTATTCACACTTCATTCCATCCAATTAACCAAATATGTCCTTCATCTCATCATCGTTGTAAATTACAATTACCCATGGCTAAGTATGGTTTAGTCTTATTTTTCTTTATATGGGATTTCAGCAAAAATTGGAACAGCCTTGGCCATGGCGTTGGAAGAACTCAACCTAGAAAAAAGAAAATTACAGACAAGAAGAAAAGAAGAAGAGTGCCAAAGTTTCACGTGCACTTCAATTCCAGTGACTGGTTTTGGGTAAAGACAAATTTAAATCACATTATCGTTAAGTTTATATCTTCCTATTTAGCATAGATAATATCGTTTGTTAAAAAAAAAAAAAATTATAAACAGTAAAATGGTTTCTTTTCTTATTTATTTTAAATGCAAACAGTAAATTGGGTACAAAAGTTCAAGGGTCGCGAAGAAAATTCAGTGAAAGTGAAAGAGAAAGGAGTGCTCGGTGCCGACTCCCCAGATTGGCAGATTCGATAGATACCATTCAAATGGTTGTCGGAAGCCATGTGATACACTGACTCTGTGGCCCTTCTTCCTATATAAAATTACAAAATAAGACAAAAGAGTCCTCCAATTTACTCACATGAATCGCAACAACTACCACTTTTCTTTCTTTTATTATAACTTTTACCCCTACCTTTATATAATTTTTCAAATGTAGCCCTAAAAGTTTCCCTTTCCGTTCCGTTCGGTCAGCCTAGCTCATATAATCCAATGGTAGATTAAGCCTAAAGTTGGAGACAGAGACTCAGCTTTTTACCCTCCAGTTCACTTAGTTATCTCCTCCACTGCTTTTTAACCTTTTGGGAGCTCCATTCCGTTTTATATCAGTACAATTGTTATGCTTCTGCTGCAGTTGCTCACCACTTTATTGCCTATATATGTACAACAATCACCTCTCATCCTCATTCTTACTTTTCCTCGCTCTCGAACCAAAAAAAAAACAAGAGAGCAATTTAAATAAAACGTCCATTTTGTCACCGTGGCATTCCAGTCTTGATATTGTGACACTCTAACTTAATAATAAGAGGTATTTATCGTTTGCTTCTAAAGCTGCCAACTGGCCGTTTAAATTTTTATTTTAACCGATTATTTTCTAAACTTTTATAATTAATCAATTTTTTTTCCTGAACTTTATCTTCACGTAAAATTTTATAAACAACCATGCATTTAGGTTTTAAATATTTCATCCAATTTTCATCCATCCAATTTTCCATTCTTTTTGTCTTCATATATTTGTCATGTGTTGTTCGCGTGATCAAAACGGATGAAAATTTTTAATATCTAACGTCAGAGAGGAAATTTGCTATTTATAAAAGTTCCCCGGGGGGGTGATCGGCTAAATTAAAATTTAATGGGGAAATTGGCTAATTATAAAAGTTCAGAGGGTAATTGGCTAAAATTAAAGTTTAGAGGAAAAATTGATAGTTCTATACAAGTTCGTGGTGCAAATCGACAAATATACCTAACAATAAAATGTAATGCAAAAAAGAGTTTACACATAATAATATATTATTCCATCAGAATATAACAAAATTGAAACGACACAGAGAAGATATGTAAGTTAGAAGTGGTACAATAAAAAGATAAGTAACCCTAAGTTAAAATATCATATGAAAGTTGATATGTTACATTGCATCTTGCTTGCTTGCCGTGATCCAGCTAGCACATACCTATGTAGATTGGGCAGATAGTACTGAAAGACCCCACTCAAATAAATCAGTCCATCTCCATCTGTTCTTCTTTTTATGTATACAACTATTATTATTTTTCTAAATACTATACATAGATGTATATAAATGACAATGGTAATCTTGCTGAGATCTTGTCTACAAGATTGTCTGATACAGGTACTTGCTTTTTTGGCGATATAGCTAGAGGATTTTTTCTTCCTGGTATCATCCTTCTCAATTGTTTCTGCAAATTAAGAAAATATACACAAAGTAATTACCATTAGGAGTGAGTTTTTAACCGTCAAATTATTCATTAAAAAATATTAGGATTATCACCAAAATTTCACTCCGAATCATTATTGAATTTTAGCAGAAATGATCTCTTTGGCTAGAATTGTGTATAACAAGCATAGAATCATGCAAGAGATTGAAATGTATGCTTACCCTAGCAGTAGCCAAGTCATTCTCCCCCATTGCTGCCCATGCTTAACTTTCTTAATTACATTCCAAAAGGAAACCTAAAACGTTAAAATTAATAATTCGTGTATTTATTTAATGTTTGTTCAGTTCATAGTAGTAAAGTAAAGCATGTGTTTGTGTGTGTGATTTTTTTTATATGGGGAAAGAAGTAGTGGCAGTACCTGCGCATTTGGAAAGAACAGATTCTGGGGAATCTGCATTTGGGATAAAAGGGGTAGGCAATAAATTATTATTATTATTAGTATTATTAATATTAATATTATTATTATTATTGGAGGAAATGGTTGTGGCTCTGCTGCTTTCAGTATTAACTTGTGCAGAAGCAGTAGTTGAGAAGACATTTATTTGGTCTCCTGCAGCTGATTTCTTTGGAGATGCAGATAGGCTATCAGGGAGATTGTGCTCCATACTGCTTTTCAATTAAAAAAAAAAAAATAAATTAACATTGATTAGAAGATTTAAATTATTCATACTTAATTAACATTGGTTAGAGATTTAATTATAAAAAATTTAATTAGAAGGTTAAATTTATTCTGACCAAATTTTGAATGTATATGCAACTTCATATATAAAAGTTTTTATACCTTTCATGCAATTTAAAATCGTTGCCATTGTTATCTTCATTTCCATGGTTAAAAGCTGGATTCATCTCCTGCTGCAGTTTTTCAGCTTCATATTCTGCAAGAACAATGTGAACGAAGCATAAATGAATTAACCACCACTAATTAGTGCTGGGAAAAGTTTTCCACACACCCATTTTCTCCGCCTGCACACACTGTTTATTTCCGTGGATTGGCTCTCTTGTAATTTATTCAATCCAATTACCAGAAATGTGTAAGAGTATGTTGGTGGAGAAAAGAGTGTGTGTAAATCACTTTCTTTCTACATCAAGAACTCCATAACACATTAAATTAGCAAACCTTGTGTGAATTCTTCATTACTGTCTTTGGGTGAAAAATTGAGGGATTGATTTTTGGATGCATGTGACAAAGTTGGTGAAGGAAATGGAGAGCCTTGTGATAGACCATTGTAGTACTGATTCTGCTGATGAAGATTGTTGGTTTTGATGCCTAGAAGTTGGAGGTTCATAAATCTCCTTTCTTGGATTTCAATGGCTTGCTGCAAATTAGCCTGCTCCTCTAATTTCCTTCTCAAAAGCATGTCTTCTGTATTGTAAAACATCCTTGATCCTACAAAGATATCAAATAAGAAAAATAATAGTAAAATCTCCTTTCACATGAGCTGTTGTATACCATCAATGGATCATGTTTTCATACCAAGATTCAGGTCATAACGCTCCCTTGAATCGATGGCGGACAGGCTTCTACACAGATGATAGTCTTCCCTCTCAAACTGTTGGTGTTGTTGCTTCCTGAAATTGTCCAAAAATAACAATGTGAGACAAGGAAGGTAAAATTAATTTGTAAAAACAAAAACAAACCAGAAGACTAAAAAAAAAACATACTTGTCTGGGATTTTGCCCTTCTCCTTGTAAGGCTTCACAAGCACCCGGGAATCGCATACGAAATGAGGATTCCCTTTCGCCAAAATGTTCCTCACAGTCTCGGAGTAGACGAATGTAACAAATCCAAACATCCTCCTTTGCTGGTATGGAATCCTCACATCTTGCACTGGTCCATATATGCTTCAAAAACCACACAAGTTCTAAATGTTAAACTACTTTATCAGTTTGCTAGAAGGAGAAAAGAAAAATCATTTAATTACCTAAAATAATTAGAGACATCTTCTTCTCTAAACGGACTGTCAGCTGGGAATGTCAAGTAGATCTGCCTTGAACTGTGATTCACGTTTCCTCCCAAATTTAAGGGCGAAAAATCGTTTCGATCATGTTGGTATCTCCCAAACTTCTGAACTTCGTCTCCCGTCATCAATACAGATGCCGCTGACCTAAAAACACACATGAAAAATCCAGACGAAATTCATTCAGAGGAAATAACTTTATGCACAAGTTAAATTTAGTAAGAACCAAAGCTTGATATTTACAATTTATTACACTCTAGTCTTTTTTTACAGCAGTGGAAAGTATGAAAAGTTAAAAGACGACTTGATCTGCTTTATTCGTAAAACTGAAGCGAAACACGGACAAAGTAGATCGAAACATGCACCAAATGATTCCGGATAAATAACCAAAAACTGTAATACATTTTACTACAATTTTATTTAATATTACAAGTATGTGTGTGTGTATATATATCTACCTTGGGGATTCATTTTGTTGTTGCATAAGAAAATTCATGCACTTGTTATATGGGAAAGACGAAGCACCACCACCACCACCAGCAGCAGCCATGAAGTGTGACAGTGCGGCTAGTTTCTGCTGCTGAGCAGCGGCATTGGATCTGATTATCTCATGGCACTGTTCAAGCACATTGGCATTGCTTGGAGAGTCAACATTAACGGAGCTACCTCCGTCAGTACTGGCGGAGTCGCCGTGGAGAAAACGGCAGGCGCTTCCGTTTTTACAGAACCCCCTTAAATAGTACAAACATGGTTTCCATCCCCCCCCAGAACTCAAATCTTCAGCCCCATAAAATAAGTCATCAGTTTTTGGATCACTGAGAAAAGAAAGGTTGCTCTGAAACTGGTATTTTTCAACAACTTCACTACTAGAAGCAGAGAGAGAAGTAGGGTTAGTGTTTCTGGTAAGAATATTGGCATAGGAGGGAGAAGAAGCAGAGGAGGGACTTATGGGATTGGAGAGGGACCAAATGGTTGAGGAAGAAGAGGAGGAGGGGGAGGAGAAGGAGGAGGAGGAGAGGGACAAAGGGGTAGGCCTGGAGATGGGGGTGAAAGTAGCAGTAGTAGGGGTACAAGTAGAAGCAGGGTTGTTGGCAGGAAGTAGGGAGAGTTGTGTTTTGGCGTTGAGAAGGAGATTGTGCAGGAGAGTTTCTGGTCCGAATGCCATACGTATCATCTCCTTGTCGCCATGCTCTTGCAGCAGAAGGTACCCCATGATTTTTGAGGCATTTTCTGGGTCCAAGCTTTGGATCCTTGAGAAAACAATCTTGGTAGCTTCATAAGAATCCATGGAGAAAAACAACACAAACAAATTCAGTCCGTGCTGTGTTCTAGAGAGAGAGAGGAAGGAGTGGAGTAGAGCTGTCCCCTTTGTTTATATATATATATATATATATATGTGTGTGTGTGTACACACACACGTATATATTAATTGTGTCTACATCTGAGGTTTTAAACTTGTCTCTAGACTTTGTGTGTTCAAAATATGGTGCGATGAATCTTTTCTCATGTATTACATGACATTACGGCTAATTGTTAGATTTAATTTTTTAAATCATTGGAGAAAAAAATTTTAATCATTAACCAACATATTATATGGAGAGGTTTTTCAGTGTGACCATCCCGTGTTATTATACAAATGGTAGAATATGTGTGTTAAAAAGTTAATAACTTAAATATTAAAATTTTCTATCACTTATATAATAATACATGGTGTACCACTAGTGCTATAGTTTAAAAATATTTTTTTTTATGTATATAATAATAAAAACAAGGGAAGCAATAATGGGGTGGATGATTACTTCAGTATAATGATTGTCTTAGGGTGTGAAAAAGCAGAGGCAAATGTCTGAGTGAGTAGGTGAAGATTTATTCTATGAACAAGAAGTCTTCAAGGAGTAAGATTATGGTGCGGTGTTTTCAACTTTGAAGATGATTTGGTGGAACAAAAGAGGAAAGGAGAAAGTATCAATTCAATTCAAAGGTGCTTTGATGACACTACCAAATCCTGCACAAGCTGCAGCTTGGGAGACTAAACACTTTCTTACCACTTAGTAATACAGTTTAGTAGTATTTTTTTTACTTGTAAATAAGAGACCTTATGTTCGATCTTTGTAAAAAAAAAATTTGAACCACATTATTATGACTCGTCTATTATGAAACTTAACTCATTTTCTTACTTTTCTTTAGTGTGAATAATATAATTTATTCAAAAATTAAAAAAAAAAACTCGCTCTCACACACTCACTCACTACTTTCTCTCTCCATTATTTCTCTCTCTCTCTCTCTCTAAAATAGTAGTTTGAAGGTTTGTTGTCCTTTACATAAAGAGACAAGAGAAGACAAAGTGGGAGAACGGATTCAATCTTGTTCAAGAGTAAGAAAGAGCAACTCAAATGAAAAAAAGATGAATTAGAAAGGGAAGGTGTCGAGTGTGCATGTATATCTTAGACGTTGGATCTTTGTTCATCTGATTGTTATCTCACATTCAATAATCATCAATTTATCTGAAGCGTCTGATACAACGGATTATAGTAAAAGTTGGAATGGCAAGATTAAGTGCATTGTATTTGCTCAACTTGCGAAACAAATAACTGAGAATTTCTAATATGTTATTCATCTTCGTTGTGGAGGTAAATTTAAAATAAAGAGAATCAAGGTGATAAAGACAATTGCAATAGGATGAGTCCTAACTGCAATAGGTAAGTGATTACAATTCTAAATATCATGAAATACAACTCAATCAACGCTCCTTTTTAGTTGGTGGATATATGTCATCATGCTCACTTGTTAAGTAATTTTTAAAACATTAGTGAAGACTTCTTTAGTAAGAACATCTGTTACTCTGCATGTTCTTCCAATCCCTTCTAATGACTTCTCTCCCTCCTTTTGTAGATGAGGGGTTGTTTTCTGGGCTTCAAAGGAATCTCCCTTTGTGGCTTGGTCTTCCCCTCATTTCTCCGTAGCCCTCCTATTATTCCCATTTTGGTGTAAGATAGCTGCACTGTTGGGACAAGCAGTTTGCTTTTTCCCGAGACGCGACTTTCCCAGGGCGGCCTTCCGCAGACACTACTTTTGGTAATGCGCCTCATGACTTTCGTGCATTGGTTGTCTGTGCAGGCTGAGAAGGGAAAGTCAGCATTAAATGCCTGACTTGTTGGGCTTAACATGCATTTAATGTAAGAATCTAGTTTAGTCCTAACTAAGGGAGTTGGCTTGCTAGGGAAAGGGGTAAACTAGGCTAATTCTCTCTCAATGATGCCTACGTGAGATACATAGGGTATGGGATTGGATCTTTGGAACCCCAAACAGGCCAAGGTCTTCCATGACCCTGATTCCACGTAGGCCCGATAACCTTCTGTAACCATCTACACCACAATCCACTTGATAAGCCCCAAATACGTGACTTGGGCTTAGGAAGCATGACATGAATGTCAAGCTTAATCACCATGGCATGGCATGTAGGTAAATATATTCCTCATCGAGCCCATACCTTGGCATGTGTTTGACCTTGAATGTAGGCTTTGCATGACAATTGGGCCTTGATACTTGGTTGGATTGGTGTGTGACATTTTTGGGCCTTAACATTAGCCCCCTTGATTATTTGGGCTATGAGACACCTTGAGTGGGCTGAATAATTAACCGCAGGCCCAAGGGATTCCTTTTTGAATGTGGGCTTCCTGATGGGACATTTTCTCGCATGGAAGCTGATAACTCCATGTTGTTGTGCTCCCTTGTTTTCCGTGCACGTCCAATCATATGGAGAAACTGTAGGTATTCCCCTACCTTCACTTGGTAACCGTTACAAACTGCTCTTCTTCCTAGGAAAAGTATTTAATTTGTCCCTGCTTTTCCTTCTTCTTTTTTAATTCTCCTTACTTCTTTAAATTTCCCATAACTGCTTTTCGTTCAAATTCATCTTTGCTTTTTGCACTGGGTTGTGCCACCCTGTTCATGCTTCTCTGTGCTCTACGACAAGGTTTTTTTTCAGGTAAGGAAATTCTTCCCTTGATTCATTTTTTATTTTTTTTTTCTCCTTCTTTTTGCCTTTTTCTATTTGCCCTAGTGATGAAATTAGGCATGCATATCTTCTCTGTGATTATGCGTTCCACAGATTTTGGGATTTCAACATAGGGCGTAAGGGGTGCAACTTTTTCCTTCAGGAAATTGCACTCCACTCCTTGGGCAGTCTTGCTGCTTCGAAATCTTGTGTGTTTACTTTTTGTGATTTCTTTCTTGCTTTTCATGTATGCTATGCAATTGTCATTGAGCTTAGCTTGCTTGCATGTTGCTACGTGCTTAAGCAGGATCGATCGATTGATTACATCGATCTACTTGACATGATTAGCTTGACTGCATATAGCCTGTTTTTGCTTGGATATGTGTATAACATACTTTCCCTGGCTGGATCTTATAGGGCTTTGATAGCATGGCATGTGTAGGAAAAGATGTAGGTGTTTTGCATGATAGCATGTAGGGAAAGTAGTTCCATGTTAAGGTCTTAAACTTTGGCATGAAAATTTTGAATTTTATGAACGTACACTTTTGCTTTCCCGGGGTGTGCCTACTTGTTTTCCCAGGGTAGATTCTTTGTCGTGCCTCACTTTGCATTTATTCCCGCATGTTGCACTGGCTTAGAGTATCTATGGTTTGACGCTTGCATTCCATAGGTGCATTATGGCTGCAGAATCACCAAAGTGCTTAACTGCAGTGGGCGGTTCTATGCCTAGCAATTTTTTACACAACTTGTTAACCCAACATGACACGAAATTAACAGGTTATCGGGTCGACACGATAACGAATTTGGTCGTTATCGAGTAACTCGATAAGCACCTGTTAAGATAACGTATGGGTTGGTCTGGGTATGCACGTGGCTAACCCGATACACGATAAGCAATATTTATTTAATAATTTTATACCCTTAAAAATATTATAATAATTATATTATATATAATATTATATATAAATGATTATATATATATGTGATATAAATATAAATATAAATATATATATATATATATATACACATTATATTATATATATTAAATTAAATTTAGAAAATTTGGAAAATGAGGTAATATATTTGTATATGGTATAATACGATTGTTTTATTTCTTTTCATAATTATTTTGGTAAACTTCTCATAATTTTAATGGTTTATAATGTTCGGGTTTTCTATACTTAGTTTATGCAGAAGAGAGTTCTGATGTTGAAAACCTTACTGAAAACATCATCAACATAACACTTATAGGCAATAGATCAAGCCAAAGTTCCGATACAATTTCCCCATAATGATCGATGAAAATTGAAGGATTTTGTAAAATGAATAACATGCAAGCTTTAAGTTTCATTGGTAATGTTTTAATTTCTGAGAAAGGTTTCACAACCTTGAAAAGAAAAATTCCTTCATTTTGCATATGGCACATTTGATATTTTGCGGTAGACTATTAGTGTATTGGTGCTTTTTTATTAGGCTCTTATTTTGGAGTGTAGATGTAGTACTTAACGACAAATGTGTTTTTATGTTTTGAAATAATATTTATGTGGCAATCTGGTATGTGCAAATTTAAGAAAAGAATAATTTTCTTAATAGGTCATAACGGATCGAGTCATTTTACCTGTTGGGTAAAGTGACCCGACTCGTTAAGGACCATTTAAGATAACGGGTGTAACACAACACGACCTATTAAGATAATAGGTGTGGGCAAACACGACCGTTTGCCAGGCCTAGATAGGTCCTTCACTACTGAGGACCGTATTCAACGAGGCAAGTCCTCGCTTCCTCTTGGTTCCCAGAATAAGGCCTTCAAGGATAAGGAGCCTTCTTTAGACTCAGTCTCTCCTATTGATCCCAAGCGCATTACCTGGTGCTACACTGAGAGTGGGCTATTTCTCGCTGTGTCAATCCATTTCGAGTTCTCCTGTGGTGAGGCCACTGGCTGGCAGATTGGGTAGATACTGAGCTTGGCTTTGCAAAACCAGTGCGCGACCTTGACAAAGGCCAAGGTTTTGGATGCTGTCTTCATGGCCAAAAAGCAGGTTGTTCACCTCAAGCCCGAACTTCTTTGCCACATGGTTAAAAGGTGGAGTATAGAAACCCATACCTTCATTTGTGCTTGGGGAGAGTTTACCCCCACTTTGGAAGATGTCACTAATATTATGCATCTTCCAATTACATGTAATATAGATCCCTTCCACTATGTTATTCATCTTCCCGATGCTGATAACTTTGATATTTTGAAGAAGGGTAGCCCCACTTCTTCGGGTAAGGCTTTTCACTTCAATGAATGGATCAAGCACTTTTGGCAGAAGAAACAAGAACCAAACTACTGGTTCAAGGCTATGTTGTCTTTGTGGCTAGGCTGCTTTATCTTTTGCGTTAGCAAAGACACTTTCAGCTGCCAAGTGATTCCGTGGGTCATGGCGATTGCGTATGGCCGCGTGGTTCTGCTATCTTCGTTGTTCCTTGGGTTTCCCTACAATGAGTTAGACCAGCTCCATACTCTTGAGGAGCAGGTTGCAGGTAGTGCTCTGTTGAAGAGTTTCCTTTGTGCTAGCTTTTTGCAAATCTTCATGTGGGAGCATATCAAGTGTCTAAAGATAACCCTTTACCCTTCTAGTGCAGTGAAGAGCCGATATGTTATCGACTTTTCCTCTTAATTGCCTGAGAAGTTCCCGCTGGCTTTCCATTAGTTCGAGAAGATTTCGACGAAGAAGCAGGACTTCTTGGAGCTTTTAGATGATGTGAACAACTTTGTTTTCTATCCGTACGTGTCCATCCCCGAAGGTTTTGCCTCTGTGATGTTTTTTACTGATGTTGTTTGTGGTGAGGATTCAAGTGTGACGTCAATCATTCTTTCCGAGAATTTGAATTTCTGTTCGCTTACTGAAAAGTTGTTGGCTTTATTTGCTTCATCGGTCCCCTTCCTATAAGAGGATAGTGAGGAAATGAGTGTTGTTTACTCCCCCTTCCGAGTGAGACGTCAACTAGGCTTTGACCAAGGGTTGTCACGATCTTCCCCGGCTGAAGTTGAGGGTTCTTCTAATAATTTATTTTGGAGTTCTGTGTATGCGCCTTTGGAATGTCTTCGCCCTTTCAAGGATATTACCAATTGGACTCAGGTAGGTTGTATCTCCGATGGCTATGTTACTTATTAGTTGAAGTGTTTAAGTGCCATCGCCAAATTCCATGGTGACAAGCAGCTGCAATTATCTCTCAGCGTTGTTAGCCATCCCATACTAGTGTTAGAGCCTATAGATACCACTTCTGGTTCGAAACGCTGATGTCCTACTGCAGTAAAGGAAAACAACGCTTCAAGTGATTCTTCCTAGAACACTAAGAAAAGTAAGGCATCAGGTGTTAGCAAAGGAAAGCCTGCAGGTCAAAGGAAGAAAACAGCTTCGAATATATTTCTTGGCTTGACTTCTCTTGCTAATTTTACCTTTTCATGATCTTCCTTAGTGTTTTATACGTTGTGCCTTAAATGATGCAGTGAAGCACTTCAAACCTCAGGTGGTGGAGGACGGTCCACCTAGTAAGCCTGACGCTTCTCTTACTCCAATGAAATTGAAGAGTGAAGGTTCCTCAGCGAAGCCAAAGATTGGTAATGGCTTTTCCTTCATTCTTTGCTTCTGTTGCTTTGTTGTTGTATGCTAACTATAACTTTTGTTACAACCAAGACCCTTGCCAAGGAAGCAGCTCATGTTGGCCTTGTTCGTAGAACCATGAACTCTCGAGCATCTGCTTCTTCCGGCACTCCAAAGCCTCATTAGTTTCTTGATATTGCCGCTGCAAGTGAGGAAAAATAGAGCATTGTGGAAACTAACGACGATGAGGAAGCTGGCGAAGGCTTAGCTGTTGAGGAAAGCAGCAATACAAGTGCTGAGTTTGACCCTAGGAGCGGAGGACATCTTCAGGCTTCTCTAGGAAATGAAAAGGAAGATGAGGACAGTGGTAGAGAACTAAGCTGCAATGATGATAGCAAGGCAGTAGAAGATGTTGATCTAGATGAAGTTGACGGATTTTTGAACGATGACGTTCAGGTGGAAGTAAAAGATATAGAGGTACGTTTCCTTATTCTTCGTTGATGTTTGCCCTTGCGTGAATTTGTTATTGTCAACCTTCTCCTTAAGCCTTTGAATTTTTCTTAAGCTTGCATGTGCATGTAGGAATTAGCTAAACTTTTCCAAGAATGTTTTCTTCGTGTTTTTTCATGTGCATGTATAAGCATGTTGGTCTGTTGGAATTTCGTATTGGATAGCTTTTATGAGATATGTTGCTTTGTGTCTTCGCTTTTTGGTTTGTCCCCTTACTTGTGCATACTTTCGTGCTTTCCTTGTAGGTGAATGATGGTGCTTTAAAGGCTACATGAGGTGTTCAAGCCCCTAGTGACGTTCTTCCCGAGTCTACAGTTTTTTCTGAGGAGGTTCTTTCCCCAGAGGAGTATGTATCGGTTGAAGAGTGGGCATCATGGCTTGAGGTTTTCGGGAAGCTCAAGCATAATATCGCCAATGTAGCCAGGGTATTAAATTCGATTGAGGAATTGATCCCTTCAAGTGAAACTTTATCTTCCCTGGTTAACTTTAGGGGAGTAAAGGTCAGCTCCGGGCTAGCTAAGGCATTGGGCAAGTTCTTTGAGCGTGCCGGTGATGGAGATGTGAGCTTGATAGGTTTATCTTTCTTCATGCGTGGAATGATTTTTAAGGAGCTAGGGACCCTACTTTATGGCATGAAGCATACTTCCCCATTGGAAGTCACAAAGCATAAACTACTATGTTGGCGAGATATGATTACCGATGTGGCAACTTTAGGCATGCCAATGGGTTTTTTAGTCGAGAAGCTAGGAGAGTTGCGTGATACCATGTTTGGGCTTCAGCTTGAGAATGAGAAGAGCGTGTTGGATAAATTCATCAAAGTTAACAAATTAATGCATGCTCTTGAACTGCAGCGTAAAGAACTAGAGGTTGAAAAGCTCAAGTTGAAGAAGTTGGCCTATAGGAGCTCCAAGGAAATAACAGCTTGCCTTCAACTTGCAGCAGATCAGTTGCATGCTGGCACCTCTAGCTGGTCATCCGAAAGGTGGTGTTCTGAGCTTAACTCTTCACATTCCCACAACTGCGTATTTTGCATGACTGTTTGCATTTTCTTAACCCTCGGCTTCTTTTTCTAAGTAGAGCATGAACCTTGAGATGTTGTAGTAGCAAACTATGAAGAAGATTGCTTTCCTCACTCCACCTTTAATTTCCGTTGTAAGTTCCTTTTAGACAGCTAGCTTATTGCTTTTTGAACAATGGCCATACAACCGCTTTGCTTTGCATTATGCTTATTGCTTTTGGCTTTGGCTACTAACATTGAATTTAGCTTGATGCTTGTGATGTATTTAATCTTGTAATGACATTGGTTTTCTCTTACTTCAAGTGCATGAGAATTTGCCAGATGAATTCCATTTAGGCTTTGAGCTTTTGCTTGCTTCTCTAGGGGAAATAGTTGATCATGCTGCTTGGCACTTTGTTAGTGAGTTTCCTTGAGGAAAAATGGAAAAGATGTTGTAGCTTCCGTAGGGAAGCAGAACATGTTAGAAGAGCTTGACTTACTCAACACTGATTGGCTTGCTGGTTTTAAAAGCTTTTCCTTGCTTGGCTTGATAGGCATTGGCATGTTGCATAAGTATAGCTTTTGAAAAAGCTTTATTTGCTTGACTCAATGCTTTTACATAGCGTGTTAGCTTGGCATGTTGTATGAGCATTGAACCATTGAGTAGTTTGCATGGCATTGATAGGCTTGGCATGTTGCATAAGTATAGTTTTGACAAAGCTTTATTTGCTTGACTCAATGGTTTTGCATGGCATGTTGGCCTGGCATGTTATATGAGCATTAAACCATTGAGTAACTTGCATGGCATTGATAAACTTGGAGTGTTGCATAAGTATAGCTTTGAAAAAGCTTATTTGCATGACTCAATGATTTTGCATAACGTGTTGGCTTGGCATGTTGCATGAGCATTGAACCATTGAGCAGCTTGCATGACAGTGGTAGGCTTGGCTTGTTGCATAAGTATAGCTTTGAAATAACTTTATTTGCTTGAGTCAATGGCTTTGCATGACATGTTGGCTTGGCATGTTGCATGAGCATTAAACCATTGAGCAACTTGCATGGCATTGATAGGCTTAGAATGTTGCATAAGTATAGCTTTGAAAAAACTTTATTTGCTTGACTCAATGGTTTTGCATGGTGTGTTGGCTTGGCATGTTGCATAAGCATTAAACCATTGAGCAGCTTGCATGGCATTGATAGGCTAGGCATGTTGCATGAGTATAGCTTTAGCATGATTTGCCTCTTAGGGCAGCTTGCTTGGCGTAGGCTTTCCTTATAGCCTTGACATGATTACTGTTATAGCTTGTTTAGAAGAAATCATTCTAGTTACTTTTGCCAATGTAAAGAAACAAATGTACCAAAGATTTTGACAAAATGCTCCTTCATTTCATTAAAATTTGGGGTACATTAATCATTGCATGGCTTTACAAGACCTCATAGAGTAAGTAAAATGATCATTATTGCATAAAATAAGCTTGTTCTTCTAAAATAAGCATGAGCATTTTAGCAGTAATAAGGCTTTAGCCACTTGGCATTGATAGGTTTCGTTAGTATACTTTCCTTGACTGAAGTCAAGTATAGTAACCACTTCGATAGGCTATCTTGACCACAAAATGTCATTCCCAATGTGAGGCAAACTTCGAAGGTCCGAAAATCTACATCCTTATGTGCTCGGTTGTCCTGAGGACAAGATCTTCTTCCTTGAAGTTGCGTGGCTTGACTATGCGGTTGTAGGCTTTGGTAACTTGTTGGTGGTATACGGCTGCTTTCCTAGTTGTTTATGCTCTTTTTTCCTCGAGTAACTCAAGGTCTTTCCACCTTCAGTCTGCACAAGCTGCAACATCCCATTCCACATCGTTAAACGTTAAAACTCTTGTCGTGGGCATCATCATTTGCATAAAAGAAATAGCTTCGAATCCATACACCAAGGAGTAAAGGGAAAAACCCGTAGCATTCCTTGGAGATGTGTGATAGGCCCATAGGATGTCTGGGAGATGCGTGTTCTAGCCCTCAACATAGTTGTGTACCATCTTGCTTAGTATCCTTAGCAGTATTTTGTTTGTGGCTTCGGCTTGACCATTTCCCTGGGGATAGTATAGCATGGAGCGACATTGCTTGATCCTGTAAGCATCAAGTGTGGCACTTACTTGTTTGTTTACAAAATGTGTGCCATTGTCACTCACTATATTGTAAGGTATCCCAAATTGGTAAACGATACATTCCCTAATGAAATTAGATACCGCTACTCGTGTTTCTATCCTAAGGGGGATTGCTTCCACCCACTTTGTGAAGTACTCATTGGCTACTAGGATTCATAAGTGACCCTCGGAAGCCGGGTTAATGGTTCCTATTAAATCGAATGGAAAAAAAGTGCACATGTCTTACAGTAGCGTTGGAGGCTTGTGGATTAAGCTTCCATGAACTTAGCAAGCATGACATCGCTTGACCATGTTGTGCATGTCTTCCCTCATGGTTAGCCAATAGTATCCTAGGCTCAGTAACTGCTTATGTAGCTTATTCCTTCCTTGGTGCTCACCGCACTCTCCAGCATGTACTTCTTGCATGACTTGTGATGACTCGGATAACCCAAGGCATCTCAATGGCTCCCCATTGAATCGAAGCTTGGAGAAATAGAAGGTACATGTATCACACGTGCAAAATTTGAGAAAATACCACATGAATATTCCACCATAGTAGGTATTCAAGAATTCGTACATGAAATTTTAATAAATTTGAAAGAAATTGTCTTGAAAAGTAATCTATATGGAACTTGTATTATGTATATTTGTGTCAAGGGTCCTGTATATGTAACTACTCAAGACATTATCTTACTACCTTTTGTGGAAATTTAGAGTTGCCCCATCAACGAAGTACCTCTTGGACGTCCCTTTCAGTTTGCGCGCATCCTTGACATTGCTTGGCAGTGTCTTATCAATGAAGAAGGTTAAGTATGAGGACTTCTAATAATTAGTGATGGAAACTACAAATGCCTTTCTTATGAAAAGCGTTCTGGTACACTTTGGACATTCAGCTTGGATGCATGTGGCTTGTTGCTTCATCTCTAACCAGTAATACCCTTTTCTTTGTAGTCGGTGATAGAGACTTATTACTTGGTCGACTCTGCATGTGGCTTCATAGATTTCGTGCAATCGCTTTTGTGCTTCATCCGGATGGGTGCTTGTAGAGTGTCACAACAACATTGATGTAATCCTTAGGGTATTTGATACTGAGCTCTTCGCTTGGGTTGGAAAATTCCCTTTTGACAACTTTCCTCCAATCGTCATCCTCTGACGTTTCCTCCAGAAAGACTGCATCAATGGCTTGGGCCTTCCTTCTGATCACAACAATGTTGAGTTGTTCTTCGATGAAGGTAAGCTTAGAGCCAAGTGTGGCTAGGGCATCCGCATATCTGTTGGTTGTGCCGGGAATATGTTCCAACAACACTTGCTTGAAGCTTGCCATGAGTTTCTCGGCTATAATACGATATGGTGCCAAGGTTATTTCCTTCATTGTGAAGCTTCCCTGGACCTCGTTGAGGACTAAATTCGAGTCCTTTACGACTCGTATCTTACCTGCGCCCATTTACCTATCTATGGAAAGGCCCATGATGAAAGCTTCATACTCAGCTACGTTGTTTGTGCATGGAAATATTAGCTTGAAGGATAGGGCAGTAGCTTGGCCTTCTAGATTGATAAGTACAATGCCAGCTTGTCCTGTGGCTATGGAAAAACCATCTAAATGCATGACCTATGACTCTTCTTCCATAGCGGTGGTAGCTATCTCTGGCAGTGCACCAAGGACTTCCTTGGAAATAATGGTCTCTCATTCTTTGGGAAACAATGCTAGCATGTATGTCACAGCTTGGCCTTTGATAGCCTTAAACGTCATATATATGATATCGAATTCAGAAAGTTTGAGCAACCAACAAGCCAAACGACCAGATAATATAGGTCTAGTGAACAAGTACCTTACGAAGTCAGACTTTGCCATAAGGTGCAACTTGTGGGCTAGGAAATAGTGGTGCAATCGATGTGATGCATAGACGAGAGCTAGACAAATGAGTTCTGTCTTCTCATAGCGAGTTTCGGCGCTTCTTAGTTGTCTGCTGACATAGTAGATTAATGCTTCTTCCCCGACTGAACTGTCTTGGGCAAGCAGAGCTCTTACAATAGTGCTTGTTGCGGCTAAGTAGAGCTTGAGCGGAATGCCTGAAACTAGTGCCTTCATGGTACGAAGGTTGGTGACTAGCTGCTGGACTCGTTAATAGGCTTATGTGCATTCCTCGTTCCACATGAATTCTTTCCCTTTCATAAGCAGTATGGCGAAGGCTCTTGTTGTTGCTGCTAATCCTGGATGAAGTGCCGAATGTAGGACAGTTTCCTCATTAAACTTTTCAGCTTATTTGTGTTTGTCGGTGGCATGAGGGTTTATATGGTGCGCGCCTTGTTGAGATCTACATTGATGCTGCGCTGATGTACTAAGAAGCCCAGGAACTTGCCCGGAAACACCGAAGGTGCATATCTTGGGGTTCATCTTTAACCTATATGCTCGGCATCTCCTAAGCACTTTCCTTAGCACTTCCCAATGCCCTTCCTTAGTTTTGGATTTCACAACGAGGTCGTCCATATAGTTTTCCATTTCCTTCCTCATCATGTCATAAAAAAAGTTGCCATCATTACTCGCTGATTAGTGGCACCGGCGTTTTTGAGTCCAAATGGCATAGCTGTGTAGTAAAAGTTTCCAAATAGCGTGTGGAAAACCGTCTTCTCATCATCTTTGGTAGACATCCTTGATTTAGTTGTATCCACTGAAGCCGTCCTTGAATGACATAAAGCCTTGCCTTGAGGTTGAATCGATCTTGAGGTTTATGTTAGGCAATGGAAACTCGTCCTTTGGGCATGCTGCATTGAGATCTTGGTAATTGATGCATATCCAGATTTGGACAGTGTTATTCTTCTTTACTGGGACAATGTTTGCTAGCCAAAAAGGGTGCTTGATAGGCTTGATAAATCTGGCCGCCAGGAGCTTTTCTACCTCGACTTTGATTTTAGCCTCTATTTTCTGGTGGAAATTCCTCCAAAGCAATGACATCCTTGAACTCATTTTACAAGCTAACTAGTTTTTTCTTTTCCTCAACAGTTAAGGAAACACTAGGTTTATCTCTTCAAGCTTTTCCACCACTGTAATGGATCCATCCTGTATGCATTTTGGCGCATGCATGATTTTTTGGTGGGATTCGTCATTTGTAGCAGGTGCAAACATGTCTTTGGTTTCCTTAAGGGCGCTATTTACTTGGCGTGCAGTGCCTTCATACTCGGGGGTTTCCCACACAATGTGGCCATGCCCCCAACCCGTTATAACCAGTAAACGATATGGCCGTCGGGAAGCATGACCTTGGAGCATTGAGGTAAAGTGTAGGCAAGGATATTAGTCTTTGGCTGTATGTGTTTTCCTCTTTCCACTGTGGCTATGAATTCTCGGTCACTGAGATCTCGAACTTCTTCCCAATAGGGTAAAGGTACCCCTAAGACCTGTGATATCCCACTTCTGGCATTTGAGAAATCATTATAGAACTTGGCATCAGAATAGTGAACTTCGTCTAGGTTGAATGGCATCTAGTTTCCTGGGATGTGAATAGGCCTCAGACCAATCCTTCCCTTAACGCACTGGTGGTAGGTGGAGACCTCGAGTCTGTGCTTGTTTATCCATGGCTTTCCGAGCAGAGCGTGGTAAGTCACGTTGATGTCCATCACATAAAACTTAGTAAACGATCTGATAGGGCCAATCTTCAAGTCGATCTCAATGGATCTAATAGTTTTCTTACTACTGTTCCCAAACCCATTAATAGAGATTTGAGACCCTACCACTTTTGACGTTGGGACGCCTGCTGCAATGAGCACTACCAATGGCAAAATGTTGACGGATGACCCAGTTTCAACCAAAGCTCGCCTGATGAAGATGTCATTAATCTGCTCTTCCAAGTACACTGGCCTTCGATGGTCAGGGATAGCCACTTCCATATCTTCGTCAGTGAAGATAATGGCGTTGTTCTCAAGGAAAGCCTTATGCTGCTAGGTAGTATAGCATTGAGGGTCATAGTCCTTGGAAACATGCATGAGAGCTTCAGCAGCAGCAATCCTTGCTTCCGGGCCATATTCGAGCTGGTAGAAGAGAGATTTGAACTTCGGGTTTTCCTAAAGGACCTGCGTTGTAGTGGGCCCTTGCCTTTAGGAAAGGTAATGCTCAACTGCGTCGGCTTACATGTTGGGAAAGCTGTACAAAGTCACAGCCGTCATTTCTTGGTTGAACAGTTTCTCCTCCGAGGTTTCCTCATTGTATTCTTCAAGCATATTGATGGTGAAGGTCTCGTCACTTAGGCTTGGGGTAAAATCCATGAGATTTGCATCCTCATCTCCCCATCCCTCAACTTGAGGCCATGGAGTATTATAGCTCTGCGGTTTGGAGTATTTGCATTAGTAAGCTTTCTCCATATGCCCGAAAGGTTCCTAAATGGCTTCCGATGGCTTGGTGTAGTTGTTCCACAGATGGTAGTCATCGTCATCTCTAGAGCATGTAATGGCAGCTGCTACCTCATTCCCTTAATGTTCCGGTAGAGGGTCAATGTCTATGGCTTGCGTCTTACATGGCAGCTCTAGTATCCCTTTGAGGTTTTTGCATGAAGAATTTTTCGCAAAGTTTTACATACAGTAGAGGGATGTCCCACATGCTAATGGTAGTGACAATACCTGCAATCCTTTCTATCTTCCCTAGAAGGGTTTTGTACGGCTGGAGCAGCTTGATGGCCCGATCTGCGAGCATGGTATCAAGGATGGCTTGGAATTCCTCATCGTTGTACGCTAGTGGAGGATATGTTTCCCTATCGCTCTCATTTTCCTTTTTTTTTGTGGGTTGTAGTTGGATTTGTCATCCACGGCTAGGGTATAATAAGCTTCATTTTTGTCAAATTTTTAGGATCTCCTTGTGAAAGGCTTGACTGACAAGCTGGTCTTCTTCACTGCTTCTAAGAGCCTCGAGAATTGGCTGATACCAATGTTCTCCAAGTACACCATTTAGTCAGCTACAATGTTGCTGATGCAAATCTCCACAAGAACTTCCTCATTCTTCTCGTCATAGCAGTCAAGGGTGAGGCCTTGGAAACATTTAGCAAAAGTCACCATATCTTCCTTGTGCTTTTGCTGCGTGTTGTTAAGCTGAGTCGTTGTGACTTTTTCTTCATGCTAGATGTATTTTTTATAAAACTTGTCTACCAACTCTTACCAGGTCCTGATGAAACCTGGTGTAAGGGTGATGTACCAAGTATAGGCATGATCAGTTAGGCTTTTTTAGAACTCCTTGAGACGGAGGTTGCTGTCGTCGGCATGAAGACCCAAAGCGTCTATGAAACGGATTATATGTTCCTTATGGCTACCCTTCCTCCCATTAAAGAAAACAAGGTTGAGAGTCTAGTATCCCTTAAGATACGGCATATGGAGAATGCTGGTTGAATATAGTGGCTTAGGAACATATTTCCAGTCCTCCGAACTCCTGTGCAGCTCTTTTTCAAGCATGGCTATGATGTCTTCCTGAGTGACAAAGGATGGTGTTTTCTCAGGACCCTTGCCAGCAGCAACAGCTGACTCATCTTGAGAAGAATTTTTCCTAGGCATGCAGTCCTTGTCACTAGCTTTCTCGCTTGGCTTTGAGATTGAGTTTTTCAACTCCTTCACAGACGTAGCAATTCCTTTTTGGGCTTCATCGAAGGCATGAATGGCTGCAATAATGTCAAGCATGTCATATTCGTCTAGGTTTTCCTGGCTTTCCTGGCGTTGGCCTTCACATTGAGACTTGCCGAGTCGGGAAATAGCCTCACCTACGTCTGAGGCGTTGCCATTCCTGGTAGCATGTCTTTTGGATCTTGGAGCCATTGAATCAAGATTGCGACCTATCCCATGCAGAGTCGCCAATTTATGTTGGAGGACTTTTAGGTCGAAGTGGACTTAGGCTTTGAGAACGTTCTTTTGTCTCCCTTGGTACGAATTTGTAACAAGCCCCGGGATCTCTCGAAAGAGTTAGCTTGTCTTAAGAAATACCCCGGTAACATCAATGACTCAAAGATAGCATGACTGATCAAGATAATGACTTGCTTAAGTGAAGCGTGGTGTGGAAGCTATAAGATTATCAGTTTACATGAGAGAGAAAGGATTGCATGGCTGCATGGCATTCTTTGCTAGATGATTTGGGCTTTCCTGAGGTGATAATAAGGCTTTTCATGGTTGAGATGCTTAATGGAAAGCTATGGAAATTACTAAGGTTGCACGGATGATGATGCTTGAGGCATGAAGTATGCTTCTAGGCTAATTGGAACTTTCTGAACTTATTTCCTGGGTGGTTCTCTCTCACTGCGTTTCTCCTTTCTCTTTCTCTATTACTCTACATGTTCCTCCAATCCCCTCTAATGGCTTTTCTCCCTCGTTTTGTAGATGGAGGGTTCTTTTCTAGGCTTAAATGGAATCTCCCTTTGTAGCTTGGTCTTCCCCTCCTTTCTCTTTAGCCCTCTTATTATTCCTATTTTGGTGTAAGATAGTTGCACTGTTGAGAACTACAATTTGTTTCTTTCTGAGACACGGCTTTCCTAGGGCGGCCTTCCATAGGCACAACTTCTGATAGCGTGCCTCATGGCTTTCGTTCGTTGGTTGTCTGTGTAGGCTAGGAAGGGAAGGTCAGCATTAAATGCCTGACTTACTAGGCTTAACATGCATTTAATACAAGAATCTAGTTCAGTCCTAACTAAGGGAGTTGGCTTGTTAGAGAAATGAGTAAACTAGGCTAATTCTTTCTCAATAATGCCTGCGTGAGATACAAAGGGTATGGGCTTGGATCTTTGGGCCCCTAAGCAACCCAAAGTCTTCCATGACCCCGATTCCACGTAAGCCCGATAACCTTTTGTAACCATCCACTTCACGATCCACTTGACGAACCCTGAATACGTGACTTGGGCTTAAGCATGGATAGTGACTAAGGAAGTAGGCATGAGCATGGCGTGAATGTCCGGCTTAATCATCATGGCATGGCACGTTGGTAAATATATTCCTCGTTGATTCCGTGCCTTGGCATGTGTTTGGGCTTGAATGTAGGCTTTGCATGACAATTGGGCCTTGAGACTTGGTCGAATTGGTATGTGACATTTTTGGGCCCCAACATAAGCGAAGAGGAATACCACCAAAATGTAGTATTGAGTGGCAAAAGCTCTCAACGGTTCCATGAGATTATTTGATGTTTGGAGATTAATTATTGTATGAGCTCTCACTTCTAAGCGAAGAGGAATACCACCAAACCGTAGTACTTAATGACAAAAGCTCTCAACAATTCCATGAGATTTTTTGATGTTTGGAGATTAATAATGTATGAGCTGAAAGAATGTTCAACATAGGGTTATGGCCTTGGTTCAGTTCACATGCGACTCTTTTAAGAGGCAAAAGCTTCTACTCGTGGTCGGGATAAGGGATATGCACTCCCAACATAGATCCTCCTCCACTTCCATGACTCTGACTGACTCCTACAAGAATTTCCTCAAGTGCATTTACCTACTTCCAACTCCATCCTTCAGGGAATACCGTGGATGCTCTCTCTCGAACCAAATACTCCTACAAGAATTTCCTCAATTACATTTACCTCCTTCCAATTCCATCCTTCAGGGAATACCGTGGATGCTCTCTCTCGAACCAAATCAAGATGGCCGAGCTAAAGTATCACTACTATATTGATCTTCCACCCATGAACCTCAACACGACATTTAGCTACGACCGCCGGATTTGGTGGCTGCTCCTAATTGCAGCAATGATGTTTGATTCAACCCGACTAGACGGACGTTATCATATATATTCATCACTGCATAAAAAATGTAACGTTCTACCGATATACAAGTTTCGGTAGAAAAAGAAACAAGAAACAAAAAACTTGATAGATGAAAGAAGGTTAAACTACACTGAAGTTACAAAATTCACGGTCTTAGCAAGCAGCTTCAAAGTCGAATAAAAAGTAAATCACACCAAAGAAACATCCACATGTTAACAAACACAAATCTCTGAACCGGGAAATCATCACTTGAAACCACGGTAGGAAAGAAGTGGGGGTCATAAAACAGGTGAATTGTACACACCACCTCGAAGCTCCAATAACTAGAGGTTTTAAATATCCTACCCCCTGTATGAAATCAGTGTCCCCTCATGATATAAATGCGCACGCCACATTAGTATCTCCTCCTAGGACTCCTTGAGCGACGTTCTCTTAGTGGTCTGCAAAAAATGAAAATGTTAACACAAGATGTTTGAAGAAACACATGCCTGAAAGTTAGTTGTAAAGGTATTGAGCATTATTATAAAGGTCCCTATACGAAAATTTCACAAGCTTTGGAGTAAAGTAAAACCTTGAGTTCTTCCTGGATCCATCAAGGAAGGATCCATTGCTGAAGGCCCAATCAACAGTTAAAACTTGTGTAAGTAATGTCTCTCCATTCATTTTGTCGATCGCAGTTTTTGCCTCTTTAAAACTTTCATATTCAATCAGTGCATATCCCTGATACAAAAAATAATTCACATTTACGTCACTAAAGAACTATTATTTAACTTCTGAATAAGAAACCGGTCAAAACACCGTCCAGAAGCCTTCTAATCATCCATATTGTCTTATGAATTTAATGGCGCATCACCAAAAACAAAAGCAAGAAATAAGTCCATTAGAATGTCAAATAGCATTTTTGCCATCCTATATTATTGCATAAATACAATACTTATTTTTCTAAAATAGGACAACAAAGACTACACTTCATAAGGAACTTTAGACTTGAGCAATATACTGATTTGGTGGTTCAAAAGCTTAATGCGAGATGCAAAAATACTGTGGCTCAAGAAAGATGACTGCTAAGCATTTTGATACAAAAAATCCATATTATTGCTTTTACTAGAACAATATTATCACAGATGTACATATGCATTTAACATCCTTGCAAGCAGTTTCAGCACTTTAATATTTCCATTCCATAATAGATCATTTTTTTTTTATTGGGTCCACTAGGATGTAAGAACTCCCAGTTCAGTTGCTTACCAAAATAACAGAAGGTCCATTCTAAGCAACAGTTTTTATTCAAAATTTAAGTTGGACGGCCATTAGGCCAGCAATGCTTTATGGCACGGAATGTTGAGCGGTGAAGCATCAACACATACATAAAATGAGTGTAGCAAAGATGAGAATGCTTCATTGAATGTGTGGGCACATGAGAAAGGATAAGATTACGAATGAGGATATCCAAGGTAAAGTAGGAGTAGCCGAAATTGAAGGAAAGATCAGAGAAAATTGGTTATGGTGGTTTGGACAAGTGAAACAAAGGCCTATAGATATTCCGGTTAAAAGATGTGATTACAAGACAGAAGTTTAGGGCCGAAGGAATAGAGGAAGACCTAAGACTTTGGAAGAGACTCTTAAGAAAAGACTTGGATTACTTGGATCTAACGGAAGACGTGACACAGAACTGTGTACAATGGAGTTCTAGGATTCATACAGCCAACCCCACTCAGTGGGATAAGGCTTTATTGTTGTTGTAGGCAAAAACCAACAGCCTCACGCCCTACTTCAACTTTGTACCATCAAAGCACCTGATTAATGTAACAAAAGGTACTGATCTCACAGGGAAATAAGACCACCATTTCAGATTTGGAGCCTTAAGGTTCCAGTTAAAATAAATAAATAAGAAGATTTGCCAGGTAATACAGGGAATACAAAGTTTCCAGTAATCATTATAAGCCTAAAAAGATTATGTAGTCCAGACTTGGGTTAAAATACTGGCCAATATACCAAGTAAAGAGAGTAAGAACAGGATAATCAAGGTTCAGAAGTGATCTACGTAGGTGAGGTGGTTTCTAGAGTATGTTCTAGGAACCACGTAACAATGATAAAATGAATTGGCCACGAGAGACTCCAAAATGCGGGCTACTGTTACGAAATAGAAAAGGCAACTTTCTGATTTCCTCTTTACCGTTTTCTTATTTGAGAAGAGCATGCACGTTTCTGAATTCCCTTTTTAAGCAGTCAGAATAGGTCAAAAGCCATTTGGCCTTCACTTCTTAGAGTTAAAAAACCATCTTAACATCTGGCGTTCACTTCCTTATGCACTGTCACATCCCGCATTCCCTCGCAGTGATATTGTCCGCTTTGGCATTCTCGACCGTGGTGGAACCCGGCGCACCGGTCCGACCCCACAACGAGCTACCGCACGGTTTTGTTCTTGTGGACCACAGTCCACAAAAGGCCTCACTGGGTATCAGAGTACGCAGCTGATATTGTCCGCTTTAACTATCTCCCGCTGTAGTGGAACCCGGCGCACCGGTCCGACCCTACAAGGGAGCTTCGTCTCACGGGTTTGTCTTCCTCTGGACTATGTCACAGCAGGAAGGGCCTCACTGGAAGGTACATGTGGGCATGGACATATAAGGTCCAGGCTCAACCCTCAAGTCGTCGATGTGGGATCTTACAATCCACCCCCCTTAGGGAGCCCGACGTTCTCGTCGGTACACCGCGCGAGCCTGAGTCTGGCTCTGATACCAAATTGTCACACCCCGCCTTCCCTCGCAGTGATATTGTCCGCTTTGGCATTCTCGACCGTGGTGGAATCCGGCGCACCGGTCCGACCCCACAACGAGCTACCGCACGGTTTTGTTCTTGTGGACCGCAGTCCACAAAAGGCCTCACTGAAAGGTACATGTGGGCATGGACATATAAGGCCCAGGCTCAACCCTCAAGTCGTCGATGTGGGATCTTACAATCCACCCCCCTTAGGGAGCCCGACGTCCTCGTCGGCACACCGCGCGAGCCTGAGTCTGGCTCTGATACCAAATTGTCATATCCCGCCTTCCCTCGTAGTGATATTGTCCGCTTTGGCATTCTTGATCGTGGTGGAACCCGGCGCACAGGTACGACCCCACAACGAGCTACCGCACGGTTTTGTTCTTGTGGACTGCAGTCCACAAAAGGCCTCACTGAAAGGTACATGTGGGCATGGACATATAAGGCCCAGGCTCAACCCTCAAGTCGTCGATGTGGGATCTTACAATCCACCCCCCTTAGGGAGCCCGACATCCTCGTCAGCACATCGCGCGAGCCTGAGTCTGGCTCTGATACCAAATTGTCACATCCCGCCTTCCCTCGCAGTGATATTGTCCCGGGGCATAGGGAACAACATCACCCTGATAGTGATAGGCACCACCTCTACTTGCTTGACCATAATTACTCGGACCTTGTATCTGTTGAATAGGTACAGGTGGTGGCATAAAGGTCTGCTGCGGCTTCTGCTGCTGACCCTGGGGACAATTCACAGCTCTATGTCCTACCTGCCCACACGTGAAACAACCACCGCTGCTATGCCTGCACTCGCCGAAATGTCGGTTATTACATCTACGGCAAAATGGGACTCGGCTTCGGCCACCATCACCTTGTCTCTGGCCTCGAGCGCCTCCATAAAACCTACCTCCTCGTCCCTGTCCAGAGGTACTGAAACCACCACTAGACGAACTCGAACTAGTACCACCCCTCTTGAAGTTCTGAGTCTGGCGAGGCCCAAGCGACATTTGACTTTTTCCTTTGTCATCTTTCTTTTCATCACTGTCACTCGACATATTCTCTGAGTCCTCAATCCTCAATAGTATCTCGTAAAAATCCTGGTAGGACTCACAGTGAGTAGTAGTCGCCATAGAACGCCATCTCTTCCTAGTGCCTAAGCGGAAACGACGAAGCATCTCCGCCGGATTACCAGCGACGTCAGGATAGTAACGAGACAGATCAGTGAACTTACGATAATACTCGTTAGCCGTCATCTTTCGCTGTTTCAACTCGGTGAATTCCTGTTTCTTACGATCAATGTACTCAGGGGGCACAAACCTCCTCTGAAACACATCCTTGAAAACATTCCAATCAGTCCTCTGAGCTGGCGTCAACCTACGAAGCTCCTGCTCCCACCAGGCTGCAGACTCCATCTCCAGAAACCATGAGGTTGTCTCGACCCACCTCTCCATAGGAAGGTTCCCCTGATTGTGCAACACACTCTCTTTCTCTCCCGGGATTCCCTCACTCTCTGTCTCTTCTCTGTCTTTGTCTCTCTCTCTCTCTCCCCGAGTTCTTCCTCTTCTTTCTTCAACATACGGACAACACACACATATACTCAAACCTTCACAAATCAAGAAACCAATTACACCATTGAACTCGTGAGGTTGTGAGGAGCATGTTCGACATCTTACTTTGGTGTTGAAGAGGTTGAGGGAACACCAATTGTATGCTAAGTTTAACAAGTGCCAGTTCTGGTTAGATCAAGTTGCGTTTTTGGGGCACATCATTTCTGCTCAAGGTATTCTGGTTGACCCTCAGAAGGTTGCAGCTGTGGAGAGTTGGGAGCAACCACGAACCATCACCGAAGTGAGAAGTTTCCTTGGTTTGGCAGGGTATTATCGGAGATTCGTTAAGGATTTTTCGGTGATTACTTTGCCATTAACGAGGTTAACAAGGAAAAATGTTAAATTTGAGTGGGATGATAAGTGTGAGCAGAGTTTCCAGCAGTTGAAGCATTGTCTCACTCATGCACCTGTTTTGGCACTCCCGGACGATAGTGGTGATTTCGAGGTTTATAGTGATGCTTCCTTGAATGGTCTGGGATGTGTATTGATGCAGCATGGTAGGGTGATTGCTTATGCTTCGCGGCAGTTGAAACCCCATGAGATGAATTACCCTACACATGATTTGGAGTTGGCTGCTATCATCTTTGCGTTGAAGTTGTGGAGACATTATCTTTACGGAGAGAAGTGTAGGATCTTCACAGATCACAAAAGTCTTCAGTATCTCTTTACTCAGAAGGAACTTAATCTTCGTCAACGAAGGCGCAGAGCGATGGTTGGTACACATACAAAAGACTTTCCGTGTGTTGCACAATCAGGGGAACCTTCCTATGGAGAGGTGGGTCGAGACAACCTCATGGTTTCTGGAGATGGAGTCTGCAGCCTGGTGGGAGCAGGAGCTTCGTAGGTTGACGCCAGCTCAGAGGACTGATTGGAATGTTTTCAAGGATGTGTTTCAGAGGAGGTTTGTGCCCCCTGAGTACATTGATCGTAAGAAACAGGAATTCACCGAGTTGAAACAGCGAAAGATGACGGCTAACGAGTATTATCGTAAGTTCACTGATCTGTCTCGTTACTATCCTGACGTCGCTGGTAATCCGGCGGAGATGCTTCGTCGTTTCCGCTTAGGCACTAGGAAGAGATGGCGTTCTATGGCGACTACTACTCACTGTGAGTCCTACCAGGATTTTTACGAGATACTATTGAGGATTGAGGACTCAGAGAATATGTCGAGTGACAGTGATGAAAAGAAAGATGACAAAGGAAAAAGTCAAATGTCGCTTGGGCCTCGCCAGACTCAGAACTTCAAGAGGGGTGGTACTAGTTCGAGTTCGTCTAGTGGTGGTTTCAGTACCTCTGGACAGGGACGAGGAGGTAGGTTTTATGGAGGCGCTCGAGGCCAGAGACAAGGTGATGGTGGCCGAAGCCGAGTCCCATTTTGTCGTAGATGTAATAACCGACATTTCGGCGAGTGCAGGCATAGCAGCGGTGGTTGTTTCACGTGTGGGCAGGTAGGACATAGAGCTGTGAATTGTCCCCAGGGTCAGCAGCAGAAGCCGCAGCAGACCTTTATGCCACCACCTGTACCTATTCAACAGATACAAGGTCCGAGTAATTATGGTCAAACAAGTAGAGGTGGTGCCTATCACTATCAGGGTGATGCTGTTCCCTATGCCCCAGGACAATATCACTGCGAGGGAAGGCGAGATGTGACAATTTGGTATCAGAGTCAGACTCAGGCTCGCGCGGTGTGCCGACGAGGACGTCGGGCTCCCTAAGGGGGGTGGATTGTAAGATCCCACATCGACGACTTGAGGGTTGAGCCTGGGCCTTATATGTCCATGCCCACATGTACCTTTCAGTGAGGCCTTTTGTGGACTGCGGTCCACAAGAACAAAACCGTGCGGTAGCTCGTTGTGGGGTCGGACCGGTGCGCCGGGTTCCACCACGGTCGAGAATGCCAAAGCGGATAATATCACTGCGAGGGAAGGCGGGATGTGACAATTTGGTATCAGAGCCAGACTCAGGCTCGCGCGGTGTGCAGACGAGGACGTCGGGCTCCCTAAGGGGGGTGGATTGTAAGATCCCACATCGACGACTTGAGGATTGAGCCTGGGCCTTATATGTCCATGCCCACATGTACCTTTCAGTGAGGCCTTTTGTGGACTGCGGTCCACAAGAACAAAACCGTGCGGTAGCTCGTTGTGGGGTCGGACCGGTGCGTCGGGTTCCACCACGGTCGAGAATGCCAAAGCGGACAATATCACTGCAAGGGAAGGCGGGATGTGACAGTTTGGTATCAGAGCCTAGGTTTGGCAGTCCTGTGTCTTTGTGAGTATTCTAATAGTTGGTGTCTTCTGTCAGAATTATGCCGCCTCGTCGGGAACCACGGTCGAGAATGCCAAAGCGGACAATATCACTACGAGGGAAGGCGGGATGTGACAATTATTGTAAGATCCCACATCGACGACTTGAGGGTTGAGCCTGGGCCTTATATGTCCATGTCCACATGTACCTTTCAGTGAGGCCTTTTGTGGATTGCGGTCCACAAGAACAAAACCGTGCGGTAGCTCGTTGTGGGGTCGGACCGGTGCGCCGGGTTCCACCACGGTCGAGAATGCCAAAGCGGACAATATCACTGCGAGGGAAGGCGGGATGTGACAATTTGGTATAATAGCCAGACTCAGGCTCGCGCGGTGTGCCGACGAGGACGTCGGGCTCCCTAAGGGGGGTGGATTGTAAGATCCCACATCGACGACTTGAGGGTTGAGCCTGGGCCTTATATGTCCATGCCCACATGTACCTTTCAGTGAGGCCTTTTGTGGACTGCGGTCCACAAGAACAAAACCGAGCGGTAGCTCGTTGTGGGGTCGGACCGGTGCGCCGGGTTCCACCACGGTCGAGAATGCCAAAGCGGACAATATCACTGCGAGGGAAGGCGGGATGTGACAATTTGGTATCAGAGCCAGGTTCAGGCTCGCGCGGTGTGCCGACGAGGACGTCGGGCTCCCTAAGAGGGGTGGATTGTAAGATCGCACATCGACGACTTGAGGGTTGAGCCTGGACCTTATATGTCCATGCCCACATGTACCTTCCAGTGAGGCCCTTCCTGCTGTGACATAGTCCAGAGGAAGACAAACCCGTGAGACGAAGCTCCCCTGTAGGGTCGGACCGGTGCGCCGGGTTCCACTACAGCGGGAGATAGTTAAAGCGGACAATATCAGCTGCGTACTCTGATACCCAGTGAGGCCTTTTGTGGACTGTGGTCCACAAGAACAAAACCGTGCGGTAGCTCGTTGTGGGGTCGGACCGGTGCGCCGGGTTCCACCACGGTCGAGAATGCCAAAGCGGACAATATCACTGCGAGGGAAGGCGGGATGTGACAATTTGGTATCAGAGCCAGACTCAGGCTCGCACGGTGTGCCGACGAGGACGTCGGGCTCTCTAAGGGGGGTGGATTGTAAGATCCCACATCGACGACTTGAGGGTTGAGCCTGGGCCTTATATGTCCATGCCCACATGTACCTTTCAGTGAGGCCTTTTGTGGACTGCGGTCCACAAGAACAAAACCGAGCGGTAGCTCGTTGTGGGGTCGGACCGGTGCGCCGGGTTCCACCACGGTCGAGAATGCCAGGGAGGACAATATCAGCAGGGTGAGATTGCCACTAGTAGTGCAGGGTCTTCGAGACAGATGGGTCAGTCCAGTCAGGGGCGTGGAGCTCAAGGTCGTGGTGTTCAAGCGAGCAGAGGTCGCGGCGGACGACAGCAGGGTCAGGGGCGTATTCACAATATTTCCCTGCAGGATGCTCAGAACAACCCGGATCTAATTATGGGTACGTTAAACATTCTTGGTTATTTTGTTAGAGTCTTAATTGATTGTGGAGCTACACATTCCGTTATTTCTCATACATTTGCTCAAGTAACGTAACCTCGCCCCACACCTCTAGGGTACGATTTAGAGTTCGCTATGCCTAGAGGGGAGAGATGTGTTGTAGATTGTATGTACCCAGGATGTCCAGTGATAGTAGAGGGTGTTGTTATGCCCGCTGATCTTATCCCGTTAGATATTGTCGATTTTGATGTGCTTTTGGGCACGGATTGGTTGCATTTTTATCGTGCCAACATTGATTGTTACGGGAAAGTAGTTACGTTTCACCGTCCTGGACTACCTGAGGTTACCTTTGTGGGTGAGCAGAGTGGGGTGAGACACGGTGTTATTTCGGCTTTGCGAGCGAAGAAGTTGTTGTCTAAAGGTTGTCAGGGGTATCTAGCTCATGTGGTGTTAGATGAGACCGTTCCTAGCAGAATTGAGGATGTGAGAGTGGTCAGACACTTCCCTGATGTTTTTCCTGAGGATTTACCTGGTTTACCCCCAGATCGAGACGTGGATTTCACTATTGAGTTACTTCCAGGTACTAATCCTATTTCATTAACTCCTTATCGTATGGCTCCCGCTGAGTTAAGGGAATTGAAAGTTCAGTTACAGGAATTAGTGGATAAGGGGTTCATTCAGCCTAGTACTTCGCCTTGGGGCGCTCCAGTGTTGTTTGTGAAAAAGAAAGATGGGACTTTGAGGCTGTGTATCGACTACAGGCAATTAAATCGGGTGACGATTAAAAACCGTTATCCATTGCCTCGTATCGACGATTTGTTTAATCAGCTGAGAGGTGCTTGTGTATTTTCTAAGATAGACTTGAGGTCTGGGTACTATCAGCTGAAGATTAGTAGGGATGATGTTCCTAAGACGGCGTTCAGGACTCGTTACGGTCATTACGAGTTTCTGGTTATGCCATTTGGGTTGACGAATGCACCAGCAGCTTTTATGGATTTAATGAACCGGGTGTTTCAGCCTTACTTGGATAGATTTGTTATTGTCTTCATTGACGATATTCTGGTGTATTCTAAGTCCAATCATTTAATTAAAATGACTGGTAGTCCAACAGATTGTATTTTTTCTAAAATTCAATTCAAAATCTTCATGGTCTTCTGAAAATTCTGGTCACTTCTGCTGATTTTCGATTGATTAATATCCTAGAGTAAAAACATTTCCATCCTTGACTAGAAAATATCAAACAATTTCATCCATAACATTATTTTGTTCTATTCAGGTATTCTCCATATTCCACAACTGATCAATAAGTTTTTACAACAGTTTTTTCATTTTCCAATAATTTTAAAAAATGCACATCAAAATTTCATGTATTGTAATGGAAGTTCAATCATACCTTCACAAACCCAGTGCGGCGATCAAGATTTAAATGCAAATTCTTTATCTCCCCAAATTCACCAAATGCATCTTGTAGGTGGTCCTCTTGGGCCTCCTCATGTACCCCAGTGACCAGAATAATCCATCCCTCAACGGCTGTAGACATTTTCAAAATGAAAGGAAGAAACTGTCAGGGGATGCAAAGATAAACTATATGTAAGTAGGAAACATAATGTCCTTCCTATATGGCTACAAAAATATACAAAACTTTCTAATTTGAAAGAAAAGGTTCTGTGTAAACTGCACAAGAATATCATTCTTGACTGACCAGAATCAAAACAATCGGGATTTATTCTAAATAATTCAACTATTGAGGCCTGAGCATAACTGAAAGAAGCAATGGAAGGCAATAATAAGCAAATTAATAAAGTTCCTTCGTAGTTGAGATAAAGAATGAATTCTTGACTTGGTACACATTCAAGCAGCTTCTTTCAGTAGTTGAAATTATGAGCCACCAACCCAAAATATATGATATTAGCCACTAGAGGTCAAATGAAACAGATTAAAATTAAAGCTTAACGTTTAAATTTGAACTAGTAGAAAAATTGCAAAGAGGTAGAAAAGATAATGAACAGAACATGAGGCTATATACACACCTATAAGAAAAATAAAAAATAAAAGAAAACATGACTTCCAAATAACTAGGACCCTGTTATTGGTACAGAATACTGAAGCAGATGCTAGAGCTAGACTGCACATATGGTAGGCTATGCTTAACTAAAGAAGCCTAGCCCCATAGAAGTTCATATTAAGTCTCTAGAAAAGCAGTTCAAGATTGCCGGTAACAGAGAAAATAAAATTTAACCCCTCAGTGCAACCAAAAAGATCCTATGTTGCCAAAAAAGAAGGAAAGAACATGTAGTTTAAAAGTCATAAGCTTTCAAATGAAAACAAAATGGAAAATTGAATGACTTTTCTGCACCTTGGAGAAGGAGCTTCCCATATTCTTTGTATTATTTCTTTTTCATGAAAAACCTCTAGAAGAAAAAAAGATTTAAAATAATCTCACGCTCATCTCGTTCTTGCCAAAACATTGACCTTGCTGCCTGTTGTTGAACACTAAGTAGGGGGTACTATGAGATAAAACCATCTCCAAAATTCATGACCCATTAAAACAGCACTCTCATCCATTGCATAAAAAGCAGTTGAATACTGTGACACATGAAAAAAAGCAACCACGTGTTGTATAGATACATATGTGAATAACTGAAGTATATTCACACAAAATAATCTCTCAAGATATCTGAAGTTCAAACTCAAAAACAGAAATCCAAAGTTCAAACTCAAGAATGGAAATCCAAATTCCACTTTCAAGGGCAGAAATTTCCAAGAACTTAATTATATCTTATCACAAAACACACACACTACCACCCCACCCCCTCCCCCCAAAAAAACAAATAAAAAAAATAAAAAAAATACCCACAGAGATAGACCTATTTTCCCCAATGAATCCGGACAAACAACAGGGAAGAATCCTCAAGAGCAGAAATTTCCAAGAACTTAATCCTTTTGCATTAAATCTAAATTACAAACAAAAGAATCCTACAAATCCAATCAAGAACCTTTTCTATCAGGTAAAACTCCAAGAATCCTCAAACCCTAGCTACCAGTCAATTTAAAAATTGAAACTTTCCCCAAAACATACAATCCAAGCTACCAATCGAATCAGGAACCTATTTCTATCAAATAAAACTCCCAAGAATCCTAAAGTAATAGCTACCAATCAATAGAGGGGAGCGAGAGGGGGAGCGCGAGAGAGAGAGAGCTTACATCGTTGGGGTTCGAGGCCGTCAGAAGAGTTGAGAGAGTCGAAGTCGGAGGCAGCGAGGCGGCTGTTACGGTCGGCATTGAGATCTTCACGGAATCCGCGACCTTTGGTCTTCTTAGGGACGGCGGACGCCGCTCCAACGCCGGTGATAGCGGACTTGAGCTTGGGGAGTGGGGCCCTGGGGGAGGCGGAGGGCTCGGCGTCGACGGCTCCGTCCTCGTCCATGAGGTCGTCATCTTCGGGCTCGAAGTCCACCGTTTCTACGTCTCCGCTCGCCATAGCTGATGCTCTCACAGTCACAGCTCTCGATGGTCCTAGTTTTAGATGAGGAAGGAAAAAGGGCGCAAGGGTTCGGGAATTGGGACGATTGGGATTTATGGGTTTCGGCTTTTGGGCCTTTGGAGGGTCGATAGCCGTCTTGTCCTTTTCTTTTGGATGTGTTACATTTTTTTTACTTCTTACGTGTATCTTGTTAATTTCTATCATTTCATCGTCTTCAATTCATTGGATCCAACAGTTGAAAATTAAAAGAGTGTGTGAGAACCTTTCCTTTTTGGGTTTTTTTCTGTTTTTTTTTTGGGGGGAGGTAAATAACCGGGTGGACTGCCCAAAAAACTAGCTATCCATATCATAAACAATTGAGTTCTAATCCAATCATGAGGATTTTCAAAATAATGGTATCCAATTGGCAATGTCATATGCCTTCATGTTCTTCTCCTAGTAAACATGTACTAACTCGCATTTTGCTATGCATGTCATAAGTTGTCTGCATTAATCAATGATGTTTGCAAAATGATGAAAGCTCGTATCGGTCATATTATTAATTAAATTAACCACAAGAGCCGAATCCATTTCCACGTGTAATCTTGAAATGCTTTGTCAACTCCAAGTTTCAGTCCAAAATAAAGCCCTAAAATTTCAGCATCAACCACCTGACCTTTTGCCCATAGTGACAGAGAACCGACCAAGCAATCACCGTTCTTGTCTCTAAAAACTCTTCTTGCACCTATAATTCCAGTGGCATTGATCTGAGAACCGTCCGCATTAAGCTTCACCCTCTCTGCAGTAGGTGGATCCCAAGCCAGAGACACACTTGCATCTCAGGAACATTAGAGCATACACACTTATAGGCATCATACCATTCATTTGCAACCTTAAAGATAACACCTTTGGGATATTGCGGCCTTGCGAAGTTGTCTTCAAAGAGTTGTTTATTCCTCCATTTCCATATATCTCAACAAGTAGAAATAAAAGCATTGCTCCACCCAATTTGTTCAGACCATACTAACTTGGATTTCAAATTAGCCAACAACCAAGCTGTAGCATCAAGATTAAAGGAGAGTCGTACCGGTCTAGGCATTCCCATCAATTCCTAATTACTCCTTGCTCTTGGGCAGTCTCGAAGAATAAAGGACGAGAGAAATTCAGCCAGATTTCTCTTGGCCCTTTACTCATTCGTTAAAAGTTCCTTTGGAAATTAACCACATAAAAATTTTAATTTTTGGTGGGCAAGTCAACTTCCATATAAAATACCACGGAGAAGCAGGCCATTCATCGCCTTCAAAAGGAGCTCATAAGCTGTTTTGACACTAAAAAGGCCATTAGCAATTTGTCCCCATATTTGTTTATCCATGCCAACACCCAAAACACCAGCTGGATGACTGGCTATTATTTGCACTAGCTCTTCTGGAAGCTCATTCCTCAATTTGCTCATGCCCCACTATCTATCTTTATGTCATCTGCAACACAAGAGTTCATAGGCAAATCATTAACATTACCAACTTTGTTGATTAACGGCTCCCCACTAAGAACCCATGGATCCACCCAAAACTTTGTGTTTAGTCCGTTCCTATCCTCCAAAGCATACCCGTTCTTAGTAATTCAATACCACGCAACACACTCTTCTATGTATAACAAGTGGCGTGCTTAGTTGCTAGAGTGGGGTTAATTTTTAATTATGTGTTATAGGTTATAAATTTCGAGGTTCCCATCTTAACGAAACTTGCCTACACATGTTAATAATTACTATTAAATTCAAAAATATGTAATATCACAAATAAAAATATAAAATAAGAAATTGTTATCTACACTCCAAAGTTCTCATTTTATACTCCAACACATTTTGCTCTCCAACCTTTCTACATTAAAAAAAATACACTTGTGAGGATTGCAAACTGAGATTTTTGGATTGCCAATGACAGTTCCCATTAAATAAATTAAAATATTTTTCAAGAGTTGTTTGTAACAATGTTTTATATTTTTAAATTTAGGCTAAAAATCTCGTCAATATGGACAATTTTTTGTGAAGCCACAATGTTTCAAGCTTCTCAAGCATGTTTACACCTTCTTGGCATACTTTTGATATTAGAGACTAGTTGTGCCTTTTTCCATTGTTGCATCTTGAAAATTGGCATGCTACATTACTAATATAGTTCTTTGTATCCATACAACTCTCATTAAAGATAACCAAGTAAAAAAAATTATATTCTTTTGGACTGACTACAATACTTACATGCAATTGTTTTTTTAAGGATATTTACACGTATTTAATACAATCACCATCTGCCAGTCAAATATAATTCGTGGTGATTGTATTAATACATGTAAGTATGGTGGCCAAATCCTATTTTTTTAAACTATACTTATTAAGTAATAACCTCTTTATAGTAATAAAATGGTTATGTCCTAACATTATGACAGTATAGAGGTTTTACTATAGTACCTTTGAGAATTTTTCCACTATTGGGAGCCTACTTTCACACAAATTTTTTAGCCTCTCACGTATCTCTCTTTTAGATTAAACAATGATGCGTAGGAGAAGAAAAATGATAGGTGTTTATCATTTCTCTTTTCATATTTCTTTTCCACAAAAGTCACGTCCATGATTGATCACATTGTATTTGGTCCAAGATCAATATAACTAGTTTTTGGAAGGAAAAAAGATTAAAAGCTTTTTGTGACATCTAAGCCATCGCCAAATGAGATGTTGAAACTGTTACATAAATATATAACAGTAACAAATGACGTACCATTTACTCCAACCGAGATGTCAAATCTGATATGAAAGAGAAGGCCAAGTTAACATGGATAAATAGATGTTAAATTTGAAGCTGCCTTCAAATATGATTTTTGCTATGTCCAAAGGCATTCTACTTGTCTTATACCTTAAATGCTAGCATATTTAAGTATTATTTTATTTCTACTAATTAATAAAATACTCATTGTCAACCAAAATCCTATCAAATTATCAGTTTCACCCTCTAATTAAGACAGAACATGAATAAGAAATATGGGGCAGAAATGTAATTTCATACAAACAAATTTTGCTTTTTTTTTTTTCAAAGTCTCACAAACATATAATCCTAACATATCTCTAATTTAAAAAAAAAAAAAAAAAAAAAAAAAAAAAAAAATCTCTCACACATTTTGTGTGTGCCCATATGCTAGTTATTTTTAAACCAACGACAACCCAATTTTTATTATTTTTGTTTTAATAAAAAACATAAATGAAACAATAAATTTGGCATATCGAATATAAGGAAAATATTGACAATATGTCAAATTGTCAAGTCAGCCATCAAATAGAAATTTGACGTTTTGAATTTGACATCTTCTTTGGAGATGCTCTAAATTTTGTAATTAAATTATATGAAAGTTGATGATTAGATTATTACTTAAATTTTAATTAACGTGATTATTTCTTATCGGTGACACATTATTTAGTTTGCAAATTTGGTCTACAAATTTAATCTGCTTGGTGTTACCTGTAGTCATCGACACCACTTGCCGCTCCAACGACACTATCAACCACCATCTTATCAGCCTCTTCGACTTTAAAGCCTCGCATTCAAACAAACCTGACAACTCTATCAAAACCTCCGACGTAATGGTGGACCCTTCCCCTAACCTCTGGTTCCGCCTCTACATCCCTACCACCACCGACGTTGCCGCCAAACTACCACTCGTTATCTAGTGGATTCGTGTTCTTTTCTGCCAACTCACAACCCTACAATAACCTCTGCAAATGCCTCGCCACCGAACTCCTCGCAGTAGTCACCTCAGTCAACGACTGCCATGCGCCAGAGCATCGGTATCCCTCCCAGTACGAAGACGGCTTTAACGTCCTCAAATTCATTGACACAACAAGAATTGAAGGCCTTGATCTTAACAAGGTTGACGTCACCCAGTGTTTCCTCCCCAGAGACAGCGTTGGCGACAACCTGGCCCACCACGTGGCAATCAAAGCGAGTAACCATGGGTTTTGCTTTCGCCAGATGAGGGTGATGGGACTAATAGCTACAACCATTTTTTGGCGGGAAAGAAAGGACCAACCATAAATTCAAATCTCGTGAATGGTTTTTGTTTATGCCACTTAGTACTACGATCTAATGGTATTCTTCTATACTAGTAATTGACAGACCATAAATTCAAATCTCGTGAATGGAGAGTCTAAAATTAATTTATTCCTACACCCCTAGTGTCAATTTACCCCTTAGACTATTTTTCTTGCTACTTTATCCCTAAAATGAGCATGAAATATCCAAGTTACTCTCCTAACGTTATATCTAGTAGGAAAAACTATTTGTGCGACCAAATTTTGCACGACAAAGCAAAATCCATCGCGCAATGATGTTTTGCGCAACGACAAGAGATCCATCGTTGTGCAAGAGTGTTTACACGACAAGAAAAATGTGTTCGTCGCGCAAACCCAGTAAGAAAACCTCGGGTGTTTTTTTTTTGGGTGAAAAATAAATGTGCGACAAAGTCTTTGTCGCGCAAAGATTCTTCAGTTTTTTGGGGCAGAGCATTTGACGCATGGGAAATAGAGGAACACTTGTGCGATGAAGGCTTAGTCACACAAGTTGTTGTCAGTTTTGATCTAGACAAGTTAGTGCATGCGAATAAGAGGAATTTAGACTGTATTTAGTGCGGGTCTTTGCGCGACAAAGCCTTTGTCGTGCAAAGGCCCTAGCCTTCCTATAAATATGTGCTTTTGCTTTCCTTATTCTTCACAATTCTGTTCGTGTTGGGATGGAGGATAAAAACAAGGATCAAAGCATGGCCACCGCCGACCCAAATGATTTGAGGCAGCATTTTGAGTTCGCATATGCGATTGTTGTAGCCATGGGGAATAATTGTCCTACTGCTAAGTGGCATTCTTGGAAAGATATGCTCGAGAATGCGAAGAAGGCGGTGATGGATGAATTATTAGTAAGTACATTGTTGATGGATAAATAATTACTTTTGTGAAATTTGTTGTTATATGTTAGAATTAATTATTTGCATATATGTGTAACAGTGTAAGTATACTCTTGATGATGATACAAACGAACGGTTGATGAAGTTGATGGAGGATGCGTTAAAGGGAGGTTACCATTGGTGGCGTTATGAAGTCCAGTGGAATGGAGGACCATCAAAATAATAGTTTTAAATTTATGTTTTGTATGACAATATTTAAATTTAAGGGTTTTTTTTTTTTTTTTTTTTTTATAAATTATGTATTTGGACTTAATTAGGTTTTAATTCCTATTTGGTTATTTAAATAATTGAATGGAATATAATATCAATTTATTTAAGGTATTAATTATTAATGTATTATGACACACCCCGAACCAGAAAGTCCACTTGGACTCCGGATCGAGTTGTGCTGGCCTACACCTAGAGGGTGACGAAGCCATAAAGTGTAGTGTAGTGGAAAAAGAATGTGAATAAATTTAAACCTATAAATGCCTAAACAAAAGAGTGCGTGGGTGAGCGGGATTGCACCCATTTCACACCTGATATTAAAGCATAAGAACAATATAGTAATTAGGGTGAGGGTTATACTACTAAAGATAACCATCTACTGAGATTTGCCAGAATCCTCGTTTACACGTGAGCACAACTACTAAACCTGGAGGGGCGAAAAACAAAGTTGGGTGGGTGAACAAAACAACGTTTTGTAAAGACCTTTATTTTCAAATATACTAACCCCTCGTTGTAAAATAAGCATAGTTTCCTTAAAACGTACTACGTAAGTATGTAAACAATAATACAATAGCATTATAACCAGAAATATGCCAAGTCATGATATATCAAATGCCACAGTAATAAAATCATGTGATAATCAAGTATAATCAATTGCTCATCAATTTATGCTAGCACACGAGTTGGAGTTGCATAATGCAACCTGTACGATAGGACTGAGTGTAATCAATACGCTCTAGTACTACGATCACGTGAAGACTGGCGCCGAGGTGTGGTCACATACGAGCTGGAATTGCCTAATGCAATATGTACGACAGGACTGACGCCTAACTTGGATCCAAGGTGAGCGAATGGTGCTGATGTGAACATACACGTGAAGGACTGGCCCTGGCCTTGGGTGAAGTACTAACACTAGGGTGCAGCAGATGAGCATGTACAAATATGTATGAATGTCATGACAATTATATCTTATCCATATATCAGCATTTATTACAATTCATATCACAATAACGAATACTTGGCAAATATAAGCGTAAAAATGAAGTAAATTCACATTTATGGAAACTATAACTATGTATAGGTATAAAAACAAACTGTCTACTCACCTGGAGTCCGCACTACAACTCCTTAGCACGAATATCAAGGCGTCACGAACGATCGTCGCCTAGAACAATTATCAAATCACATCTCAGAATTCTTATCGATAGAATACACAATTCACGTAAAACACATCCCTAAGGACGTTCTAGAATGATTTGAAACCCATTGACCAAAAGTCAACAGTCGGTTAAAGGTCGACGATAGGGTCCACAACCCTACATAACTCGATCCAGAAGATCCGTATCTCGGATTTCTGATCCGTAACTTCTAAAGATCCACATTATGCTTCTAGAACAATATCCTAAAGTTTTGGAACGATCCAACAGTTGGAATGTCAATTCATGCAAGGACACTATGACGGCCAACTAGGTGGTCAACTACGAAACTACATTAAAACATCGTAATTTCACTAAATGCATGTCAAATATAGAATTGGAGCATCCAAATTAGCCTAAGATGGTCAGGTGGAGTCCCAACCCATGCAGTGCCGTACGCGGTCGCTAGCCGCCACGGTTCACCAGAAAATTCCACTATTTCTAAACATTCTCAAATTTCACAGAAATGAATATCTCAAAGAAAGAAAACCCTTTCATACATGCCACGAAGTCCAAAAGCGAACGGATGATGGTCAATTTTGCCCACAAATCCGGTAGGTGCCTAAAGCTTCTTGGCATCGATTCGTTGTTTACGGTAGTCCAACGGGATCAAGGTTGGTTGGGATTTTCTCCTGGGATGATGGGCTATAAGGCCAAAGTGGTGGCATAGGCTATCACTTTGCTGATTTGCCGGAAAATTGAAAGGAGTGGTCGGAGCACTGTTGATTTTTGTTGACTTTCGTGGCATCAAACCGCCACATACCGTGGTTAATCAAGATGGTTCTTGGGTGGGTTTTTTAGAGGGGAATGAGAGCTTTAAGATGGTGGTGGTGGCGTCAAAAAACTCCACAGATGTTGGCCAGAATCGGCCTTAGAAAATAGGAGGTTCGAACAGGGTTGGTGGCGTGCACGAGCTAATGAAATAGGGAAGGATGCTTCTCTCTCCTCTTCCAATTGGTCCTTTCTTTTCTCCCCTTGTCTGATTGGTCCTTAAAAGAAATAATATGATTGGTTCCTTATTTCCTTGCTAAAAGCTGATTGGCTTCATTCCCACAAGATGGGAGTTCAATTTAATTAGAACTAAACTTTGAATAACCAATTTCAAACGTTTGTATCTATACCGTTATAATCCGGACTCGCACACGGCTTTCGCCTATGTGTTCGTAGTGACGAGTACTACAAGGTTACGCTAAAAGAATAAGTCATATGTTCCTTTAAACGATGGTCAACGAAAGTCAAAGTTCTTGCCTCCAGGGCATTTGCGTAAATTCATGCTTTTAAAATTAATAAAAACGTAAAATTATGGACGGGTTGTCACATATTAATTGAATAGAATATAATATCAATTTTTTTAAGGTTGTTACATCCCGGCCCGGGCCCCCACCACAACCCGGGCTCGACTCCATCGTAGCACGATATTGTCCGTTTTGGGCCCCTACCACACCCTCACGGTTTTGTTTCTGGGAACTTACACGAGAACCGCTCAATGGGTCACCCATCCTAGGATTGCTCTCGCGTGCTAATCACTTAACTTCGAAGTTCCTATGGAACTCGAAGCCAGTGGGCTCCCAAAAGGCCTCGTGCTAGGTAGAGATGGGAATATACATATAAGGCTTACAAGATCCACTCCCTTGGGCGATGTGGGATGTTACAACCCACCTCTCTTAGGGGCACGACGTCCTCGTCAGCACACATCTGGCCAAGGATTGGCTCTGATACCAAATTGTCACATTCTAGCCCGAGCCCCCACCACAACCCGGGCTCGACTCCACCGTAGCACGATTTTGTCCGCTTTAGGCCCCTACCACACCCTCATAGTTTTGTTTCTGGGAACTCACACGAGAACTTCCCAGTGAGTCACCCATCCTAGGATTGCTTTCGCGCCCTACTTGCTTAACTTCGGAGTTCCTACGGAACCCGAAGCTAGTGAGCTCCCAAAAGGCCTCGTGCTAGATAGAGATGGGAATATACATATAAGGCTTACAAGATCCATTCCCCTGGGCAATGTCGGATGTTACAAAGGTAGTAATTATTTTTTGAATATATATTATAACTGAAAATTTGTTTGTAATTTGTTTATATTATGGAATATAATATCAATTTATTTAAGGTATTAATTATTTAATGTATTAATTGAATGGAATATAATATCAATTTATTTAAGGTAGTAACTATTTTTAGAATACATATTATAACTGAAAATTTGTTTGTAATTATGAAGTTTACGTAAACATAGATATCTATCTATGTTTACGTAAACTTCATAATTACAATCGATCAAGTTCGTTGCTAAAACATTTGCGCGACAAAGATGTTGATGTGCAAACCCCTTGCGCGACAAAGTCTTCATCGCGCAACTGGCATTCAATTTTAGGTCAGCGTATTTGGTGCATCTAAATCAGAGAAATAAATACCGTATTTACTGCAGTTGTTTGTTCGACAAAGTCTTCGTCGCACAAAGTCCCTAACCTTCCTATAAATACACGCTTCTGCTCTCCTTATTCTTCACACTTTGTTTCAGAAATGCTTTACAATTCTGACGATTATAATCAGTTCGTTCTTTGAGTGTTGGTACGATGGTCGACAGTGGTGCACGTTTGTGAAAGACAACGGATGGCGAAGGTTTTGGAAAAGGTTTGCGTTGAAATTTTTGCATTTTGTATAAAGTTTTTATTTAGCTTCAGTATAATGAAAATATATTTTGTTGACAGACAAGAAGAAAAGAGCTGCGGTACGGGTCCGACACACTTATGGTGGGAGCCGTTATAGAATCACTGCTAACAAAATAATAAGGGTTGTGAAGTCAGATAAGCACGCCAGCTTTTGGTTCGACGTAGGAACATTGGTGCGTACCAAATGTGATGCGTATTGGGAGTCTTGGAGAGCCATCCTCGAGGAGCTAAAGATGCACATGATTGATGAGTTAGCTGTATATGTTAATTTCATTAGTTAAATAATAATTATGTTTGTCACATATAATATAATACTGAGATTTTAATTTATTAATTTTTGCATGACAGCCCAATTGAGACATTGACAAAAGTGGCCCAAATTTGATGAAGGCTATCGACAACATGTTCAATCAAGATTCCGAGAGTGGAAGTTTGATAATGAACGCGCTGCAGTACTACAGCAAGAACTAGAACTACCAGGGATGAGTAGAATAGGGTTTCTTATTTTAATTTTATTGCTTATTTAATAATTAGATATGAATTTAAGTTTTTTTAGTATGAAATTTTTTGATTAAATATGTAGTTAATGTTTATTACGAATAAAATGAATGCATTTTAATATATATGTATATTAATCAAATATGCACAAATGGTATAATGAGATAAGTTCTTATTTATTAAATATGTATGTGGTTTGAAAAAATTTGAAGAGTGAATGGTAAAGTTTTTTTTTTGAAAAACGAATGTAAAAAAAAAAAAAAAACGTGACGAACTATGGTTTGTCGCGCAATGGGTTTAAAAAACGCGAGAAAGCATAGTTGGATGGTGCCCAAAAAGTTGAAGCCCAAGGTTTTGCGTGACTATTTGTTCGTCGCGCAAAGTTTGTCACTTTATTGAACTTAACAAGATTGCAAACCACTTATAGGTGTTGTGAGTTTATGTATTTGTATGCAATCATTTTTGTATGGATGTACAAAAAATGGTTTGCAATGTTCATATGAGCTTAGTTTCTCATTTGAGAATTAGTTGGATTTCACGAATGGATGTGAAAGCATGACTGCGGTCCAATTAATTCTTGAATTGTCCCAAAACTTTGGACAGTTTGATATTGCACATTTACATGTTGTAGTTTGCGATTCACGCGTTAGAGTTTGAACGTGGGAAATGTGGTAGCATCTGTTTGCGTTCTTCAGGTGCATCGTAGTTTTTTGTATATACGTCGTGCACTTGAAGAACTGTAGGGAGATGTTGTCGAAATTTTCCCACACTTGAACTCTAATGTGTTGGAATCGTAAATTACAGCATGTAACTGTGCATTCTTAAATGTGATAGAACCCATATTGGAAGCATAGGTGGCATATCATAAATGAAGTTGTTATAACCCTTGTAAATTTTTTTTTTGTTTACAGGTGAAATGGACAAATAGTGGATACATAATCCTAACAGATGTGTTAATGATTATTTGGATGGAATAAATCAGTTCATCGATTTTGCAATTGTAAACAACCACGGTTCAAATCAAATTCGGTGTCCTTGTAGAAAGTGTAACAACTTAATGATTGAATATTTTGAAACTGTTCAAATATCATTTAGTCAGAAATGGGATGATCGAAACCTATACTACATGGAATCGTCATGGAGAACAAATACAATATGCTTCATCCTCCCACATTACCCAAGCAATGGATACAGTTGAATATGTTATGGAGCCAAATGACCAAATTATGGACATTATCAATGATGCTTTTCCAACCCTAAGCCGAATACGAATGTGGAAGTAGAAGATGACGTTCCACCCACCATGGACAGTAAGCATTCGGAAAATACGAAAAACTATTAAAAAGTGCCAGGCAAGAATTATACCCCGGTTGCGAGGATTTTCGGTGCTCATGGCCATTGTTGAGTTGATGCATGGCAAAACAAAGTTTCATATGTCGAACTAGTGTTTTGATTGCTTTTTGGGGGTTTTCAAGTGGATGCTTCCAAAGGACAATTGCCTTCCTAAAGATCATAAAAGTGCAAAGAAGGTGGTCTTGGATTAGGATATGAAAAATTCACGCGTGTAAAAATAATTGCATTTTGTTCTACAAAGAGAATAAAGCGTTAGATAAATGTCGTGTATGTAATGAGTCACGGTTTAAAATGACCTCTATGAATGAAGAAAGAAGTTTCCACAAAAAATTATGCGTTATTTCCCACTAAAGTCCAAGTTGCAGCAATTGTACACACACTACAAGCGGCATGAGGTAGCATAAGGACAGACGAGTGGATGATGATGTTATAAGACATCCTGCTGATGGAGAGGCCTGGAAAGAGCCCTAGAACGTTAGATTGGGACTTACGGCAGACGGGTTTAATCCGATCGAGGTTCTAAACCAAAACCACAACACTTGGCCAATCTTCACAATTTCGTATAATTTGCCACCTTGGAAGTGCATGAAAAAAGAATATAGGATGATGTCGTTGTTGATAATCGAAGATCTAGGCACGTGTATTGATGTGTATTTACAACCGTTGATCAATGAACTAAAAGAATTATGGAAAAAGCGGTGTTCCCATGTATGATAAATGTACTAGGAAGATGTTCACTTTGAGAGCAGCTGTGATGTGGATTATAAATGATTTTCCTACGTACGCTATGATGATTGGGTAGAGCACTAAGGGCTATTACGCATGCCCAGTTTGCAAAGAAGACACGACGTCTAGTTGGCACGCGAAAAAGTTTGTTACTTAGGGCATCATAGGTGGTTGCCATGGGACCACGAGTGGCATCAGAACGAGACAACCTTCTTCAATGCATAGAGCTTCAGCCAAGACCCAGAGAATGGTTTGGCGATGAAATTTTGGCTTTAGTGAATCGGTTGAATTTTGCTTCATTGGGCAAATCCGTAAATAGGACAAGACCAGAAACACATCTAAACTGGACACACAAGACAAGGTTGTTCAAGCTCCCGTACTAATCCAAATTAAAATTGAGATACAACATCGATGTAATGCATGTTGAGAAAAAAATGTTTGATACACTGGTCGGAACTATACTGGACATAGAGAGAAAAACAAAGGACACAATAAAAGCTCGGATTGATCTGGAAAAAATTGGCATTAGGCTAGGTTCATGGATGACGAGGGATGGACACATAGCCAGAAAGAAGCTCACATTGTTTTCGGTGAAACCGGAAAAGAGGAAAGAGTTTTTATAGTTTCCATCTTCTATAAAGTTTCTAGATGGGTATGCTTCAAAGATCGGCCGTTGTGCAAACGTGGATGAAGGCAAATTTTTCGACCTCTAGAAATTGAAAATTTTCTTTTGCTTTTGCATTTTGGTTAAAGTTTGCTTTTGCTTACTAATGTGAATGTATATGATGGCTGTGTATACAATCTGACTATGATGCTGTCATGAAAAGTTCCATATCATAATTTTTGTAGTTCACAAAGTTATTACTCTTGAATTATGGTGATTAAAGTGTCAAACTCAAATTATTGAAGAAGAATAGTGGAGACTACCCTAGTGAGTTATTTTGAGCCTATTTGCTTCTTTGAGAGGGTTTAAAGTGTTTCAGCTCCTATCTTTTTCTTTCAATTTCATTTCAAATGATCTCATTATTTCTCTTTGATTGAATGCTAAGAATAATCCTATGTTAAAGATACCATGTGCTTATTATCAACTATGAATGAACTCATTGAGAAGATGTTAGGCTATGCATGTTTTAACCACTAAAAGGCCTAATTCCCATCCCTTTGTGTGCTCCATTCACTCTTGTTGCAGCCAAACACTATTAGCCTAGTTCTTTCATCACCCACACCAAACTCTACCTATCTTAGCCCATTACAGCCATACCTTATAGTTTGGGGAATACCAAAGTGATGAAGACAAAGATAGATAGAGCTCTATATCAAGAATGTGGCGTGTACCGAGGTAACATGTGCTGGAATTGCAAGACAAGAAAGAAAAAAGTTTGCTAAAAAAAAAAAATGAATAAAGAAGATGCAATTTCCAAATCCGTCACTATCGCATGTGTGTCTTGGACGCCAAGAACAAACAACGAAGATCAATTCAGGACCAGAGCTTGCTAGTTTAACAACAAAGACACTTTGGTATGTCCGAAGCTCTAGTATTTCCTATCCATTCTTTCCTAGCCCTAGCCTAAGCCTTACATTACAACCTTGTGAAAGACCTAGCTGATATTTGGGGATATATTCATGGGTGTTGGTAAGTATGTGTGTTATCCATATTCTTAGTATTTGATTCCTTTCATAAGATTTGTTCAAGAAAATTATGCTGTTATTTCATATTTCATATGTGAGAATTTTGATTCCTTTTAAATAACTTCACTCATATATGTTTGATGAGAGACAAAACTTTAGGATCTAAGTGAAAATTTGAGTGACAATATGAGAGAATTAGAGTTAAAGCGAATTCTATCTTTGGCATTTGAGTATGGTGCTTTTGAAGTCATGAGTCATGGAGTAATACTTTTACTCTACACACATGATATGATTCTTTGAAGTGGCAGTGTTTTGTTTGATGGTATGACTAAGCATTTATTGGTTCTTATTAGTTTGTTTCAAGTGAGTTTTAACCAATTTATTTGTCGAGTCTATAGATGTTTGTGGGCGTCATCGTTGTAATCCCTCATGAGACACAACTCCTCCTACTAGGGACACCTAGAGGTTTAAAGGCTTGTTGCACATGCTCAATGTAATCGTTTAGCCAACGAAAGTGGTTTGGTTAGATTTTTCTTTGTTTTGTTTGCTTTCAGTTTTAGTTTTGCTAAAGGACTAGCAAATTGTAACGGATCATTAGATTGTGTCTGCAAAAACTTAGAGAAAACAAGTGAATCAAACACATCAACCGAACAACAATCAAGTAAACTAGAAGGGTGAGAAAGAGATTCAAACACTTTGAATTGTACAGTTTTTCCTAGCACGGCCATGGTGAGAAGACCATTTGGCATGTCTATGATAGTCTTTGAAGTAGCCATAAAGAGTTTCCCAAGCAAAATAAGTAACTCACGATCATGTACAGGAGCTTCTTCCATATCCAACACTACAAAATCAGCAGGTGACATTAGTTTGTCAACTTGAACTAAGATATCTTCCACTATACCTCTTGGATATTTCACTGATTGATCATCAAGTTGCAATGAAATAGTTGTTGCCTTCAAATCCCCCAAACCTAATTGAAGGTACACTGAATGGGGCATTAAATTGATGCTAGCACCCAAATTGAGCATAGCCTTTTTTACTAGCTTGTCTCCAATGGTGATATTGATAGAAAAACTGCCCAGATCCTTAAGTTTTGGTGGGAGCTTTCTTTGAAGCATAACATTCACATTTTCAGACACCATCACTTTCTCATTAGGTCCATACTTTCTTTTATAGTTGTTCAGCTCCTTGAAGATTTCCCATACGCTGGCATATTCCTAATGACATAGAGCAAAGGTAAATTAACATTCACTTTACTTAAAATATCAAAAATTTCTTTAAATGACTTATCTTGCTTGCTTTTGGCAAGTCTTCCAAGAAATGGAATGGGATGAGTGTAAGGTTTTTCAGCCTTGTGAAGATTTGGTGCTTTAAATGAAGAAGTAACATTGCTTGGTTTGTCATTTGGTTTCTCAATCTCTTCTTGAGTAGCACCTGCATTCACATGATCAGATTCATTAGTAACTTCATTGCCAACTCCATTATTAATAACCTTACCACTTCTAAGTGTAGTAATTACTTTGGCCTGCTCTTGGTTCCTTTGAAGTACCACCGGTTGGCTCGGAAACTTTCCGGCCTCTTTTTGACTCAAAGCATTTGCAATCTGACCTAATTATGTCTCCATTTTGGTTAGAGCAGCCGAATGTTGTTGGAGAGTACTATTGGTAGTTTGCTGGAATTGAACGATGTTTTAGGCTAGCAATTTGACCGTATCTTCATGTGTAGTGGCAGACTTTGGTTGGAAATTTTGAAACTGATTGTTATTCTTCCATGAGAGGTTGGGATGATCTCTCCAACTAGGGTTATATGTATTAAAGTATGCGTCATTCCTTGGCCTTTGATTGTAAGAGTTCATGAAATTCACTTGCTCTTGGACGAATTTGGGATAAGCCTCACTAGATGAGCATTGATAAGTAGGATAACCTAACCTTAGCTATCTTGGGCACCATATTAAGCACAGAATCAAGCTCCTTTTTCCAAACTAGCCACCTGCAATTCAAGATCATTATTAGAACTCATTTCATACACTCCAGCTCGTTTACTTCTTGTATCTTTGTGTTGGGCATTAGATCCCAACATCTCATAGATGTTATATGACTCTTGAGCATTCTTTTTCTTCAAAGCTCCACCTGCTGCATTTTCAACAATAGATTGACATGTTTGGGTTAATCCATCATAAAAAAATTGCATTTGTAAGTAAGGAGGTAACCTATGATGTGGACATTGCAGCAAAAGGCCTTTGAAGCGCTCCCAACATTCATTGAAAGGTTCTCCATCATGTTGTGCAAAATTGAAGATTTGCTTTCTCAAAGTAGCTGTCTTTTGAGTAGAGAAAAATTTCTCCAAAAATTTCTTAGCTACGGCATCCCAAGTGGTGAGCGAACCAGGTGCTAAAGTCATTAGCCAACCCTTAGCCTTATCTTTCAATGTGTACGGAAAGACCCTCATCCTCAGATTTGCTTCATTCACTCCCTGCAAAGGTAAACCACTCACAACATTATAGAATTCTTTAATATAGGCTAACGGATCTTCATTAGGTAAACCATAAAAAGAAGGAAGCATGTGAAAATGTGAAGTTTTGAGATAATAATTTCTAGCTTCAAGAGGCAGTAAGATGCATGAAGGTGAATTTGGTATAATCGGTTGAGCATAATCCTCCAAAGCTTAATTGTCATCATTATTGTCAGCTATCTCTTCTTCTCTGTCTGAATTAGAGTGCTCAGAATAAGCACCTACACTCGCTGATCTAGAAGATTGATCGTCCTCGTCTTCACGGTTAATTTAAGCATTAGTTGATAGACAGTTCTCAAAAGTGTTGCTCTTTATACGTTCAAGTTTTTGGCCTATCTTAGCAAGTTTGTTGGACATATACTACCTGAGAAATAGAAAGAACACAAATGAAATTTAGAAATCTAAACTGAAAATGAAAATAAATAGGGTTTGAAGAACAAGCAATTATAGGGGGCTGAAATCAGTCCCCGGCAACGGCGCCATAACTTTGTTATGTTCCTTCCAAGTGCAATAGATGGTTAGTATAATGGCACAAGTAAGGGTGTCGAACCACAGGGAATGATTAGACCTCTATAAATTACTAGCCTTGAAAGAACCCTAACTAAACAATGAAAATAACAAATTAAATGTAGGTTGTGTGCTGTTAATGAGAATAACTAAAAATACAAGAAAAATGTAACAACGAATGATATGTTGATTGAGAAACGATGAGGATGGGTCTAAGGATTTCGAGTTCACCATTACAAAACCAATTCCATGTTCATAAAGTTAAATCGTATTCAATTACCAACCTGTTTCTAGAGTTCGTTTTACATATATATGATCAGCCATATGATGTATGTCTTGATCAAATTCTCTTAATCTACAACCTAATTGGGATGTTCAACTTCGATTCCAAATTAAAAGTCTTTAGCATGCAATTAAACGTTAAAGAACCAAAAGAAATACATAGCAGGATGTTTGCATAACATTCTCTTCATTTATTCACATGTCTACCAAGATTAAGCATGATGTTTACTATAATCTTGATCAAATGATCTGTAAGAAATCCTAATGGTGATCAATCATTAAAATTAACAAACAAATTTAACAAAAGATTCAGTGAATGAAACAAGAGACAGATTGATGAATTGAATATTTTAACATAAAAACATGGATCAATTGTGCTAGGCTACATCGAAATCCCTAGCTATGAATTTAGTTACACATCATGTTCACAAAGATGAAATTGGAAATACACAACATGAGTGAAAATAAATCAAAGAAAGAGGAAACCCTTGAAGCAATTCTGATGTTGAACTTCTCCGAGAACAGCCTGTCGAGATGAGTCTTCGATGATGTTGGAGAGTATAGAATGGGTGGAGTTTTGAGTGTGGATGAAAAGAGGGAAAAATAGTGAATGAAGTTGTGAAATTTGCTCAAAATAAAAGGTGTATGGTGGCTGAAAGGCTAGGTTTTATGATGTTAAAGAGCTGTTACAGATTGCCAATACATCCCAGTAATTGGGCATTTAATTCCCATGTTTTTTTTGCTATTATTGGTCTTATAAAGAGCCATATTCATCACCATATTTAGTTTCCACTTTTAATTCTTTGTGTACATCAACATCCTTATTCAATTCTCCATTTTTAGCACCATTTTGCCTTATTTGTCCTCAACTGAGCTCTAAAATACGATTAGCTGCACACTAACACAAAAGAGGGTAAAATACAACTAGTTTAACTCAAAAATATCACAAAGGGACTAGGAATGGATGGTATAAATGTATGAAATGTATGAGTTATCAGCCTCAAGATATGGGGGTGACATTGCAGACATTGATTTCTATGGAAAACTAACAAGGGTTGTGCAATTGCTTTACAAAGACCGGTGTCAAGTTATCCTGTTAAAGTGTCACTAGTTTGATATAAACCCACGTCGAGTTGGAGGTGTTAAGCGAGACGATGGTTTGCTATCAGTCAACATTAACAGATGTTGGTATAACGATGACGCCTACATTTTGGCAACGATGACGAAACAAATTTTCTATATAGATGACCCTAAGGGCGGGAGGGGACGGAAAGTAGTTCAAAAGATTGAACACAAAGGGCTGTATGATACCCCGGACCGAGAGCCTGCTGCCAATGATGATTATGTTGACGTTGCTGACCAACAATTGGAGACTTCAACGACAATTGGTGCATATACACTACGGGATATGACTATTGTACAAGAACCGTATCAAGTAGCCGGAGGTCCTGAAATCGAAATACTAATCAACTCTATTATGATTGACCTCGGGGATCTATAGCGATACTATGCACCCGAGCGCGCAAACGATGATGTTGACGTGCTTATATATGAGGAGGAATGGGAGTTTGAATCTGATGATAATGATGATATTTATTCTAGTTTAGACAAGGATTAATAAAAAATTGTGATGTAAATGTAATGATATGTATTGAATGATATTTATTTTGTATACAAACAAAAGTTTCATTTAAAATTTGTAACAAAATTATTATTTTTTTTAAATTTATTTAATTATTTAAACCAAAAAATAAGTTAAATTTATAGATTTGCGCTACGTTGTTTTATAAATGTTTGTTGCGCAAATATTTTAAAATTCGTTTAAAAAAAAAAAAAAAAAAAAAAACTAGTGGCACGACAAAAGTTTAAACACCCTCGTCACGCAAACATGTAAAAATTTGATTTTTTGTGCCAAAATTGGGCGCGTTTTTAATTCGGTGCCTTAATTAACTCTCTCTCTCTCTCTCTCTCTATCTCAAACTCACTCAATCTCTCTCGATTTTGTCCGATTCTCTCAAGCTCCTCTCTCCCTCTCTCCCACTCTGTCTATCTCAGAATCACTATCTCAAGCTCCTTTCTCCCTCTCTCACACTCTCTCTATTTCTTTGTCTCTCTGCTAATCTCCCTATCGCATCTGCCGCACTCCAACGCCTCACCCTCTCCCCACCGCCACAACATTACTAGGTAAGCACCCAGTCTCCCTTAATTCATCTCCCTTAATTCAATTATTTATAATTGCAATTTTCTCAAATTTTATATTGAATTGTTCTAATCTCAACATTTAGGAATTTAGGGTTGGAATTAGGAAGCCTGGGTTAAGGATTCAGGGTTGGAATTGGGAATCCTGGGTTAAATCTCCGTGCATGTAGCTATACATTCATCCCAGGTTGTAGTTTCAAGGATTTTGTATGTGCAAATAAAGTTTGCTTATATTTGGATCTTAGGGTTAAATCTGAGGATCTTTTATGTGCAAATAAAGGATTTTTTATGTCCAACACAAGGGTTAAATCTCTGTGCATGTAGCTATACCATTACAATCTAGTTTTGGATAAAATATTCATGTCAAAGCAAGGAAGACAGGTTGGTTTTTGTAACTACTTACAAGCAATCAAGTAAGAGAAAAATGGTCAAGTCCAATAAATTCAGTTACACAGAACCATTATAATCTAGCAGTATCAAATCGAAAACCTTACACTCATCATAGTAAACCAATTAAATACCAGCTGCATAATGAATCAAAAGCATATATCTTATTTCATAGGTTTATGTATGGCGTTGCTTTTTGAAGTGACTTTTTCTTTCTGTAGCATGAACCAAATGGATTCTTTTTGAAGTTAATTACCAAGAAAAACTGCTGAGAAAATTACAAAACAAAATGGCATGTGGAGCCAAAAAAGATAATAAAAACTACTGCTGGATGGTTACCACTATATCTGTTGGTTGCCTGGGCATGCCTCATCTAACTGCAGCAGACTAATTCGAATTACGAGGAAGATTTGGCATGTAAACCAGCCTCTAAAATTATAATTCAAGTGGTAAGTAGTGTCTCAAGAGAGAGTCTGTCTGAGTTTGAAAATGAACCCAATGTGTTTTTGTGAAGCATAGGTAGTATGATATATTTTTCATTTGATGATTGTCAGAACCTCCATGTTAGCCAATTAACTAGTGCATTCAATAAACTCTGCATAATCTAATGTACTAATTCAATCTTGACCCGTGAGAATGACCTCACAAAGAACATTTTGGAGTAGTGCAAGTGTTCTGTGTTGTATGTTTGAAAAGAAGTTTGACATTTATAGATACCTAGTTTCCTTTGAATTTGGTCAATCTAATATTAGTTGTCAAGTGTTTTTGGTTGGATTATGAACATCATCCATTTTAGTTCTGCTTTTAGTCTCCTTTTATATATTTGAGTGGTTCTTTCCTGGATTTTATTAACTTTGTAGATCATTGAAACTAAGAATTCATTTCTTCTTTTACCATTATTTACTATTGCATTCTTACGCTCTTTCTGCATTCTAATGCTTCATTCATCATGACAGGCATTGGAGACCATTGCTCTAATAAAGGAGTTAAACAATTTACCAAGCAACTGAGCAACTTTTCTGGTACTGAAGGATATTGCATGTATTGTCCATTATTTTTCTTCTTAAGCCTGCTTACTTTTTCGCATTGCTATATGTTATCCTTCTAGAGCTGATTGCTCATAGTTTATTCATCACATTGTTTTTAACAACGTTTATATATGTTAATGTCAAGTTCTGATCCTGATATTTATTTAACATATGGTGTTGCCTCCATGAGTTTATAGAACAAGATATTGATCACCTTGTGAAAGTGTGCTTTTTTGGCTTTTCTTTTTGGTGGTTTGGTGGAGTATAAATAGGGAAACTTTAGAATAAAGAAGACACTGTGGCTTCACCTTAGGACAGTTATTTTTTTATTCCTTGTGGGCTTCTAGGTCTAAAACATTGAATGATATTACCCTTAGTTTGTACATGTAGATAAATATTTAGTGCTCCAATACATATTTACCTAACTTGGGATCATGTTTTTGTTGGTGTGACTTGTAAAACAAGCCATGCTAGAATAGAATTTTATATCTGAATTCTGAACCAACCCTTGTAAAAACCTATCTTACTTCTTGTTAGCATAACATATATATACGTAAAGAAGTTAATAAGATATGCCTTGTGATCAGCTACCTAAAATCCATATCAGATGTTCTTAGGGATCAATCATGACTATGACAATGACATTTTGCTGGTTATTCGGATTCTCTGATACCTTTAAATTTCATATTGGCAATATATGCATGAGGGATATAATCCAACTTTTTAATCGTATGTTTGTCAATCGTGAGATTTAAATTTAGAATATCTAATGGTTATTACTTCCGGGTCTAAATAGCATCTTTCTCCTCACAAATGTAATTTGCTCATGGTTGAGGGTTCAACACTTAATTTCATAATTTCATTCTTGGCCTCTTAATCAAATAAATGATATATAAGTTCATGTCCTCATACTCTTTCCATTATTTTTATTCGAATTCGCACCAAGGTATTGAGTGATATGGATGGTTTTAGATGATGACATGGGTCATTGGTAGATGTATTACATGTGTCATAATGTAGTGAGTTGGGTAGTTATAAGGATTGCTTAGTCATTAAGATTTGTATCTAGTATAAATAGTGGTGAGAATATTCTTTGTAACCAACTCTGAGATTTTTTAGAAAGATTGCAAGATTCTTCTATTTTCTCTTTTTCTGAGTTCTTCATCGCATCTATAAGTGATCTTCTTCAGTGCATAAAAATGTTGTATGCCCAAAAGTGTTTGAAGATTATTGATTTGAAACTATGTTGGTTTTAACTTTGTCATGGCATGCATTTGAATATTATTGTAGATGGGTCAATTTGTTTGTTTGTTTTTATGAATAAACATGTTCCTTGCAATACTCCTTTTTATTCTTATCGCATGTTTTCATTCACCTTATATATGTGAAATAAAATGCATATAATAAGATGATATCTAAACAGATTCATGATTGTTTTTGTAGATGTCAAACTTAATATCAAATCGGTGGGCAGCTAATAGGGGCAGTCAGACACCTTATCTAGGAGGTAATGCTGCTGCCACCTCCACACCTGATATCGGCACGGCGGGTGTCCCTCCGGTCACACCTTTGGGGCCAACGGTGTCTATGCCTCCTGCATCATCGACTTCTTCGGTGACGCATGTTGTTCAAAGCACCTGACGGACTCATCGACGGCCTCGGAGTTCTGATAAGGCTCAGTCGTCTGGTGAGGCTTCCTCTGTCCATGAAGAAAGGTCCTAGACAGGTAAGCTTGCTCTGTCCATTGATAAGCTTGCTTCTTGTTTCATCTTTATTCATAGCCATAATGATATGTTCCTTACAAATATACGAGTGGCACATGTGCTTTCTAATATTTTCTTAAGTTTTGGCTTGCAAATTGACTGCAAACATTAATTCAGAATAGTCTCCATTAATGGATACAAATGTTTACCAGTCTTAAGCTATGTTGCAACTAGAGTATTTGTATTATTTTGAATTGTTTGTCCAATGCGTGTGCGCGAACACACACACATATAACCATTTTTCCAACTACTTTTACTGAGAAAAATAGGTGTGGATTTTATTGGTTTGAACAGTTTGATATGTAGCTGCAAAAGATTGTTATATTCTTCTGAATATGCTAAGCTAAATAGCAATCAACCTGCTTTACATCTTTCTTTGTCAACGATGAGCTGATACCTTTAATTTATGCAGAGAATAACATGCATGCTAGCTAGTTAATTTGAATTGTGATTTTGACCTATATTAATTATTGTTAAGTAGCACTGAGTAAGTTGAAGTCATATCAACAAGTTGTAAATTTTGTTTTAACGTCCCCAATTGGTATAAATTGTTTGAATTGTTGGGTGGATGTGTTGTTTGTGTATGTTATAGTTTTAGGGGACGTTCTGCTGAATTTTCAGCAGAAACTAGAATTCGTCTAATGTTTACTTTATTTATTTGGTAGGTCAAAAAAAAAAAAAAAAAAAACCAGGGGCCCTTGCAAACTACTTAAGACGACATAGACCACTCGCACCATAACTGAGAAGATCACCATTACGTGGGATCCTCAACACCGTGCGACTGCAATAAATGAGCAGCATAGTGCGTTGGCCACTGATGTTGGCTTGGTTATCAGGAACTATTGCCCCCTCATGTGGGAGTCATGGAGAGTTGTCCCAGAAGAAACCAAGGAAGCCATTCTTCATGAATTATCGGTAAGTATTTTCAAGCTCAAATACTAAATTTTTATTAAAGTATACAAAGACTATAAATTTTAACTACTTTTTATTTGTTGAGTTTTGTAGCATCACTATGAGCTCTCCAACCTCGTTGCCAATCAAATGCAGTACATCAACGACCTTTGCTCCAGTAGGTTCACTCAATGGAAGAGCGACCTCCACAAGTATTATGAGCTATATGACGGTCCGTAGGTCGCTCTAGAAGTTGGGTGCCCTATCGAGTTGGTGGACCGTCGGGATGAATGGGAGTGGCTTTGCGGCCGAGAAATACCTGGTACATATAATATATATTTCAATAATATATTAATAAAAAAATTTACAATTTTAAATAAAATTTTCATTTTTTCATTCATTTGTTATAAATATCTAAACTAATACGTTTTTTTAATTCAACAGAAAAAAGTGAAGGAAAACTCAATAAATCGGTCGAAGAAGAAACTTCTTCACCGATCTGGCTCATGACGCTTCTCTTATAGGTTGGAGGAGCGATGTAAGGTAACCGTACATTTATTTTAAGTTTTCATTCTTTTTACTCTTTATTACACAATTGGTAATCTATATTAACACTTTTTAAATTTTTTCAGGGGGGGTCAAAGTTTCCTGAAATTGACATGTTCAAGGAGGTGTACGTTTGGCCCGGGGATGAGCTGACGGAGCAGCTTCATGTAAGTTATTTCAAATTTTTAATATTCAATTAGTATTAATATTAATTACATGTATATCAAATTAATTTGTTTATTTCATTTTTCTAGTCCACCATGGTGGAGAAAGGCCAGACCGTTCCGGAGGAGGTGGCTTCCCAGCTTCCCTTAGAGACCCTAATTGAGGAAGTGTTTCCCCTTGAGGATGCTGGGTTTTAGATCATGACAGACACGCTTGATCAGACCCTTGATCGTCGGCATGGGAATGTTCACCGAGGGCTTAGGAAAGCTCGCATTCGGGACCCGTCTGCCTTATCCTCAAGGCAGAGAACTGAAGAGGTCCAAACGATGACATCTGAAGTGGCGGGCTTGAAGGATCAGATTGTGGCCCAAAACAATTTGATGAACCAAATATGTCGCGCACTTCAAATCTTTGCCGTTCACTTCCCCGACGTTGAACCAACTCCAAAAACAACCTCCCAGCCCCCCGACACAGCAACAACACCACTAGCCGGCGATTGTGACGTCAAGGACTACTTTTTTTTAGTTTTGTTTTAAATTGTTTTCAAATTAAAATATTTTTTTTCCATTGTATGTACATTTACAATAATTTTTTTAATTCAATATTCTTCTTTACATTTTCTATTTTTAATTTCATTAAATTCATTTTTACATAAACGAAAAAAATAATAATAAGTTATTTACAAAACTAATTTAAATATAAATAATAAATAATTTAGAAAACTAATTTTAAAATCTTACTGTGATGGCCTTTATATCCGTCGCGCAAGAGTTTGTGGGTCGAACCTGTATGTTCGTCGCGCAAGTGTTTGTGGGTCGATGCCATATGTTCATCGCGCAAGAGCTTGGGGGTCGAACCCCAGTTTCATCACTAGCTATGCGCAACGACCACCAGTTCTGTCGCTCAATGCCTGACGTCATGAGCTTTGTGTGACAGAATTTGTGCAACGCTCTTTTCGCCGCCCAATGTTTCCGAGGACGGTTTTGGCCCTTGTGCGACGCTTTTCCCTTCGTCACCCAAGAAGTTATTCTTAGTAGTGATCTTAACCAATCTTATTTAATTTTTCTTTTTTTAACAAACGATATTGTCTACACTAAGGAGGAGGGGTAGCAATACTGTGATTCAAATTTGTCTTTCGTGAGAGTCGAACCTAAGGCCTCTCACTTGCAAGTAAAGAGGAATACCACTAGACTGTTATACTAAGTGGCGATATCATTTAATTTTTAATCAAAGGGTGTATTGTGTGACTACTGTGACTCACTTTTGAGGGCTAAACCGTTTTCCACTGCTTGACAATGAAACATTGAAGAGCAATATGCGTATCTTTGAGACTATTAGTGAAGACTTTATGTCCTCAAAAATGTGTTACATACCTCTCAAGTGACGGAAAATTGGATGAAGTTGGTCATTGAAACATTTAACGTGGTTTAGCTCATATTGTGCTATGATGACGAATTAATCAATAGAGATTTATCATTAATTTTTCAATTAGTTAAAATTTCTAGACACCATTAATTTTGAAGCATTTATTTAGTAAATTTTGGTATCTTTTTTGTCTTCCTTGCTACTTTAGGTTTGTGGTGCAACTGCCTAACTGGTAACCTAGAGTCTTTTATAAAAATTAGGCATTTACTCATTAATTTGGACAAAAATTATGTCCCGTCAATTTCATACAAACAAAATATTAGTATTTGATGTTTGTTATCTACATATATCTTTCTCGTGTTCAATCATACTACATTGAAAAGAGACGCTTCCATACCACACCACCACAAAACATGCATGGAGACAAATGATCACTAATGTCATACGGAGAGAAGCTAAACATATACAAGGAAACGATTTCCGTCCACTTTTTTCTTTATGTGTACGCTTATGTTTATTTCTAGTTGTTGGATTAAATAAAATCAACAGAAAATCAAGGTATAGAAATTTACTTGAGTGAGCATAAGGAGAAAATAAGTGAGGAATCACTTCTTTGACGATATAAGCTCAATGTTATAGCATATAAAGCCGTAATTATATAATTACATTGTTAAACAAAAAGAAATTACAATAATACTTTAAACAAACAAATGTCAAGGAAGCTATTTAAAATAATGCTAATTTTGGCTTGGGAGGATCAACCAAGCAAATATCAAGAAAGTTATTAATGGAAGTGTACTTCTAATCAGGATATAATTATGAGGCCTCTAGGTCATTCGCTAAGAGTTCAATCCTCATCTGACCTTTGATGAATACACTGTAAATGACTGCCGCACATACATTGTCTAGGGGAGGAAGGGCTGCAGGAAATTGAAGCAAAATTCTTCAAACAAAAAAAATAATAAATGAGATCATCACCATCCATATGATTCAAAAAATCAAATGAATTAGAATTATAATAGGTTCACCTTCGTTTTTCTCTAACATAACGAAGAAAAAGTGAAATTAAATGTTGTTTTTCTTTTTTTTTTTGTTGTTAAAACTGCAAGAAACATATTCTGAGTATCCATAGAGGAAGGTATGATATATGAACCCACTATCTTTACTTTAATATGCAGTTGTATGTAGATTAGAATTATTCTTACTCTTAAGAGTGCTTGAGGATTTCTTGTTCTAGGATATGAATCCTTCTAAAAGTCTGTTTGGTCTTCTTCTTCCAACAAGAAATCAAATCCAACTGAGATATAACGCTTCCTTGTGGTCTACAAATGAGGACGTGGTTGGCTACCCTTGGATTTGTTGCTGCTTTTATTGTGTCGGTGGCTATATCTTCCTCATAATTCAGCACATCTATAGGCATCCAAAAAAGGAAAAGAAAAAGAGAACAAAGAACGCAAGGCAAAATAAGATTATTTTTTCGTATTATTGGGTTTTCAACTATAGATTTCCTATGTAACATAAATGAATGCAACAAAATAACCTTTTTTTTTAATATCGAAACAATGATATAAATTACAACAGTAAAAAAGAAAAAAGAAAAAAGAATCTCCATTCGACTAAAATGTGTTTACTATTGAGTGATGTAAGATTCTAATAGAGACATGTGGCATATCTTGATGTTGTACATGTGTCATAATCTCGTGAGTTGGGTAGTTATAAGGTTGCTTAGTCTGTAAGCTTTGTATGTAGTATATATTGTAAAGGGAATATTCATTTGTAACTAATCTGGTAAATTTTAGTAAAAGATATTGTACAAGTTTTCCATTTCTGGTTATTGTTCGAGGTTTCTCTCTCTTATTTCTCTCTCTTGAGATCTTCTTCTGCTACTATTATTATGGTATCATGAGCTTAGGTTTTTCATCGAATCTGAGTCTCAATGATAATTTGAGTTGAATTGTGTAATTCGTGTCTGTAATTTCAAGATTCTAGGTGTTGTTGATCGGTGTTCTTCGACTATGGCGATGGTTGCAATTCAGGTTGTTTCTCATTGAATCTTTTATTTGTAGCTTATGATTCTTTGATATTGAATCTTTAATTGATGATGAGGCATGAAACCATATCTGTTTGACTATTTGTTATAGATCTGAATTGTGATGATTCTTGATATGAATTTGGTAATTGTTGATATGAATTCTGTGAAAATTGAGCATGAAGAGTTGTCTTAGGGCACTAAGCCTAAATTGTTTGAGAAAATTGAAGAAATTAAGTTGTCTAGGACACAAAGCCTCAATTTTTCTTGAAGCTTGGACTCAGTGAGCACAAAGCTCTATGTTCGTTGCTTATTCTTGGAGAAGTTTGGAGTTTGAGAGAACGAAGCTCTGTAATTGAAATTGAAATTTGTGAGCACGAAGCTCTGTGCTTGTTATTGTTTGTATATAGAGTTCATTTGGTGATTTAGTTCTAGTCTTTCTATCAATTGTATAATTTTGACTGTGAATTGTTTCTATGACTTCTTAACCATTGAAAATTGATGGATTACTTGGTATGCTTACCATTCGATTGAATGATAACAACTTTGCAAAGTGGTCTTTCAATTTAGATCAATTCTTGAAGGTTATGATCTTTTTGATTACTTTGATGAATCTAATGTTTGGCCTCCCAAGTATGTTGTTTGTTTGGAGAAAGGAGTTACAAAAGAAATTACAGAGGCATATCGTGAGCAGATAACAGTTCATAAAGCTCTACTTAGTCTATTGATTGTTACACTGGGTGATGAAGCAATTGAGTATGTAGTTGGAAGCAAAATAACTTATGACGCTTGGACTCATTTAACTGATTGTTATGCTATTGTGTCTTGAGCTAGGGTTAATCATAAATGGGGTTGATTCTGTTGAGAATTATCTTCTTGGAATTAGGCATTTGAAAGATCAAGGCTTGGCTGCAAGAGAGAGTGCATCTAAGAATGATTTGATTGTAGCTGCCTTAGCTAGATTACCTGCAGAATATAACATGATCAAGGCAATAATAATGGCTAGTGAATCACCAATCACCCCAAAAGAATTTTGGGCTCAGCTTCTCAGTGCTAAGAAGATAGCTGAAGATCTCAACCTACATTTCCTATGGCTAGCATGCTTTCACAAGGAGAATCATCTGCAATGGGTGCACAAAGACCATTTTATCCACAAGAGTCCTTTAATTTTGGTTCTCAAATGCAGTTTTATCATGGAGAATCATCCACTCAAAAGTATAACAATTTCAATGGTGGTACTTGTTTTATGGGACAATATCCAAGGAACAATGGAAATGGTAGTGGAAATAATGGAGGGTTTACTCAGAACAACACCAGCTCCAATTTCAATTCTAATAAAAGCATAGTGGTTTCAATGGTTCTAGACAGAGGTTTAATGGAGGAGGTAATGGCACGTTTAACAACAGAACTTTTAGTGGCTATTTTAATTAGGCTGGTAATAATTCAAAGGGGGATCTACTTGGAGTTTTTGGAATGGTAATAGTGGTAAAAAAAAAAAATCAACCATCATCCTTGAATGTCAAATTTGTAGCAAAAGAGAGCACACTGCTCCCAATTGCTTCTACAAGAATGATTAATCTTCTACTTCTGTTGCCACAGTTCCTAAGTGACAAATCTGTGGCAAATGTGGTCATACAACATTGAACTATTTTTACATGAATAACTACGCATTTCAAGGTGCTTAACGACCTCATTCTCTCATTGCTATGACAGCTAATGCTTCTGCTAGTTTTAAGCTCAATCATGCTTGGATAATGGACACTGGTTCCACACATCATATGATTGGAGAGATGGTATATTTGAATTTGGTTACACCTTTTGAGGGAGATCAAAAGATTGCAATTGGCAATAGAGAGTGTCTTCCAATCAAGAGCACTGGTTCAACCTCTATTAAAATTCTTACCATTGAATCTTATTACAGTTTTGCATGTTCCTGCACTTGCTGGCAGTTTATTTTCTGTTTGTACTCTTTGTAGGGATAATAATTATTTTGTTATTCTTGATGAGTTTTGGCTTTTTGGTGCAAGATAAGGCAAAAAAGAAGGTTCTAATGAGAAGAAGAGTAAGGAAGGCATGTACTACATTACTAAGAGTCTTTTCTTCAACTACAATAAGCTACTACAACCAACTGTTTTTCTGGGATGAATGGTGAAAGCTTCTCTTTGGCATCATAGACTAGGTCATCCTAGAAATGAGGTCTTGAATAGTATGTTATCTTACTCTAAGGTTCTTTACCAACCTGATGTAAATAAGCATGTTTGTGAATTTTGTATGTGTGGCAAGATGTCTAGACAACTATTTTCCTCTAGTTCTCATACTTTTGTAAAACCTTTTGAGAGAATTAGTAGTGATGTTTGGAGACCATCACCAGTTGTATACACTAAGGGCTATAAATACTATGTTAGTTTCATTGATGATTTTACTCAATTCACTTGGATTTTTCCTATTACTTATAAATCTCAAGTGTATTCTATCTTTGAGAAGTTTTATGCTTTCATTAAGAATCATTTTCAAGCCTCTGTGAAATTCTTTCAATCTGATGGTGGTGGTGAGTACATGAGTAATGCTTTCAAGAAGTTGTTAGAATCTAATGGGATTATACATATGGTTTCCTGTCCTTATACCCCTCAACAAAATGTGATTGCAATTACTTTGGTAACTACTGCTAAGTTACCTCGCAACTTTTGGTTTCATGCTTGTTCTCATGCCATTTTTCTCATAAATAAAATGCCTTGTAAGTCTTTAGATATGCAATCTCCATATTTTAAGCTTTTTGGTTCTCATCCTGTGTTAAGTTCTTTGAAAATATTTGGTAAAATAGTTTATCCCTATGTTAGGCCCTATATTTCTACCAAACCAAAGACTAGATGAAAGAAATGTGTACGTTTGAGGTATACCTTATGGTACAAGGGTGTTATATGTTATCACAGAGGGAAACAAAAGTTGTTCATTGTCAGGCATGTTGTTCATGTTGAACAAGTATTTCCTTTTCATACAAATTCAATTGTTCCCAGTTCTTAGAATGAAACAACAGTTCTATCAAGACATCTAGTGACCGTTCCCTATGTTATTCCTCTATTTGTTGAAAATACTTTTTATGTTGACACTACTAAATCTGTTGATAATTATGCCCAAATTGATAATGGTTCTTTGTCTCTCAGTGATGTTTCTAGTTCAGTAAGATCTTTGAATGGGTCTACACAGGTTATACCAAATATTATGGTTCAGGGTATTAGGATTGACTTTTCTTCATGAGCCTCTTATTCTCAAGTTTACACACCTTCTCTCCAGCATTCTACAGAACCTTTGTTGCCTGCCCATCATGATGCTCAACTTGAGGTAATTCTCCTTTTTTACCTCTTCGAGTGATTCTAATTCTTTTTCTTTTCGAAGATTAGTATCTTCTTCCCATCCTATGCAAGATTAGAAAAAAGCTACGGTTCTATGGCTGTTTCTGAGTTTGACTCTTCTTAGTTCACTGTTGCTTCTCAAAGAGAATCTGATAACTTGGTTGGTTTTGCTAATGATTTAGCTTCTCATCTTAGTATTCCAAATGAAGTTGCTTTTAAAGGTTATAATGCAGTATTGAGCATTGTGGATTCAGGTGAACCTACTTCATTTAAGGTTGCTGTCTCTCAGTCTCATTGGAGAGCAGCTATGACTGAGGAGTTTCAAGCATTACAGAAGCAAGAAACTTGGGAATTGGTTCTTGCCCCATCCAATAAGAATATTATTAGCAATAAGTGGGTTTATAAGATTAAGAAGGATCAAAATGTAGCTATTTCCAGGTATAAAGCTCGTTTAGTGGCTTAAGGGTATAGGCAAGAGCAAGGGTTGAATTATGATGATACTTTCAATCATGTGGTCAAGCAAAGTACTATTAGGATTGTTCTTGCTTTGGTTACTGCACATAAATGGTCTTTAAGGTAGTTGGATGTAAAAAATTCCTTCCTCCATAATGATTTACAAGAGGAAGTCTTTATGAAACAGCCACAGGGTTTTCAAGATATAATTCATCCTCATTATGTTTGTAAGCTTGTTAACTCGCTTTCTGGACTTAAACAAGCCTCTAGAGCATGGAACTCCAAGTTTACTACCTATTGCCTATTTTAGGCTTTGTTGTTTTAGATTTAGACCCAAGTTTGTTTCTCAAAGCTTCCAATACATATGTGGTTGCTCTTCTTTTATATGTCGATGATATAACCATTACAAGCTCAGACTCTCTTCTTGTCTAGCAAGTTATTGACAGTTTGGGTGAAGTATTTGATGTGAAGGATATGGGTCATTTAACCTTCTTTCTTGGTCTTCAGGTCACCTATAAGTGTAATGGGATCATTTTATTTCTCAATCAAAGTATGTTAAAAAATTGCTCAAAAAGACATATATGGAATCCTACAAGTCATGTCATTCTCCTTGTAAGCCACATACATAGTTGCTAAAGGATGAAGGTAATCCTGATCCTACTATCTATAGAAGCCTTGTGGGTGCCTTTCAGTATTTTGTTTACCCATCCAAACATTGCATTTGTTGTGAATTTTGCTTGTCAGTTTATGGCTCATCTTATTGATGCACATTTTCATCTTGTTAAGCCCATCTTTAGATACTTACAGTGTACTATTGATTATGGTCTCAATTATTATTTTAATACTCGAATGTCCACAACATGTTATGTTGTTTTCTTGGATCATAACCTTATTTTCTGGCGAGCTAAGAAACAAAGTAGTGTGTCTCGAAGTTCAACCAAGGCTGAGTACATGGCCTTGGCTAATGCAACTGCTGATATAGCCTAGATTCGTTTGATTTTGAAGGATCTGCATGTCTTTCTTCCTTAGCCACCATTGCTTCACTATGATAATGTTTCTACTCTAGCACTCTACTCGAATCCTATTTTCACACTCGTATTAAACATTTGGATACTGATTTCCATTTTGTTCTTGAAAGGGTTCAAAAATGAGATCTTCAGGTTGAATATATTGCCACTGCAGATCAGGTTGCCGATGTTTTGATCAAAGGTCTTCATGGTCCAACTTTTGTTTGTCATTGTTCCAATCTTAAAATAAGATTTCCCAGTTGAGATTGAGGAGGGATATTGAGTGATGTAAGATTCTGATAGAGATATGTGGCATATCTTGATGTTTTACATGTGTCATAATCTTGTGAGTTGGGTAGTTATAAGGTTGCTTAGTTTGTAAGCTTTGTATGAAGTATACATAGTAAAGGGAATATTCATTTATAACTAATCTGGTAAATTTCAGTAAAAGAATATTATATAAGGTTTCCATTTATGGTTCTTGTTTGAGCTTTCTCTCTCTTGAGACCTTCTTCAGCTACTGTTATTATATTTACAATCATGAATAGTATTATGTTGACTAGAATTATCGAATTACCGTGGCATGATCATATATGTTAACTGCTCATCGTGCATGCTACACTGCTCATCGTGCATGCTACTATTATTATATTTACAATCATGAATAGTATTATGTTGATTAGAATTATCGAATTACCGTGGCATGATCATATATGTTCAAATCACACCAGACGCTTACTTTTGGATCCATTGTAGGTGCCAATCTTGTCCTAGATTGCTATAGGAAAATAAGACTCGTATGTGACCCTTTAGCGCCAGCCTTCATGTGATTATAGTACTAGAGCGTAAATCATTATTACATCCGGTCCAATGTCAAAATACCTCTGCATGAACTCGTGCGTCAGCATATATCGATGAGCATCCGACATTATTTGTTTGTCTATACGAGATATTGTCATTATTGGGTGTTATATGTTCTACATGTGAAATATTATGATTTATCGTATTTTTGAAATATTATTGTTTACGGTAAGTGTTCGGAAACTATACTTGTTTGATGGCGATGCGTTATATATTTTCAAAAAGGTTTTTATAACACTTTATTTTCAGGCCTACTCACCCTTATTTTTCGCCCTTCTAGGATTCAGTGACAGAGCTCTTGTGTCGACGAGGATTTCTAGCAAAAAGTTGATAGAGGAGATAGGTTCAATCCCGCTCACATGCGCACTCTTGCATTTAGTCATTTTTAGGTTTAAATTTATCCACATTTTTCACATCACCATAATTTATGGCTTCGTCACCTTCTTGGTGTTGGCCAGTACAACTCAATTTCGAAGTCCAATAGGACATTCTAGATTGCGGTGTGTCATACTAATTTTCACTTTTTATTTTTCATTGTTTTGAAAACTGAAAATAGTACTAAATAAGTTTTTTGTTTAAAAATAAGTGAAAACAAAACAGCGAAACGGTGCGAAGCAACAAGACGAAGGGAAGCACACTGTCTTAGCAATCCAATGGTTTTTAGGAGGGGTTGGTCTTGTTAAGGCCCTCTAGTGAAAGACTAAGTCTAGGTGAGTCCCACTTAATCTCATTAATAGTCCTTTTTCCTCATCTTTAATATTGTAGATTTGTCTACTTTCATTAATTAAATTCGTTTTTATTAAATTAAGTCATAAAATCAATCATCTCAAATCTTTGATGTACAATAATTAATTAGAATTTGGTTTATTTTGAATTATTTAATAATCCTTATGGAGAACGACCTTGCAAGAACCATTTATACTACAATATCCTTGTCATTCTTGCAAGTATTATAGGTGTTTTTAACCTTTTTGTGTGTGTCGTAAAGTCCCTATTAGCTCCGACCTTTGGGTTTTGCTGTGATGGGAAGGAGATGACAAAGATTGGGACTTTTGAGAAATTTAGAAAAATAACTGTTAAGAGGAAATGGAAAAATAACAAAGTGTTGTGAAATTGAGGATATATGTGTAGTGGAATATAAAGTAAATAAAACACAATATTTATGAGGTTCGGCAAATGTGCCTAAGTCCTTAAGGCAACAATAGCACTTTCTTTCATTATCTAAAATAATAGGTGTACAAAATAACCTCACTATTTTCTCTTTTCTCTCTAGCCTAGCTCACTAATATTTTCTCCTGCATACGTCTTATTTCTTTTCTCTCTTCTTTTCCTCTTTTCTTTCCTTTCCTTCGTATGTCTCTCCTCTCTTTATTCTTCAATCTTTTATAGGCAAAATGTCTAGCAAACCTATCAAACTTTTCAAACCTACCAAAGACTTTTTCTTTGACAACAAAGTATAGTCATATTTAGTTGCTTAATTATTACAATGGGCATTCACACCTCCATTTACAACACTCCTCCTTAGATGCCCATATCGGTTGCCTCGTTAAAACCTTGATCTGTTTTGGATGCTACCCTTGATTTCAAATTCTTCAATTTGACTGATTACAAAGTTGATGTAATATGATATTATGTACCAACTTCTGGAATGTACACTTTGGTAGAGATTTGGTGAAGAAATCTACCTGGTTATTGCTGGAACAAATTTGTCTGACTTCAATAACTTTGGCCTTCTAAAGCTCATGTGCATTGAAAAACTTTGGAGATATGTATTTCTGAGAGATGAAGATGTAGCAATGAATATTTACTTCCTTGACAGTTGTAGGATCAATCCATTTCCGTATGCAACAAATCCTCTCTGTGAGCGATTTGTATGCAAGCTCGAGAGATATTCAGAGTTTGCTTGCCCAATAAGACCATGGTTATTAGTGAGTTATTTGGAATAGAACAAATATATGTCTATAATTTCCTGGAGTTATTAATAGATAAGTTTAACCTCATACCAGTACCTATATGTTGGTATTGTGCTTCACTAGAAATGTAACATTTGATTCAATGTACTAGGCTAAATATAGTAAGGCACATACTTCACTAAAATGTGGTACTTTTGGACCAAATATCAATTCATCATTTCCCTCATGATAATGAATGATCTTTCTTAGTGTCTAAATATTAATTAACCATTGAGTGTTCAACTCATGATCTTCAATCCATATGGTTTTTTAATACCATAAGCATCATGGATAAGACTTGTGTTGCCATATTGCTCAATCTGCAGCCCGAGACAATATTACTTTCAACACTTTATAATCTTTCTAGACTCTTCATGAGTCTCAATCTAATATCAACTTTTACAAGAGATTTAGTATGTTGCAATAATATCATAATGATAGTACTCACTAAGGTAATTTATACCATCCATTGGTATTGAGTACGTAATTTATGTTTTACCCTTCCACGGCTTTCTTCAAGCAATTTGAATCCTTCAAAAATTATCTACACTTCATGACACATTCTCCTTTGGAATTTATACATAGCAACTTGCTTCCATGTATACTTGAGGGATTTACTTATGAAGATATCCTTTGGGCATTTCATAAGCCTTCGTATAATATGTATTATTCTCCATTGAAATGAACAAGTTTCACAATAGGAAATCAAGTTTACAGGACTGTATTAAAATTTCAGGTTTCAACTAGGAACCTTGTGTCATACCATGTGAGTTTACTACATTACAAATGCCCATATGTAACCTTCTGGGTTCAAAATTATTTGGCAATTTGTACTATAAGTCCATTTTTCCACGTTCTTACTAAATTTTAATACAATTGCCTTTCTCCATTTTGGCCAATAAGTTTTCTTTTTGTTGACGACCAAAAGAATGTGGCTCAGTATTAGCATAACTCATTGATGAATTTAGTAGCTATTGTAAAATCAAAATTAACATTGGTAATCATCAATTTGTGATCCCATAATTCTCATGTGCATGCGCATGCGTATGCATATTTATAAGCATTTCATTACTTTGGATATCATTGCCTCTTCAGGGGCTTTACATTGTCTCTTCTAGAACAATCATCTCTTATTAGATTAATTGTTTAAAGAATTTAGATCATAACCTTCTCTAGAGCGTTATAGAGCTTGGATTTTTTTAATCCCCACTTCTAGGGGGCTGAATCATTGGAACCTATACATCCATCATGGTTCAAGCAGAAGATTTATTAAAATTGCCATGTCCTTGGATTATCCTTATGGAACTTGAATCCATGTGGCAACTGTCATGCTTCAATAGTGCCAAATCTATGGATAGTTTTAGTGAGACTTCAATCCGTGCAACATCTCTATAAGTTGTAATTAATTAGTAATTTTCAAAATTTGGATTACCTTTTTGTACATCATGTGAATGATATAAACTGGTAGAGTTTGCTTGGGCTATGAGTAGGATTCCCATCATTGAACTTTGGTTTTCCATTCACTTGGTTAGCACTCATTTTCTCCTTTTTGAACTTCTATGGGTTTGTCATTGGTCATTCAACTTTAGCATTCTACACAACAAAAGTGGTGCACATCCTTTACCTTTGAATGGTCCTTCAAAGCATCACCTATTGGTGACTTATCCATACTTGGCAACTTCAGTGTAAAGACCCAAAAGCATACCAACTATTCTGCGATGTTAGTGACTTGAAACTCGGCTCCAACAACAGTTCAAGATGACTACTTAAGAGCAATGCAAGGTAAACAACCAGGCAAAGGTTCCAGGCAATCAGTTCCAGATCGGAAGTTTGATTTCATGTTTCAAATGATTGCTTTCTTTCACCTTGTCTTGCAAGTAAGTGCAAGGGCAAAGGAAAAGACAGGGAAAGAGCATGATATGATACTTTTGCTCTTGACCCTGAAGATATGAGATACTTTTATTCTTGAAGAAAAACAGTAAAAGGATTTGATGTTGATGTAAAGCTTCTCGATCAAAATTTCTGGCTAAGAAAATAAGTTTGGCATTTTGAGGGACTTGGTTGAAGAGGTATTTTCAGAGAGGAGGAAGATTGGGTATTTTGTGAGGCTTGGTTGAAGATGTATTCTCAGCAAAAAAAAGGGTTAGACATTTTTGGAGCTCTGCTTTGCCATGGAGGATGAAAGTCAACATATATAGGGATTTCCCAATAGCAGGTAGTGCTGCTGTTGGGACCATCTCCTTCACGCTTGTCAGCAACGGTGGTGTAGTTGGAACAATAAAATTCACGTGTTTCAATTTTGACAAAGTTGTCCTTGATATCCAGAGCTGAGATTATGTCTGAGAAGTGACAAGGAAATTAATTCAGGAAAATCCGGCTTTTGAAATTCAGAGACTGATGTCTCTTTGATTTTTGAACGAGTGGTCATGTTGCCTCTCATTTTATAGAGGCATCAATGGTATCCAAAAGCATACTCAGAAAGTTGTCTTCATGTGAAAATAGCCTATGAGATTTCACTTTATCTGATTTCCTTTTCTTTCATCTTTTCTAAAAATGGCTTGCCTATCTGACCATCATTTTAATTTGAATGTTATGGAAGATACTGATATGCTTCTTCAAGGCAACATATGGCACCCATCCTTCTTATCCTTTAATGGTCCTCTTACGGTTGGGAACTCGGTGATGAAGAATGATATAACTACCACAGTAGTAGATAGGAATCTTCTATCTCCCAAAGACAAAAGAATACTTTCAAAAAGGTATGATGAATTGGTTGTTCAAGACTATTTGGATTTCAGTATTCAGTGTGCGAGCTCTTTATCCAATATGTGCTAACACCTACTAGTTGGAACTTTCCAAGTTGAATCACTAATGGCTGAGGTAACAAGCCTTAAACAAGAAATTAGAGGGGTCAAGCATAAGAATAGAGAGTTACACATGATTGCAAATAATTACTCAATAAGCATGAAGAGAAAGCTCGACTAGCTGTAAGAATCCAAAAATCGGATTCAAAGTAACCATCAAAGGTTCATGGCTCTATTTCAAAGGCAGTCATTGCCTCCACCATCTGGAGTTCTACCAAGTACTGAGGTTTCAAATAATCAACCATCAGTGCCCCCTTCTTCTAGCGTTCTGCCAAGTATTGGGGTGTCACATGATCAATATCTCTATATCTCCCTCTTCCGAGATTCTGCCAAGTACTGAGGCTTCACATGAGCAATCTTAAGTGCCTCCCCATTATGGGATACTACCAAGTACTGATGCTTACATGAGCAATCTTTGTGAAGGCTCCTTTTATTTGTTTGTTTCTATAGTTTTAACTCACATGTATGCACTTGTATATATATAGAAAAGTTATCGCTCTTGTAGTTTCGAAAGAGTCAAAACAGTTCCCATAAGTTTTGGAGTCAAGAGTAGTATCTGCAAATTATGAGAATATCAAACCATTAGATTTGACTCAAATTTTAGTATGAGATGGATAAGAGGTTATCGAACAACTTTTGATTTGTGCTACTGAAAATGGAGTTTTGGTACTCATAAGATGGATGTCCTATGTTCTGCAGAATTGGAAACTGGGTTGGTGTTTCAAACATCTACGACGATCGCACCGTTGGAATTTTCAAAAATTTCGATATGTTTTAGGTACTGGGCGGACAAACAACTTTCAAGAGGCTATTTACATGGTTGTTAGATTTTCTACCAATAATAATAATAGTTATATTACCAAATGTATATTTACTTTCAAAAAATTAGTCATACACAGATAGGCTTTTTAGCCAAAATAGTCCCTGATATTTGCATAACACATCACTTTGGTCCCTGAGATTGAAAATGAATAGAAATGGTCCCTAAGATTGTCCACCATCCATTATTTTGGTCATTCCGTTAAAAACTCTTGAAGTGTCCTAGAGCTCTTGGTCAAAAGTTTGGGCAATTTTTAAAGCTTCGTAACTCAATCGTTTCTTAACAAAATTTGACCTATAATATATCAAAATGAAGATAGGAAAGTGTAGAACAAGATTATACCTATTTAAAGCCCAATGGTTGTCGAAGATGGCCGAAAAATAGCCTGAAAGGTGACTGGTCCGCGGGAAAATTGGAAAACTTACCGGAAACTAGGTAAACTTTAAATGTTCATAACTTCTTCAATAGTAAATGAAATCAAGTGATTTAAAAAAAAAATCATACTTATCAACAACATGAAGAGACTGGTACCTTTCTCAACAGCTAATTCGCTGTGGTTTAGCCCAAAAATGGCTCGAAAGTGGCTAACTCGAGAACAAGATAGCCAATTTTGAGTCATTTTTCGGCCACACCACGATGATTTAGCCATCTACAAAGGTACCATTCTCTTCGTCTAGTTAAGAAGTATGATTTTCGTTTTTAAAACACTCGATTTCATTCAGTATTGAAGAAGTTATGAACGTTTAAAGTTTACCTAGTTTCCGGCGAGTTTTCCAGTTTTCCGACGGACCAGTCACCTTTCAAACTATTTTTCGGCTATCTCTGGCAACCATTAGGCTTTCAAATAGGTATAATCTTGTTCTACACTTTCCTATCTTCATTTTGATATATTATGGGTCGAATTTGGTTAAGAAACGATTGAGTTACGAAGCTTTGAAAATTGCCTGAACTTCTGGCCAAGAGCTTTAAGACACTTAACGGAGTTTTTAACGGAAGGACCAAAATAATGGATGGTGGAAAATCTCAAGGACCATTTCAATCTCAAGGACCAAAGTGATGTGTTATGCAAATCTCAGGGACCATTTTAGCTAAAAAGCTACAGAGATATGAAGATGAAATGAAAAGATTTTCTTATCTATGAGATTCTAGCCGACATAGGTAAGAGGTAGGTAGTGTTTTACCAGATTTATGGCGTTGTGCTTTCCACCGACACGAGAGCTTCTTGTGCTAATAACGTGTTGTGAACACTCCTTCTTTTTTTTTTTTTTTTTATTATAATTTTTAATTTTTTATAAATTAATCTTATTAAGATAAAAATAGAAATACAAATAAGGGGAACATAAAGCCAAACCTCACTGATGGAAATAACATAGCAAGTAACACGATAAGGGAACCCTACTTACAAAGAAAACATATGAAAGAAATCATCTGAAACGATAGCTGGTAGAAGCAGAAAGATCATGAATATAAGCAGACATTGCACAATCACATTCCTATTCTAAATATGACTACAACACTCCCCCTTGAGTGTAGAAATACTCAAACAAAACATCACATCATATCTTTGATAGGAGCATATTCATGCGACTTAATTAGCTTGTTCTCGTGGTTGTGTTTACTTAGCTATTTTAGTGTTTAAGGCCACTTTTGTGTATTTTCAGATTATAAGGCCAAAGTGTGCAAGAAGATGCAAATTGGAGTATTTTGGAGCGAAAGAGGAATGAATGAGTTGAAGACTTGAAGAAACGACGAATTCCTACTCCAACGATGAATTCTTACCAAATCGAGGAATCCTACTCAAACAAGGTTTCCTACTTGAAGTAGGAAAGTTAACCCTAAGTTTCCCATTTTGGTAACCTTTCCTAAACTTAAACGTCCGTATTTTCTAGCCACTTTGACGGCCTTGTATGCATTTTAGGACACAAAACCATGGCCCTAGCCCACTTTAAAGCCCAAGCCGTGCCCTTGCACTTTCTTTTCCTTCCCTTGCCGTGCAAGGGGGGGTATTTAAGTCCATTGTCATTCACTTAAACCCTATTTCCCTCTCCTAACCTAACCCTAGCCGCACCTTGCCCTTTTGTTTCTGAATTAAACCTATTTCTCTCCCAAATTCAATCCTAGCCGCACCTTTATATTTCTTATTTAATTTCCTAATTTTTGTAAGCCTTTGATTTAATAAGCTAGGGTTTTATTTTTCTAAACCATATATAATTCCTAAGCTAGTCGTCACACCCTAATAACCCTATTTACCATGCAGCCACCATCCCATTTTATTTTTATCTAAGCCGTGCCCCCCATTTGATGATTAACCTAAGAAACCAAAAAGAAAATCTAAAGCCGCAGCCACCATATAGGATTAGTCTTCTTTGCCATGCATTTTGGCACACCATTCACCCTAATATTCTATACCATATTCCTTATTCTAATCAGCCATGATCCCATTCATTTAACCAAGCCGCAAATCTGCCATTCACTTTTTCTCCATCACAGCCGCAACCAATTCACCCTAATTATCAAAAAATAAACCTAATTGAATCCGCAGCCACCCTAACAGACCATTCTTTCCATCCCGCAGCCACCATCACAGATTCTCTTCCATTTTTCCTTCCATAATCCGTGCATATTCCTTCCATCCTAGCCAATTTCCAGCCTTCCCCCATCACTGCCGCAGCCATTCCACCACTCTCCACCACCTTACACCCCTTTCTACACCACCACACAACCTTGCCGCACCATTAAACCACCATTAAACCATCCCTAACCCCGAAACACATCCAAAAACCAACCACAACCAATCTGCCGCAGCAAGGAGAAGAGAAAAGAGGAGCTTCGACGCGCACCAATTCACGTGGAATCGTTGGGCAGTCTAGGTGTAATCCATCCTTTGTTCTTTATGTTTAAATTCAATTTTATTTTTCTTGTTGTGAACATGAGAGGCTAAATCCCTATTTAGTTAGGGGGTGATTCGAAACCATGTTTATGCTTGCAATATGATTTGATTACTTTTGGTTGGAATTTCATGTATTTTGGATTCAATTTGTTTAACTGCTTGATTGATAACTTATTTGTGTATGTTTATTGAGAGTGCACGCTTAATTTTCATGCATGAATATGACGCTAGAATATAAGTGAGTTTCACCTAATAGTTATGAACTTATATTCACAAGTAGTGGAGGTTGCTTATAAACAATCGCGTTAAATGAATTCTTGGCACTAGTTTCATGCTCATCATAGTAACGAATGCCTCGTCAACACTTATAGTTTTCATGATGCTTAATGATCTTTGATTGTATCTTTATTGTGCTTTTCACGTAAAGGACTTTTGGAGAATGTTTTGAATTGCGTTGCACTAACCCATCCAATTCATTAACTTAAGGAAAACTTGACGGTTAATTTAAGCGGACCTAATTAACCCGGGGTGTTGAGTTTCATAATTTATCGAAAGACCAACTGAAAATCAAATTGTATGCAAGTGTGACATGTGTGGAGAAGAACCTTCTAGCTAGCATTCATCCATATTTTCATCACATTCATATTTACATTCTGCCTTTAAATTACAATCGTTGCATTTAGTTTAATTTCGTCAAAACCTCAATCCCCCTTTACTTTAGTGTCCAATTTAGTTAGAACGTGTCTTAGTTTGTGTTTATAAGTGTTTTGTATTCTTTGAGTCTTTTGATTTGTTTTAGTGTTTTATTATTTAGTTTGGCATTCTTTGAGTCTAGTTTAGTGTTTTAACGTTTGTTTTACGTTTTTGAGTCAGTTTCCAAGTGAATTAGTAATCCCTCCTAATCCCCGGTCTAGAACGATCCCTACTTGCATCTTTACTACAATTGTCACAAGAGGGTTTTAATTTGTGTGCTTAATTAGTTCGCATCAATCTTCAGCAGATAAAGTAGAACAGTTGATGAAGTCGACGACACAACAGGCGAATGCGAGTCTCTAATATAAAGAAAGCATGCATAGGTAGTAAAACTCACAAAACCTCCCTATGGTAAAACCTAAGGTAGGTGAAAACCCATAGGCCAAGGAGAAAAGTGAGAAGTATACATAATGTCTAAAACAAACGTCAAATAGGACGAAAGTAGTGAACTCAACGAAGTATGATCATCCTAAGATGGGTGCCTCATCAAAACCTCATTAGGTAGCAAAACTCAGTGGGAAAAATGCTCCTACCTGTAGGGAAAAGAGTACATAAAGATTAAGTGAGTATGCTTCAGGATACTCCCCTTGAGTTAGACATAACTTCCAAATAAGAGAACTACAAGCAATTCAACTCAGATAATTTACGCATAATGATTCCTTGGACGAGCTTCTAAAAATTAGACTTGGGCAATAACTTGGTAAAAAGATCGGCCAGGTTGTCCTGGGAACAGATTTGCTTGACTTCAATATTCTGATGTTGTTGTTGCTATTGAGAATAAAAGAACTTTGGCGTTATGTGCTTGGTGTTGTCTTCCTTGATGTATCCCTTCTTTAACTATTCGATACATGCTGCATTATCTTCAAAGATCATTATAGGAAGATTAACGAAGGTAGTAAGACCACTAGTGCTTTGAATATGTTCCATGACTACTCTCAACCAAAGCCACTCACGCGATGCTTCATGCAAGGTGAGGATTTGAGCATGGTTCAAATAAGTCGCAACTAGCATTTGCTTGGTAGACCTCCAAGATATAGCGTTGTCTCCAACGGTAAAGACATAACCATTTGAGAACGTGTCATGTGTGGGTCAAACAGATAACCTTCATCTGAAAAGGGAATCAACCTGATGACCGACAGAGGAAAACGTCTTCTCGATGAGATTTATGGGTGTAGAACAAACCCAAATCCGTCATACCCTTGAGGTAAAGGAAAATGTCTTTAGCACCATTCCAGTGTCTGCATGTAAGCGCATTGCTGTATCTAGCCAAATGATTAACAGTGAAGAAGACGTCAGGTCTAATGCATTGAGCCAAGTGTAATAAAGCACCAATTGCACTTAGGTGTGGAACTTCAAGCTAAAAAATATCTTCCTCATTAGAGCGTCGTAACACATTTTGGGTGTAGTTCAATTGATGTACTAAGAGTTCATCCAAACAATGCTCGACCTCCAGGTCGAGACACTATCGAGTTTTTCCAAGATTTTTCATCTTAAATTTTGATTTCAAATGAACGACAATTTCCTCAAGCTTTGCGAGAGTTTCAATTAGGTTCATGTCATCGACATAAATTGCAATAATCGTAAATCTAGAAAATCCAGAATTTGACTTCTTTGTGAACACGCATGTGCATAGTACATTGTTCATATAACAATATTCACTTAGACGATTATACCATATCCGCCCGGATTGTTTCAATCCGTAGAGTGATCTCCTCAATCTAGTAGAAAGAGTGATCCCCATAGAGATATGCGATTACCACGTTCATAAGTTGCATATTCATTTTTTCAGAAACTACCAAACTGATAAGGTAGTGGAACATTATGACATCCATTATGGGGGAATACGTCTCATCGTAATCAATCCCAAGGCATTGAGAGAAGACTTATGCTACGAGGCGTGCTTTGTATCACACTATTTCATTCTTCTAATTACGCTTTCTTACGAAAACCCACTTGTAGCCCACGGGCTTAGCATGTAGTGGAGTAGGAGCTACAAACACAAACGCCTTACATTTCCCAAGCGAATCTAGTTCTACCTGGATTGTTTATTTCCAGTTTGACCAATCCATTCGACGTCGGCATTCATCAATGGAACGTGGTTCAATATCATCGCTAAGCATGATTTCAGTAGCTGCTATGTATGCAAATGCATTGTCGATGATCATCTCATCCAAATTCCAAACCTTATCAAATACTGCGTAGTGGATCGAAATCTTGTGATTCCCGGGAGGCCCAGTTGTCTCATCTAAGACATCATCGTAATCTATAATAACTTCATGCATTGGAACAGATGAGTAAGCGATGGTCAAATTTAGAGTAGGGTCACTAGTTTATGTTGTTTTCCTCTTCCAGGGTTGTGAATCCTTTGAATCAGGGGGTCTGCCACGCTTCGGCCTTCCTAGGCAGTATTACTGCATACTCTAGGTACGTTGATCCTTGCACGTGCGTTTGCAATGGGTATATGTGAACTCGTCACCTTTGCTAGATTAATAAAAGCATCCAACATGCTTTAAGCAATGCTCTGAAGATCTAGAATACGTCGTACTTCAGTTTCAGATTGGGCAGTACGGGGATCTAAATGAGACATAGTGGGAGCATACCACAAGAATTCACGGCATTCTACAGGAACGTTAGCATTCTTATCTCCCCTTAACGACGGGAAGATTGTCTGATCAAAGTGACAATCCATAAAATGTGCACTAAAAAGATCTTCTGTCAAGGGCTCTAAGTAGCGGATAATTGATGGCGAATCATTACCGACATAGATTCCTATTCTTATCTGATGACCCATTTTCGTACGTAGTGGCATTGCTATTGGCACATAGGCTACACACCCGTAAATGTGAGACGTCAGGCTCGTATCCAATAACCAATTGTAACGTTGAAAGAGGTTGGGTAGCGGTAGGCCTTAGGCAAACCAACATAGTTGCATGCAGTATTGGATAGCCCCAGGTAGATACTGGCAATTTGGTTCACATAACCAAAGTCCGAGCTATCAATTGAAGGTACTTTATGAAAGCTTCTGCCAAGCCATTTTGGGTGTGAACATGAGGTACAGGATGTTTAACTTCAATCCCAACTAACATGCAATAGTCGTTAAAAGTCTGTGATGTAAACTCTCCAGCATTATCCAGTCAAATCGAATTGATCGAATAATCAGGGTGGTGAGCCCTCAACTTAATAATTTGTGCTAGGAGTTTCGTAAATGTAACGTTGCGTGTGGACAATAAGCAGGCATGTGACCAATGTGTTGATGCATCAATTAACACCATAAAGTATCTAAATAGTCTGCATATTGGTTGGATAGGTCCACAAATATCCCATTAAATCCTCTGAATAAACTTAGGAGGGTTGTGAATAATCTTTGTAATTGAGGGTTGAGTATTTAACATCCCCAAAGAGCAAGCTTTGCATGGCGGGAATCCAACATAGGGAGGTAAATGATGCCATATGATTATTTGAGGATACGGTGCATCATGTCACGTCCGGGATGTCTTATACGATCATGCCAAAGCAGCAAAGTGCCCTGGAACCCGGGCTCAGGTCTAGCCACATGGTAGGCCTCTATCCCACGAATGGTTGTGATGTACAATCCACTCGGGAGATGTTCCAGCTTCTCATGAGTACATTTCTGGCCATACTCGTAAGAAGTGATACAAAGAAATTCAGAACCATTCTCTTCAGTGGTTTCAACATGATATTAATTATCTCGAATGTCTCTAAAACTCAGCAACATTCTTCCAGAACGTGGAGAATAGAGGGCATCTTTAATGGTTAAGACAATACCATTAGACATTATATGAGCCTTTTCATATCCTTAAATTAGGTTGGATGAGCCTAAGAGGGTTGTCAGAAGTGCATTCTTAGGTACGAAGTTAGTAAAATGGTGTCGCTTACACAATATGATGTGCGTAGTAGCATTATCAGCCAGACAACTAACTTCCCCACTGGTCATACCTAGAAATAAATTAATTGAATTAGTCACATGCATAAATATAATTTCATTCATTCAATTAACCAATTGAGAAATAATATCCATAAAATAATTATCCATAATTCAAAACAAACCAAAACCAAACAAATTATTCCAAATACTATAGAAAAATTGTCCAAAAATTAAACCATAAACCTAAAAATAAGTGGGTTCGGCCACTAGGAGTAAAAGCACCCTAAAAACATGTCTAGAAGAATAAAACTTATTCATCCATAGGGGCAGATGCCTCCTGAAAATTTGATATCTCCAAGGATGTAGTAGCATCTTCGGGATGTTCCACGTTGGCAAAGTTAGACTCACGACGAGAATGATACTTAGCAATAGTCTCGGGGGAAGCTATGCATATGTGTGACCAATGATCATTTGATCCACAGCAGTAGCATATGTCCATTTCAGTGGAAGCCGATTGAATGGTAGTTTTTCCCTTGTTCATGAAGTTTGGGGCCTTAGGTACAAGGGCTTGGCACTTCTGGCTCATATTTCTTCCCTTGGGTGGGTCTTAGCTCTATTGATCTTGGGCTTGTGGGTGGAATTTCCGTCCATTATCATGGCCATAATGGCTTTTCTGTCGTTTGTAGCTACTAGAATTGGTCGCATGTGCTTTAGGCGAAACGTTAGAGCTAGTGGGTCAAGCTTGATGATTTCTCATCAAAAGCTGGTTCTGCTTTTCAGTTAGAAGTGAAACAGAGATCAAATCCAAAAATTTGGTGAACTTATGTGCCCTATATTATTGTTACAAGACAATATTGGTGGCATGGAAGGTCGAATAGGTTTTCTCCAGAAGATCTGCATCTGTTAAGTCCACTTTACAGAACTTAAGCAGTGATCAGATTCTACAAACTTCAAAGTTATATTCATTCAAGGACTTAAAGTCTTGGAAGAGTAAATTCTGCCAGTCGTGTCTTACTTCAGGCAAGCAAATGTCTTTCTAGTGATTAAAATGATCAGCTAGAGCAAGCCAGAGCGTGCATGGGTCCTCCTCAACGACGTACTTAGTCTGAAGTGCATCATGGATGTGTCTTTGAATGAAGATCATTGCAAAAGCTTTTTGAGCTTCATCAACGGGTTTGGCATCGATAGGTTCCTCGATGGTGGCTCTAATACCCATTGCAGTAAGATGAAGCTTCATGTCTTGAACCCATAAAACATATCCCTAAAACGGAGGGTACAATAAAACATGGTTAGTCATATGGTAATCCATAGGCATACATAGTAGAACATTTGGGTTCTATAAACATGTATTGGTTTAATTTAAACATGAAAGCTACAGGTTTCATGTGTTAAGTTTTAAATGAAAACTATGGGTTTCAAAGGCACTAAATATGAAACTAAAAGTTCAAGGATCGTCTTGTTGGATGCTTCTACTTGCCCATTACCTTGAGGATATCTCAGCGTGGACATATCTTGCTTGATGCCATACTTTTGGAAGAACTTCGCCAAATCTTTGTCTATGAATAGCGGGCTAATATTTATGATGATGGATTGAGAGATGCTAAATCGACAAATGATGTTCCTCCATATGAAGTGCTTTATGTCTGCCTGAGTCATGGTAGCCATGGCCTCTACTTCTACCTATTTGGTGAAGTAATTGATTGCCACGATCATCATGCATTTGCCACCAGTAGCGGGCGGTATTCGCCCTACCGAGTCAATTGGCTATTGCATGAACGACCAAAAACTCGTCTGCAAATGTAGTTAGCTAGTAGACAATGCTAGTACCAGATTGTAGCGTTGGTAATGGTCACACTTTTGTACTAATTCCTTAGCATCTTAATGCATAGTAGGCCAATAGTAGCCTGCATTAAGAGCCTTCTGTGCTAAAGATTAACCTCCGGAGTAATTTTCACAAACATCTTCATGGATTGAGCTTAGGACTTTTAGGTCGTCGAGAGGCACTAGACAGTGTAGATGTGGTCCAGTGTAGGATCTTCGAACAAAGATGTCGTTCCACATGTAGATGCGTGTTGCCTTTGTTTGGAGCTTTCTAAACTCCAATCTTTACATGGGAGTGTGCCATTGACCAGGTAGTCTATAATGGAATCTTGCCAGTTCGAAGTAGTAGTAACCTGTGACACCTCGACTGCTGACTCCGCCTTTATGCTTGGCTTATCTAGGTGCTTCATCGGAATAGAGCACTTGAGTTGGTAGTCGAGGGCAAAGCCTAGGCCGGCTAACGCGTCCGCGTGGACTTTGTTTGCCCGCAGAACTTCAGTAAGGGTGTAAGTCTAAAATGCCTCAAGTTGTTTTCGTACCTTATCTAGGTATTGCTTCATTTTCGAATGTTTTGCCATGTACTCCTCAGTAGTCTGGCTGGTAATTAGCTGGGAATCAGAATGAATTGCAAGCTTTTTCACCGCCAAGTCTTTTGCCATTCAGAAGCTTACTAGTAGGGTCTCGTACTCTGCTTCGTTGTTAGATGCTTTGAAGCCTAGATTGATTGCCTACTCAAGCATCAAACCGTCTGGGGTGATCAGGGCTACGCCTACTCATGAGCCATCGTAGTTAGATGCGTCATCAACGTGCAAATGCTAGAAGTCTTCATCAGGTGCAACAGGCGCGGCTAAAGCATGCTCGGTTGCCTTTGAGGCATCATTGGATCTCTGTGTTGCGTCGTCTAGGCTAGGCATGAAGGCATGATAGGGAGTCGTGAAGCTGGGGTCATGTTACATGCAGCAAGAGATGCTCAACTACTAGTATTGAGCCACTCTAGAGCTAAATTATGGAGCAAGGGTTGGCTAAGGTCGTGTGACGCGCAGTAGGAGGTAGTGCTCAACTGTCGGTACATGTTACTCCTGTGTAGAATTTTTTGGGGCAACGAGGACAAAACTTGCTTCCAAGTGTGTCCTTCTAGTGTTCGTTTGCCCTTGCCGTGCCTTTTGGGCTAAGTTGTTGCGTTAGTAAAAAAACTTTGCATCCGTCAGTGTCTGCGATTTTATTGTCGCGCATCTAGATTATGCGGGAATAGTGCGTCATGAGGATAACTGCTTGCGTTTGAAATTAAAGCTTGAGCTTAAGGGTTGCAACAACTGTCGCCAAGGTTAGCTTTTGAATTTTTGGTAGCTAGTTTCTGCATTGAGGTGAGCTTTTGAACTATAAAGTACAGGTAGTTGGGCCCCCAACTCTTCTCGTATGATGGTAGAGCTTATTGCTGCTTCAGATACCGTCAAACATGCGAATAGGTCCTTTGCTATTTTCGATTTGGATAGTAGGGAGGTGATGTCAGGTACTTCTTCATGTCCTTGAATTTGCATCGACGAGCCTCGTCCCAAAGTGATGCTCCTCTGCCAGAGTGAAAGAGTTTACCAGAGTTAGATCTTCTTTCATGATCAATTTTTTGAACAGTGAGTGGTCTGTTGGAAGTCATTTTTGGAAGCCTGCTCTAGCTATTGAGTCATTGCATCCGACTATCTTTGCCTTCTCTACTTTGAACCTCTTCACATAGTCACGAAGCGACTCCTTTGGGTTCTTTTTGACATTGAACAAATGGTTGGACTTCTTCTTGGTCAAGTGATAGGATGAATATTCTTTGGTGAAGACCAAAGAAAGTTCGTCGAAACTCCGGATAGATTGTGGCAGCAGGGTGTAGAACCAATTTTGCGCTTCGCCTTGCAGAGTGATGGTGAATATCTTGCATATGTGATCGTCGTTATTTTGATAAAGGATCATAACGATTTGGTAATGCTTTAGGTGTTTTTCTAGGTCTTCATCCCCTTTGAATGATGTGAAATGTGGCATGCTAAACTTGCGTGGATGCCTCGTTAGTGATATTGTTGCATTGGAAATTGCTCACTTGCTCGATCAGGAGCTTCTTTACTTCTTCCTGAATTTGCCTTTATTGGGATAGCGAAGCTCTCGGCTGCCCCTTGTCGTGACCTACTGGTCTAGGCTGTTTTTCCATGTGTTCGGCTCGTCTATGCCGCGACTACGGTGTATATGGTACGTTTCTAGCAAGCGAGCGAGTTCTTTGCAAGCTGCTGGTTGAACTTGAGTTAGATTGAGTAACTGATTCTCTCCGTCTGTCGTGCTTCCTACTCCGTTGTGAGGTGGATGATGCTCCTTGCAAGCCTAATAGCAAATGAACACTTCGCCTAGAAGGTTGCTCATGTTGATTATCAGAGTGTGGCCTCAATCGTGAATGTATGCTCGTCTGTGGGCATAACCGACACGTTCTTCCGCGAGCTAAAACGAGAGTATACGCTATCTCTGGGGCCTAGTTTTGAGTGTACACTGCTAGAATGCTCGGTTCGTGATTGGTCGAGTGGCTACTTACCGGGACGTTGCTGGAGACTTCATCGTCTAACTTTGTCCTGCTTCGAGACACCTCATCTGGGGCACGCTGCATCTTAGTATGCTACAAGAGCTGATTCACCAAGGTCATCTATTGTGCAAGGGTGCTTGTCAACTTTATAACTTCACGAGACAAGTATGGTTCACCATTTGGGTTGGAAGAGCTTGGATGATATGCGTTTCCTTGAGTAGTGGAAGTGTAATGGACTCCAGGCGCGAGATTTGAGTTGGGAAATGTCAAATCTATGGAGAAATAGGGTGAAAATGCCCCCGGTTCAATCGTCGATCCAGAAATCTGAAATCGGGACAGTTAAACCGATCTTGGACCTGTGTGGATCACTTAGGAAGCCATGGGAGTGGGCTGGATCTCAAAATTGGGCCGCAGGAAAGGGTCGGATCGCATGCACGAGTCGAATCGTGTACAAGGCTGGGCAATTAGAGCCCAAGGGTGGGCTCTCCTCGGAATGGCTTGGGCCTATAAGTCTTGGGCTTGGCTTTGGAGCGCACTGGGCTCGCGCTTGCCTTGGGCCCACGAATGCTAGGCTGCTCCAATTGCTGCAGCTACTTAGGCCTCAGCTGCCAGTGCAACATCATGGGCTTAAATATAGGCTGGCTGCCGTGTGGCACTGGCTTGGCCCTGCTGCTGCGAGGTGGACTGCTCACCATGGGTAGTGGGCTCGCCGAGAGTTGTTGCCATGGCTGCTACCATGGTGGTTGTCACAGTAGTGCCCCGTGGGTGTGGTGCCGCTCCACTCATCTTGAACGTTGGAAGTTCCGTTCGTTGAGGTTTCCAAATTTCTAGTCATTGTAATTTTCTTTTACGTTTTATCAAAGAATTTTTATAAACAAAAATTCCAAGAATAAGAACGTACAAAAAATCTACAAATAAACAAGAAATTAGAAACATTGAATGCGAGAGTCTTCTACGAGCGTATAAATCAAGACTCTCCATGAAAGCACCAATTTGTGGATGCAAATTTGTGCCTTCTTCTTATTGGACAAAAATGCACTTACAAAACAATTAACATCTTAGGTCAAGGTCAAGAGCCTCACACGCCCACGATGAATTTGGAGGGGGGCTTTGGTCGAAGAACCTTCGATGCCAAAGTTAGAATTTGAGGGAAAAGTGTTTAGAGAAATTTGGAGAATTTTGCAAGAGAGTTGGAATTAGGTTTTTGCGAGAAATGGGAGCTATTTATCGGGGTGTGGCCGGCCCCTATTTGGAGAAAATGGGTCATGCCACTTATGGTGGTTTTTGGGTGTAATTGCAAGATATTATGTCAAAATATCTTCCAATCAATTAGAAAATTAATTAATTAATTAATTAGGAAATTAATCAATTAATTTATGTAATTAATCCTAATTTGAATGAATAATTGAGGGTTACCTTGTGAGGAGAATTTGATGAGGATGGATGAAATATGTATTGAGTAAATACCTATTTTGATCACTTTTGACCTTGATTTAGTCGTGATTGTTCGCTGCTTGCGCGTGAGAGTTCCGGTGTACCTCAAGAGTAATTTTGTCTTATTCATATTCTTGTTGATTATTTTTTACTCCACAATAGATGTGTCTAGAAAATTGGGACAAGCCACCCTCGTAGGACGTTTTAATGACGGCTTAAATATTTCCAATTTCTAGAATTCTCAATGATCAGGGGAACCACTTTAAGATCCACTTAAAAAATATTAAAATCTCGAACTGTCCCCCTTCTTTTGTCTATATATACCCATTCCTTCTTCATTTTTCTTCACGCTTTCCAGAAATCCTAGAAACTCTACCATTTTATCCTCCAGTCCCAAGTTTCTCTCGAATTCGAAAGCCCATTTTTATCACAAAAATGTCTTCAGCCAACTTCTGCCAAATGATCTCTGATGAACTTGAGAATGTTTCAGACATCATAAACCATCATACCATTAAACATTTCCAATTTCCTAATGAAGAAAAGGCGAAACACCGGGTTTTTGGCCCACACCTTTCTTCTCGAAGCGGGCCTGGGCTAAATGGGATATTACCAAGCCCAAGTGGCCTGACCTTCAGTCCCTACTGCTTCGGCCTCATGGGTTAATTGGCTTTCAGCTGTTATTGGAAACATCTCGGATTGTTTGATGCAATTAAGATCTTGAACATCGAGACCAGCATGGACTGTGAACTTCTAATTGCAACCTTCGACTATTGGTGCTCGACCACCAACACAATGGTCCTGCTCTCGGTCATATGGGCCACACAATTCTTGACATTGCCATTCTTGGCCCCTATCTTTCTAGTTTCCCAGTAGGTGCCGCCCTTCCATCCTACCAGTATGAAACAGACCATTTTTTAGGAAATAGCTGCCGAAGTTCTTGGAAAGCAAGACGTTGAGAAGGATTGGTCGAAAGATGATATCACCAAAAAGGTAAAGAAAGTTTTGAATTACTACCCTCATCACCATTTTGTTGAGAAAGATGACGAGCTTATTCATCCAGGTAAACATGAAGCCTTCATATTCTAATAGTCCAAGAAGTTTGTTTCCTACTCTCGGTCGAACAAATGTTTGGCCGAAAACATGCAAGTGGCTGAGGCATTGGCAAGCTGTCAACTTCTGGCCCTTAGTCCTACCATTCTTACCAATCCTTTTCGGTGCCTCAATGACATCACAATTGGAGAGATGGATCCTCGTCAAAGTGGTCGTCTTCGGATGTTCCAATCGTGGCTCCAAATGTACATCGCGCCATTGAAGCCTGATTGTCCAGCCTTCAAGGATGATGAAGCAATGGGCTTTCAATTGGCCCTTTTGCCGCCCTAGAATATTTGACGGTTGATATATTCCAATACTTCTTAGTTTGACCATAAACGAATTTCTTGTTTGTCACCAAAGGCCATACCCTGCTTCTCTCATACTCCCATCATTAAATTAGGATGCGACAGTGGATGCTGAGATCCGGTTAAATTGGGGATCATTCTTGCTGATCTGTTGTCTCCCATTCTTGGCCTACTAAGGAAACCACCAGGGCTACCTAGTTCCCCTTTTTATTGGGATGAAGCCAAAGAAAAGTACGTCAAACGCTGCTCACTATTTCGACTTGGGCCATACATCCCCGAAGTCAACACCATCCCCAAATCCAAAAACTACTGCATCTCGGCTAATCACTCCTGTCGTAGAGGTATATTTTCCTTTATATCAGGAAATCATCTATAGCTCACTACTTTTTCTAACTTTCGCTCAAATATAGGTGGGTGAAGAAAACTTAACTCTCATGGTGAGAAAGAGACGTTCTCTGCCAAGAGAAAGACAGGTCGAAACTCCCTTGCCTCAAAGCAAAGGTAAAGAGAAAGCTGATGCCGTTCAGACTCCGGTGGTGAACATTCCTTTGGTGGAGCCAACTGATCCTCTTTTAGTTAATCTCGACGTTCCTCTTGTAGAAGGGTCAAGGTGTCACCCCCAAGATCAGGAAACAGGGATTTTAGAGCAAGAAGTTGCCTCAGCTTTTGTAAGGATTCTAGTCCCATGATTCCTTATTCCTTTTGAACTAGAGCTAAACTAAGTCGAACTGTTAGAGGCAATGTACCAACCTATCCCAGAAAATTCAGCGAGTTTACCCAGATTCTGGAGACCGACGATCGGCGACGGAATATTCTCTGAAACATTCTTTGGAATATTCTTTGCATCAACTTTTACGAAATTTTCTCAAGAACTCTCTTAAGCTAATTTCAATGCTCTGGGTTCGTTTGTGACATCCATTTAGTCAAATTCCAATGTTTTAACGTAGTTGACCGCCTCAGTGGCGTAGTTGACTTTTTTGGGTTGACCTTTGACTTTCCTATTGACTTTTTATGCAATTTTTCTGGGGCCCCTCTTAGGGTATTTCAACGCCCTGATTCCAATTCCAACTCTGTTTTACCAAATTTAATCATTTTAGTTGAGTTTTACTAATAGATCCCAATATTATGCTTAGGTGCGATTACTATCGGAAACTCCGACTTTCCTAGTTCGAACAGCTGCGACCTCGCAAGTATCTGTGAGTGGACCCCTTCTTAATGTTGTGTTCCTTTCAAGTGTAAAAATAAGGATAGTATAGTGACACAAGTAAGGGTGTTGAACCACATGGACTGATTAGACCTCTATAAATTACTAGATTTATGTGAACCCTAGCTAAACAATGAAACTAACAAATTGAGTTTTGATTTCGATTTGAGAAGTAAAGTAACTTAAAATGCAAGTGAATGTAAATATGAATAATAAAATGATTAAAAAACAATGGGAACGGAACTAGGGATATCGATTTCACCATTACAAGTCAATTCAATGAAAATTAAGTCAAAACGCATTCAACTCTCCAATCTGCAACTAGGGTTTGTTTTACTTATTTATGATCATCCATTTGATGTGTGGTTGTGATCAAGTACTCGTAATCTTCACCCTAGTTGTGATGTGCAACCTAGATTACGAAATAAGAATCCATTAAGAATAAGAAAAATTCAAAGAACCAAAGAAATCACATGGCAGGATGTATGCATAGCACTTTCTTCATTCATTCACATGTCTACCAAGATTAAGCATGATGTGTACTATAACCTTGATCAAATAATCTGTAAGAAACCCTAATGGTGATCAAATATTAAGATAAACAAACAAATTAAACTATAAAATCAGTGAATGAAACAAAAAAATAGATTGATGAATCGAATACTTTAACTTAATAACATAGAATAGTTTTGCAAGGCTACATCGAAATCCCCAGCTATGAACTTAATTACACAACATGATTACAGAATATATAAATATCAAGAACAACATGAGTGAAATTAAAGTTCATAGAAGAAACCCCCTTGAAGCAATTCTGATGTTGAAAACCTTTAAGAATAACGCAGCTGCGTGGTTTCTTCGGTGGCAGCGGATGGTGAAGGGAAATAGGGTTTTGTTTCTGAAATAAAGGCCAAAGAATGAGAAGAGAGAGAGCTCTGGGCAACCCCAAGGGGGGCTTGTGAAAAAGTGATCTGAAACCTTAGTATTTATAGGCTAAATGGGGTTGTAGCTAATTGCAAGGTGATCCCAACCATTAAGCCAATGTTTTGAACGTTTTTTCTTATTTGGCCCCTCCAAATCAGGCTAGATATTCCAATTCCTTTCCCATTCTGCTCCTGGTCTTCAAACAAGCCAGATTTGTCTTGGATTCTTTATTTGGGCTTCAAAACAGGCCATTAAACTTCTTTCCACGTTTGAATAAGGGTCAACCCCAAAAATGGCATGTTTTCACTTCTTTTGCCTTCAAATTGATCCTAAAGTATATGTAACTGCACACTAACACAAAATAGGGTAAAATGCAACCAGTTTAACTTAAAAACATCACAAAGAGGCTACAAATGGATGGTATAAATGCATGAAATATATGAGTCATCACTTAATTGCATATTTTTATTAAATGCTAGATTTGCATTCATGAAAAAACATGATTTCCTGATTTTACGTTTCATAAAATATATCTATGATTTATCGAATTTATATTTTATGAAACGTTATGATTTCTTGCATTTATGCTTTACGATATATGATGATTTAAGCTAGAATGTTCCTATGGATTTATGATATGATGCTTTGAGTTTTTGAGCTCCAATGATTTTATGTGAAAGATGTGATTTATGTTTTCCATACTTACTTAGTGGGTAATCATACAACACACACCCACAACACGAGTATGTAGACGTCTATGGCCATAAGACACAATGGATGAGTAGTGAGATATTTATGACATACTCCCAGCTTCACTGGTGAAACCAGTGTCAAACAGCTTCACTAGCCAATGCTAGTGTCGGTGTGTTATGTTATATTTTCTTCTTTAGCCTAAGTCGTACAACTTCACCTTTGAGTGATGGGACCTACCAAGTTTCTTCACTAGTGTAATCCAGTGTCATACAGCTTCACCCTCGGGTGATGGATATGTCTTCAGGCAACTATGATACCCCTATTTAAGTACATTGTTATATGATTTACGAAGCTTTTATGGATTTGTTTTCGGGCAACTACCATTACTGAGCACTATTTTATACATACACGGTTTATGATGGTTTTATTGCATATTAGGGTTTTTAGAAAACCTACTATGTAGTAGTATACGTGGTTGCAAAATAGGGGGTTAGTATGTTTAAAAGAAGAATGATTTTACTTAGTATTATTATTATTATAAACTTTCATACACTCACCTCTTTGCTTAATTCGAGGCATACGATCTCGGCGTTGATACATTCCCGTATCAGTACCTTCGAGTTTTCTCGGTCTAGGACCCCTTTTTCTATGTAATCTCATTGTTATATAATTTTCCTTTCATAGTATTCTTGATTAGTTGTATGCTCTGAACACATTCCAGCATTTGCATATTTCATTATATTTGAATTTACATATTTTATTTAGTTCGTTCTTTCTTCATAACTTGCATGCATGTTAAAATGGCTTCATCACACACAGGTGTTGGCCAACACGTGCCCATCCTGGTGTTTGGAGGATATTGGGATCGAGGCATGTCAAGTAAAGATGATAACCTTCATCGGCTGTTTGAACAAAGGAGTCGCCTTAAATATTGTGCTCGGTCATTACGTTTTCTAGGTTCAACCAGCACCCAAGAAAACATGGCTGATGTTTCTTCTCAGATTGTTGAAAAATCTTTCCTTTGATTCTCTCCGTTTATCTTTACTTGGTCTAAACACCACGCTTTTCTGCAACCTTCCCCTTCTTGGATGGTCGAACTTGACGCCTTCCTTGCTAGCTAGTATAATACGAGAAGCTGGTTCATCTATTACTCCTGCCAAATTTGGCGCTCTAACCAAGTTACAATAGCTTTTGGCCCTCTTTGCACTGGAGATCTTAGATACTAACAACCTTATTTCCCTTGGCGAAAGCCTGAATGACCTCACGATCGAGGGTCTTGTTGATAATGAGAGCATCGTTTACCTTTCAACCTTGCTCAAAAAGACTCGACAACACTTTGTTGTTTTTAAGAAAGCTTTCCAAGCCAAGAAAGAACTAGAAGATATTGTAGCTAGTCAAAATGTTGTCTCGCCCATCCTTGAAGAAATTAAGAAAAGAAAATTGATGTAGCAAATATTAACCATCAAATTGTTGAGCTTTAACTACACCGAACGACAATCACTTCTCAACTAGAGACTGACTATAAAGCTCATAAGCCTCGACTAGTGGAGTAATGAGTATGCAGCGGAGTTGAAGAGTATCCAAAAATTGAAGGCTAAAATCACCACAAAGGAGGTGAAATAGCTGGAACTCAAAGCGTCTCTGCAGCATTTATGCCTTCCTCTCCTTAATTAATTTGTTGCTTTAGTGCTGAAATGTGGACTGGAATGATTTCACTGAATCTTGTAATGCTTTAGTGACATCAATGAAATTTTATTCCCTCATTTCCCAAGTAATTGAATAGTACTTTTTTAGAAACTTTCCATTGATCGGTGACTTATGCACTGACTGACACACCCCGACCCCAATAACACAAGTTACGAGGCCGTGGTGTGCTGGCCGACACTAAATTGACTATATGACCTCATCCAAAGACGATGTCACAAACCAACTTAATGACGAAGCCATAGCAAGATATTTATGATGTGTAAGAATTTGAACCAAAAACGTTCATTAAGAATTAATCCAAGCTACTACAAGAAATCACTTATCTTCCTCCCCACTTAGGGTCACAAATTATCTCAGGTTTTACCCCGTTATTATCACATCACATCAGAGCAGCTAGAAGTTTCACACAACAGTAAACACATAAAAGTGCGGTGCTATGCATAATCAAAAGTACGATCATGCCATTATTACAACATAGATAAAACTGCAGTAAATGAACCATCACCCAAAATCCAAAGGATGAAAGCTTCATTGCCAAGCCCACTCGTCACCACTGATGTTCTCTTTACTCTCGTTACGTCCTGAAAGGGTCGATAAAACAAAACGTGAGTGGACCAGCTTTATCACAATTATAAAATCATCGTTTAACATAATAAACCTTATTTTGAAAAAATATATAGTGAAAACTATATAATAATATTTACTACCATAATAGTAAAAGCTCATCAATTACTACAATCGAAAACATTCAGTCCAAGTTCAAAACTCATACCTAAACTCAATTAATCATACTAGCATCCACTATCTTCTAAACGGCCAAGGCTTTATGGCCGAATGGAGTTCTTCGGCCGAGATTCACTGTATAGGTCCATGTAACTGGCATTGTATGCAGTCCTATGCATATTCGATGCAATCCTTTAAGATGGTCGGCCAAAAATAACCATGTCTTTGAAGTAACCATCTCATTTTTCAGCCGAACTGGTGAGCGCCACAAATCCTTTGATGTACTTCTCTAATTACCTACGGCTTCGTCCGGGCTGAAACATAATAATAGTAGGCCATCTTCACTCTTTTGGTACAACTCATTCTGATATACGACATAATTCTTAACATAATACGTAGTTTTCTTATCGTGTTACCCCTAAAGTTGTTGAAGTACTGAAAAATCGGCCCCCGCCAATCTGGTGGTATTACTTCGACCAAGGAAATATCTCTTCAGACTCTTCACTCTAGCAAAGAGGATAAAAACGTAACCGTAGTTCTGATGACATTATCTCAATTGAAGGCTTGTTTATTAACCGGAGTTGGGTATAATCGTTTCTCGACCGATATGTTCGAAATGTGCTCTAAAGCCAAACATATGATGATACTTTACGGACATTTCACATGTTAAACTAATCTAGTTTAATATAAAAGGCAAAGATTATTGTTTAAAGCCATCTCATATAAATGTTATATGCTTAAACAATAAGTCCAAGGAATACGTAATTGGGAGAATGTGATCTAAAGAAGTTAGATTCATGATACCATTCTCTTTCATATACATATCCTAAACGTTCCTGATCATAGGTTTGCCAGTTGGGCACTAACAATCCGTTAAGATCAGTACGTGCTATGCCTTCTGTTAGGGAGAGTGACCGGTCTTGAGTCATTGGTGCGGCTAACACCAAGACAAGCATATAGGTGCTCAATAGAGAATGAGTCCACTGAACACAATCAACAAGGAGTTCTCATACTCATGTCACATGAGAACTCATGGTTGGGATAATGCAAAGTAGTCATTTGACCTGAGGCATCATAGTTGTCTTGTGGTTAGGTCCTTGATCTTTGATTATGTCAAAGTCACTCCGTCAAAGGGTGTCCACAGCATAGTTAGGGTTAAGCCACTTAGCCATAGAGGCAAGTGAATGCACAATAAAGGATCCCTAACCTTCAAACTGTTTGAGCGATAATACTCTATGATATGACTAAGAATCTCTAGCCAGAGTATGAATGAGATTTAGGAAGTCGTTCCAAATCATAACAAGTTAATCATATAAGTAAGAGAATCACATTGGATAATAGACATGAATAAACTATCAAACCAAACAATGTGGTCAAGAGTATTGTATTAGAGAAACACCGTATTGCATTGTAATCCTAAACTGAATAAGTTATCCACCTCTTGTGATTAGCTTGCGTAGACATGATATATTGCGAGGTGTCACTCATGGTTTGTGGAAGCCCTAAAGGTGTATAATCACTAAAGGGAGAATTGAAAGTATGTTTCAATTCACAATCGATTTGAAGAGTTCTAATCACCCACTGCCTCGCTAAAAGGAATCTAATGGATCGTACACCGTGTAAGGTAGAGATTGAAGAAACAACGGAGATGAGTAAGGATAATTAAATGGTTTAATTATTTATGGCTAGGATTAATTAATATGTTAATTAATCAAACGAATAAGTTCATTTTAGCTTTTGAGTAATTATTCGACCTCAAGGCCCATTAGGCTTAGAACCGTCAAGCCCATTAACTTGAGTTGTAAGACAACTTAATGACTAAAGACTCAAAAGAGCCCAAACAACCCAAAGCCTTTAGAAAGCCGGTCATATTGTAAATGAATAGGTTTTGGTTCTTTTTGTCACTTAAGTGAAGTGACTATATAGAGGACTTTATAGCCAAAAAGTTCATCAGGGTTTTCTAGAGAGAAAAGATGAGAACACAAAACTCTCTCTTCTCTTAGAAGGCCGGCCACCCTAGAGGAAGATAGCTAGCAATCTTTCATCCTCTAGGTCACTCATCTCTTCCTCAATGCTCTCCTTGGTGTGAAGACTTAGAGGTTCCCTATTTTGGGAACTTGGAGAATCCATTCCTTCATCCATCCAATAAGTCATGAAGCCAAGAAGCAAAGTTCTTCCATCCACATCCATGGAGTCAAGGAGCAAGGAGATGAAGGAAAGAAGGCCCTCACATAGGTGAATATCATTTGCTAAGCAAAGAGGTGCTTCAAAGGTATAAAAGTTTCTCAACTCTTTTCTTCAAGATTTGAGTTAAGTCTTGGTTCACCACAATTACTAGGCCTTGAATGTCATGGGTAAAGTTTTATTTTTTAGTGCCTACAAGCATGATTCCGCCTTTTAATTGTTAATTGCATGCATAGATATTGCTAAAATGAACTAATTTTCACAAATATTTCCTTCACGACATTCCCCGGCTTATCTTGCCCTCATAAGTTATGCCCCAGAGGCTATTTGCGCAAGTTCATTGGCCTCACTATTTTGGACACATGAATCATGTTTGAATGTTATGCAGAGAATGTGTCAGCTAATTAGGTGGCAACCATGTGATATGGAGACAACATGCAACTCATGCATTGAAAAGTCCCTTTTATCTGGTTATTCATGAGTTCAAAATCTCTGAGGACCAAAACTCTAGACGCTTTTAGATCATGTAGTCTGTAAACACGAAAATTCTGCAACGAATGAAACGAGAACATGTGTACAAAGTAGATTTGTATTGATTTGAATTTGTAGGTTACAATCTCTGTTTACAACTTTCCTCTGATTCAGTCTTCAAATTTGATGTAGATGCATGATTGTTGATCCAGGGGTCGCAATGACTTGATCTCAAACGAACGATTGAACGATTGCTTTAAGTTTCGAGCTTGAAAACAACGCGTGGATGATCTTCACCTCAAGGGTGCAGCAAAAGGTAGTGTTTGATGCGGGATTTCATTGCTTCAAGGGTCTTGGTGACTTGATCTTGAAACGAACGTTGCTACAAGTTTATAAGCTTGCAACAAAGTCTTGAAGGAATCGGCACGAGCGCTTGTTAATTCTTCCAGGAAATGCTTCGGCTTTGGTTGAGAGAAATCTTCGGCTTTGGTTGAATGTTCTTCAAAGAGAGCTTTGGCAGCATATTAGACTTCAATGGTTTAGCAGAGGTTCTTCTGTGTAGAGATTTTTCAACCCTTATGCTTGTGTGAGGACCTTGTATTTATAGGCTTTTCAAAGCTTGCCTTTGGATGGATTTGGCTTTGATTTGTGTCTTGATTCATCCATGGGAGAATTTAGGCATGTTTTGTGTCTTAATTTCAGCCACTTTACTCCCTTGGTCGAAATTATGAGGCCTTGTTGCCTATTTTGTGAGCAATCTTCAATTCTTCCTTGTTTTATGAAGATGCCTTAACTTTCTTTCCGGTTTTGAGAGTATTTTGATCCCTTGCCAAATGTAAAAGGGATTCTCCCTTGTTTGCCAAGTTTTTGGGGAAGTTTTCTACTTCCTTTGCTTGATTTGTGCCACATGTCATTGATGACTTGTCCATTTGTGATGAGTCATATGCCACATGGAGCTTTATGATGCATCATTTGTATGCAACAAAATTTACATGCCTACAAATGCCCCCACTTCAAGGCACGTTGTAGGCATGTGATTGTCCCATGTAGGAAATGTGTTTTGAAGTCCTGCAATGTGAATGTTCTAACTCAATGGTCGTTGAGACTTGATCTTGAATTAGCCTGCTTCTTCAAGGGCCATAGAGGCTTAATCTTGAATGAAACATTTCTTCAAGGGCTGTTAAGCTATATTTCTTGAATTGAGATGATGAATTTAGTCAAGGGCCGTTGAGGCTTGTTTCTTGGACGAAACATTTCTTCAAGGGCCATAGAGGCTTGATCTTCAATTGAAATGATGAATTTCGTCAAGGGCCGTTGAGGCATTGTTTCTTCAAGGACCGTAGAGGCTTGATCTTGAAAGAAATTTTTTGAAAATGGATAAATCGGCAAATACTTCTTGTGCGTATTAATTTTCCATAATTGTGACAAAATACATGTGGAACATTTTGAATTTTTTTCCAGTGGTTGCAGGAAAAAATGTTTCCTTCCTTCGATAGGAATCCCCTTCAATTTTGGTAACGAAGGTGACTTCCTTCAAAGTGTTGGAAAGCTTTTGTGATTTCCTTCAAGGTTTTGGAAATATGTAATGCTTATCCTTGAGTGAGTGGGATGTGCATTTTTCACTTTCCCCTTTTTCTTTTCTTCCCTATGGCAAGGAGGACAAATTTTCTTCCTTTCCATTTTGATCCCCACAACAAGGGGAAAATTTTTCTTTCCTCTTTTCTTTCCCCACAGCAAGGACAGGGATTTTGTTTCTTGTTTTGAATTTCCCACAGCAAGGAGTACTTTTTGCTTTCTCTTGTGATTTCCCCCAGCAAGGGAGGGAATGATTTTAATTTTTTTTTCTTATTTTGATTTCCATATCAAGAAAGGATTTTTCTATCCCTTTTTTGATTTCTTACAACAAGGAGGAGTATTTTTCTTACCCCTTTTGATTCCCCACGTCAAAGAGGTATTTCTCCTTTTCTTTTTTCTTTTTTTGCTTTGGGAAACATGTCATCTGATTTGCACGCCCAATTTGAGGTTGATTTCTCTTTTGGAAAATTCTGTAAAAATATGGGAAACATAGCTTTATCCCTTATATTTTCAGGCATATATCGCATGCCACTAGGAAAAATCGGGAAGGCCTTCAACTTTGCATTTTCCTACAGCTGCGCAATCCTGACGGGAAAGCAACTTCTGCGGGAATGATTTTGAAAACTGGAATGTTTGGCTTTAGGGAAAATAATGAAATTTGGATACAATGATCCTCAGCCACTTAGCTTCCTTCTCTAATTGGCCTTGCATCAAAATTCTTCCGGAAAGTTAAATTATCACTGAAAACGTTCTGCCTGCGCAGATTGACTGTAACTTGCCATGTTTTGCTTGTAATTTGCTTCCTTCTTTTGGTAGGAATGTGCTTCCTTGTTTTGATTTTCCTTTTTCTATTCGGGTATGTATTTCCTTCTTTTGGTAGGACAATTGGGTGTGCATTTTTTTTTTCACACATACAATTGCTTGCCGTGGACTACCTTGAAGCTTTTGCCGTGGGTTTGCTGCTGCCGTGCAATATAGCTACTGCTACTGTGCCCTTCTTGTTGCTTAGAGCTTGTTGCAGTGCGTCACTTTTACCGTGTGGGGTTGTGCAAAAGACTGCAGTGAGTTTATGTTGTGTAGTGCCTTTTTGTCACAACTTTCCTCGGTGGTGACGTTGTCGTGCCTCTTGCCGCTACTTGGAGCTTGTTGCAATGCGTCACTTTTACTGTGTGGGGTTGTGCAAAAGAATGCAGCGTTTTTACGATGTGTAGTGCCTTTTGGTCATAACTTTCCTCGGTGGTGACATTGTTGTGCCTCTTGCCTCTGCTTGGAGCTTGTTGCAGTGCGTCACTTTTACAGCGTGGGGTTGTGCAAAAGACTGCAGCGTTTTTACTCTTTGTAGTGTCTTTTGGTCACAGCTTTCCTCGGTGGTGACGTTGTTGTGCAGTGCAAGAAACTGCTTGTGCAATCACTGCAGGGTTGCGTAGTGCGATTACATGGCATTTTGGTTTTCTTTACTACTATAGCGTGCCATGAATAAACGTCTTGCAATCGTCGTCCTTGTCGTGCTTGATCAAGCTTGTGGCTGATTTTCTTTTTTCATCGTCATCATCGTCATCCTTCAACATTAACGAGGTTCGTCTCGCATGTCTTTTGTTTTGGCGAAGCAAAAAATCTTTTTTCTTGTCGTGCCCTTGTGCTTATGTTGCCTTATTTGTTTTTGTTGCACCATGGTATTTTTCACGTGCTTTAAGAACAATACCATCACCATTCTTGCGAAGGAATGAGATCCGCAAGATAAGGGAACGACGTTGAAGCTTTACGTGCCATTGACTGGTCCTAAGGCGCTTGTTCTTCCTGCCAAAGACAACTTGATGCACATCAAGTCGAGGTCATTTGAAGTGTCTTGGGAGGTGACAGATTTTGGTCAACCAACTCCGAAAAAGAAGGCTTGTACATCAAGGATTCTTATGTTGAATCCTTCGCACCATGCTCGTGGCAATTCACCAACTTTGTTTGAGCTTCTTAGTGATCGTATCCGTAGTGGAGCTATGACTTTGAATGGTGCCTTGTCAACTGCTGGAAAAGCCACCTATGTTGAGTTTTACTAGGAATGGCTTGAAGATGTCTTAAGCCGATGCAAAGATATGCTTACCAACGTGGGCCTTTACCACGTTGTGTACACATCTTTGCTTAGCTACGATCGCCATCCTTCTGTCTTTCATACGTTCTTTGAGCATTGGTGTTCAGCAACCAACACACTTCACACAACTCAAGGGGAGATATCAATTTCACTTTGGGATCTTCACAAGATAGGAGGTTTGCCGATCCAGGGGAAATTTTATGATGAGGTTGTTCCTAGCGTGGGGTAGTTTGCTCATCGCAATAGTCGAGGATTGCCTGCGAGTTGCCACTATTATTTTTTGGCATACCATAAGCTTTCCCAGGAGGCTCAGGGTAAGTCAAACGTGAAGATTTCTTCAAGGATCCGATTTTGGTACTGGGATGCCATGAAGTACAAGAAGCTTTTGAAGAAAAGTGGCTACAACAAGACAACCAAGCTGAAGGGAGACTTGGATTCATCAAATGTCATTGGTCCAGCTGGGCACTGTATCCCTGCTGAGTTGAGAGCATTTGAGGATCTTGGCATAACATCATAGCACTTGGAAGAATCTTACCTAGCCGCTTTCTTAGCTTGTTGGCTTTGTAAGTTTGTTTTCCCTCAAGACGACGTCCAACTTTATCCATCCTTCAAGGTGTTCTCTTAGAGCAAGAAGCCACACTTTCTCAACATCAGAAGGAGATTTCACGCCTAGAGCAAAGGAAAGGTGCGGCCATGGAAGTGCGCACCTTGTCTCCCACCAAAGTAGAGACTTTGAAGACTTTGGAAGGCTTGCTTGAATATCGTCGCCGTAGTTTTAGGGACATAGCTTTCAAGTAGTGTTTTCCATTTTTGTGCTTTATGCCTTCCTTGCCTTTGCTCGTTTTTGTAATAAGGCTTTGTAGCCAAATTTTTTTAAGTATTCATATTTGACTTTGCTCTTTATTCTTCAAAGTGTTTATGTTTTGTTGGTGATGTGATTGTACTTGAAGTTTTGAAGTTTCAAGCTGCCTACGTACCCTTGGTTAAGGAGGGATCAAGTTATTACGTAGTTCAAATGAGTGATGGATGTTGACGATTTTAATGGTCATTTTGTTTTTGTTTTTTTTTTGTTTTGTTTTGTTTTGTTTTGTTTTGTTTTGTCGTACACAGTTTATGCTCTTGTAGGCCAGAAGCGTTGGGTGTCGCATTTTAAGCTCGTGCGGAGAATGAGCGCTGTGTGTCATTTGGTGTCGTTTGCAGTTTAGACTCATGTAGGCAAAGAGTGTTGTGCCATTTGTAGTTTAGGCTCGTGTAGGCAAGGAGCATTGTGCCGCTCAGGGGTAGTAGCACTTTAAGAATCTATCGTTAATGGGGCCAATCTTCAAGCCGTCTTCCACCATAATTAAGTAGGCACCATTGGTGTAGACCTCTTGTATTACGTAAGGTCCATCCTATTTTGATGTGAACTTGCTTTTTGTCTTGTGAGTTATGATGATGGGCCTTCGTAATGCCGAGACAAGATCTCTAGTTTGGAAAAACCTTAGGCGGACCTTCTTGTTGAAGGCTTTGGATAGTCATGCTTGGTAGCATTCCAAATGCTGTTAAACTTCGAGCCTCCTTTCATCAAGTGCTTCCAACTCTTGAAGTCGTAGCTGTTCGTTTTCCTCTTCAGTCAAGCCTTCTTGTATAGCCATCCTTAGTGAAAGGATTTGACTTTTGAGTAGCAGGATAGTTTCCACACCATATACGAGAGAATAAGGCGAAGCTTGGGTAAGAGTCTTATGTGTCGCCCTATATGCCCAAAGTGTTTCGCTTATTCTTTTATGCCAGTCTTTTTTTGTTCTGCCAATCAACTTCTTCAGGAGGTTGCACAACGTTTTGTTAAATACTTCTGCAAGACCGTTGGTCGGAGCATGATACATAGAAGATTTGTGCTGCTTGAACTTGTATTTCTCGCAGAGCTTGTCCACAAGTCGGTTGGAGAACTGTTTTCCATTGTCAATGATAATGTAGCGAGGCATACCATATCAGTAGATGATATGCTCCTTGATGAAGTAAATGACAGTTTCCTTCTTGACTTCCCTTGGAGAAGTAGTCTATTGCAGCTAAGATGTAGGCTTCTCTGGCATATAACTTTGGTGTGATTGGTCCTACAATGTCCAATCCTCACACATCAAATGGCCATGAAGCAACCGTGAGGTGTAATGGCTCAAGCAGTTGATGTATGAAGTTGGCGTAGAACTGACAGGCTTGGCACCTTTTGGCGTGCTATAGGCGATTACCCTGATTGGCTAGTAATAGCCTATTCTTTTAAGCTAGAAGTGCAACTTTGATCCAGACTAATGTACTCCGCATACGCCAGAGTGTGCTTCTTTCATGGCTTGATTAGCTTCTTCCTCACCTAGACATCTTAGAAGTACTCCTGCAAAAGAGCATCGGTAGAGTGTTCTTTTGTGGTAGAGAAAGCGAGGTGATCATCGATGTATTTTAGAGCGGTGTCTAGGATCGTTCGAAAGCTTTCCATGCTCCAAGTAGTCAATCAGCGGTTGTCTCCACTCTTCAATGTCGACTAATAGTACTGAGATGATGTTTATATCATCTAGTAGCATTTTAGTGATGAGCAAGACCACCCATCTTTGGCAAACTGGCACGTCTGCAGCTTCGTCTTCTTCTAGCGCCATACTTGAGGCTAAGTTAGCGAAAGCATCTGCCATTTGATTTTCTTTTCTTGGCACATGTTCTAGTGTCACGGCCTCAAACTTTCGTAGCAGTTGAGTTGCTAGCCGGAAGTATGGGATGAAATCATCTTTCTTCACTTCATATTCAGTCAAGAGTTGATTGATTATGAGCTTGGAGTCGCCATACACTTCTAGCGTTGTGATTTCCATATCAATCGCCATTTGGAGTCCAATGATCAGTGTTTGGTACTCAACGATGTTGTTGGAGTATAACTCGCTTAATTGGAAGGAAAATGGCAGTATTTGTCGTTATGGTGACATGAATACTACTTCTGCCCCCGCTCTGTCTGCTTATGCAGATTCGTCAAAAAACATCGTCCATGTTGGAAAAATGTTGATGTAGAACACCTCCTCATCAGGCAAGTCATCTGAGATTTTCCAATCGACTGAGATTGGATGATCGACAAGGAATTCTACTAGCGTTTGTCCCTTGATGGCTTTAGCTGGACTGTGGATGATCTCGTATTGATTGAGAAGCAACGCCCATTTCGCTAGTCACCTTGTCAAAACTAGCTTGGACATGACGTATTTGACCAGGTCAATTTTGGCAACCAAGTGGATGGTGTAACCGTGCATGTAGTGTCTAAGCTTTTGGACGGCAAAGATTAAGGCAAGGCACATATTCTCGATTGGTAAATAGTTGAGCTCGGCACCAGTGAGGGTTCTACTTAGGTAGTAGAGTGCTCTTTCATTTTGGTCTTTATTTCCTTGTGCTAAGAGTGCTCCAATGGAACCTTCTTGTGCAGCAATGTATAAGATGAGAAGTTTTCCAGGCATGGGAACTTCTAAGACAGGTGGACTTGCCAGGTACTTTTTTATGCTTTCAAAAACATTGTGGCAAGCATTATCCCATATGAATGGAATGTCTTTCTTCATGAGTCGACTAAAAGGTTAACAGCGTCCAGCGAGGTTGGAGATGAAGTATCTGATGAAGGTGAGCCATCCTTGTAGACTTTTTAGCTCTTGTAGATTCCTTGGCTCGAGCATGCTTTGAATGGCCTTAATCTTTGATTGGTCTATTTGACAACGAAGTCAATGAACTTCCCAGAGATGACGCCAAATGCACACTTCAACAGGTTCATTTTGTGGTTGTAGTGTCATAGTTTGTCGAACACCATTCGTAAATCCTTCAAGTGATCGGATCTCTTCTTGGTTTTGACAACTACATCGTCTACATAACATTCTACGTTTTTGTGTAGCATGTCATTGAAGATCTTCTGTACTGTACGTTGATATGTAGCTTCAGCGTTCTTCAAGCCAAAGGGCATTACCTTGTAGCAATATCTTTTGGAGTGTGGAAGGCTGTTAATTCCTCGTCTTCAGGAGCCATGCAGATTTGATTGTACCCAAAAAAGCCATCCATGAATGATAGTGCATCATGTTCAGTGGTTGCGTCTACCATGATTTCAATGATTGGCAAAGGAAAGTCATCCTTTGAGCAAGCATCGTTGAGGTCTTGGAAGTCCACGCAAAAACGTATTTGTCCAAATTTCTTAAGGACAATGATGATGTTAGAGCTCCATTTAGGATATTGCACCTCTCGAATAAAGCCTGTTTCGATCAGCTTGTCAATCTCGACATCAATTTGTGGGATGAGCTCATATCAATAGCGTCTTTGAGTTTGCTTTATAGGCCCCATTCCGGGCTTGACTGCAAGGCAATGGTAGGGTCAAGGTCGGGCATTTCTTTGTAATTCTAAGCAAATACGTCTTTGTACTTCAAGAGTAGTTGGTAGTTGATAGGAGCATATGTATGCAACTTAGTTTAATTCCTTGCATTTACTTAGTTAGTTCTTAGTTATTTTAGTATTTTAAGCTATTTTTGTTTGTTTGTAGGTCTAATTGAATAAAGTGGCAAGAAAGTGCAATTTGGAGCATTTTGGAGCAGTTTTGGGCTTGGAATGGTTAGCACATGCTTGGAGCAAGGTGGATGGATGAAATTGAAGGCCAAAGGAGGCTAGGAATCTACCAAAGAGATGGAAAGAAATTAATTCAAGACTTGGAAGAAGAGGAATCAACTACAAAAAAGGAAACATGAGTCAAACTTCCTTATTTTGACTTAGTCAATCCTAATCTTTTCCTACTTATGTTCCAGCTATCAAAGGGGTTCCTAATCAATTTAGGACACTTAAATATAAGTTCTAGAATCCTTAATCCCAACCAAAAGGTCCTTGTCGCACCAATTCTCCATTTTCCTTTCCCTTGCCATGCAAGGGAAACACCTTTCCTATTTTCATCCATTACCGCAAGTTTCCTATCCTTTCTCCCTTAGGATTCTGACTTTAATTACCCTTTTCCTTGTGGATTTGGGGGCCAATTCTTTCCCAAAAACAATTAATTAAAGTTATGATCTTTTTCCTTAAAATATATACCTTGTGTCACACCCATATACACATGCATTCATTCATATACACAATTCAGCCATCATTCATAAAATCACACCCTCATCTGCAGCCTTCATCACCCTTCCTACACAATTCCACACCCTATCCTCCATCATACCTCCCTACCATAACACACCACAACCCAATTTTCACACCCTTACACCCTTGTGTCGTAGCCTAGCAAGGAAGAAGGAGAGGAGAAGCAGCCTTGGACGTTTTTGCATTCAAGTTGGATTGTTGGAACGTTTTTAGGTGTAATCTATCTTTTGTTTTCAATGTTTAATTTAAATTCTCTTTGTTCTGCTGTGAACATGAAAGGCTAAACTTGTTTTAGCTAGAAGAGACTTTGAAACCATGATTATATTTGTAATATGAATTGATAATTCCAGTTGTGATTTCATAAATTGTGAATGCAATTTACTTAACCGTTTGATTAAGAACTTATTCTTGTATGTTGATTAAGGAGGCCTACTTAGTTTGCATGCTTGAATTTGATGCTAGAATATAAGGGAGTTTCACATAATCGTTACAAACTTATATTCACAAGTAGTAAAGGTTGTTTGTCATAATCATGTTAAGTTAAATTCCTGGCATGAGTATCATGATGTCATAGTTACGAATGCCTTGTCAATGCTTATGATTTTCACGAAGCTTAATGATCTTTGCTTGTGTCTCTATTATTGAATTCATGTAGGGAACTTGGGAAGAATAATTTGGTTGCTGATGCGTTGTCCATCCAATTCAATGACTTAAGGAAAATTTGAGGGTTAACTAGTGATGTCACGATTAATTTGAGGTGTTGAGGTTCATGGTTTATTGAAAAACCAACTGGAAATCAATTTGTATGCAAGTGTGTCATGTGTGGAAAATGACCCTCTAGCTAGTTTATCACCCATCCATTCACCCAATTTCGTGCCAAACTTTGTTTAAATCTTTAAGTTATTTGTTTTTACTTTAAATTCGTCAAAAACCCAATCCCCTTTACTTTGCTATGTCAAATTAGTTAGAATCTGTCCTATTGTGTGTTTTTAAATGTTTTGAGTCAAAACTAATTCAATTTTCGTCCAAATTAAGTCATAGTGTCTAATTTGAGTCTATATAATTGTTTTGTGCTGTTTTGAGTCTTTTTAGTTTATTTTGAGTTCTTTAAGTCTAGTCAAGTGTTTTCAAGCCTAGTTTTATGTTTTTAAGTCAGTTTTAAGTAGATTAGCAATCCCTCCTAATCCCCGGCCTAGAACCATCCCTACTTACATCTTTACTACAATTGCCAATAAGAGGGTTTAATTTCAGTGTTATCTTTTATCACACCAATAGTACTCTTCGACCTCGTTCGTGCTTAGCAGTATGCTTACGATGATAGGCTTTGGCTCCTCACTTGTACCTAAGTTGAGCTCCTTGAGGTCATCGACCGTGGCTTGCCCCCCATCCTCAAGTTGTGGTGGCGCAGCAGTGACGTCTTCCTCAAGGATTTTGTCTTCTTCATTTTCTTGAATTAAGATGTAGAAGAAGTCTTGGACTTCTTCTTAAATGCCATCCCATTAGGCTTGTTAGCGTGAAGATTAGCTGATGTGGATGATGGTACACCTCATTACCGTGAGTAGTCATTTTGTGTCCACCTCCTAGGTTGTTTGGCATTTCATCGTGAAAGGAATCAAGCTTCAAACATCATCTTTTTCTGCTAGACTGTCGAGCTTTTCTTTCTTTAGCATTGTCTTCCTCTTTCTAAAAGGCTTCTTTGTTTCTTCAAGTCTTTCCAAGACCGATCATCGTGAAGGAGAGCTAGTCGTGTTGCTTTGTTTCTTGGGTTTTGAAACCTTTTGAAAACAGAGCTTTTGGGTGTTGGCATGTTAAGCCTTTTGAAGATGGAGGTTTGATCTTAACCACCAATGCGATCAAGTGCCAAAACTCTAGGTTTTAAACAGTTCAGTCGATTGAAGATTGACGTTCGAGGGGCAAGTTTAGGCTCTTCTTGACTTTTTCAACGCTCTCATTAATGTGTTGAGTGCTGGCATTTTTCGCTTTTCTTGAAATGTTCACGAGTGTATTTGGTGTGAAGCCAAGTCGAACTTTGTTGTTGTCAACTCTGTAATCATGCTCATTCAACTTTTTTTTAGTCTTCGTAAAGTCACATTCTTTGTCGTTAATGGTGTTTGATTCCTTCTTTCCAAGATTTGAAGAAAATGAAAAATCGTACTAGGCATTTGACATGAGTTTGTAGGCATTTGGGTCAAAACCTTCTTCGGTCCTCTTGGTTAGAAGAGAGCTTAGTCCCGCCCCCTTTGGCAGGGGTTTACGAAACCCTGCAGTGGTTTTGAAACTTTAGCTTCGCCTAGCTGTGTCAGGGGTAAAAAGGCATTCATCTTGAGTAGTTTTACATTGTCCTTGTGCAGCTGTGAGACGGATTTGCTTGTTCCAGTTTTCAATGGGGATTACCTATTCCTTCTTCTCGACATGGGGATATATCGGAAGACGGGTGTGTTTGATCCTTTTGAGAGTGTCACACTCCCTTTGGTTGTTATGGGTTTAGAAAGCTCATCATCGTCTTTGCTTGAAGATGGCACGGCTTTCCCTTCTTACTTTTTGGGCATGGCTTGCCACTCTTGTTGTTTGGGTGCGGCTTTACCTATGGATTTGATCTCCTTTGGAAAAGTTTCGGGCACCATTTCTTCATTCATGTAGAACTTAGCATCCATGAAGTGTGACTCAGCTTCGGTGAATGGCTTGGTGTCGCCTTGTATTACCTTCACCCTTTCTCGGTAAAATTTTAGGCATTGGTGAAGAGTGGATGGCACTACTCCATTCTCGTGGATCCAAGGCCTTACCAAGAGCAAGCTGTAGGAAGTTCTCGCATCAATCACGTGGAATAGCGTGCTTGATTTGAGTTCGCCAATGGTTATCTCCATGCGGACCATGCTCATCGTTCTTTGTCTTCCTTGGTTAAAACCTTGGATTAGGAGGTGACTTCAGGATAGTTCATCCACCTTGATGCCGATTGTAGTCATTGTTGACTTTGGCATGATGTTCAAGCATGTGGTTGACTTTATGCTCCTTTACGTACCCAAAGACAAAGAGATGATGGTTGTGAGGCTTTAATCCCAACAACAAGTCTTTGTCAGTGAAGTTGATTGCGTCATAGGTGGCACAGCATGTGGCATATTCATGTGGCCGAAGCTTCAAGCCTTTATCCTTGTTTTCTTACACTTCGTGGACGTCGGGGCTCACCGAGACCGCTACTAGTGCTCTTCGTATCTCCTTAGGTAATAGCATCGCCTCTTCAATGTTAAAGTATGATGTCAGGCCTTCTTCAGGTGTGGGAGTTTTCTCTTCCTCGATGGTTATAGCTTTGCCCTTTGAGGGCACTTTTATCTCCACTTCAACCATGTGACAAGCAACGGTAGCGCATTATTGGAAAAAGTGTTTCAGGAAGTACTTGTGCAAGGAGACGGGAATACGTATTTCTTGCTCCATAGGTTCCCCAGTGTACGTCGGCTTAGCAGCTCTTACATTTCTTTTAAGCTTCCTATTGTTGCAACATCGGTGCTTTCTCTCTTGTTCCACCTTTGGCTTTGCGGCTTGGGGTTTTGACTTCCTTATCTTTTTGTAGGTCACCAGTGTCCATCATTCTTCATCGTCGGTAAATGCATTTTGGTCACTTGCCCCCAACGATGGCTGTGTAAAAGGTGTCGTGCAGCCCCCAACGATGGTTATGTAAAAGGTGTCGTGCAGCTTAAGCAGGGATGAAAGTGGGCATACGTCACTTGCAGAGGCACGGGATCGAATGATCCAAACACAATCGCAGTAATGTGTGTTACGACGGTGTCTTCAAGGTCAAGTTCAATTTGTCCTTGTTGTGCCAGCTTCATGATAAGCTCAACAAGATGGCTCACGATCCGATAGTATTTGCAGTACTTAGGATCTTTAACGCAATTCATCTCTTCAGGGCGCTTACATTCAGGTAGCTCAATCACTTTCTTCTCTAGCAGGTTGTCTAGCATTGCGGCCATGTCAGAGTTTGAAAAAGGGTAGGTCTTCTGTTCCAGCTCCCTTAAAGTGTTTTTTGTACCTATCTTGGGTGCGAGAAGGCTCACCTCTCTTTATCTCCTTCACTTTGTTCTTAGAGAAGATTTTGATAGGCGTATGGGAGGTCTTGATGGGGGTAATGTTGATGGTGAAAGCTTCCTAAGCAGGCTTCTTCCCAATCTTGTCTACCTTCGAAGCAAATATCTTGTCCTTCTTGAAGTCAGTGATTGGCTCTTTCTTCCCATGGTTGGCGATACTCAACTCCATGTCATGGGAACAAGTTACCAATTCCTCAAATATTTTCGGCTTTATGCCTTGAAGGATGTAACGTAGCCCCTAGTGCATGCCTTGAACACACATCTCAGTGGCAAAGGTTTCAGAAAGCCGATCTTTGTAATCCAAACTTAATGAACGCCATTTGTTGATGTAGTCGATGACAGGTTCATCCTTCCATTGCTTAATACTCGTTAACTCTAGCGTGCTTACGGTGCGGCGATTGTTGTAGAAGCAGTTAAGGAATTCCCTTTCAAGCTAATCTTAGTTGTTGATGGATTCAGGCTCGAGGTCGGTGTACTAGTCAAAGGCATTACCTTTTAGCGAGCGCCTGAACTACTTGACGAGGTAGTCTCCCTCTGTCCCAGCGTTGTTGTAAGTTTCAATGAAATTGGTAATATGTTGTTTAGGATTGCCCTTTCCATTGAATTGCATGAACTTTGATAACCCATTGGCTTCCTTAAGGCGTTAATCTTCTTGGAGTAGGGCTTTGAGTACAGAACGGAGTCATGTGAGCTTCTTTGGTACTACATCTTGATGGTGCTAGTGATCATCTTTTGTAGCTACTAGATAGAGAGAGATCTCATAAGCGCTGTTGCTTGGTCCAACTTATCCTCCACTTTCTCCACAAGAGGTTTTTCCTTTTCGTCAGTTTCCTCTTTTGGTGGATCAACCTTCGGGCCCTCTTTGTCATCGTGCTGCACCTCTAGACGGTTGACAAATGTAGCAATTTGCAAGTCATTCTCCTCCACGGTCTTTGTTAGCCTTGCAATTGCTTCACTTATTTGAGCCAGCTACTCCTCAATGGAAGTTAAGCTAGTAGTCATGACTTGCATAGCTACAGGGCACGAGCCGCTTGAGTCAGCGTCAGAAGCCAAAAACTCAGAAGACCTCCTCGACTTTCTTCCCTTGGTGCCCTTAACAAGGCCATGCCTCAGGTGCTCTTGCTCATTTGGTAGAGTTGATGGAGGGGTGAAAGGCCCGGTAAAGAGTTCTTGCCTTGCTTCGTGTTGTGATGCCCAAAGTGCCACCACTTGTGGCAAGGATACTCTTATTCTTCATGTTGGTAACGGGAATAACTTGATCCTTTCTTGTTGTCATTTGTGTTTTTTGCGAGTTTGAAGACATAGATGAGAGGCATAGAGGTCCCACCGGGCGTGCCAAATTTGTAAACACAAAAATTCTGTAACGAATGAAATGAAAACACGTGTACAAAGTATATTTGTATTGATTTGAATTTGTAGGTTATAATCTCTATTTATAACTTTCTTCTAATTTGGTCTTCGAATTTGATGTAGATACGTAATTGTTGATCCAAGGGTCGCGATGACTTGATCTCGGACAAACGGTTGAATAATTGCTTCAAGTTTTAAGCTTGAAAACAATGCGTGGATGATCTTCACCTCAAGGGTGTGGCAAAAGGTAGTGTTTGATGCGGGATTTCGTTGCTTCAAGGGTCTTGGCGACTTGATCTTGAAACAAACGTTGCTACAAGTTTATAAGCTTACAACAAAGTCTTGAAGGAATCAGCACAAGTGCTTGTTGATTCTTCCAAGAAGTGCTTCGGTTTTGGTCGAGAGAAAGCTTCGGCTTTGGTTGAATGTTCTTCAAAAAGAGCTTTGGCATCGTATTAGTCTTCAAAGGTTTGGCAGAGGTTTTTCTGTGTAGAGATTTTTCGACCCTTATGCTTGTGTGAGGACCTTGTATTTATAGGCTTTTCAAAGCTTGTCTTTGGATGGATTTGGCTTTGATCTGTGTCTTAATTCATCAATGGGAGAATTTAGGCATGTTTTGTGTCTTAATTTCAGCCACTTTACTCCCTTGGTCGAAATTATGAGGCCTTGTTGCCTATTTTGTGAGCAATCTTCAATTCTTGCTTGTTTTATGAAGATGCCTTAACTTTCTTTCTGGTTTTGAGAGTATTTTGATCCCTTGCCGAATTTAAAAGGGATTATCCCTTGTTTGCCGAGTTTTAGGGGAAGTTTTCTACTTCCTTTGCTTGATTTGTGCCACTTGTCATTGATGACTTGGCCATTTGTGATGAGTCATATGTCATGTAGAGCTTTGCGATGCATTATTTGTATGCAACGAAATTTACATGTCTACATAGTCATCCAAGGCCAATAACCAATGCCTTGTATTCGGTTTGGTTGTTAGTGCATTCAAAGTCAAGTATGAAGGCGAACGACCAGCGCTAACATTTTGGTGACTAAATGACAATCCCGAAACTAGCCAATGTAAGAGTGTCGATCCGTCAAAATACATTATCCAACAATTATCCTGCATCTAGACCATACTGATTTCAACTTCATCACCACCAAAACCATAAGGTAATGGATGTTGTGCTAAGAAATCGACCAAGGCTTATCATTTAACAGCCTTTTAATGAACATATTATAGAGTGAATTTCAATAGCTCCATCGTCCATTTACCAATTCAGCCTTTTATAATTGGTCGAGTAAGTATGTAGCAGATGACATCAATCTGAACAATGACCTAAGTAATCGATGAAAGCATGTAATGGCGTAACTTGGAAGCTGCAAAGAAAAGGACCAAGCAAAGTTTTTCAATGGTTGTGTAATTGATCTCAGTTGAATTGAGGTTACAGCTAAGATAAAATATAGCATGTTATTATCTTGGACCAAAATGGCACCTAATGGATTCTTTAGCCATCGAGAAATAAAGCTTCAAAGACTTGCCTCACTGCAGTGGTAGCAACACTGGTGGGCTGGTAAGGGACACTTTGATATGATTGAAAGCATTTGATGCTCAGCCCACCATTCAAATTGCTTGTTATCCTTGAGTTTGAGTAGGGTAGATTAGGCCTTCATTTTTTTCGGTCGAATTGGAGATGAAATGATGAACAAAATTGATCGTTCACAATCAGGACTACAACTACTTCTTTGTTGTTGAAAGATGAGCATTAACGATTTCACGAGCCTTATTTTGATCAACCTCAATGCCTCGGTAATGGACTGAGAAACCTAAAAAATTTCCAATCGAAACCCTAAAGGCATATTTCTTAGGGTTTATTTTCAACTAGTGTTGACGCATACGGGTAAAGGGTTGCCAAAGATCAGCTAAATGTGACTACTGCCGTTTGGATTTACTATGACGTCATCAATATACACTTCTACACATGAAAAATAGTACTCATGGCACGCTAATATATGACACCTGCATTTTTCAGGCAGAACGGCATAACAACCCATTCATAAGTGTCGAATGCCTCTGGGCATCAAAAAGTTGTTTTGTGTAAATTAGTTTCGGCAATAAAGGTTTGATTATATCCAACATGGCCATTCATAAATGAAAAGATTTCATGGTTGGTTGCAACATTGATTAGAAAATTTGATCTTGGAATTGTATATTAATCTTTAGGAGTTGCCAAATTCAAATTGCGAAAATCAATGCAAATTTGCAGGGTACCGTTCTTTTTTAACACTAGATGGATATTTGCCAACCATCCATGTGCTAAGCCATCCAAATGAAACTGGGTTTTAACAGACGAACAATTTCTTCTTTGATCCAGAGTTATACTTCGGTCGAGAATCGGCGTGGAGGTTGGCGAAAAGGCTTGCAATCTTGCTTTATCTTAAGTTCATGCTCAACTAAAGGTCTAGGCCGGGCATCTCGTGATAACTCCAAGTAAAACAATCTTTGAATTCAAGAAGTTACAAAGTTTGGCCTTTATGGGCTGAGATAATAAAGTACTAATAAAAATAGGCCAAAGGTCATTGGCCTTTCCTACATTTATCACTTCTAAAGTGTAACAACTTGTCCCGATTAAATTTACGAACTTTGAAATGAGGACATTTTGGACTTTTCACGGGTGAAATGTATTTTGGATTGTTTATTTTTGGGCCTTAAATGGTGGGCCCTTTTTGCTTTTTAGTCCCCAGCCTCTCTTATTGGCCTGCCACGTCGCACCATCTCTCATTCACTTTCCTCTCTTCCTCTCTTCTCCCCCGAGCTCTCTCTTTTCCACGGCTCACTCCCTCTTTCTCTCTCTCACTGACCTCTCTCCCTCAGCTCTTTTCCCCGAGGTGCCAACCCATACATACACACTTATACACACCAACCTTCGAACCTAAAGACCAAAACACCAACCCTCGAACCCCAGGACCGAAAGGTGTAACGCCATGGAAACCAGGGCGAAGGTTTGGAGAACCTGACGGCCTTGGAGGCAGTTCCCGGCCAACTCCGGCCATGATCAAGGAAACTAAAAGTACCATCTTAACCTACGTTCTTTAAGCTTTAGTTTGGTAGGTGAATTAAGTCCTAGGGTTGAGCAACAACATTGAATGGAACTCAGGAAGCTCCAGCTTCCTTCTCCATCGAGTTTGGCCGGCCCCAACTCGTTGGGCCTTGAACCCAACCCAGATCCAAACTAGGCTTTCAAGCCCAAACCCATAAAGTCCAACCCAAACCTTTTAAACCCAAAATCCTTTTTAACCAAGGCTTTTGGGGCCGTATAGGACTCGGGCCTTAGGCCTGTTAACCCTAAACCCAAACCCTATTTTAAAACCATCAGAACCCAGGCATTGTGGGCCGAGCAAACTAGTGCCTTCGGCCCGTTTAAACCAAGCCCAAACCTTTGGACCCAAGCACAAACCCAACTAACATGTACCCCAGGCCGCGCGTGAAGGTGCGTGAGCCTGCGCGTGAAAGGTCACCAGTGCCGACGCGTGGAGCACAAGCACCATCATGGATGGTGGCACCAACAACTTTTCCCAGCACGTGCGGTGGCCGTGGGGGTACCCAAGGTCCCCCCTTATGTTTTCCGACATCCTGAATCCATTTATGACATCCATTTCCCGAGATTCAATCGTTTTAATAGAGTTTTATTAATTGGACCCTTTATGTGCATAGGTGCATTTATTAGCGGTGATTTCGTTCTTTCTATTTCGCACGGCTCATCGACGACAGAGTATCTATGAGTGAACCCCTTTTAAAATGCATGTTTTAATAGTAGAAATGCATCCATGAAAAGCATGATTTAATGGTTACATTTTATGAAACATTTTATGAGTAAATTAGATTTACACTTTATGATTATCATGCTTTACTGAGAATATTTTGTAATACCATACTTTATCGAATTTATGTTCTTTGTAGTATATATGAAGGATGGCTATATATTATTTATGAACATGTTTTTACACTCTTTGTAGTATATATGATGAATGACTATGTACTATGAAGATGTTTTGAGTTGCATGTACCTATGTTTGGAAAGATTATATTCAATGTTTTTGTGCGCATCTAGTGGTCACTGTTCTGCCTACGGGCGATGAAACTTATTTGGCCTACGGGTCAGGTGATGTAGGGGCTTACGAGTCGGGTGATGTAAGGGCCTAGGGTTGGAAGATATTATATTAGCCTACAGGTCGAGTGATGTAGAGGCCTACGGGTCGATTATGATACCACTATTTAGAACAATGTATATACGAGACAAGTTTTATGAAAGGTTTTATGGCATGCCAGGGTCTTCGGAAAAACCTATTACATATTATACTATTGAATTTTCATAAAACTTTGGGGGTTAGTATGTTATTGAATAATTGTTTCAGTATTATATATATATATATCAACTTGGTCCACTCATGTTTGTTTTGCGCCCCCTCAGGACTTAGAATCAAGGCGTACAATCCCTACGTCAAGGCATTCCTGCATCGACAATCTTTAAGTCTTATCGGTGTAAGACCCATCCTCTTGTTCATTCAATTTTATATTATTCTTTTTAGTGTTCTAGATTAGTTGTATGCTCTAAACACATTCATCATTTGCATATTAATTACATTTAATTTATAAGTATTTATTTATATTCGTTAGTCTCATGCATCCTAACATGGCTTCGTCACCTTAGAGTTTCAGCCAACACGTGGCTACCCTAGTATTCGAGGAATGTCAGGGTCCGGCATGTCATAAAGGGTGATGGACTTCGGGCTAATCATCTTCGAGCTCGGCTGGTGCTACTTTGACCTTTTTGAGCAGAAGAGTCATGTTGTTTTCTTCTTAAGTGAAAAACTCAATTAAGTTGATGCCAGAGTTAGGTTCTTTTTAAATGGTGTACAAATAGGCTACTAGACATTCCACAAGGCATGAAACTACAACATGTCGACGATTGCTAATGGTTGTACTATTCATTGTAAAAATCGACAAGATCAGCCAATTTAAGTCTCGTCAAATCCTGTTAAATGATTTCGACGCCAACTTCGATGGCTTTTTCAACAAAGATCTGTGTCGGCCATCCCAAATCATTGAAACCTTGAAAGGTAATGTAACTACATGTTCATCATAATAATGGGTGTGAATCATATTAGTTTCAAACGGCCGGTTGTCAACCAGATAAACCACAGCTGACTTGTCATCCCAAAAAATAAAGACCTGGTAAAGACATAATGGAATACAACTATTCTAGTGACTTCTAAAGGTAAAACGCCTTTGGTTTGAGGCTTGTCTCCTACAAAGCTAATCATGGTGATGCCAGATGGAATGAGCTCGTCTTTCGAGCAGTGAAAGGCATTCATGACTGATACTGGATAATGTTCACCGTTGCCCCACAATCGACGAATACCTTTGAAATCAAGTAACCTTTGATATGTGCAATGAAGTAGAAAGACTTTAGATGATGAAGGTTGGTGGCCGAGCTACATGAGAAGAGTTCAACTAAGGTAGCCTTAAGTTTATCCTCATGGCTAGCTGTTTTTTGGCTCTACGACCGTGACAAATTCAACTTGTGTCTATTTTTCCACTGTCACGTCCCCTTCTAAGAAATTTGGCTGATGTGCTGGTAGTTAGAACTCAGGGGAAAGAACATGGACCATGCTGATTTCCATGTTGTCGAGGACTGAAGGCCCCATTGTGGTAATTTCCTCATCAGCCAAATTGGTGTCTACCCCCTTGTCTCCATCTGACTCATCGTCGTTGGCGGGGACAACCGTAATCCCTGTAACTATAGGCATGACTGAATCATCTGGGAAACTAGATGCAAATGTAGTACTAGCCTTAGGCATATTGCCAGTATTGTCAGTGGCAGACTCTAAAATGGCTTGCTTGTCGATCAGCCTCTAGCTAGTTTTGACAGCTGTCGCTTGGGCTTCCTTAGAAAGTTGTCGTTGGAAAGCAATCTTGGCATTTCAAACATCAAGATATGTATGCAAACGTTCCACTCACGTTGTTTCCTCTGTAGTGAGGCCAAACAAAGAGACAGCTGAGAATACTTGAAAATGACCACGAAGATATTGCAAGTCGTCCAAAGAGAGGCAATTCTATGGGGTCTAAGTCAACATATGGATCTACCTTGAATCCCAACACCCTGGCCTCTCGTATGTACTAGAACCTAGCTTTCATGGCCAAATAAGATTCCTTTTGGATGATTTGCTTAACGGCTGGGTTGGTTAAAGCCAAATCAATAGATTCTTGGCATTTTTGGGAAGGTCGTATAAGTCATTAACGGAATACTTCTTGAGAAATTCCCTCATGTACTCCAATGCTTCGTCGAAAAAATGGTGGATGCCTACTGCGTCAAGTCTTTGCATTGGAGATGCTCTTATGAACGTCATTAAATTCCTTATATATATATATATATATATATATATATATATATATATATATATATATATTTAATGATGCAGATTTCAAACACGTCATTGTTATATACTTAATGACATGTTTTTCTGAAACGCCATAAAATTTGTCATTAAATGTCATTTTTCTTGTAGTGTAGATACCAAATAATATATTCCTAATGAACCGTTGATTTTTATAATGCAATTAGATGACTAAACGATGTCGGATTTGAATGATTTTTTGTAGAAATGATCTTCAAATGAAGATTAAGAGACTGAATAGTTACGATTATGAAATTTATACGGTAAAGATAAGTTATTTGCAAGTGGAGAAATGTTTGCATCCCCAAATGAGAATACAAGCATTATCAAATAAAAAATTTACCAAACTTATTTTTATACTACGTAAAGCTTATTGACCTCTCCGCACAATTCAGATGGAGTGACGTGTGGGGTGGGGTGGGATGAGTATGAGATAAGTGAATAACATAAGTTATTTGGATCATTATTGTTGATCACATCGATGATCATCTCTGTAATACAAGTGAGAAGGGATAGAACTCCGAGTTTTAAAATAAACTATAGCTAGGATGGATTTACCTTACTTGTATTGCCTCAATCTGTCATCATACGGTAGTTTTTGCCATGTATATTACAAACACAAGTATATGTTAAAATTATGTAATGATAAACTTACTACATTTTTTATACTATATTTTTACCACCTCTCTAATAGAAGTAGAAGGCTAGAAGACATGAAATGCAGGTAGATATACATTGGGATCAAGGTATACCCAGAGTCCGAAAAATATAATGTGAAGGTCTTCTAAAGACCCCTTGAATGTTTGGTATGGGTTTTTTTTGTGCCCACCAAGTGTTGATTTAATGCCTGCTAGGCAAATCTCAGCAGCACTCAGCAAGTTACGCTGAGAGCACTTGACAAATTCTCTAGATAACACACATCAATATGCTTCAGCATATGTCGATATCTGTTGGCAGGTGCAGACCATGGTTTGCCTGACGACAACAAGTCCATCAAGTGTTCAACGAAATGTCTCAATGAATAACTGAAATTTTTCACTTCAAGTTCTATTTTTATTAAAAAATTTAGACCTTTAACAATGTGACCCCCCCCCCCCCGCCCCCTAATATTCAAATCCTGGATCTGCCACTGATGCTTAAAGAAAATAGCGAAATACCTAAACTTTTTGAGCCCATAGAGCCTAGTACAAGCTCAAAGATGGTGGGAGGAAATTGTAGGGAGTATTTCTTGTCATCAAATATGGCTGAGGTGGCAGCCATAACACAGGGTTTGGAGATGTGTGTTTTAAGGGGATTTCATGCGTCCGGGGAGGCATTGGAGGTGGAGTCTGATTCGAAAGGTTTGGTTCAAATGTTAAATAAGGAGATTCAAGCTGATGTGTTGATGGAGGTCTATTTAGTTGATATTTGGAATATGATGCACTCATTCCAATCGGTGAAGCTTATCTTTACCCCTCAACAATGCAATCATGCAGCCGTGGAGGTGTACGTTCTTAAGTATAGTGGGAACTTTGGTTGGGATGAATTAGGACCTGAATTTTTGTTTAATGTTCTAGCAAAAGGTGCAAATGTTTCCATTCGTATTTGATTATTAATACATTTCTATCCTTTGTCAAAGTAAAAAAATAATAATAACCAAACACCTGAACTTCCTTAGCAACCAAACAGAAGCTAAAATAATAACTAAAAACTGGCCATATATGGGATTTCTCCTCTGCACATTTTTGTAAGCCTTGTGAGGCATAGAAAGACAGACCGAGTGGAACAAAATACCTAGGAGGGAGAAATCTTACCTAAGATGGATAAACCCTGATGTCATGATGTGTCAAGAAGGCTAAGCATTGATGGTGTGTAAGTGCCGAACATGACCAGAAAATCCATAGGTGAATTTCGTTCATGTTGCGAAATTCACCTATGAATAATTTCCGCCCATATAGTATTGCGCTTTTGTGCTGGGCATCTTTTGTAAATTGTTTTTACATTTGGAATTCATAATGCATAGCAAATAAGCAGTAAATATTAATATAAAAACAAATAAAGTACCTTCATCATAGATAAATCCAAGAAGCATAATATATAAACCCTAGTATACTTCCGTTAGATGGTTGAGAGCTACTAACAAACTCATTCCAAAGACTAACTGACTAGCTAAATCCGACCTAAACCCTAAAATTCATAACAAAAGCAGATGATAGCAACAAAAGTTGACAAGTGCCACAGATCAACGATAGGATGTTACTCCGTATAAGGAAAAACATGATCCAAAGATGAGAATTGCGCTGCATAATTATTTGTACTGTAAAGGCTATGTCCAAACCCCTTCATGTCGAACATCATGTCATCTGGAAGTATAATTGATTCATCTATATATCTATAAGGCCCGAGAACACTCTCAGAAGACATCGATGGAGGTCTAACACAGAGTGGTTGCGAGTGCTCCATATTTGCATAGCAGCTAGCATTCATAGAGGCTGCATCAACTGATTGAATTTGATTATTGCAAATCATGTTAACTGGGATCCTTCCGCAAATGTTTGGCAGGAATGCCATATGGGAATATGCTTTATTTGAGTATTTGTGGTCATACTCCAGTGCAGGATCATACTCAGGTAAAGGATCAACAATATCGCCCCTCATCTCAGTCTCCATGATTTCGTCATTCATTCTATGCGAAAATGGAGAAATCATTTCAGCATGATTTCGACTATCACATCTTTTGCCATTTTTGTCTTTCTTGTAAATTCTACAGAGTACCCAATTATCCAACTGCAAAACATGAAATGTAGTTTTATAAGCACCAAAAATCTTATATAAGGATACTGTTCTTTTTTCCGGGTACAAAGGAATCCATGTTTTTTCATTATACTGACTTTTAATACGAGTCCCTTATATATTTGGTACATGCATTTGAAGATATATATACACACACATATGGAATGCAGGTCCAAAATTGTATGATGCTTGTATATTCAAAACATTGTGAACTCAATTAATATAGAAAAATTGAGAATTTACGTACCCTCATGTCATTCTCACCCCTTCTTCTTCGAACAGGAGAATCCTTGACTCGAAACTCGTGCATGATCCAGTTGGTCTTGTCACCCTTTGGGGGTTTGCCCCTATAGAAAACCAAAGCCTTTCTCCATCCAACAACAGCTCCATCAGATGACTTCACTCCCTTGTCAGCTCCAGTCGCCTTCCAATATCCATCCCCAGCTGCCCTCTTTGGGCGACTTCCATTGCGATACTTCCGGTCCCTTGGAGTAAAAAAATACCATTCTTTCTCCCCATATTTCTCATATTTTTCTGTTTTACACAAACCGATACAGATTTATTATATGGTAATCAATTCTGATCATCTAAAAGTTTCACCAATTACATAAATATATCAAACAAAATTTTAAGTAAACTAAAGTTTAATGTAATCTCAGATTAAAGTGAAAAGTTTTGATGTGTTAATCAAATAGTGAATGACAAAAGAAACAAATTAAGCAAAACTAACATGAAGAAAGTAATTATACTTTAACTAAAGTAGTACTATAAGGACCTTAATCAATTATAACATTCAAGTTTAAATGCATAGCAATCGTATATCAAACCTTTGTTAAAACAAGCAAAGGATGACAAAGTAGTACTAAATAACATTGATCTGGCTTCCCCAGCAAAACTTGTTCATAAAATCTCTCTCGCATATATATACACCATATGAAAGATTATTAATTCAAAATATAATTGAACCATATATATTTATGAACATATACAATACCAGCAAGCACTTCGGGATTGTGGCGGTATAGGTTAACTTCAAAGATCCGGTTGGGCGGCAAGGGCTGATCCAAGACTTTTTTCATGAGATAATGCACAACAAGTTCACCATCAAATGGGTTGAACCTATAGCCAGGTGGGAAGGAATTGAAAAACTCATCTTGATCCTTTTTCAGGTTGTTATTGAAACTGTTTGCCTCGTCTTCTGAAAGATCATGATCCGCGCCATCAGCGGCAGCGGACACGTTGGTTGTCAAAGAAGCACCACTCTCGTTCGCCGGAGTGAATTGACCTTGATCACCTTGTGCAGGTGACTGCTTCTTAGGGCTAAGGCTATAAGAAGCCACCTGTTGAGTAATAGTAGCAACAGAAGCCTTGTGATGCGGATGACTTTGCCCAACAGGCACCATACTTGGACTCTTTGAGGGAGAAGACATTGACAAAGACGTAAGTATGACTGACTACTTCTCTCTCTTTTAATTTCTCTCGTTGAGAAAATGTGTTTTTGCGGAAGAGTTCTGCTTTGGAACACATTTAAATAACAAACTCCTGTTTTTTCTAGATATGTTGAGATAAAACCCTAGCTATAGCTCTGATTGGTCATCAGAGGATATATTTTCGAAATTGAATTTAGATATGTTGAGATAAAACCCTAGCTATAGCTCTGATTGGTCATCAGAGGATATATTTTCGAAATTGAATTTTTTTATGATAATATATACTTTCGAGTTTCGAAAATAAATTTTGATGATAATTATGAGGTGTATATAGTTATGATTGCTAACGTTTCAATTAGTCATTTGTATAATATATATATATATATATATATATATATCCGTTGTATTGCCGAATACTTATCTTTGCTGATAATATATTATATTGAAATGAAGTTTTACATTATTATCCCGATGGGAATTCTAGATGGGAGATCGCGTATATATTGATTTTTTTTTTTTTTTTTTCTGGATGGCAGTAATCTTTAATTAAGGTTTTTACTAGTCTTTAAACGAAAAACATAAGAAAAGCAAAGAGAAATGATTGGACATGTGAACCATACGTTTCTAGTTTTTCAAATGCATCGTAAATCTTTTTCTTTTAGTCTAATACAAAAACTATCCTGTTAAATACGATATTTGATTAATATGAATTGTGATATCCCGTTTCAAATTTAATATTATTTTATTCTCTAACTTTGGAAAATTAAGATTATGTTCCCGACGGATTAAGTGGAATTCCTACGTAGACATTCGAGTCCTTGACATTCTTTGTTCCCTTGCACATCTTTTTAGGTAAAATGTGTTCTTACGAGCACGTAAGCACAAACGAACGTAAATCATACGATTTACGCACGTTTCCCAATGAGGAGCAAAATAATAATTTTCACTCTCGGGAATTTATTACTTTTTAATCAAGACAACAATGAGGTATTGGTATTGCGGGCTGCAGACCGTAACATCGATGGCTTATTTGTTGAGTTCGTTAAACAAGTGGGCAAGTAGGCCCGTCTACGTTAATATTTTATTAATTAAATCTCATGCCTAATTAATTATTGTTTGGGCTTGACCCAAAGATACACACATGTATACTCTCATAGTATTTGACAATACGAATACATAAGTGCAAACAGAATTGAATTCGGGACTATAATGAAATTTTACAGAGCACCGAATACCAAGGGCAAATTGATAATTTCATGTTAGGAAGATATTTTGTGTTTTGTTTTGTGAGCCACATGGCACACATCCCACTCCTGCTTTGTCCCCATGTCCCCTTCCTCCAAAACTCTCGGGGACTCTCTCATCTTTCTCAACTGTCTTTCATTTCACTCTCAGTTCTCTTTCTTAAAACACTCCCTCCTTCTCTCTTAACTCTCTTGTCCCTTCTCTCTCTGTACATAGACGCACAGCATCACCACCTCACCTACTTTGGCGAGTCCCACAACCCAGACATCCAAATCTCTCTAGCCACCCCGAGAACCCAACTGCTGCCGTCGAGCCAAGGAGCTCCAGCGAGGAGCTGTGGTTTCCCGACGAGGATCTCGTTGATTCTAGTGAAGGTAAGGTTCGAGAACACTAGATTTTAACTGCCTCTCTTCGAAATTGTTGATGTGTTACTTAGTTCAGGCGTTTTGGTGAAGGTTTGACGTTGAAATAACTTGGAGGAAGAAATTCCCCATTTTTTCCAGCAAGAATCCGTGACCATCTGGCCACTTTCAGGCCATTTTTCCCGTCAACCCTGACCATGAATTGGCCTCGAATTGGTATAGATCTAGTCCTTACATTCCTACCTTCATTTTGGCTTTTGAAGCATTGATTTTGGTCGAAAATTGAACTAGAAATCAGCTCTGGAAATCGGCCTAAAAAACTGGCAAAACCTGTGCTTCGCAAGGAAGGCGAGTGCGCCTGAACTCGTAAGCGCGTGGGCACGTGTGGGTGGTCGGCGCGTGCAGCCATCTTGTGACAGCGTGTGGTAGAACCCAAGGTCCCGCTTTTTTTTCACATTCTAAACCCGAATCCACCCTCCCTTTTTCGAAATCCGATCGTTTTAAAATAGTTCATTTATTAGTCATATTTTGTACGAATATGCAAATTTACATTAGTACGTTATATACTTACGTAAATAGTTTCGTTTCTAGGTGAAATTGATTCAATCTTGCACACATGCACTCTTACATATTTTCAAGCAACCATTTAATATACTTTACTTATGCTCTGATGCGCACTTTTGCATTTAATATACTTTACTAATACAATTTCGCTCACATGCGCATTCTTATTCACATTTTATTATACTTTACTTATGCTCTAACATCATATGTGAAATGGATTCAATTTCGCTCACATGCGTACTCTTGCATTTAGTCACTTTTAGGTTTAAATTTATTCATATTTTTCACATCATCACTTTTTATGGTTTTGTCACCTTCTTAGTGTCGGCCAGCACAGCTGGATTCGAAGTTCAGATGAACATTCTAGGTTATGTGTTATGAATGGCATCAACAAACATATGATTTAATTATTAAAAAATAAAATAAATTATGGTATCAACGTTTTACGTTTTCAGCTGGAAAAATAAATTGAGCTTTTGTGTGACAACCCGTTCCAGAGTTTGGAACCGTAGGGGTGAAATGACGATTTTGCCCCTAGCATGGTTGTTTCATTGTGTGGTTGTTTTTGGGATTTTTGTTGGTAGGTTCTGGACCACACACACTCCCCCATACCTCTCTCACCCTTTCCCTGCCCTGCACCCCTGTCCCGAGCCCTTTCTCTCTCCCATTTCCATCCCCACTTGTACGGACACACCCCAAAACCCTCCAAATCTTCACAGATCGAGGAAACAAAGTACATATTCATGCTCGTGAGGTCCGTAGAAGTTCAACCATACCCATTTCAGGTAAGGATACCTTCGTTTTCACGTCGAACTCGGGATACCCCGATTTTGTCACTGTTCATGCACACGTTAATTCTTGTGTTTTTGGGAATTTCAAGCTTGTAGGGAGCTTGGTGAGGTCCTTAGGAGGCTCGGGGTGGTTCGTTTGAAGGTTTTAGACGTCGGGATCGTGAGTTACAAGGTTGGCCAGAGTTGGTGGTGTTTTCCCGGCGAGATCCTGTATGTTTTAGTGCTTGAAAGTGGTATGGATTTGTTCCTCTCGTTGTAAGCTTCATTTTGGTACCAATTTTGTGAAATTTGGTTGAAAAACGAAGAAGATATGAAGTTTTGAAATTTTCACGATTTTCCGACGCCGACGACGACGCCGGAGCCTCGCCGAAGAAGACGACGGACCATTCCATCAGTTTGGACGGAATATTCCTAACGGCGTTAACGGAATCCGTTAAGGTTAACGGAATATTCCTGACGGCGTTAACTGACGCTGTCAATGTGCCAGGCACGTGCCTGCGTGTGGCCGTGCCTTGGCCGGCACGTGGGGGCGCGTGCGACGGTGGAAAATTTTTCTAAAAATATGGGGATGTTCTTGAGGTTGAGTAGATCACGTTGGTGTATTCATACACCCCATTCGAGCATTGTATGAGAAGTTATTTCATAAGGTTGGTTATGTGCTTTAAAATTAACTTTTTTATAGTTGTTTCGCATATAGGTGAGACCTATCCCGAGGACAAGCGCGGTCACTCAAGGCAAGGGGGTTACGACCCTTCTACATACCAGTGAGTGGGCTTTTGGTTTTCCGTATATACCTATATACTTATGCTTTTCCCAGAAAATGAATTGAAACGTTTATTCGTTTATATGCCATGCATTATGTTTGCTGTTTGTTTATGCATTGTTAGTAGCCTATATATATATATGTATGTTGGTGCTGTGGGCGCACAGGTAAGTGCCAGGTGAGTATGATTTATGCTTATGTTCGGTAGTGATTTGAGATGCATAGAGAGCTCATAACCTGCACCCCCGGTGTTAGTGCTCCCGCTCAGAGTTGGGCACAGTCCTTCACGTGATGTTCACCTCCCGCACCACACGCTCATCTTGGATCCAAGTTAAGTGTACAGTCCTGTCGTACAGACCACTTTAGGTGGTTCCGACTCGTAGGTGACCCGCGATTGTTCGCCCAGCCTTCACGTGATCGTAGCACTTGAGCGTACTTATATTACACCCAGTCCTGTCGTACAGACCACTTTAGGTGGTTCCGACTCGTGTGCAGGTACAGTTAGTGAGTTGGAGATCTGAGCTCTAGATTCAGCCGTACAGGTCACGTTAGGTGACTCCGGCTGACAGATTACATGGCATTGGTTTTGACATTTCCTGAGCACTTGCATTTTACTTCGAGGCATTTGGCATGGCATATTTCTGAGCATGACTTATATATATATATATATATATATGTATATATATATATATATGTATATATATATATATGTATATATATATATATATGTATATATATATATATATATGTATACTCTATTTTTTGGGAAGTATACAGGTTTTACGGCGAGGGGTTAGAACTTTGTTTATGAAATGGTTTTTGAAAAGCTTTGTTTTTGCCCACTCACGTTTTTATTTTGCGCCCCTCCAGGTTCTAGTTGGCTTGCACTTTTGGTGGCTTCCCAGAGGATTTCCCCAGCATATCTGACAGATTATTACCAGTGTAGGACCACCTTTGGGGTGTGTTTACGTAGTATTGTTCTCTCGGACTGCATTAGGTCTTCGTGTTCTGAACTTTGTTTTCACACTTACGCTTGCACAAGTATGTTCTTACCTTGTGTAAAGCTGGATATTATTTATTCGTACTACTATTATTATTAAAAAAAATTTAGCTTCTGCATTGTGCACATGGTTACGTCACTTCCACGTGACGGCCAGCATGCCCTGATCTCGATCGGGGTGTGTCAGTTTGGTATCAGAGGCTAGGTTTGGCAGTCCTGTACTTTTGTGAGTATTCTAATGGTTTTGGTGTCCTCTGTCAGAATTATGCCGCCTCATCGGGAACCACTTCGCTCTGCTGAGCCTAGTTTCCCCGATGTTGCCCAGTTGGGGGAAACTTTTGCTACAGCTATTCATTCGGCGCTCCACCCTCCCCAGAGGACTCCTCTAGAGACTATGTATAATTTGAAGTTGGATAAGTTCGAAGGCAATGAGGGTTTTGAGGGTGCAGAGCGGTGGCTAAAACATATTGAGAAGACCTTTCGTGTTTTGCATAATCAGGGGAACCTCCCTGTCGAGAAGTGGGTAGAGACGACATCGTGGTTTTTGGGTAAGGATTCTACATCCTGGTGGGAGCAGGAACTTCGTCGTTTAACTCCAGCGGAGAAGACTGATTAGGATGTATTCCGAAAGTTGTTCAAGAGAAGGTTTGTGCCTTCTGAGTATATTGACCTCAAAAAGCAGGAATTCACTGAGTTGAGACAGGGAAGTTGACAGCAAATGAGTATTATCGGAGGTTCACTGATTTGTCTCGCTATCATCCAGATGTTGCTGGCAATCCAGCGGAGATGCTTGGTCGTTTCCGTTTAGGCACTAAGAAGAAGTGGTGTTCAATGGCAACCACTACCCCTTGTGACACCTACCAGGAGTTTTATGAGATTCTGCTGAGAATTGAGGATTCAGAAAATATGCCGAGCGAGAGTGAGGAGGAAGAGAAAGACGGTAATCAGAGGAATGATGATAAGGGCAAGGGTCAAGCGTCGCTCGGACCTCGTAGGACACAGAACTTCAAGAGGGGTGGCACTAGTTCTAGCTCTTCTAGCGGTGGTTTTAGCACCACTAGTCAGGGTCGTGGTGGTAGGTTTGCTGGTGGTGCTAGAGGCCAGAGACAGATTGATGCTGGTAGAGGTAGGGCCCTAGTTTGCCGCAGGTGTAATAATCGACATTTTGGTGAGTGTAGGCGAGGCAGCAGTGGTTGCTTTACTTGTGGGCAGATAGGACATCGGGCTATAAATTGTCCCCAAAGTCAGCAGAAGCCACAGCAGACTTTCTTGCCACCACTTGTACCGATTCAGCAGATTCCTCGTCCTGGTAGTTATAGGAAGACGGGCCGATAACTACCAGGACGAGGAATCTCAGGGTGGTTATCCCCAGTATTCTGGTGGCTATATGCCGTATCCTCCAATTCCAGCAGATGGGTCTTAGTGGTTTCAGGGAGGACAGACTCAGCGAGGGGAAATTGCTACGAGTAGTGCGGGGTCTTCGAGGCAGTCTGGTCAGCCCAGTCAAGGGCGTGGTACGCAGAGTCGTGGTGGCCAGACGAGCAGAGGTCGAGGTGGACGACAGCAGACCCAGGGGCGTATTCATAATATTTCTCTGCAGGATGCTCAAAACAATCTAGACTTGATCATGGGTACGTTAAATATCTTTGGTTATTTTGCTAGAGTATTAATTGATTGTGGTGCTACACATTCTGTGATTTCTCATACATTTGCTCAAGTGACGCAACCTCGCCCCACACCGCTCTAGGGTATGATTTAGAGTTCGCTATGCCTAAAGGAGAGATGTATTGTAGATCGTGTGTACCCAGGATGTCCAGTGATAGTGGAGGATGTTGTTATGCCAACTGATCTTATTTCATTGGATATTGTTAACTTTGATGTGATTCTGGGCACGGATTGGTTGCATTTCAATCGTGCCAATATTGATTGTTACGGGAAAATAGTTACGTTCTATCGTCCTGGATTACCTGTGGTTACTTTTGTGGACGAGCAGAGTGGGGTAAGACATGGCGTTATCTCTGCTATGCGAACGAAAAGGTTGTTATCTAAGGGTTGCCAGGGGTACTTAGCTCATGTGGTGTTGGATGAGGCTACTCCTAGTAAAGTAGAGGATGTGAGGGTAGTCAGACATTTTCCCGATGTTTTTCCTGAGGATTTACCTGGTTTGCCACCAGACCGAGACATGGAGTTCATCATTGAGTTGCTTCCAGGTACTAATCCTATTTCCTTGACTCCTTATTGTATAGCTCCCGCTGAGTTGAGGGAATTGAAGGTTCAGTTGCAGGAATTAGTGGATAAGGGTTTTATTCAGCCTAGTACTTCACCTTGGGGAGTTCCAGTGTTGTTTGTGAGAAAGAAAGATGGAACTTTGAGGCTATGTATTGATTACCGGCAATTGAATCGGGTGACGATTAAAAACCGTTATCCATTGTCGCGTATTGATGATTTATTTGATCAACTTCGAGGTGCTTGTGTATTCTCCAAGATTGACTTAAGGTCTGGATATTATCAACTGAAGATTAGTAGGGATGATGTTCCTAAGATGGCGTTCAAGACTCGTTATGGTCTTTACGAGTTTCTGGTTTTGCCATTTGGATTGACGAATGCACCAGCTGCTTTTATATATTTGATGAACCGAGCGTTCCAGCCATATTTGGATAGGTTTGTTATTGTTTTCATCGACGACATTCTGGTGTATTCTAAATCTAAAGCAGAGCATGTTCGACATCTTACTTTGGTGTTGAAAAGGTTGAGGGAGCACCAATTATATGCTAATTTAGCAAGTGCCAGTTTTGGTTAAACCAAGTCGCGTTTTTGGGGCACGTCATTTCAGCTCAGGGTATTTTGGTGGATCCTCAAAAGGTGGCAGCTGTGGAGAAATGGGAGCAACTGCGAACCGTCACTGAGGTGAGGAGTTTCCTTGGTTTAGCAGGGTATTATCGACGGTTTGTTAAGGATTTTTCTGTGATTGCTTTACCACTGACGAGGTTAACGAGGAAAGACGTTAAATTTGAGTGGGATGATAAGTGTGAGCAGAGTTTCCAGCAGTTGAAGTATCGTCTCACTCATGCACCTGTTTTGGCGCTCCCGGACGATAGTGGTGATTTCGAGGTTTATAGTGATGCTTCTTTGAATGGTCTGGGATGTGTGTTGATGCAGCATGGTAGGGTAATTACTTATGTTTCACAACAGCTGAAATCTCATGAGTTGAATTACCCTACACATGATTTGGAGTTAACAGCCATTATTTTTGCGTTGAAATTGTGGAGACATTACCTTTACGGAGAGAAATGTAAGATCTTTACAGATCATAAGAGTCTTCAGTATCTTTTTACGCAGAAGGATCTTAATCTTCATCAGCGGAGGTGGATGGAGCTACTCAGTGATTATGACTGCACGATTGATTATCACCCTGGTCGTGCAAATGTAGTGGCTGATGCACTTAGCAGGAAGTCTCAGGGCCGTATCAATGCGTTGTACGCTAGTCGCATTCCTCTTCTGGCAAACTTAAGATCTATAGGAGTGAGGTTAGAGGCAGAAGATCGAGAGGTAGCTTTACTTGCTAATTTTCAAGTTAGACCAATTTTAGTTGATCGGGTGCTTGAAGCTCAGGTAGCTGATAGAGAAAATCAAGAATTGATCCAAGCTCAAGATCGAGGGAGGAGGAAAGACCTTGAAGTTCGTGATTCGGATGGCATGCTGATGCAGGAGGGTAGGATGTTTGTGCCTAATAATTTGGATTTAAAGAAAGCAATTCTTGATGAAGCACATATCTCGGCTTATGCTATGCATCCAGGAGCTACTAAAATGTATCATACCATTCGACCATTTTATTATTGGCCGGGTATGAAGAGGGAGATAGCTGAGTATGTGAGTAGGTGTGTTATTTGTCAGCAAGTTAAGGCGGAAAGGAAGAAGCCGTTTGGGTTATTGCAGCCGCTTTCCGTTCCAGAGTGAAAATGGGAAAATATTACTATGAATTTTGTGTACAAGCTTCCGCGTACACATAATGGTTTTGACGGCATTTAGGTGATTGTTGATCGGCTTACTAAGTCAGCACATTTCATTCCAGTAAGGGAGAAGTATTCTTTGGGCCAATTAGCTGAGTTGTTCATCTCGAAGATCGTGAAGTACCATGGTATCCCTGTGAGTATTGTCTCGGATCGTGATCCAAGATTTACATCTAAGTTTTGGGTAGCTTTTCAGGAAGCTTTGGGTACGAGACTACTTTATAGTACAGCGTATCATCCTCAGACGGACGGACAGTCAGAAAGAACCATTCAGACTTTGGAGGATATGTTGCGAGCTTCGGTATTACAGTTTGGTGATGTTTGGCATAAGCGGTTGGATTTAATGGAATTTGCCTACAACAACAGCTTTCATTCGAGTATCGGCATGGCACCCTTTGAGGCATTGTATGGTAGATCTTGTCGCACACCGTTGTGTTGGTCAGAGGTCAGAGAAAGAGTTTTGGTAGGCCCGGAGATTGTTGAGGAGACTACTCAAAATGTTCAGGTAATCAAGTCTAACCTGAAGGCAGCCCAGGATAGGCAGAAGAGTTTAGCGGATCGGCATGCTACCGACAGAGTGTATGAGGTTGGCGATTAGGTATTTCTGAAGCTTTCACCATGGAGAGGCGTTGTACCGTTTGGAAAGAAAGGTAAGTTGAGTCCCAGGTATATCGGGCCATACATGGTCACTGAGCGAGTTGGCGAGGTAGCTTACAGGCTGGAGTTGCCTCCGGAGTTGGCTAGAGTACATAACGTTTTTCACGTGTCCATGCTTCGACATTATGTTGCTGATCTGTCTCATGTGATACCTCCTCAACCCTTGGAAATCAATCCAGATTTGACTTATAATGAGGAACCAGTGACGATTCTAGATTGGAAAGAAAAGGTTCTGAGGAACAAGACAGTGAACTTGGTGAAAGTTTTGTAGAGGAATCATTCCGTGGAGGAAGCTACGTGGGAAACTGAAGATCGGATGAGAGATTTGTATCCTCGGTTGTTCTTTGATCGCTAGGGGTTGTTTTATGTGGTTGTTTTGAATTTCGGGACGAAATTCTTATAAGGTGGGTAGGTTGTGACAACCCGTTCCAGATTTTGGAACCGTAGAGGTGAAATGACGATTTTGCCCCTAGGATGGTTGTTTCATTATGTGGTTGTTTTTGGGATTTTTGTTGGTAGGTTCTGGGCCACACACACTCCCCCACACCTCTTTCACCCTTTCCCTGCCCTGCACCCCTGTCCCGAGCCCTTTCTCTCTCCCATTTCCATCCCCATTTGTACGGATACACCCCAAAACCCTCCAAATCTTCACAGATCGAGGAAACAAAGTACATATTCATGCTCGTGAGGTCCGTAGAAGTTCAACCATACCCATTTCAGGTAAGGATACCTTTGTTTTCACGTCGAACTTGGGATACCCCGATTTTGTCACTGTTCATGCACACGTTAATTCTTGTGTTTTTGGGAATTTCAAGCTTGTAGGGAGCTTGGTGAGGTCCTTAGGAGGCTCGGGGTGGTTCGTTTGAAGGTTTTGGACGTCGGGATCGTGAGTTACAAGGTTGGCCGGAGTTGGTGGTATTTTCCCGACGAGATCCCGTGTGTTTTAGTGCTTGAAAGTGGTATAGATTTGTTCCTCTTGTTGTAAGCTTCATTTTGGTAACAATTTTGTGAAATTTAGTTGAAAAACGAAGAAGATATGAAGTTTTGAAATTTTCACGATTTTCCGGCGCCGACGACGGCGCTTGAGCCTCGCCGGAGAAGACGACGGAATATTCCGTCAGTTTGGACGGAATATTCCTAACGGCGTTAATGGAATCCGTTAAGGTTAACGGAATATTCCTGACGGTGTTAACTGACGCTGTCAGTGTGCCAGGCACGTGCCTGCGCGTGGCCGACGCGTGGGGGCGTGTGCGACGGTGGAAAATTTTTCTAAAAATATGGGGATGTTCCTGAGGTTAAGTAGATCACGTTGGTGTATTCATACACCCCATTTGAGCATTGTATGAGAAGTTATTTCATAAGGTTGGTTATGTGCTTTAAAATTAACGTTTTTATAGTTGTTTCGCATATAGGTGAGACCTATCCCGAGGACAAGCGTGGTCACTCGAGGCAAGGGGGTTACGACCCTTCTACATACCAGTGAGTGGGCTTTTGGTTTTCCGTATATACCTATATACTTATCTTTTTCGTAGAAAATGAATTGAAACGTTTATTCGTTTATATGCCATGCATTATGTTTGCCGTTTGTTTATGCATTGTTAGTAGCCTATATATATATATATGTATATATGTATGTTGGTGCTGTGTGCGCACAGGTAAGTGCCAGGTGAGTATGATTTATGCTTATGTTCGGTAGTGATTTGAGATGCATAGAGAGCTCATAACCTGCACCCCCGGTGTTAGTACTCCCGCCAAGAGTTGGGCACAGTCCTTCACGTGATGTTCACCACACGCTCATCTTGGATCCAAGTTAAGTGCACAGTCCTGTCGTACAGACCACTTTAGGTGGTTCCGACTCGTAGGTGACCCGCGATTGTTTGCCCAGCCTTCATGTGATCGTAGCACTTGAGCGTACTTATATTACACCCAGTCCTGTCGTACAGACCACTTTAGGTGGTTTCGACTCGTGTGTAGGTACAGTTAATGAGTTAGAGATCTGAGCTCTAGATTCAGCCGTACAGGTCACGTTAGGTGACTCCGGCTGACAGATTACATGGCATTGGTTTTGACATTTCCTGAGCACTTGCATTTTACTTCGAGGCATTTGGCATGGCATATTTCTGAGCATGACTTATATATATATATATGTGTGTGTGTGTGTGTGTGTGTGTGTGTGTGTGTGTGTGTATACTCTATTTTCTGGGAAGTATACAGGTTTTACGACGAGGGGTTAGAACTTTGTTTATGAAATGGTTTTTGAAAAGCTTTGTATTTGCCCACTCACGTTTTTGTTTTGCGCCCCTCCAGGTTCTAGTTGGCTTGCACTTTTGGTGGCTTCCCAGAGGATTTCCCCGGCATATCTGACAGATTATTACCAGTGTATGACCACCTTTGGGGTGTGTTTACGTAGTATTGTTCTCTCGAACTGCATTAGGTCTTCGTGCTCTGAACTTTGTTTTCACACTTATGCTTGCACATGTATGTTCTTACCTTGTGTAAAGCTGGATATTATTTATTCGTACTACTATTATTATTATTATTTTTTAACTTCTGCACTGTGCACATGGTTACGTCACTTCCACGTGACAGCCAGCATGCCCTGATCTCGATCGGGGTGTGTCATTTTGAGAATCAAGTCTTGGTATTCAATATAGCGAGTATCTATTCCAATCAATTCTAAACACCGGCTAGTATTAATTTTTTTTATTAATCCTAGTATTGTTGTTGAGATCGAAAGTTAGAATTTTCATAACACGCATACATAATATCTCTTCCTTACAAATAATGTAATTATTACTCTCTTGTACATTTTTTTTTTTAGTGTGAGGTTAAATTAAAGTGCTTTTGAAATAACATTTTTAAATTATCAAAAGCGGTTTTGCCAATTTTTGGCCAAAAAAAAAAAAAAACACCTGTTAATGTTATATGCTCCCAATAAAAAGCACTTCAAGTAAATTTCTAATGTATTTTTATTGAAAATATATGTGTCGATTTTAGACAAGAATTTTCAAACAAACCGCTTACATTGTTATTTACTAATTTTCACAATTTCTATTTGTCAATTATCTCTCTCTTATCAGCATTCCCGCATTGCAGGTAGTGGATGTCCAAGTTCTTAAACTCACTCAAATATAACCCTTACCATTTTATACACAGATGTGTTTCTCTCTCTCTCTCTTCCAGTTCACACCATACAACCCCAGGTCCCCCGTCTCGTGGCCACCCTCTCCATCCCCTCCCAGTCACACGAAACAACCCGACACGCTCTGCCTCTCCCCGACCTCACCCGTCACCCTGCACGTGGAGGACAGGTGGTTTTTTTCTTTTACCCCTCAGTGCCTTCTTCGCCTTCTTCGCCTTCTATATTTTCGTTACTGTAATAACCTTGCTAATCATTGTTGTATATTTTCTTTAAAGTAATCTTTGTTTTTTTTTAACAAGCAATATTATATACATTAAGGAGGGGTCAACTTAACTTCATAATGGACTGGCAATAATGCGGTTCAAATTCGCCTTTGACGAAAATCAAACCTAAACTCTCATTTATAAGTGAAGAGGAATATCACTAAACCATAATATTAGGCGACTACTCTTACTAATTCTTACCTTCTTTATTCTGCTAATTTTGGATTATTTTGTTTTAGGGGTTTTATGTCTATCTTTTTCGGTGAAGCCTTGTGACCCCAAAATAGGGGTGTGGCTTTCTAATAGTAAAGATGTGAAAAATATTGTACTATACAAGGATGGTCTTTCTATCATTTTCTATTAATAAATATATTTTAGACTAACAAAATAAATACATTTGCTAATAATACGTTGTAATAAAAGTGGGTTACTATCATTTCATATGAAATAACAAAATTTTTTTCTAGGGTTTCAACTTTCTGAACTCACCAAACTTCAAATTGAATTTTACTTTCCAAACACTGTTGTTAATATTTAGTTTATAATATTCTTCAATTCATTTGATTTAACAGCCAACAATTGAAAAAAGTGTATAAGAAGTAAAAAGCGTTAAAAACTCTAATACTCAAACTAGTACAAGATTTTATTTAAAAAGTTCATTTCTTCTTTATTCTGCACACACAATGGTGATCTATAGGAATCAACAAGCTGGACAGCAAGTCTTAAACCGAAAAAGGGAAGCCGGAGTTTAAGTCACCAACCGGAAACACAAACTGAAACATAGACAAGACCATATGGTTCCTTTTATTCGGGCTGGAAGCAGAGAATATGTTTTACCGCGACTGAATTTACTTCAAAGATGTTCACTGTACTGAAAGGACTCAGAAATTGACAAAACCCTTTTCCTTCAGACTTTCAACTGTTTCCTTGAGGCTGACATCTAGTGGAATAAATTCGACACCCAAGCTCTTCGCCTTCTCCTTGGACACCTGATATGTTGGCACAAAAGGCTTGTCGTCTGCACACCTGGAAATGCCAGTTGAAAAAGAAAATAACACAAATTAATTTCCATGGAACCACCAAATCAAAACAACCGGGAAAATGACGGGGTTTAACGTAGTTTCTAGAAGCATATGAAAAGAGGAATGTTGGAATCAACACACACTATCAAGAACAATGCAGGTCATGCTAGGAATTTATATTTTACTTTTAATTTATATAAACGAAGTTGTTAACCTGCAAATTGCAAGAAAATGGATGATTATGAAAATATCTATTGCCTTGAGCCCCGTTATATGGTGAAAAAATTAGCAACGATTATGTATGCTTTAATCAAACTTAGTTGACAAAGGTATGCAAAACGAAGAGCGTCTATAGGCAGTAAAAGTGCAGCAACTTCAACTTCAGCGTGATTGAAAGGTGAGAAGGATGCGAAATGAGGGCATATTGTGAATGCAAAATAACCAGTAAAACCAAAAATACCATAAAATTTCAAATACAGTAATGCTCATTTACGTTGTAAATTGCAATTTAATATGAAAAAAAAAAAAAAAAAAAAACGATTAGTATCAGAATCATGGGACAGTGGAAAATATGAAATGACTATTACCAATCCCAAAGTTATACCCAAATTTAAATTGGCTGGGGACACAGACTTACTTCTCTGGAAGTTGCAAAGTAGGGTACAGCTCACGTAAAACTCTCACAACTTCTGAGAAGTGGGCAACTCTCTCAACCAAACAATATCTGCCACTAGCCGTAGGCCTCTCAAATGCTTGAATATGTGCATTGGCAACATCTTTAACATTAATCCATCCAAAACTTGCATTTGGAAATGTTCGAGCTCCTGCATCACACAAAGAAGTGAAGAATTAGTCAGGTACTTCATGGAGAAAGAGAGCACCAAGTATTAGACTAAAAGTTGGAACATTTTTATCAATATATTTAACAGAAACTGTTTGTTTCACTGAACGGTATCCAAGTAAGATACTGCAAGTTCAGATATAAAACACCTCTGGTCGGGACGCTAAGAGGTAAGAGATAACTAACAAAACTTGAAATTATTTTTTGAAATATATACAGTAGAAGAGAATGGGAGAAAAAGGCCACCATAGGGCATCACCTGGACTCAACATGAAGAAACAACCAATTTAAATTATCATCTAATGTTCTATTTAAGACATTTAGTCTTTCTTCTAGCTTGTTGAGCAGAAACGTTTTACTTGTTGATATGAAGAAATGTTACAAACACCAGTAAAGAAACATTACCCTTAATAACATTTAAAATTGCTGCAGCACTTGTATTAAGAGTTGGCTGTAACAGAGGACCTATCACCATTGCGGGGTTAATTGTAACCAAGTCAATACCCTTCTCCTTTACAAATTTCCATGCAGCATCTTCAGCCAAAGTCTTTGAAAGCACGTACCAAAGCTGGAAAAAATTAAGGGAAAAAAGAAATGAAAACATATTTTGTTACAAAATAATGAAAAATTCACCACCATATTAGTGCGAAATAGTAAAGAATCCCTATTCTAATAAACGCAGAAGCCAATAAAATCCTTCACGAGGCACTTAAAACATTAAAGGACTGGCATAACTTTTCCTGGTGCAGATCAATAACATGAAATAAATGCATGGCATTGAGAACACATCAAAATCCCACATGTTTAGTGACTAAATTATACCTATTGGCATGGGAACCTCCAATCACAAAAAACTGGTTTCGGCCATGGAATAGAATAAATGAAATCTTGAGTACTAACCATTAAACAATGAAGAAATCTCATTTCTTAAATTCAACATGGAAGCACAAGTATTACACCATATTCTTAGGTACCAGAGTTCATAGATTGAGAACATGCAAGCACATAGCAAAATGTAACATAAGACTGAGAGATTAAGATGACAAGACATCACAACATAAGAAACAACTAACATGGTCAACATATATGCTTTTTTAACTTACAATAAGGAAAACAGACTCTCAGGGAAGTTTCTCACACAAAGTGATCTATAATACTTTTAAACCCTTATTTGGTAAGAAGGAAAAGAGTTATATATCTTTTAGGTTCCAATTGATTCAGCTCTCCAAACCATAATTTCATGTTCCATGTAAAGACATATATGCACATATATGCACTCATCCATATATTTCAGAAGGTTATATTTATCAGAAAATGGATGAGTCAACTGAACTTTAAAATGTGCATGTGACAAAGGAACCAGTTTCTCCATTCACTTCTAAATCCTCTTCTCTACCGTACACTTTCATCAACCATTAAATAGAACAAGAGAAACTTGCATATTATAAACAGATCCATTGTTTGTTCATAAACAAGTAGGCTCACAAGTCATAACCATATTATTCTGGGTTGGTTAACTCTCGGGGAATAGAAACCAAATTCAAAAAATGATACTAACTTACCGCTGTACCATTACAACACAATGACTAACAATGTATCACCACATTTTGTTTTCACAAGAGCACTAAGAATGATAGTATGCATACCTTTGATTCCTTACAAACATCGGGATCTGTAAACCAAGTCTCATCAACTACTACATCAGGAGTTCGAGGCTTTCCATTATATGCTACAGCAGCCATAGAAGATGTCAAAACCACCCGTTTGATTGATGGTGATTTCACACACGAATTAAGAACATTAAGGGTCCCCTTTACTGCAGGTTCAAGTAGTTCTGCCTGAAATGAGGCAACAACTATGTAGCAGTTAAAAACCATACAAACCAGCTACCTATTAGTATGCAAAAGCAGAATGCTAACAATATGTTTGGAGGTGCTTTTAAAATGGTTGAAAGTGCTTTTCATGAAAGTGCTTTTGGAACCAATCCTTAGTAAAAATGCAAGTGAATCCTGGAAAAGCGTTTCAAGCGCTTCCAGCAAAAAGCACATAACTGGTGCTTCTTCCAAAATGCACTTCAAGTGCTTTTTTAACCCAAAAACACTATCAAACTCCTGAGTTTGTTTCATAACGCAACTAGGTAAATATGTAAATAGATGTTCTTGTATGTTTTGAATGAAAAAGCATTCAAATACTTCAGTTAGAAGAACAAAAAGGGGCATTTTCCAATTAAGAGAAAATATATCTTTAGTATGTTGTTGGAGACGTTACCATTTCTCTCTTATGATATATATGCCTTGTATCAACCTATAATTATGACCTCTCAGCTCAAGTGATATTTAATTCACTGTTCCAGAGGATCTGAAATAATGGTTCATGGTGTACCACACTAATTAAAAGAGGACATTACAGGTGCTGAACAACATAGCCTATGAGGCAGATGCCACAATTGACTTCACGCCTATATATTTAATTGTGAGATAAAATTGAAAAGTCCTCTTGAGTGCATGTCTAATTCCTAGTGTTTATGATTTCAACAAGTAGATGCATAATGATGAATTTAATAATTATATTGTTAATATGGGCTTTAGTCGTCGGTAACTTAAAGTTTTTTATACTACGAATTATATAACTTATAAAAAAAGAAGCTAAGTACCTTCAGGAACAGAGAAGAATCTAACGCACAGACAAAAAAGATCATAATTCATTTGAAAAAGTGTTAGTGGATGAACCTTTGGGTCTGTGACATCATTATAAAAGGGAGATGCAGTATGGAATACACCTTCACAACCCTCAACAGCAGAGTCAAAAGAACCTTCTTCCAACAGATTTGCTTTGAAAAGTTGAAGTCTGTCTTGAGCTCCATCAAGCGCATGCAGGTGCTCTGTCTTAGTTGGATCATCTATGTGAAAATACAAAATGAACTCAGTAAATTAATTTTTTTTAATACTAGCCGCATTTATTAAATTATAAACAGGAAGTCAGTATCAAGTTTTGCCTATCATTTAGATGAATGACCCAATTAATGTGATCTTACTTGAAACCAAACAATATGGTATTGGTTAAGCACCCAAGTATAATCATACCAACCTGTACCTATCCTATCTAAATCAATAAAACCATAGCAAACGGAAATATGTCACGTCCATGGATAGAACTTGGCACTGCAACACCTGCTTATAAGCTAAGGACGCCCAACGGCTCTTAGACTACAGAGAGCAAGAATAGATGGAAAGCCTAATACATACTAGACAACTATATCAAGGCTAGCATCACCTCCCGTTCTTAAAGTTAGTACCCATGCTAATCGAACTTTCCATAACTAGAATACTTCACCAGTTCTTATACTAAAGTAACAAAAGGGGTCTTTTAACATCAAATCAAAATCAACACGTATAACCAACAAGGAAAGCACATAAAAGCAAATCATTTGTTGAAGGTCGAACCCAAAATTGGGTAGGCACAAACAAGCACAGTTTTACATGAAGAGGAAAAACCAACCAGTCATGTCCATATCTCCGATTTTCCATTCATTCTGATGCAGTTAATGACTTAATTACTTGATCAATTTTGCAAAAATAATACCCATAAAAGCAACACATCTCTAAACTGCAATTCCCTCACTTCCACACCTCAAGAAATGAAGAATCGGACCCATCAATTTCGAAGCAATACCCACAAACAGGTTCTCAAAATCCCAGAAAACCATCAAAATCTTCAATCAAGACAAAGAATAATCAATCAAATATTACAATTTCTGAAACATGGGTATTCACCAATTCCGCATGCATTAATCTAAATTACAAGAATCGATACGATCACACGCCAAAACGAACAAGAAAAACCGAAACTTGACGAGAGCAAAGGGAGGGAGAAATGTACAGACTTGGGTCGCGAATAGAGGCCTTGACGGTGTAGCCGCGCTGGAGAAGAAGCTTAACGAGCCATGAAGCAATGTATCCAGACGCACCGGTGACGCACACGACCTTCCCTGCTCCGCTGCTCATCTCTCTCTCTGCTCACTCTCGAAATTTCGAAGCTCCTTTTATTGACGATTGAATTTTGTCGGTTTGCGAATTGTTGCGCAATGGCATTCGCAAGCTATAAAATATGATCTCTTTTTCGTTTTCGTTTTCGCTTTTATTTTTTTAATATGTACTTTATTCTCGTAAGTGAAAAATTAAATTTTTTAATGAATTTGTTATCAATTTGTTTTTCACCTCTTTAATGTAAATATATAATTGCATCCCATCACACACGTCTAATTACATGCGAATCCCCTTCATTAGATCATATAGTCATATTACATGACCTACTTTTGAGTGTCCCCACTCAAATGGTACCAATCAAGTGTTTTATTTTTAGTTCAAGGGTCGGGGAACAAATTAGTTACGAACTCATTATTTACGTTTTAAACATAAAATCTTTCATTTATAAGGAAAGCAAAATACTACTAAATCGTAGTATTATTTAACAATTTAATAATGTTTTTTTATTTATTCATTTAGACAAAAATCTGTCACCAAGCCGTTGGTACCAAATTAATTACCTTAGATGGCAAAGTCAGACCATACTAGAGACTGGTGAGCGAACAGGATTCTCATCGAACCCTTTTTATGGAGATCTGGATAATCAATTAATCGTGTTTGTTTATCATACATTGTACTACAGATTTTTATTAAGTACTGTTTGTATTCAATTTAAATAAAATAATTTATGAATGCACAATTTACGATAAATAGACACGGTTGATTAATTCTTCGGATCTCCGATAAGAGGATCCGTATAGGATCCTAATCCAACGATACCAATTGTGTGATGTGATGGAATTCTCCAAATGCCCCTGCCCTTTTGTGTCCCTTGGCTAGCTTTTGTGACAGCTGTCTGCTCTCAAAACACTTTAAAATTGTGAAGTTCATTTGAAACTTAAATAGAAAAAGGAGGTTTTTATAATAAAACGTATCGAAAGTGATTAAACTATTTATTTTTGTCCTATAATCTCATAATCGATAAATGTCGTTTTTGAAATTGATTCATGCACATTAATTTGGTCATTACTGTTAAAATTCGTTAAATTTCTTATGACTAAAAACACCTTAATCTTTTATTGTCATTTTAAATTGGTCTTAATCTTTTTAAATATTTTTTAAACAAGTATCTAAAGTATTAAAAATACTACATTCGTCAAGCCCAATTTATATTCCAAACATAAATTATTTCCAAAATCCACAAAATTGGGTATATTATGGTCAACAATATTAGTCGCATTAAAATTTGAATTTCAAACATATATTATGTGATATGGAACCCAATAAACAAACGGGTATTGAATTGAATAAAAAATGGATTCATATTGAAATTATATTAGGAGGGTGAGCATCCACTAACGAACGGTCACCATCAGCCCCATCATGCCATCACCTCCAAGCCCAACACAAAACCAGTAACTACACGCTACAACTCTAGCCGCCAACATCAAGGAAAAGGTCATGGAGGTTATTGAAATGGAATGGACTCCCATATGCAGCCACATATCTTTTTATAGGATAACCCCATCCTGGAGCCTGGGGCATTAATTTTTTTTATAGTTGTGCCCTCGTTGATTTCGGCTTTACCATCTTCACTGCCCACAAAGAGGAACTGAAAGTTTTTTGAACCAAGAATCGGCTTATGAGGAAATCACATGAGTAGAAATAAGCTCCTTCAAACCTCATTTGAATTCTTAACCATCCTCTATGTTGGACAAGGTAATTTAATAGATTTTTAGCTAGGGTTTAATGAATGTGATATTTTCAATAAGTTGGTATTTAATGTTTAAAACAGTGAAAACCAATTTAAAATGACACTAAAAGATTGGAGGATTTTAGCTACTCAATCGAATTTTTTATTGATATACTAATTATTTACTCTCGATGATTCGACAAAAAAAATAATATAAATAAGGCATGAGTAATTTGATCTCAGGCATCACCGCTGCTCCGCGAGAATAGCTAGCACTGAACTTCGTCACTCCTTCCATCCCACCCCTTGAAGGTGTTCGTCTTTATGCAACCTCCAGCAACAACAACTCACTGAGTCACGGGCCGCACAAGAGATTGCAAGCCATCAACCAATAACCTCAAATTCGTCCAACATGGCAACGCCGATCCTTCATTCGAAGGTTTCATTTTCGATATTTCACCAGAGATGGCAGCGCTGACGCCTTCAGGAGCAAATCCTACGTCACGAGCGCTGTAAAATTCTGCCTTTTGAATTTTTTGTTTTTCCTTTTTATTTTATTTTTACAAATTTTAGGACTTCTAATAATTTAAATGAATATTTATTTTTTATAATTCGTGTGGCACTATATTATTGAACTTATAGACTATAAATATGTATTGTGTCAGCATATTAACATGATAATTGACAAAACTCTAACAAAATAATCAAATTAATACGCGAGAATCAATTTCAATGACAACACTGATTGATTTTTAAATTGTGGATCCAAAATGAATAGTTTGGTCACTTCAAGGACTATTATAATAAACCCTTTTCTTAATAGAAAAATTATATTCCTTTAAATTCATATCAACTTCTATACCCATACCAAGAAGCACTTACAAAGATTGTTTGTGTTAAACCATTTTCTTAATTGAATGTGATACTAATAATATAAGGCTTATTTGGAAGTTCTTTTAAAATTATTGAAAACACTTATAAAGAAAATATTTTTGAGTTCCAAAAGCATTTGAAGTGTCTCTTGCAAGAAGCACTAGAGTTATATGTTTATTGTAGGAACACGCTAAAGTCATCAAAAAATTTTATCCTTTGGCACGAGGAAGGATTTCTACTCTTAACAACCTCAACAAGAGAGATATAGGGTCATATCGAGGCAACCAAGGGTGAGTGTGTCTCCAACTATTATGATTTTGGGGTCAAACCTCACTCTTTTAGAGGGTGGGATAGAGTATTGAAGAAAAGGCTACCTGGGCAAAGACTCAAACGGAAGAACCATTACTATTATTAGTGAGCATACACACTACAACTGTTTTAACCTTCAACCAATCGAGATCCTTTGTAACACAAACCATTCGGCAAATACTTAATGAAGAGGCAATTCAGACAACTTCGCCTATCTCTTTTAATTTCCAGACAATGAAACACTTGGCCTAACTTTAGCCTAACTCTATACTCTAGCTCAGAGCTTTGGCATGCATAGGTTATCACAAAGTAAATAAAACTAAGTGGTGCGACCAACATAGTTCGACAAGAGAGCAACATTATGATGCATATTCATCTATTTCATTAACCCAAACCATGGGCCATATATCCAAACAATGAATTCGTTCATACATAACAAAACATTCATAAGTGACACGCATACATGAACATCATTCATGTCATAAGCATCACTCATATCGTTCAACATAACCATTATACGTTTCAACATATACATACATAAGCCAATTGAGCTTCAAAAGGATGTCAAATAAATTTTTATCACAAAAGATCTCCAAAATTTATTAAACTTTGAAGTCCATTTAGAACTTAAATAGAGAAATAGTTTTTTTTTTTTATTTATTTTTATCACAAATGGTCTCTAACTAGACTTCTTATTTTGGTTCCTTAATTCAAAATTGATCAATTTCGTCCTTGAAATCGACTCACGCGCATTAATTTGGTCTCTGCCATTAAATTTTTTTTTTTTTTTTTTAATTTGCTGATTTAGAACATCAGTGGGACCCATTGCACAAATATAAGATACCATGTGGGTTATACCAAAAATATTTTTTTTTTAATTTCTTAAAATTCTAAAAACAAATCAAAAGATAAGATCTGGGATTGGGGTAAGTCTATACGTGCTTAATTGGTCATTATTTTCACTAGTTTTTCTTAATATTTGTTGCTTGGTTTCTTGTGTTTTTGAGCCATTTATGTTATTTTTGTAGGTCAATTGGTACAAAAGGTGATAGAGAAATAATTTTTGAAGAAATTGAACAAGATGGAATTCGAATCCAAACCCTATAAATTATGAATTCTTTTTTCTATCTCATTGGTCCTTATTTACGATATCAGCATATTGATTTATGCTTAGCTTGGATTCAAAGCTAGTGTTAAAGATTATAAATTGACTTATTATACTCCTTACTATGAAACCAAAGATACTGATATTTTGGCAACATTTCAAGTAACTCCTCAACCTGGAGTTCGATACAAACTCTTTTTTCTTGAGGATCCATTGTAATGATGAGAAAGATTTCTGCATATATGCACAAATCGATCGATAATATCAAAATCCGACGAATTTGCCCCAGCCGTCGAGCAGGGACAAAAGTCTTCCTTAGTGATCCAACAGTGCCAAGTGGAAGGGCTATTGCTCAATAGATAAAAGTTACTCTAGGAATAACAGGCTGATCCTCCCTAAGAGCTCACATCCCGGGAATTGTCAAGTACTAGAGTATGGCTGTAAAGATACGTCAACTAGAATAATTTGTGAAGAACAGTCCAGAAAGAGCCAAGTGGTGAGTCATATATAGATGAAAAGATCTGGATGTCTAGTTTTCAAATAATTTTACGGTTTGTGATTCCGATGTCTAAAGAAGAAGTTATTAGATTTTTGGTGACTGCCGCTCAATTAAAGATTTTACACGGGTTCTGTGCTAATTCTATGGTATAAGATGTGATGTGACTGATTTGCAAGATTGCCATTCAGAATGATTTAGATGTTAATCATGGACCTTTTGGGCATGTATTGAATGATATACCTACACTGTTACAATAGGTTCCAGCAATGGAAGGCACAATTTATGCAAAGAGATGTCAATATTGTGGCTCATCAGCTAGCTCGATGTAGTTTAACGTTCGAGCGGTCAGTTTCTTGGTTTGAAGAACCTCCTAATGTAATTTCTTATCTACTTTTGGACGATAAGTTGAATTCTTAATTTTGTTGGTGCGGGATGCTCTTTTTCCCTTCATTCGGGTTCTTTTCCCAGGAAGGTTTTTATCGAGGCCCATTGTTAGCACCTCTTCCCTTTGTTTGTGCATTGTTCCATCATGAAATGAATATCGTACTTGACTTCAAAAAATAGTACAAGTATTTTGAAATGGAAAATATGCGTGTAGTGACATAAAATAAATAAGACACAATATTTACGAGGTTCGGCAAATGTGTTAATGTCCTCAGGGCAATTTTTGTTGTTTGTTTCATTATCTAAAATAATAGGAGTAAAAACAGCTTTCACTATTTTTCTCTCCTCTTTAACTTTCATATAGCTCATTGGTATTTTTCTTCTTCACTAGAACACTTGTTACCTATGGTTTTATAGGCAAAAGGCTAGCTAACATGTCTTCACTAAAATCCACCAACCCGTCAAACGGATTGTTTTTAATACTTTGTTGCAACATGTGGGACCATCCACATTTACAACACTCTTCTCGGATGGTCACAAGTCATCGATTAATTGCCTCATTAGAACTTCTTTCATCATAACTCACAAGATGAATGAATGGTATAAAGGAAACAAAAACAAAAATAATATGCTCATATGGGCAATGTAGCATCCTCTTAGATGCTCCCTCTAATTACGGAGGGTTTAAATATATGAAAACATTCTACACGATGTCATGGACCAGTACACGTTGACCACGCGCCCTCATGTACCTCCAACTCATGGCCACACGTGCAGGTTATGCACTTACACGCGATTGTAGATCCCAGGGGAATATTCCGTCATATTTGACAAAATATTACGTTAAGTTTAACGGTAGTACCTTAACAATGTCAGAATATTTTGTCATCTTTAATAGAATATTCTGCATCTTCTCCAATTTTTCGGTCACCGTTGCCATCGTCTGGTTCGTTGGAATCTGGAAAATTTTGGCTGAATTTTTGTAAAAATTTTAAAACTTCATATCTTTCTCATTTCTCAACCATTGTCGACATACTTTATATGGTAATGAAGCTTGGGAAGAGAAAAACAAGATTGTACCTTTTAAAAGTCTAAAAAGTAGACGGAAATGGACTGAAAATGCCTCGAAGATCTCAGCCCTATTCAAACGTCCCAAAGTTGCTTGTTTACACATTGGCTTGACTTCAAACATAG